>NC_091826.1:25450000-26050000 GCF_038994185.2 Dermacentor albipictus
GGGCGAGTTTTGCGCGCTCGTTGATGAGATCGTTTACGCGCCGCATCACCGAGGAGAGGGCGGGGCCGCACGTTGCAAACACTGGTCCGGAGATACGCTATTACGACGAGAGACGGCCGAAGGAGATTGCGCGCGAGGGGGGAAGATGCGGGAGGAGGGAGGAGGGAAGAAGGGGAATGCTTCGAAGCGGTATGCCAATATCGCGCTTGTCCGAATGCGATGCGCCCTTCGCGGTGAGTGCGCCGCACGTCCGGCTGCCGTCGTCGTCAATGTGATCAGGCGGACTCCGCGGAGGCGGCATTCCTCGGCGTGTTCCTCATCCGTGCGCACCGCGAAGTGCTGACGCGGCTGGCGCGCGGAACATTCTTCTCTGGTGCGAGGGAGAAAATGAGAGAGTGGCGGAAGGTAACGATATAAGCGAGTTAGGGCTGAGCAAAGAGAATTAAGAGTGGTGGACGTCGCTGAGGGGGCGTATGGGAACCATTGCTGGGCGTTCCAGAGGGAGTGCCGACTGACTGACTGACTGAGTGCGTGAGTGAGTGAGTGAGTGAGTGAGTGAGTGAGTGAGTGAGTGAGTGAGTGAGTGAGTGAGTGAGTGAGTGAGTGAGTGAGTGAGTGAGTCGCTTAATGTATGACCGCAAATTTAAGTGCGTAAGTGAATTCGCTCGTAGCTGAATGACTCCGGTTTCTTGAGAGAGCAAGAGGTGGTACTTGACAAGCTTACAGGTTTGTTGAATGACTTCATTGGTTAAAATTGAGGAATTGAACCAGTCAGTGAGCTAGTGCGAGAATTAACTTGGCTGACTGATTGACGCTCACTGACTATTCTTTCTTTCGCTGCCGTATAAACGATAGTACCGGAGGCACTAGAGAAATGATTACTGATAGCGTGGATAAGATGAGCTATAGCGTGAAGGACACCGCACAAGATGTCCAGTCGATACCAACCAGCCCAATTTTGTGTTCCGCAGATTACCCTGTTTCTGCTGTAGTAGGCAGCCTTCTTACGTAGGAGATGTCAGTGTTGCATCGCTGGCGATTGTTCTCAATTGCAACTCACCTAGGGAGCAGCCCAGGCACCATGCCTCTTGGACTACTTTGCAATACGTTGATTTACTTCCATTAATAAATTGTGGGCACTACGTGCAAGAACCAGGGTGTGTGGGCTTGAAGTCAATCACAAGACAGCGCTTGCAACAACGACAGAAGAGAAGTCCAAATTAAAAACACAGTACATAATACATACACACAAGAAAACTGGCCATATGTCACGCAAAATTGCGTGTAAAATTTGAAGACGACTTGTGAAACGATACATGCAAGTGGTGTCGAAAACATGGCGTTCATGACGTATTTTCGGCCCTTGCAATCGCTTCCGCCGCATGCAGTCGTCAGAAGCATAGCCTTCGAGGCCTGCTTCTGTTACTCAGAGAGAGTCTTCGTCGGCGTAGATTTGTAGGGTACCTCTTACATAAGGAGTCAAAAAATGGACTTTTTAGTTTAAGCGTAGCTGTGTAAACATACAACGGAGAAGTGTTAACAGATTGACTGGGATATTACATAAGGGTAAAGTGTATGCTTAAGGAAACTGGGTGTATGTGTATTACAACAAATAAATATTTGCACGCAAGTACCAGTGCATGCACTATTTTTTTAGGCAACGGGAAATAAAGCCAACAATATTTGAACATCCCGTTGCTCAGAACTTCGGACTGGTGGAAAAAATTCGATGAGCTGCTGAGGTTAACGCTATAACCAGTAACAGAAACATGCAGTGAACGAATAGATAGATTAAAAAAAGAAACATAGGTTGCAGAAACACATTATGTAGAACAACGACATATCGCGAATTGCCTATCACGAGTCCAAGACATTCGACACTTTCGTCCGGCTAACGCATCTACATAGAATACAACTAGGTGTACCATGACAGCTCTGTCCCGTGCATGAAGGCCAAACTTATCCCAGTGCTCACAATAACCTTTGGGCGTGAACCGCTTCTCTTCGTGTCTCTATCAGTGCTGTACTAGGACGAGGTTCTGGCGCGACGTAGATTCCAGGGGCAAACGCTGGAGCACGCGGTGGAAGCGCAATCCAGCGCGAACTTTTCCTGCGTCGCGTCAGATTCCCGCACGCGTTGGATCGTGACGTATAATCTCGGCACCCGAATTCCCGGATGTTTTCTGTGACTTCAAACCGTGACTTCCTATTCTGCGACAGTTTCAGGATCTAATCGGTCTTCGTCCCACGAAACTTCGGCGAGATTATATCGCGCCCGCAACTTTAAGAGAAGCCTAAGGAGTAAAAAAAAAGGAAACAGGTAACTCGCGCGAGGAAAGAGTACGTTTTCTGAAGCCCCGTTTTACGCTCGACGGCCGTCGGTGAGAAATGGCAGCCCGAGACGAAGCCAAGACAGCTATAAACTACCGGAAATCCGCACTCGGAAGAAATGTCAGGGTTCGGGCCGGTGTTCGCGCTCCCCCGCATCGATGCACGCGCGCACCTCCCGCATCGACCGAAACCCCGCGACGCCGCGCACGGGTGCTGAACGCCGCCCTCCGACATCCTCTCCGCCCCGTCGCGATGCCCAAATTCTTCGCTCCCCGCTGGTAGCGTGGCGACGAGAACCCGGCGGAAAGGAGGCGGCCCGAAAAAATGGGGAGTACGGGAAGGGACAGAAGGGAGGATAGGGAGTGGAAGCGGCCGCTATTGCGAGGGGAGCGCGGGCCGGTTTTACGCTCCGAAGCGCTTATCGACGCCGACAAGACGACGCTCTGGACGACACCGTATCGAGGGAACACCGCTGGAAGATCGTCCATGCTCTTCTCCCATCCTTCTCCCGTTTTTTTTTCGTCTCTCTTTTGCTTCTACATCCCTAAACGCGTTCAGGCAACGACGGAGCGGGATGACGACGTGGCGCATACATTAACGTCGGCGGATCCGGCCACCCTGCCCCTTACAGGGTGGACGGGAAGCAGGAAGAGTGGTAAGGGTAAAGGGAAAGAGGAGGGTGGCATAAAAAGGCGCACGGGACGAGACAACGGAGACAGTGGCTTGCTGGCTTGCATGCATAAAAATCAATCTCTCTTGTGTGCCAAAGCCGGTTGCTGCACGGCTGCTCGTGTATGCTGACTGCCAGGAGCACGCCGTCCTTCCCTTTCCATTTTTTGTCGACTTAGCAACGGAGAGTCGTCGGGTGTAGTCCCTCCTCGCGGGCCTTTTGTCCTCTTTCCTGGGGAAGGGAGAACGTGGGGAAAAGCGAAAATGATGGTATGCGTGGGCGTCAAAGACATAGAGGAGCTGTAGCCTGGTAGGAAGGGAAGAAAGGGTTACGTGGAGGTAACTTTCAAGCATAAAGAAGGTGCCGGAAGGAGGGGGAAATGCAAAAAAAAGGAGCAAGGAGAAACTTTGGGCTTACGAGGATGGCAGAGGTTCTCCTGCACCCTAAGAAATACTGGGAGGAGAAGGAAGCGAGGATACACCAGAGAAGGGAGGAAGAAATGCCCACTAATGGAGCGTAGGCGTACTTTAGGACGCTGGTGGATGGACGCAGTGGATGCAATGACGAAATGGGGTATCTAGGGAGCAAGGAGTGAATTGTGGGGAAATAGGGAAGCAATACAGAGACACAGTAAGACATTCACACAAGGAAAACATAGGAGATAAAATATCAGAGTGGGGTGGGAGGGGATGAGGAGGCGAAGAAGCTTTAGGCTGGCTGCATACGCAGGGAGTGAGGAGCAGACTATAGTATAGAGAGGTTGGGAAGAAGAAGAGATGGTAACATGTTTACAGCAGCCAAACGTTGTGAAAAAAAAGCAACAACCGTGTGGCGCGTAAGGGAGGCGATGGAATTTTGGTCTGGCGGGCAAGAGAAACTCGGAGACGTTGTTTTTCTATAAGAATCAGGATGAGAAAGGGCACAGGGAGGTACGTAAGGAGACAGCGAACAGGTGTCGGTAGCTGAAGGGGAGAGAGCAAAGGGAGAAGCAAACGCAAGCTGAAAAGCTTAGGGAGCTCGAAGCGCGGGACCGAGTGGCGTTGTCTATTCTGATGGGCAAGGTAGACAAAGGGAGCACTACCTGTTCCCCAAAGAGGAGCGTATGGTCGAGAGGAAATATAAGGGAAAATAAAGGGGATGTTTGAAGCCAGAGGGGGACCGCAGGAGCAGAAGAACATGCCTAAGCCATTCTGGTCGACTGGAGGCTCCGTATCCTTTCCGAAGGAGAAAAGCACCAGAGAGGGAGAACACGTGGGATAACGGGAGAGCGAGAAGATCTCGGGAACACGAAGGCGCAAAGGAACTAAAAATGTAGAAAACACGAGGGATAGCATTCTTCTGACGCTCCAGGAGCGATGCTATCATGTGCAGCGGCGTTCCTACGGGCGAAGCCAGCCGTGTAGCAGTAACGATGTGCCTGAGTAGAAAAAGAGAGGGCGTGTTGTGGGGTAGGGGGGGAAGGAGGAAAAGGGGATAGCAACGGTAAACGAACTCTGTGCCTGTCTTCGCGGAGTCCCTATTTCTTCCTCCCCCCGCTTTTCGCTTTCTCCTTCTGAGCTTACGTTTCTTTTTTTTTCTTTTGTCTGTTATTCCGGCCCGAGTCCGATGAAGCGCGAAATGAGAGACGGTAGATGCATGACACGGAAGTGCGTGCTCGCGTCTCTCGTTCGTCGAGTTTGTCGGGCGTAGCTGCGCCGTCACCCGTTAAGGACGCTGAGTGCATTCCTGCGTCGAGAAACACATTGTACCGCGAGATTGAAAAAAACGAACAACAGGGGAGGCAGGCGCCCGGTTTCTCGTACATGTAAGAGTCTGGTATTCACGAAGGGATCCTAATGGGGAAAACGAAGGTGGACGCCTGTAGCTTCGAAAAAGAAGTACGCCACGTCGCAGAGCTGCAGGTGAAGGTCAGGGGGCGCGATTTGCGTCGACGCCGCGTTAGAGAGAGAGAGAAAAAGAGAGAGAGAGAGAATAAGCTTTATACGAAAGAGCACGCGATCGTAGGTAGCTCCTGCGCCCTGCAGTTGGTGGTCCCCTCAGTCCAAGGTGGATATTCTGCAAGTGTCCACCTAGTGGACATGTCCATTCCGTCTGCTGCTGAAATGTTATTTGGGTGGGAGCGCCTGTCTGCATCTGACGCATACCCCACAAGTGCAGCCTAAAAGGGGACATTAACCGCTTAAATCTTTTCTCCCGCTTAATAGTTCTCCTTCCGGTTACTGCGAAGTAAAGGATAGTGCACTATTTTATTTATTTTAGTGATATTGTTTCATAAAGACGCAGTTTTCAATTCGAAAGGTCGTATCTAGACGCGTTTTTTCTCAGCTGTTGAGACGGTATACCTTACTGGCCTATTAGGCGTAATGTTGGATGTTTTTAGGATATATACGTATTAGGCATCTACTAACATCAAATGAAGCTTGCAATTATGCGTGAAGGGAACCCAACACACAGTGTGAAAGAAAAGAGGAAAAAAAAACAGCTTTCGCCAGTTACAAGATTCCAGCCCGTTCTTCTTGAAGAGTTAGGCGAATGCTTCGAAAGCTCACTATCGGCGACAACGGGCCCGATTGATGGCGCATTAACTTTAGATTCCGAGCGAGACGATTTCACCTTTGAACGAAAATGAGCCGCTCCGTAGAGTGAGTTCGATTTTGAGTTTGGCGAGAGTGAGACACATCCTTTACCGACCGAGCTATCGCTGACACAGGCTGATTGATGGTCATTCTTACTCCAGATTCGTCGGGGGATCGGGGAGGAATATATGGAGCAGGACCTGTATGTGGCCGAGAAGAAAAGAGCAGGACGACCAATCAGCATCGATTTTACTCTGACGTACGGCCACCGCTTCCAAAGTGAATGAGCCCATCGGCGCTATATCCTGCCATGCTAAAACGGTGCACTGCTGTAGCAAATGTGGAGCAGGCATCAGGGAAAAACGGAAAAGATGAAGAAAGCATAAGGATACAGGCGAGGAAGTTAATCATAGGTACTCCCGATTTGTTACCCTGCCTTCTAGATGGATGGTGAGGTAAAAGAGGGAAGTGTGGAAAGTGTGGATTAGCTAGTTTAATTCTACTGTGGGTTTTTAGCGTCCAATAATTGCACAGTTGGTTACGAGGCACACAGCATTGGGGGACTCCGGAATAGTTTGGCTTTTTGGAGTTCTCTAACGTGCATCCAATGCACCAATACACGAGCGTTTTTGCGTTTTGCCCCCGTCGGAATGCGGAAGCCGAGGTTGGGATCGAACCAGCGACCTCGAGCTCCGCAGCGCGACGCCATAGGCACTGGCCTGTAGCGCGGAGGGTCGCAGTGCAGGTAACTAAAACAAGCTAAGGGATATCAAACGGAATCGTCAAAGTCCTATCAGGTAGGCCCGTGCTTATGCACTATAACTTCTGGAGGCGTGCAGTCAATTACTCCTATAGGTTCTTGGCCGATGAATGCCCGGATACGATGAGGCACGGTTTAGAACCGGCGTCTGCGTGTAGTCGAAACGTTTCCTGAATGACATAATGCTTATGGGTAGTAGCAGAAATATGGATGTCCCGGATGTTATTCTGGAGCAAGCACCACCTAATACGGGGACTCGGAGTAGGGGACGCTGGGCTTTTTTGTTATGTGGCCCGTGTTTAACGCTGTTTGTGGCCAATTACTTGCTGATTAAATCACTTAGTTTCGTTGTGGTTTATTATTAATTGATTCCTTCCTTTCTCTTTTCTTTTCTACCACCGCTTACCGAGAACAAAGACGAAAACGCCAAATGAGACTAGTATTACTCTTCAGGACTGTTATAGTTATCATTGTCACTCTCCATCAAATTGGGCCATTCGCGGGAGAAAAAAAATGCACAGTCGCTTTAGCATACGCCAAAGAGGCTGAAGGTGAAAGCCTGAGCGCTCAAGAGGCAATCATTAAATTACTTGACATTCTCATTCGAATGCGTTGTTACTTGCTATTACTTGTTTTCTCCCACCGAAGGTCGTAGGTTGGAATGCCGTAACTGACGCTGCCGGAATTAACTGTATTTACCTGATTTCGTCCTAATGAACCCCAAAGGTCGTGGTTGCGACTCCCACCAGACGTCGTCGGTTCGACATCCACATAAGCTCGAGACTCCCATCGAAGGTCGTGCGTTCGAGTGCCTCAATTAACTCAATCTTCATTAACTTTGCGTTTATTTTGGCATGATGAGCGGCATCGGAGCCAGCTGTGGAAGGAGACGACGACGAACGCGCGAGCAAGTGGCACGAGCGCGTGTCTGCGCGAGGAGAGATCACGTGACTTTCTGTACCGCACGCCACCTTTTCCAAACCGTCGGAAGGGGGGGGGGGGGTATGAGCCGCCTAAGGCATTCGCCTTAACCACGTTAACGCTATCCGGTAACAATTCTACTGCGCAAAGTTCTACCTTTCTAGCAAACCACCTAACCTCAGCACCACACCTTATTGCTTTTCGATACCTTCCTGTTTTCGCTCTATCCCAAGTTTTATTCTCGCATATACCACCAGTTACTTGCTATAGTGCGCATTACATGATCAGTGTGATCAGTCTACTATGCTTCTGTAGCATATTCATCTCTGCATAATAGTTAGCATCCGCTCCGACGTTCAATCTATCGATTTCTTGAGAAAGCGACGGTCGACACCCTCGCGGCACATCCCTATGGGCGAAGAGCAAGAATTTACGGCAGGCATATATACGTACACCGAGGTGCAGCAGCACTCTAGACGGAAGCCATACGCTGGTCGTCGTAAGCGACGACGTTCTGCAAGGGTTCAATGAACAGAACATAATAATAAATAAGAAACAGAACCTACAGACTTCACTTTTTTTTTGAGGCAGCCCACGATACGTATAGCCTCCGCTTCTGTAAGCTGAGTAACACGTCAACGGTTTTCATTCTGTGAGCTGCGCTGCCGCTGTTGTAATGACCTCCGTCGACCCATCACCGCTTGGGAGAAGCCCTTAGCTAGCATTGCTTCTTCTTCTTTTTTTCTTTTCCCGTCTATTCCCTGTATTTTTCTCATTCTTGGCGGCTAGCTATTAGGGCAGCCACGCTCCCCATGGGCTCGCGTGCAGAAGGCTTGCGGGTCTATTAGGGCTCGCTGTCACGGGATATATAGCAGACGGCCATTTTACAGCCTTCTTCGGCTTCCATTCTGACACCGGCGGAGCAGGCGAGCTCGCGTAAAATAGTAGTAATAATAACAATAAAACGAAAACAACAACCCACGGAAACGGCCTGGCAGCCGCTAGCGGCATGGCGTTGTGGATAGATGGCGCTGTGCGCCAGTTGATGGAGCTGTGTAGCGGCGGCCGTAAAACGTGCGCCCTTGGTCTCCTCCTCCTGGCCGCAACACAAACAGTAATGTACGCGCGGAGAAGGGGGCAGTAAACGTCGAAGCAATATGGTGGCTGCAAACTTTGTACTTGGCTTGGCTTGAATTCGTATGTACTTTCGCGAGAGACATGCACCACGGCGGCAGCCAGGGCTGGAGCTAGAGCGGAAATTAGGGATGGCTGGTGGGGTGCAGTCTACAATAAGAAGTTCTTTAGTGTAGCTGCGCGCATGCAGGGGCAAGAGCGGGTGCATTGTAAACCTCCCTAACGCTCCTATAACTCTTTTATTTTTATTTTTTTGTCAGTTGAGTGATTTAGTTCGATGATTTACTCAGATGGTGACACACCATTTGTATCTCAGCCAAGTATTTGCGCAATATGTAAAAGGTATACATAGGTCAATAGTTATTTTTTTGAATGTCTACAGAATGCAAAACGAACTGAGGACACGTGGTCTAGCACTTTTTGTTGTCTATTGAATGTAAATGTTGTACTTGCGACCCCACGTGAGAGTCTGTGCGCTACACTATAGACCAAGAAACATAGACTTGTTAGCAACTTGGGATAGACAGTCTGTATTTTTTGTAAACTCAAAAGGATAACTTTGTGAGGCAGAACAGTCAAATTGGAGTTTGCAGACATATTGTAGAATATAAATTTGCATTTTAATAGGAGGCATCCTCCAAGCTTGTACTACGCCATATATTTGGTGTTTGGATAAGTTCACTGCGATTCACGTTGGATATAAAGCGCGCTGTAGCGTCCTGTGACGCTTGATATTATGTTCATATTTCGTGTATCAAACCATGAGCAATCATTGACAAGGACTGCAGCGTCTTAATCCTATCTTTAGATGTCAGTAAATAAATGAAAACAAAAATACCATTGCAATGACGCTGTGTGTTTCTCATAAAAAAGTTTTCTCTTGCGTCTGACAATTTTACCCACAACGGCGCGTTTACTGCGACATGCTCCTACCACGAAACGCAGTCAACAAGAATGAAAAAGGAAAACTAAATTTAATGCAGGAATAAACAAGGACACTGAATTTGCTAGACGCCGAACTCGACTTTCCTTTCGTAGCAGCTGCTATAGCATTGGCTGACCGTATTCGATAATAATATGTCGACCATCATGTTTATCTGGCACCATATTTTAGGAAGACTCTTAACGTAGAGGTTTCTTTTCCATGAGCATGGGCTCGCAGCCTATTGATGCAACAACTCAGAAAGGATTTCACCTGAGCGAAAGGAACAAAATAATATAGGCTATGAAGATGACGGCTCAGCGTTGGCTGCCGAATGCAACTTTATGTATACAACAGTCACTGTAGAATCACTAGACAGCAGGCAATGGAGGAAATTAAGGGGAAAACGAAATTCGAATCCTTTGTGTCGTGATTTCTAAAATGAAGTTAAAACTATTTGATACGTTCACTTTAGTGGTGAAATTCAGGGAAAGATTGAAAAAAATTCCCACTGAAGTTCTGGCAACGGATGGAACGTTTTACTCATGAATTTCTAAAAAACCTCAATGTGTTGTAAGTGACACGTGACTCGTGCCACTCTTTTTCTGGAAAAACCATATTTTTCCGTAACGAATTGTTGACAAATTATAGTAGTTAGCATTGCTGACAGTCGCATTTCTGGGAATAGCTTTGTCGTTTGTTTTTCTCAGCAGTCAGATATTTCCTGCAAGACATAACGTGATTCCTAAGCGAATCACTGGACCAGAAACGGTAAAAGGTCAGGAGGGTATTTTTTAGGGAATTATTTACTTGTCTATTGCTCTTTAGCACGATTGCATGTCTTGGTTGTATACTTATTGCCCCCTTCCTCCTTAACTTACTTCTCCTGAACCCAGTTTCGTTTCCTCTATTTTCTCCTGGGAGTCTTGGCTACTGTACTTGGCTTGGTTTTGGCTTGGTCTTGGCTACCATACTTGTCGGAGAGTTGCCGCTAGGGCTCGTTTGTGCGAACTTCTTGAAAACGCAACTATGGCAGCGCGAGAAAGCAGCACAAAGTAAGGGAAACACACACACAGCGTTGCGGTTGTGCCTCCTTTTTACTGCCTCCTGCATTTTTTCACAATTCGGCAGTCTCGTCTCGGGTCTCGCAGATATCGACTGCCTTAGTCCCGAGTATACTTTCACCCGAGACGACGCCGTTACTCTCTTTTCTTTCTTCGTCTTCGCATTTAGGGCCGACGCCTATACACTTCGCCGATAGAAAAGAAAAGAATACGAAAGCCGAAACGAACGTATCCCGCAAACAGGAGCCACTCGAGAGGTCAGCCGGGGTCATCGGCAGTACGGACCGTAAGCTGGCACGTGCAGCATAAGCCACCCCCCCCCCCCCCTGCCCCTTCTTCGATGCCCTGCCCAATGGCTGCTGGATCAGCGGGTCTTCCGCCTCACCGCCACCGCCACGGGGATATATATGTTCGCCGGAGGAATGGGCGGCGGCACCGCAACAGCAGGGCGGGGGTAGCTGTACCGCTCGTCGATCAAGGCTGATGGGCGACGTCGTGAATACGGAGGCGTATATCGCCGGCCACGGGGGAGGCCAACAGCGGATCGCCGACGGAGAGGCGTTGGCCGGCTGAGTGGAAGGAGAACGGTAGAAAAATAAGCGGGCAAAAGGAGGGCAGAGGGAAGGCGTTGGCCGCCGGGGAAGCGTAGGGGAAAATGGGGAAGTGAGGGGAGGGTGAAGGGTAGGCGTTGGCTGCTAGGTATGGCGAGGATAAAGCAAGGAAGTGAGTGGAGAGTAAAGGGAAGGCGTTGGAAAGGAGAACGGTAGAAAATAAGCGGGTAAAAGGAGGGCAGAGGGAAGGCGTTGGCCGCCGGGGAAGCGTAGGGGAGAAATGAGGAAGTGAGGGGAGAGTGAATGGCAGGCGTTGGCTGCTAGGTAAGGCGAGGATAAAATAAGGGAGTGAGCGGAGTGTAAAGGGAAGGCGTTGGCTGCTGCTAAAGAGAGAGAGGAGAGGAATAAAGAGGTGAGTGGAAAGTACAGGGAAGGAATTGGCCGCTACAGAAGCAGAGGAGAGAAATAAGGAAGTGAGTTGAGAGTGAAGGGATGATGGCCGCCGCTAGGAAAACAGAGGAGACAACTGGTGAAGTGAAAAGTAAATAAAAATAAAGTGTTGGATGCTAGAGGAGGAGGGGAAATGAGATAGTAAACTGAGGGTAAAGTGAAGACGTTGATCGTTAAAAGTGAGAAGAGAAGTAGAGGAGTGAAGTGAGGGTAAAAGGAAAGCGTTGACCGCCTAGGGAAGGGGAAGCAATGGTGTAAGAGGACGGTAAGCGTAAGGCGTCGAATACGAGAGAAAGGGTGGGGAGAAATGAGAGAGCAATAGAGGGGAAGGGACGCTAGGGAAAAGCGAATAACTTGTAGAAATTATGGGAATGAAGGATTGATAAGTAAACAAGGAGAGGGGACAAGCTACAAATTAGGGAATGGATCAACGACCGAAAGAAGAATGGAAAGTCCTGACGCTTAGAGCGAAAGGATTGAACCGAAGAGAATGATGGAACGAAGTAAAGGCAGAAAGAATGAAGAAGCATTGAATTTAGGAAAAGCATAAAGCAGGGACACGTTTCTCAAGATAGCCAAATAAAACGAAAATTAAAAGTGAAAGAAAGAAGAATAAAGAAAGAAATTATTACTAAAGGAGAGAAATAATAAATGCAGTAAATAAGGAAGGAGGGGCAAGTTTACAGGGTTTATGGGAAAGAAAGGGATGAGTAACGAGAACTAGCTGAACGACGGAACGAAAATTGAAAAAAAAGGAAAAAATAGCATAAACAAAAGAAGCGGCAAAAAGGAAAACAATGCGATCTCGCGGAAGTCCCAGAATCGGGGCCGAAAAGGGCGCGGTCCTCAGCCACCACCTCTGCCTGCTACCCAGTGAAACAATTTTACCCGTGTCGTGCACTGCTGGGAGTCCATACGGTGAGGCTTAGCCTTTATTGTATGGGCGTGTGTGGTTTGCAGCTAATGGGGCTGTGCGCGGCATCACCGCGCCCTTAATCATCGTTTCTCTGCAAAACTGCGTATTTCACTCTCCTAACCTGCACACATCAGCGAACAGTAGAGCGTCACCCACGAACGCCTTTTATGCTCCGCGAACTGGCGCTGATGGCATGGCCCGAAATGCTTGGCTTTCGTTTACGATAAGTCTGGTACTGCAAGAGCAAAGTTTACGAGGTTGAGAGGTGACGAATCAGCAGTCTCGGCGCATTCGTTTTTGCACGCGACTTGTTTCTGTCGGTTCTGTCCTATGTTGGTCAGGAAAAAGAAAGAGGAATCCTCCGCACATGTATGCCAATCTTGGCAACTGATATATCGAAGACACCGAAGCTGTAGAAACAAGTTCTCATAAATATTTGGCGATGCGGACGAGGCATAGCCACAATATAAATGTTTGCTTCTTCTTATTTTTTCACGCGCTTAGAACTTATTAGTGGTCTGTTCGCTGACTGTACGTAGTGACGGGCTCCTGAGCAGTCTGCATTGCAGCCCCACACGGTCAGCTCAAAGGCTGTTGGCTCTTCAGTGCAGTATTCGCAGGGCAACTTTTCTTACAGTCATAGATAATTACATTTCAAAGCGAAAATACGGGACTCTGGCTGTTCCTTGATTAGCATATGATTGGCATTGGCACGCCGGCCTCTACCGCAGCACGAAAACGGCAAGGAAACGTGTTTGCTGTAAAAATTACGGACATGGGAAGACGTGTAAATTGAACGATGTGAACACTCAGTGCTGCATCAAATCACATCCTTGTACTGATAAGTGCGGCGCATTAACACTTTTCTAAGTGCACTAACATGTTTCGCAGGATACCCGACCTGCTGCATTGTATAAGAAAAAACGAAAAAAATCAATGGACTATTTTTTTAATTTTTGTAATGCTTCAAGGCAATATTTAATTTCTGCATACGCTTTGTGTCGGTGAATAAATTACTTGTAAGAAAAAAGAAACGCGAGATGGGTAATTGTAGACTTAATTTAGAATTAACTGCTCCGTATTTGTGATGACTAACGGCAAACGTACGCAGTATCGTCCTACGAAGTGCGATGCTACGAAGTTTCGTACGAAGCGTCGTACGAAGCAGCATTGGCTTTCTTTCGATAGAGCCGGCAATGCCTTGGAATAGAATTATGTAAGTTTGATACATCTATCGACCGTGTCGCTAACTTGCACTGTCTTTTACTCAACACATCGTTTTACAATTTGTGCAATACACAAGTGCACAATGCGGAACCCTAATCGCAGAAATAGAAAAAAAAGAAACTGACATGCTTTTGATTACACATAAAAACCGAATCGTATCAATTTTTTTTTTCGGGGTTGTCTCTTCTCGACTAAGTCCCACTGAATGGTTGCTAGCTAAGGGGGCGTAGTGGCTCAGTGAAAAATGTCTTAGGTACTTGTCCATCCACCCGCTTATAAATATCACTCTCAATACACATGTGTGGTTTGAAGCAGCAGCGCATTCGCGCCTTATGCAAATTACCAGCTATGTTATTTGCACCTATGGCTACCGACATTGCATGCGCTTCGCTCTCCTCTCATACGTGGTGTTTAGACAATCAATTTTCGCAAGGTCGTCTATACGAACTCGTTTTTCTTTTTTTTCTTTTTTTGTCTTACATTCTTGACAAATCTGTTTCTCGGAATTTTGAGAATGACAGCCCACCAACAAATGTCATGAAACAAAACTCCTACAGCGCTGGACTTTTGTTGTTAAATCATCTCAGACTGAAATAATAAAAGTGTGAAACAATAACAGAAACCTGAAAATGATGATTTTTTATTTTTTTTGCCGTGGTTGTGCATTACCTCCGGGATCGGCCCACACAAGGGGCCGTGCTTCTACCAGAAGACTCGCCTTTGGGCATAGCGTTCGCTGTCAGCGTTTCCCGGTAAATATTATGGTTACATCAGCTGCAGTGGCCGGGAAGCGTGAGAAGCAGTCAGGGATCTGTGAATTCTATCGCGCCCCACTCTCAAACTCCCACCTTTCTTTTTTTTTACCTTCGAGGAGCGCTACTAGGGCTTTTCGTGTAACGAAGACGCCGTTGTTCGTCTTCAGGAGCTCTGGCCTTCACCGGACTCTCCATAGCCTTGCTGTTTAGTTTTTTAGATGCACAAACATGTCAATCCAGTTACCACGTGTGCTCGTGCATAGTATATGAGTGTGTCGCTTCACGCATTACCTGTACCATTCGAAGTAGCCTGCTAGGTGCATGACGAGGCAAACACACACACACACACACACAAACACACACACACACACACACACACACACACGCACACACACACGCACGCACACACACACACGCACACACGCACACGCACACACGCACACGCACACGCACACACACACACACGCGCGCGCGCGCACGCACGCACGCACGCACGCGCACGCACACGCACGCACGCGCACACGCACGCACGCACACGCACGCACACACGCACACATGCACACGCACGCACATGCAAAAGCGCGCACGCACGCACCCACGCACGCACGCACTGTGTTACACACACTTTACACACTCGTTCTGAGGCCTGTTGTAAAGAAACGGGACGTCGGCAATTGTTACTATGGCTCTGAAACTTCCCAAGCATTCGTAATTGACCCTGCGCAGTTCAAAGAGCATAAAACATTGCAAATGTCTTAATGTTCAGCATGCTGAACTCGCACACTTATACCGAGCTATCCCAATCTAACAGGGAAAAAATATCTAAATTAGCAAAATATACACAGTAGCATGACGCGGTTTTGAGAGGAATGCACAGAAAGACATTTTATTTTTGTGAATAGCGAAAACGTTATTTGGCAATACTGTCACCTTTCACATCCACAGGTAGCCATGTAGCATTGTAGCGCTAGGCACCAGGGTTGAATGCTGATGGCAGCTCTAACTGGTCAGTGATGGAAATCCTCATCTTCATCCTATGTGTGTCCACTGCAGGGTGAAATCCTCTCCCTGCGGTCTCCGATTACTCCTGTCTTGTACCAGCTGACACCTTCTTATGCCTGCAAATTGCCTAATTATCGCGAGCCACATAGAGAACAGCAACACACAATTTCGAGTCTTAGTGAAAAGAGGCAGGCAAAGTAAGGTAAATGTGGTCGTGGCGGGCGTAGGCATATTTTACAGAGTTACGTATAGAGATCGGCAAGAGGCTAGGTTGCAATACATGTACAGTCAACAACCACAAAAGTTTGCGGACATCTCAGAAAACGTTCAACTTCTGAGCAGCCTGTAACAGTAGCCAGTAAAACCGAACACCACAATGTTGTTCGCATGTATAAGCAAAGGTTGTAAATGCGAATATCATTGGCTGCATTGTGAGGCTGCGCAGATATTCAGCTTTTTCTCAGAATCTCGCGTTCCGTAAAATTTTGCGGTTGACTGTACTATATACGCATTAAAAACCTAGTTAGTGCAGAATGGCTGGGTGACTATTCGCCGCCACCCCGGTTCACACGGGAAGAAATTAGCAATCATAATATCGCGACCAAGTACTGTACAAACTACTGACACAATCCATGGATAAAACGCCCGCCTGCATATCGCAAAGACATGTCGAGCTAGTGGCATGATGAACAGTTTCAATTTACGTGCGAGCGTGAGCTCCGAATAAATTAAAAAAAAAAATGAGCCATAGAATGGAACCGGTGTCGGAAACAGCTGCTGACAAGCACAACGTCCGTAGGATATATTCCCAGGCACAGCGAGTTGCATTTCCTGACAGGAACGAAGAATTCAGGATGGAGACAAACGAAGAAAAGAAAATCTTGAAAGAAAACGGGTCCCAGATGGGACGTAGCGGACAGAGAAAGAGAGAGAGAAAGGGAAGTGGAAAGGGCGAAAGCGATGGACGCCTCCCCTATCGCGGGGCGTGGCCTTCCTCTCGCCTCTCTCATTTCCGGCCTTGTGCGCCCACAATAATGTCGATGCAGGCCTTATTTGCGTGCTGGAAAGGCACCACCGGAATCCTTTCGTGCATTTAGTATTAAAGGGCTCTTGTAATACGAAGCATTCTGCGACGCTCAAACCACGCTGTCTGGCGGGAGCTAATGTTAGCATCGCTGAATCAGTCAACGGGGAACGGTTCAATCATCCGATATGGATTGTCCTACTAGTCGGGTTCTTACGTTCCTTTCATACCCTTGACCTGTTGGAAGGCTGTCTCCGTACATCAGCTTTAGGCTGCCAGTTGATTTCACCGTCCCAGGTTGCAGCCAGTCCCATCCCAGCCGATTGCCCCGGTTACGCCCTCCCTTTATACGGCTGTCTTCTCACAGGCCCATCTGCTCGATCACTCGCAGTCACGAACTTGTCTACCGCGAGCAAAACCATCCTCCCCTACTTGGTCAAACTGCCCGGTATGAATGGGCGTAATCTTCTTTCAGCGGCGACCACTTTCGTCTCGTCGCAAGCGTCATGCCGTCCCTGCGCCCGTATTTCGTGCGGGTATGTGTGGTAATGCACGTCGCTGCTACTCAGAAAAACTATGCAGCGTTCGTGAAACCTGCAAAGTATGCGCAAGCACTCATGAATAGTGCATAAGAGAAAGTAGTGCAGCGTTTAGTGTAATCCTATGAAGGTGCGTGTACGGCATAAAACACTTTAAACTGGGCGAAAACATCTGGGAACATGGGGGAGTGCAGGCCGATCTTGGCCGTTTTCGGTAAAGTGTCTTCCAATTGGGTGCAACACCTTCGCTATACACAGGGCTTATGTGGCGGGGTCCATAGTTACCGAAGATGGAAGCGAATCGCATGCTTTGGGAACTAGTGGCTGGTCAGTGCTCCGAGTGTCGTTGGCCTTGAGAGGGCGTTCTTTCTTTTTTTTATTTCTGAGAGCTATCGCTCTTTCATCCTCAGGGCCACCTATAAGCGAAGGTATATTCTGAAAGACAACCTTAAATCACTTGCTTCTCAAATACATGAGCATTCTGCTCCTTCGTAAAATTAGGCGCCATCTGTAATCCGTTTTACCGCTCCTAACTGCCTTTGTTGGATTGCTTGTTAGGATATCTAGTTGGTCGAATTGACACCGTTTTCGGGGAAGTGCTGGTTGCTACTGGATCGAGAATAATGAACAGTCTTATGAAACCTACCGATGGTCGAAACAAACACAAGGGTGGAGGGACAAACAGACAGACAGATTCTTTTCATCGCGTTTATATATTGTTATCATTATTCTTCGTATCCTTCATATAGACTCCAGTACCGCTTTTCTCTGTTCTTCACGTGTTTGAGCAACGATGAACCTACGTTGTCTGTGTTTGCTTATGCCTACACAAGTCTCTTTTTTTTGCTGCGTTTATAAGTCCCGTTTAACCACTGTATTTTATTCGCACCTGTTTGCTCTTAAGACCTAAGTATATTTGCAAATAAAAAAAAAAGCTATCCTCCAATTCTAGTTATAGCTTCTTAAATGGTATCCCGTATACTTCGTATTGTTTATTATTTTTCTTTTCTGTCGAGCGAAGTTGGAAAATTCTCGACAACAGGCTCACTCGTTTCCGATTGGTCCGTCGCACAAAGGGCTCTGTTGCTGCAACGTTAGATTCTCCCTTCGCAATAACCCAATGTGCACCTGATCCGTTTTTCGCTGCGAAATTCGATGCTCGCAAAACCCTAAAACTCGCGGGTAATCGCATGTGCCTCGCGCCACGTTCGGTGGATTAATTTCGTTATACGATGCACCGGCCTGAACAGAAATGGGATAGAAAAAAAAAGTATGCACATATATGTATATACTGCAGAAACGTCCCCAACATCTCATTCGTCTTCACGCTCTGTTGGATTTAGTCCAATATACGGCGGCACTCCGGGGCAACGCTTCATAGAACGCTTGCTTGTTTCTAGCTGCTAGCCCCCGAAGCTGCATTAAAGAAGATAGCGCCTCGTAGTGGGCGATTAGGGCTTAGCGTAATCGGTTTACCTGTGCGCAATGATACCTGCACCCCGTGCTAGATTACCTGCCTCTCGGAAACAGACTCCATCTAACGTTTTGTTTCTTTCCCTACAGTTAGTTCGATCGAAGCAACACAGTGCAATAATGGCTCTTGCTGCGTGAAATCGTTGCAGTTTTAAGCTTCATTACGGGGAAACGGCGCGAAAAGAAAAAAGGAAGATAACGAGATAGGAAAGCCATACCAACAAGCTCAAGTGCAGACCCTTTCAAATTTTTTAAAGTTCTACTCCTTTACGTAAACACTATCCGAATATTTAGTTCTCCCGCCCGGCTCACACACGCACACATGAACACACGCACGCACAAGCACGCGCAGAGAAAGTGAGAGAGAAAGAGAAGAAAAGTGAGCGAGCACTCAACTTTTCTTTTTAGCAATAAAGTTATGCTGAAGTGAACTGTTTCTTTCTTTGTCCACTTTGAAACGAAAAGAAAAAGAATGTAGATTGGTTAGTTTTTTTTTGTGTGTGTGTGTGTGGCTCTTCCACCCGCCCACGCAGTCTGTTGCGTTTCAAATGCGCTCATTCTACTGGTTTTCGAAACCGCCCTCTGGCTCATTCGCGATGGCTTTCTGTCGCAGATCACACAAGGATGGCGGTTCTAATCCAAGCAGTGGCAGCCACATTTAGATGAGCGTGAAATACAAAAAATAAAGAGAGAGAGAGGGAGGGAGGGAGGGAGGGATAGAACGTTTGTTTACTTAAAGATAAGTGCAACTTAAAGAAGCCCAGGTGGTGAAAATTTATCCGGAGTCCTACACTACTGCGTGCCTCATAGCCTCAATGTTGTTTTAAAACAATACACTCAATGGTCTGATCGATTAATCAACTGGCTCTGGAACGGTTTTCGTTCTGACTTTCGCGAGCGAGATAAATCGATATTGGCATCGCGTCCGCAGTTGCACCGAAGAAACCTTCAAAAAAGCAAATGATTGAGGTAGTTTAATGCGTTGTGCTCGTAAGTTCGATGCAATGCACTTGGCAAGAAGAGGTCGCGCGCAGGAGAATGTCGCAATTGTCCCCCGCCGATTCAACGCGACCGGAGTGGCGAAAGGAAAATTATGAGTTTAAAGGAAGCGATTCCTTCTCCAGACTTACCAGTGTTTCAAATCGGCAATCATCAATGTTCGAAACATGACGGCTATTCCTCACAAAAACCGTACATTGAAATATAACTTACATCCCAAAAGAAGGCATCCCGAGGGCAACGGAAACGCAACGGAAGCCCAACATAATTCCTATAACAATTCCTTTAAAAGATGACATCGCTTCCTCAGGTCGAAATCGATTCCGGCACTTGCAGCTACACAAACGCATTGCCTTCGACATTTATTTGCGATGCTCTGAGGGAGCCATTATTTGGGAGTTCTATTAGGTGGTCCCCGTCGACAATCGTGCCGCCACAGAGGTGATGCCAATTAATCATTTCACTTGCTTAATTGTTATCAACAATCTCCACAGGACTAACTGGTGTGAGCATGCAGAGATGAAAAGGACTCGTACCTTTCTCATCTACCCAGATCCTCAGTAGTGCCAATAACAATTTTCTCGAAGGCTGTGGCTTTCGCAACGCTGTGCATCTTTAAAGCCGCAGTATTAAAAACACAAACGTTGGGGTTTTACAAGCCGAAACGACGACCTAATTATGAGGCACGCCGTAGTGGGAGACTCCTAATGAATTCTGACCACCTGGAGTTCGGTACCATGGAGCTAAGGCATGGTGCACGAGTGTTTTTCTTCTTTGCTTTTTCAATTCCGCCTCTGTCAGATTGCAGCTGGTGTGCCTGCGATGAAACACACAAGCTCGTTTTCCGCCGCGCAACGCCATATAATCACTAGGCTACCGCACAAAGTAATGCCGCAGCATCTGTGGATGGTAGCAAAAATATGCACAGATGCATTAAGAAAAGCGTAGCCGCCGAAACATCTAAAACGCACGGTAACGTGTGCAACTCGCGGAGATCTCTGAGCGAAATGCATGGAGAAGCAGCGTCGTGGAGAGGCCATTCGAAAAACGTCGTTACGCAAACGAGCCGAGTGCGCTGTCAACAGTTACCTCTGACGCAAGAAGCAAAAACAAACAAACAAACAAAAATGACAGCCTGGACAGTTTTCGAGGGGGCACGTGTACAATTTTAGGAAGTGTAAGTATAGCTAATTCCGCTGCCCCAAGGCGGGCAAGAATGGGGTAACACGAAACTCGCTACATCCCTTCACTTTCGAGGCCCGATATTTTTTTCTTCTTTTGAGCCGGCCATCTTTTCCTTCTGCCATTTCCCCTGCTTTCTTTCTTTTTTTTTTTCTTATTCAAATCTCCGCTCGGCATAACAGCTGCGCGATTCGCTACACACGGCTCGCACGCGCGTTTCCTCTCTCTAATTTCTTGAACACTCTTTCTTTCTTTTCTTGCGTCTTTTCCGTGACAAAAGGCACAAAGTTACGAGGGGGGTCTCATTTGCATACCAACGCACGCGAGGCTGCAAAGAGCGGAGCCTAAATGCACCACCGGGGTGCAGTGGCACGGAAACTGGAGCCAAACGAGTCGGCAGCGCCTCGGCCCAAGTCGCGATTCGCCGGCTACACGACCACCTTAATTTTGCGTGCTGCTGCTTCTTTTTCTTTCTATGAGTTTGTGTTTTTTTTAAATTTTGTTTACTTCACTCTGAAGGGGGGCAAGCAGGCGACCGCAGGTTGTTCAGTGCAGTGTGGCGGAGTGGATTCGCTCGTTGCGAAACGCGCAGCAGATAAGTCGACAGACAGAAACGGCTATGCGAAAGCGCGCCAGAATTTAAATAAGGGCGCACGTGGGAAATCTGAGTCGCACGAGAAGAGGGGTCGCTTTATCACTGCGCCAGCAGCTGTGCCAGCCAAAAAAAATAAATAAAAAAATATATCCGGAGAAAGGATTTCATTGCGCCATAAGTTTCTTATTATTTAAAGCAAGTAGCTTTCTTCGGCTCCATCACGCGTTTTGACGGTAGTCGAGAGTACTATCGCTGTTGAATAATTTACACCCTTGAAAGTGAATAAGGACGTAAATTGGTCTATAACTCCCATCCTTGCACTTTTTTGGGTGTTAGTGTGTGAGTGATATATAGAATTACACCCTTATTTGCTTTTAAGGGTCTAAATTATTCAACAGTGCACCATTCACGACTACCGTGAAAACGCGTGACAAAGCCGAAAGAAGAACTACTAAGGGTGTAAAGTTAATAAGGTTGTAATAGGCGCGTAAATCTATATGTATATAACTCACAGCCTAACATCCAGGAAAGACTAAGGGTCCGATTTATCTCCTTGTTCATTTTGAAGGGTATAACATATTTTACAGTGATAGGATGTACAAAGGCACCCAAGTAAAGGGCACCGCACACGTGCACCTGAGTTGTGGGGTGGCATTCGTCAGTGAGACGCAGAGAGAGAGAGAGACAGCGAGAGAGAGAGAGATACAAATTAGAGAAAGGCAGGGAGGTTAACCAGAGTTAAAGCCTCCGGTTTGCTACCCTGCACTAGAGGAAGAGAAAGGAGATGCAAGTGATCGCAGTTCTCTTCTGTCAATAGGTGCATTCCCAAGTTCCGGCCATTTCGGGGGGCGGGGGGAGGGGGAGGGGAGAGGGTGGAGCGCGTTTTAGGAATTCACACAGACCACAGTCCATAATTCTACAAGCTAACTCGCTTCTGACGCGAAACTCCACAGCCTCTGAATGCGATACCGTACTAAGTCGTTCTCCCTTTTCACTGAAAAAGATAAAGGTCACCACAACGCCGCGATAAATTTGGCAAAGGCTCGGGTGCCAATATCACGCACGCCATTACAGAGTTAGAGGGGCCCATAAAAACTCCGGCCACCGACGAACATGAGTATAGGCTCTCCCTGTACCTGCGTATAAGCCTTATATTTCGTGCTGAATAAAACATTTTCCAAACTTGGACTTAAGAGTGACAGAGCACACGCCTTCCGCCGAGCAGACGCATCTTTCGCTCTATATGCGTCGGGTAACCGGTTCCTTTCGCATCGCGCACATGTGGGACAGCCGCTGTTTTTCCCACTTCCGATTCAATCACTTATGCGGCCACCGCCAATCCATCAGGCGCCGCGGGCTTTTCAGCACAGAACACTTCCGGCATCGAATCCCCCCCTCGGAAAGTGCTCGATGGGAATCGATTCGCTCTGCACACGACGAAGCAGCGGAGAAACGCAATCTGCACGTGCCCGCCGTCGCACTGACCTGGACGCTATATCTCCGCCTGGCACCCTCTTCTCGAAACAATAACGCGTTTTACATGCGGGGTGGCGGCCTAGTATTGACGGCCTTTGTGATTCTCCTACGTGACTGACCTCCTTTGCGGCTCCTTTTGGGAAATAGATGTGCGTGAGGAACGTGCGAAGCCATTTGCGCCAAGTAGAGAGGCATGACTGCCATTTGCACTCTCCTTTTCACCAAGGCTATACGCTATGAGGTGCTATCTATCTATCTATCTATCTATCTATCTATCTATCTATCTATCTATCTATCTATCTATCTATCTATCTATCTATCTATCTATCTATCTATCTATCTATCTATCTATCTATCTATCTATCTATCTATCTATCTATCTATCTATCTATCTATCTATCTATCTATCTATCTATCTATCTATCTATCTATCTATCTATCTATCTATCTATCTATCTATCTATCTATCTATCTATCTATCTATCTATCTATCTATCTATCTATCTATCTATCTATCTATCTATCTATCTATCTATCTATCTATCTATCAAGCAATCAATAAATCTAAGTATCAGTAGATCTTACTTTCTGTCTATATATGTCGCTTTGGTTGCTGCAGTAGAATAGCTCGGTAGTGCATGCGGGCGCTGTTACATACGTGCGAACATGTATGGCGCTTCGACCGGCGTGGGAGTGATGGCTAGCACATGGACTTGCCTAAAATTTGGTCTCCTGACTTGAAACGACCTTCTCGTCTTCTTTTTTTTTTTTTTTTACTGCTAGTTCGAGAAATCGCGCTGTTGGTTTGCACTGCTCGTAACTTCACAAATAGAAAGAAAGCAAATGTAATAAAAAAAACGAAGATGACTTCGTTAGGAATGCGCCTTTGTGGACCTGTTCATTCCAGCGGATAAGCCCAGTGTTTCCACTCACTGCACACCAATAGTTCGGCCCAATGTGCTTAAACACTGCGTGTGGCCCGAAGTGTTGCTGCTCGCAGCAACGTATCCCATGATTCCGGCATACGTCAGTGCCAGCAACGTCTACGTTGCGCTAAAGCTCTCTACCAGCTCTTCTTCTAGGTTAGGAAAATCACTTCTGGCATCGCTAAAGTGTAATTTTGGGCTTAATTGGGAGGCTGAGTGCTTCAGCTTGGCTTGTCAAA
The DNA here is from genome assembly GCF_038994185.2 of Dermacentor albipictus. NCBI lineage: Eukaryota > Metazoa > Arthropoda > Arachnida > Ixodida > Ixodidae > Dermacentor > Dermacentor albipictus. Next base: position 25,473,733 of record NC_091826.1, read on the forward strand.
AGCTATCGCTTCAGAAAATCCAAGGGTCGTAGCTGGGCACCACGAGGCGAGAGAAAACGCCAGTTGGCATTAGAATCTGCCTGATACAGCAACAGCAATAAGGGCTACAGTGAGTCCAGTATATGTACAAGGACATGCACGCCTTCCACTATACACTCGGCGACAATGTGTCCTTGACCTCGAAGCTTTCAATGAAGCTTGCCACACAGTACAGTGCTTTCCCGTGTCCGAAACATTCGCGACTGCCACAACCAGGGTGGGTTTTTTTTTTTTTCGCCTTCATAATTATCCTGTAATCTCCTCACGCATTACCGTTAGCGCTCTGGCACGGCTCGTTCGGAGCGGCGGGAATGAACTTCGCTCCTCGTGTCGGTGACAGCACGAAGGCGCCAAAACTAAGCAGGTGGCGAGGCCCAAGCACTAATGTGTCACGTGACGGTGCTCTACGGGCACCCCTCCTAGGGCAGACACTTTCCACGTTGTAACAGAGGAGCCTGAACGGATAGCCTATACGCTAGAAGGAGAGAGAGAGAGAGAGAGAGAGAGAAGGGAAGACGGAAAGGCAGGGAGGTTAACCAGACTGAGTCCAGCTTGCTACCCTACACGTGGGGAGGGGAATGAGGACTGAAAGAGGGAGAGAGAGAACTTAGGTGTAGGATGTCTACAGTCGGGCACTCAAGTCTGTTGCCCTCAGGTAGAGAAAAAGCGCTCGAACTGCTTTCTGGGCCAATGAGCTGTGAGGCCAGGCTCCCAAGATCTTCGCTTCCGTAAATGGCCTGTCATTCAGTCTATTTAAGGCACACTAGAAGGCGGTGCGTAATTAAAGACACACGCTACTCATTAGCGCTGTCGCCAGCCATCGCTTACCTTCGCCACGAAAGTGTCAGTGCTATGCTAATGCGCATGTTTTATACCCGCCGGGGTTGCTCAGTGGCTGTGGTGTTAGGGCTATTGAGCACGAGGTCGCGGGATCGAATCTCGGCCGCGGAGGCCGCATTTCGATGGGGGGCGAAATGCGAAAACACCCGTGTACTTAGGTTTAGGTGCACGTTAAAGAACCCCAGGTGGTCGAAATTTCCGGAGTCCTCCACTACGGTGTGCCTCACGATCAGAAAGTTGCTTTAGCACGTAAAACCCCGTAATTTAAGAATGCGCATGCTTTGCATGACTGGGCAGTTCGCCTTCGAACGTTGAAACGGGAGCTTTGGCTATGTTCCATGTTGCTGCCTGTGGAGAGCGTAGTCGGATTCACAAAACTACGCGGGATTTCAGAAAAAAAAGGGCTATTTACTCAACCCGGAGGCAGGCGGGCCTCGACTTCATATTTGCTGCTTGTACTCGTGTGCGCGACCAACACATAGCACTGTACCGTTTTTATTGGCGGCATGCTGAAACTGGGCTGAAATTTATCTCTCTCGAGGGAACCCACACCTCGCAAATGTTTGACGGTGGCTGAACAACGCACGTGGTATCACGCAGGTCAGAACTGCCGCGGTGACTCAGTGGCAATGGCGATTGCTGTCGAGAGCGAGGCTGTGGGTTCGGTTACCGGCCGGCTGATTTCGATGGCGGATGGACGCAAACAAATGGGGACGAGGTGACGTCGTCAGTCTTGTATGACGTCAGTAGTAATACTGAAGATGGTAAATTGTATAGAAAAGTTAATTAGTAGTGATTATGGCCAAATATTGTGAATTGAAGTGTATGAAGATGAATTAGGGGAATTACAGTCAAGTAATGCGAACAAGGTAAAGTAAGGTTTCTTAAGGTTGAGTAAGTTGACTTAAAGCGCAGTAAAGTAAATTAAGATGATGTAAATTGAGCGAAGGCGAATTAAAGTGGGTTAAGGTAAAATAAGGTGGATTTGAGGTCTTTGAATTCAAATTACGCAATAATTCTAAACTGACTAAATCTTTTTTCATCACGATCAGATAACCGATGGCCATCGGCCCTCTTTTCTATGATTGGAACATTATTTTTCATCGAGCCTCAAGCGAATGGCATAGAAAATGATGATAGGAACCTGAAACAATGGCAATGTTGTATCTGCAGATCAAGAAAAAGAAAAGAAAAAAAATAACAGAAATATCCTGCATGCCTTAATTCTTGATCAAACCATGTAGGAGGACGACAGGCAGTACCGTCGTCCGCTCAGCGAAAGCTTCGAGATTGTGTCTTGTCAGTTATTGCCTTTGACATTTTCATTCGAGACTGTCACAGAGTGTTCGATAGAATTCGCTTGTCAAAGCCGCATTAGCCTCTTTGCTTCTATTGTGTGCCAGACAGGTGGTCCGATTTGCGTCTCCTCAGATTTCTGTAACTGACGTCCGCTTGACTGCTCCATCCGAACATCCGGTCGCATTTTCTAAGAGGGCTTTATAGCTTATCGTATTGGAATCTGCCCACGACAGCTAAATATATTCCTTCATATCTGATTCACTGCGAGCCGAAGAAATCTCGAATTTCACTAGCGCAGCGTTTCGTAAACGCCTTTTCTTCTCTCCTTGCTGCGCAGTTGTCGCCTAAATAGCTCAGTTGCCATGGCGGACGTGGTATTTCCTATAAAGGTATGCACTTACAACATTTAGGTCGCCATATTGTAGCACAGCTACCTCGACGAAAAGGTGCGGCTTATCTGCATAGTCCCGCTTATCTGCTGCAGTAGGGGCGCGCGAATAGCGATTGTTTAGACAGAGACCAATACGAATCGAGTAGTGCCAGAAGAGAATGGAATCGAACGTCGCGTAGTTTTCGAATAACGAACAGCCCTTATCACAGTTAGTGTAAAACTATGCTCACATCCTAGTATTCTTGAAGTTGGCAAGCTTTTGCCATTACATAGTAAGTCACGAAGCATTGTTTAATAAAAGCAGAAATGGAACATTAGGGGCAAACAAGTAGTATCTTCCAGCAGAACTTTTTGCTGGGCTAGTTGGTGCACGTTACTGAAGTACTAAAGCGCCGAACAGACGACACAAGAAGAGACACGGAAGCGCTCGTCCGTGTCTATTCTTGTGTCGTCTGTTTGGCGCTTTAGTACTTCAGTAAAGCAGTATCTTCGCATGCACAGAGTTGCTCAGGGAGTGCGAATGATCGCTGTACAGGCGGTGGAGTATGGCTACCTAAGTGACGTAGCCTACTCCACTACGCAAGTTATCGTGTTTTATGTCTATATACTATGACCCCGGGAGTGAAAATTTACCGGACTTTTGAACCAATTTTGTGTTTATTTGGGGCGCAGTTGGCGTTTTGAAGTGTTCGAAAATTATTCAAATAGCATTCGCATTTACGCATAGTGACTATTCTATTCGAAGACCGAATCAAACAGGGCACTATTCGATTCGTTGTTTGAAAATCTCGAATGTTCGCACACCCCTCTCCAACAGCACAGTGAAATCCATGTATATGAGTTTAATATGGCAGTCTATGCGACACACTCATCGTTTCTTTGGGTCGTGGACTTCATGGCAGGTCAGCGAGGCTATCAAGGCGGAGAGGCGAAAACGCTTGTGTTAACGACGAAAGCTTAAGTAACTCAATAAACTAGCTTGGCGAGCTGGTTCGTAATGCTTATGGGAAAAGAAGATACAGCGCAATAAACAGACAAGGCCACGAGGGGGCATCGACACGAACACGCGCCGATGTCAGTCTGGATGCTGTCTCGCGCTTGTCTGTTTCTTGCGCAACAACTTTTTCCCCCCTAAGTTTAAGAAAGACAGCGCCCACAACGGCTTCAATCAGTACCATAAAGAGGCCGTGTGCGCTCACAGTGTGTCTTCTTTTCTTGCGCCAGCTACGCGTGAGAAGAATTCTCAGCTACAGAAAAGCTTTCACAGCCGAGCTGGTCTTCGTCGTGGATCGTAAAGCACGAAACGAGAAGCGCATTGTGCTTCACAAGGTCACGCTACACGGCTTTAAAGCCCTGTGGATCGAGTGATGAGACCCGCACACGCCGTGTTCATTACGTAAATATACGGGGTGCTTCGCAACCTAGGGGTGATACTCTGAGGTTGGGATTGATAATATTCGTGGAGGAATCGAGGGATCCTAGTATCTGCAACGAGTTTCGGAGTAGCGCTTCCATTATTTGATTGCAGTCCTTTCAGGCCGTGAACTTGACTTTGTCGCCCTCTTACGTCACGGGGGCGAGTGCAAGGCGGCGAAAGTGAGAACGGGCTAATTCGATAAAACTAGAACACTGACCTCACATCTTTGGAGGTACAAGTATATAGCGGCAATAAATTTCAACTTTCTGAAGGGACCGTTGACCGCTCTATTTCGCGCCGTGGTATTGCTGACCACATGGCGTGGTTTGACATAGCTTTCGTGCAAAGGGTTCGTGGCCGCTCCTTAACACCAGTAACTGTAAAGCCTACACTTTATCCTTTTTAAAAATAAAATTTGCAGTTATCTGTGTAGTATGAGAGAAAAAGAATGTCCCTGTCTTTACTACGTAACTTCGAGGCTAATTGTTAGGGCACCGTGCGATAGCACAAGCACCTTTACTTGGATGACAATTTTATCTTTCCGATCACGCGAACTAATTAAGGACAGCATGTTGCATACTTCTCAGCATTGTGTTTTTGGAATAACCTGACTTCAGATGTAAATTTGGCTGTACTACGTGCCTTGAAACATAGTTTCTTCCCTGCTGGAAAGCTAATATTTGATGTGCATTTCTGCACATTGTATTCGTTATTGCAATATTTGGGATCTCGAGTGCTGCCATTATGTAACGTATCTTATGGGCTGCCTAATACCTAATATATTTCTTATTCAATTGGCAATACGTAGTTAATATTTGTTAGCTTAACAATATAAACTTCCGATAACTCAAAGTTCGTATTTTTGTGCTTGCTGCTATTAAAGTACTATACATTTATGTACGGAAAGTCCGCATACTGCTTTATCTTCTGGAACCAACTCCTGCATATCCCATTATGAAGGTACGCCAATTAGTTACTGAATTAAACTGAAATCCTTAAAAAAATTGGAATCGTATCCACAGAAAAAAATTTCTCAGAGAACCGCTCATAAGCACAGATGCTAGCCTATAGTCGAGTTGGACACATTATTGTAAAGGCACTTGATCTATGTCAGACAGCGCTTCGGGACATGAAGCTTCTTGAAGTCGGCCCCTTATCATTGGTAAACGGGCCGCAGATAATTTTTCCATATAGACGGAACAAATTAGCACAGCATCAAATAAAAGAAAAAGAAACTTCAAGTACAAGGAACAAGAATGGTGGCGGCAAATGCTACACAGCGAATCACTCTCTGACCAATTGCGGGCAGTCTAGAAGGCCCGCGATGTGGCTGAAGGGCTCGGCCTGACAGTCCCAACGTGGGAGCGGCCCGCGTCAACCTATGGTTGACCTTCAGGACCAAATAAAGTTCTTCATACCATACCATACAGTCTAAAGACATGAAACTATGTTAGCAAGCGCTACGGTGGGAGTGATGATGAGGATCGTGATGATGCTCGAAAACATTCCAAGTAACCACAATAAGGGACGGGCCAGGAATGGTGTGGTTGATGTGCACAGATACGGACTTGTTGAAAACAACATTCGAAAGGCGAAAATTGCGAATAAAAACTGACTCGTCATCCCGACCCCGCGAAAGTGGAAGGGCACCTAAGCTGTTAGAAAACCACTCAAATGCCGCCGGTGAGGATATGAAATGGTTTATTGTTCTGCCTAGTCATAGCACCACACCGTTGTTGTGGCATTATGATTTTCCACTCTTCGACGTTCATCGTATTCACGCTGCTCTTCGGGAGTCTTAACTTTGCGTGGTCTACCCATAGTGGTCTTGCAACGAATTGAACGAGTTGCTGGGCAGGTTTGTATATGAAGTTTGGTGACGACACTCACTGATTCGTGTGCTGCGGTTGCCCCTTTCCCACCAGAACAGCAACCGTAATCTTTACCGGGAAATACACGCGAGGAGATGGAACGTGCCTCGCATTGTTCACAGGTGCCTTATCCTCTATCCTGCGGTTTTCACGCTTGTTCTATGCTTTTTCTTAACTGAAATGAATACTGAGCTGTGTGTTGTATGGCTGATTCCAAAGGAGATATGTACTGTTTCTCGGTTCAATTTCCTTTCTTTCTTTCTTTCTTTCTTTCTTTCTTTCTTTCTTTCTTTCTTTCTTTCTTTCTTTCTTTCTTTCTTTCTTTCTTTCTTTCTTTCTTTCTTTCTTTCTTTCTTTCTTTCTTTCTTTTTGCTGAGGAACACGAAAAGTTCCGACCAACTAGAGGCTACCAGCTTCGCTGCGAAACAGTCGTGTGCACTTGAGAAGTGCGACGACATGAATGAATGGTCGGGCAGCAATGGAGACATATCTTCTTTTTATTTCAAAGAAAGCATTTCACAGCGCTTCTGTTCGCGCGATTCTAGCTTCTTGACTAATTGCATAGGTGGCGTTGACATGTAGCATTACTATCTGACAGCAACTATACAGCGAGGTGTCTGCGTGACCCCTCAACGTCGGGAACACCTTGCTATTTCAAACACACACATCAGGGAGTACAGGGAGTCATCAAAAAATATATGCAAATGAACCAAAGGTAGTTATTCTTAAACAGACCCCGGTCTTCGATGTCACTGTAAATTTTCTCTTGTCTATTTCTGCTCTAGCGTTGAATGTCTATAACTATGGGTGCTTACTTGGGTTGTCTGGTTCATTAAGATGTCAGAAAAGCACTAAGAGGAGGCAAACAAGAGGGAAGAGGCAAGCCTTCTCAGCTATGTGTTGTGCTTGTGTATGTCACTCACTTCTTCCATCCAGCTGCTGCCCATTTAGGATGATGTACCGTAACTGTTTGCTGTCACTTGTCATGCATTCGGTTCGCCTTACTTCTCCTAAGGAAGAGAGAGAAATCAACCTGGAAACGCTTTTTGTATTAGTTGACGTTGTTATACCCACCTTGCTACAGACGGCCGGAGAAAGGTTAACATAATTATGAATATTAAATTAAATCTTTCCAATATTGAACGTGCACCCTCTATATAGTCGCCACCATGTCGATTCTTCCAAATATTTTTAATGCTCTGACTAGCTTTGCACGATTTCCTTTAATCACCAACTACACCACCCCCGCCAGACCTACATACAATAGACACTATGATGCGTCGAATCTACATCCTCTTCATCACGCAGTGAGATGTTTAAGTAAGGTTGTTTTATCAGCACTACCAAAACACTGAAACCCTTTGCCTGGTAATTTCCGATCTGTATCGACTGCTGAACTTCATACACCACAAACCATGGATATTTTTCGTTGCATCTTGTAACTCCTACTCCTGCGATAGCACTCTGTGACTGTGGCATGTTGAAATACATAAGTGCAGTAAGTAAGCCTGTAACGGCTCTTTGCATGAGCCGTCGGTCCCGGTATCACGTGATTTTCGGGGTCGTGAAAATTCCTGGATCAAAAATCAAATCAAAATGAAATCATTCTGTTGAAACAGCAGAAACAAAATCGAAGCCTTACTAAATAAATCTCAAATAATTGTAAAGCAATGCGAAACAACCGTAATACATAAAAAATATGACCATACTAACATGTTTGATGCGCTGGATGTGGTGCATGGGTATATCACAAGTGTACGCATCATATCGTGTTTCGCTTCCCTCTCAAATCGCGAGCCCCAATTGAGTCTTGTGCCCTCGTTCTTGCTCTTTGTTTCGCAGGACCGGTGAAGCGACGCGGGCGCCCTGATTGGCTGAGTAGCTCGGTGTCCAGGCTTCCACCAATAGGAGACGACGGCGACGCCACGTGACGTCACCAGTGCATCTCGTGCAGGCCCACAGTCAACGGCGCTCGCATCGCGGCCAATCGACAGAGTGACGACAACTGTCTTCTGCGAAGACGACGATGACGTCAGCGACTACGTCAGAAGCTGCACACATCGCAGTGAAGCCAGGAATGGAGCGAGTGCATTTTCTCATGTTAGGTTAATGAATCGCTCCTCGCGAAAACCGTACACACACACACACACGATAAAAAAAAAGAGACGGAGCGGCGTTATGAAGTGAGAACTGCTTGCGGTTTTCAAATACAGCAGGGGCCATGTTTTGAGCTTGTGACGGGGGTTGGAGGGGCACGCTTATACATATATTAGGCCGCTGAACTGTCGGATTTCGCTGCGTCCGTCCCCATGGCAACACACAAGGTCACGCTTCTTCACATTTCGTGAATTGTTTTTTTATCTATATCGTTCTTTTCTCTTCGACTTTTCGTCACAAAGTGAAATCTTGTAAGTCAAGTGGAAGCTACGTCTTGGAAGATAGCGTGCAAATTACCTATGCTGGTACTGCGTAACGCGTCCATTGAGCTGGCATGCGTTGCTGCAGGTAGAGATAAGAGTAATGATTTGAGTGTCTTGTTTCGCATGTTTTCCAGACGGTACAACACGACCAATTTTGACGGAGGTTCATTTACCAGAACACGTGGCAGATGTAACGCAAAGAATTCGCCATTCATAAAAGTAAAAAAGAAAGAAAAGCGCATACTCCAGACGCCCAATGTGCATAATTCTATGTGATCATATGGGTTAATATAGGAAAATCTGTTTTTCCCCAATAAACCTATGTAACCACATAGGGTAATGATACGGGACGCATCCATCTTGGCCTTTGTGGGAAATGCCCCATGCATGCAGTCAAATTTCGCGCGTTTCAAACAATGATTCCTCCCTAGTCGAGAAAATGTTTCAGAAGCGACCCGTAAACAACCTAAATTTTGATATATGCAAGAAGCAAGGAAGAAATTAAAATTAAAGAAAAAACAGACGCGAGAGAATAGTAAGCCGATTGACTTCTATTTTTGTATATGTCTGCGTACGGCAGTACAACTTGCCGTTTCTCGGCGCTATTATCACTCACCGATGAAAATTCTCAATGCTGAACATAGATACTTTCTCCGTCTCTGATATTTGGAACCGCATCAAAATCATCTAGACTGTGATTAGCCTTATCCGACAGAACGTTTCGTTCGGATTGCACGATTTTTACTCTGAAGCTCGCGTAAAGCTTTGCGCTGCGGGCTTATCACGTAAGTGCGCAGTGTGGAATTCTTTTGTACGTGTGTTACACCGGCACACTACAACATTTTGCCCAATATCACTCAACAAGCTCAGGAAAACTTGAAGTAGCTAATGTTTCATTCGACAACAATATACAGGAGCCAAAGCGTTTGCTAATTTTCGAAGATGGGCAGATTATCACATTTTCCAAGCACTCGCAGCAATAACGTCTGTTCAAACTGACTCAACGCTTTGAAACTCAATCGACACATTGAAAAAACAGTTTTCGTGGGTTTCAGTACGTTCCGTAAATAAATCTCGAGCCGATCGCCCGCTACTGCGCGATTCCGTCGATGTGATTAACGAGTAGATGAACATACAACAAGCCCATCTTCTCACTCTGTCTCTTGTTCGGATGAAATGAGCATATAGATGAGGACTCGATGTGATTTACATTACAGTAAATGAACTCGTTTGCTTTTTTACATGTAATGATGACTGCTGCCACGTGGTTAATATCTTGATGAGCTTAATAATTATTCCGTGAATGCCTTAACACTTATTGGAAGTCCTAGGGAATGTAAACAAGTTCTTTTGATATCTCTTCGCGTCCCATTGTTTAGATGAAACTACATCTCGCCGAACAGAGTTCAAGTTTGTTGACTTGTCTTTTGCACATTTGTTGAAGCTGACTTGAGATGACGACACGACTAAATGTTTCAAAAGTTGTTGAGGAAAGCGCTTCCTGTTTCTGCAACTGAGTTGACTATACTTACGTGCTTGCTTACGTACTTGCGTACTTACGATGATGATGAAATGACGACAAGACTAAATGTTTCAAAAGTTTAGAAAAGCACTTCCTGTTTCTGCAACTGAGTTGACTGTACTTACGTGCTTACGTACTTACCTATGTACTTACGTACACTATTCCGTACTTACGGATCTTCAAGTTGGCGAGCATTTGTATGCAAATAGCTCGCATTTCTTTAGGCATAACGGTGTGCTCTTTCTAGGGCGGCCAAGACCTCGCTCTTAACAAACCGAACTTCGATTATGTGAGAAACTTAACGAACTAATCCAATGCTTCTTACCGTACCAGAACTGAAGGTAATGTGTTTCGCTGAACATCTCAGTAATGCTACTGGCTCCTGAAGCAGAACAAACTTCGCTATATCGAAACACAGTATTCACGCATATCGCGTACTACGAAATGAGTCTAAATTTAGGTAGTGAAAATATAAGTGGTAATTAAATTTCATGACCACTGAAGGAAGAAAAAAGAAGGTTTAAGATGCTAAACTACAAAATAATTGTTATAAAAAAGAATCCCCGAAATATTTGTCGGATCTAAAGGATTAATAATTTGTTGTCGTAGTGGTACGGCAACTAATAAGTGTTGCGAAAGGACGTCTCGGCGCCGAGTCTTCCTCGAGGACGAAAACAACCGTGTGCTCAATAAGAAAGTTAATTCGTCACGTAAAGTAAAAAAATTGCGGTTTTAACAAACGAATGCCCATTTCCGGTTAGCACACCTTCCGGCGAAGGTGCGCTTTGCACTAGACACGATATCGAGACGCCTATGCACCAACGTATGAGTTACAACGTGTACCTCATGCACCACAACACGTACACACTTGACTGCAGAGGACGGCACGACAAGTTATCCGATAGTTCCGGGCACCGCCATTTTTGTACTCGCAAGCAGAATTATACGCATGGAAACGCAAGCAAAGCCACACACCTACACGGGGTCCCCACGGAACTGTAGTGACTCAGCAAGAACTTAGGGTATTTTCAATGTCGTTGTAACTACATAGTGCAAGCCCCCCGATCTTTTCTTTTCTTTTTTTCAAAGCGAAGGCCAGGTGGCCTATATACGAAGAAATGCCGCGAAGAATGAGAAATTCCCGAGTGAACGTCATGTTTTGCTGTCGAAGCGTGAGCTCTGATGCTCTGGTGCTGATGTCAAATGCGTATCACAGCTCCTGTGAAGATTGTTCGTTTTTCTCTCCGTGCCTCCCTTTCGCCTGTGACTATATCTTGACACAAATTGAAAAGCTCTAATCAAACTTTACTATCATATCTACGTTTTTTTTTTTTGTTAGGCCTAACTGCCAACTGCTCCGTAAAATGGTTGCGCACCTCGGCACAGCCCGACATTATGCCAGAAACTTTTAATTTGACGTCGTAATTCCACTCACGTGTGTATAGTACAGCAGGCGTTAAACAATAATTGTATCACTGAAATACGTAGTATCCATGCCGGCAACACTTGTTGGTAATTGACTGCAACAAAACGGGAAGTTTGGCTACTGAAGAGTCCGCTATTCCGAAACCGTAATAGAAACAAACAACGAAACGTCGCCCGAGAAAAATATATAAAGGAGCAAACTGAAATTATTAAATCATTTACGCTTGCTTTAGAGAAAAAGATCCTTTACTATATACTAGGAACATAACAGAATGTTGCGAGTATATACATATCATGCATAATAGAGCGTGGGTATGACATTCGACGAGCACGAGTCGCCTCTAGTCGTTCGGACGTGTCATGCTCACTGTAAAGAGCGTCAATGGCTCTTTGCGGGGCACCTTTGCATGCCGCTTGTCGTAAAAAAAAAGCAGTACGTAAAAGTCGACGTCCAAAAATTGTACGTCAAAATTTGTATGTCGTCAAACTTTCGACTGTTGGCGCCCGGTCTGACGTCTCCTCGCTTTCATTTGTTTTTTTTTTCTCTCATTGTTTCTCTCCCATCGATTTCCATGGTAACCAAGAAACATTACCAAGTCGCACGTTAAAAAAAGTCGATAACACTGCTGCGGAAGCTCTAAAGTGCGCCGTGGAATTTGATAAGCAGGCGGGTGCAGGCTGCGATAAAAAGCTACCCCGGACTGGTTTCTTGGCAACTCATTAGACCGATATCTCCTCGAAAACTCGCGCTCTAATCTCAGTTCCGCGAAATTAAAAGTTCTTATCTGTGTTCAGGCGGCGCGAAGTTTTTCAGCGGCTGGTGCTAAAGAAGACGTGCCGTGAATAAATGGATAAACGTGGAGAACGTGCGCGGACGGCCATAAAGCGCCAACTGTCGGGGGAAAACGAAACAAAGGAAATCGAACTGGAACAAGAAGCGGGAAGAGAACAAACGAGGAGTAACTGGATCTTGTTCCTATCTTGGAACCAAGAGACGGGAAGCGAAACAGATGCAGTTGGAGGACGGAGCGATAATTTTCCAGTGAGCGTCGAGGGTCATTAAGAACAACGTTTGCAACGCTATTCATTGCGGACACCGCTGGTGGCTCGCTCTCGTGGTGATGACTGAGCAACATAAAAAAAGGAGGGTGGAGGGTAGACGGAGTCGAAACGGGTTTCTCCTCAATTGTCGCGACGCACTCAGACGATTCAAAGAAAAAAACAAAGAAAGCGCCAAGGATACGAAAAAAATCAGCGTGAATAAAAAAGAAAAAAAGAAAAAGGAAACGAGGCTCGTTTAGCGTAGTATATGCAGTCATGCGACTCAGTTTAAGCACGTCACAAAGGAAAGGGTGTTCGGCCAGCTATGGACTCGAATGCCTTCGCGTATCTTCAAACTTTCAAACTTCCCTGCTATTTTCCCCCCTCATTTTATTATTATTCTTCATAAGCCTGGCGATAATTTTTTTTTCTCGTTAACTACGTCGCATTACACTCGAGCGATCGCCCGCAGAGTCGTCGGCAGTGATGCCTTAACGCTTCTACCTCAAAACATCGTTCCGGAATCGTAGCTAGTAACTTAATTTCTGTGAACGCCAAACCTAATCAAGCTGGTTCCGGGAGCGGTGGGGTGGAGTCGCGGGGGTGGGTCAGGCTGACGAACTTCGCAACCCACGACTGTGCCTCCTTCCCTACGGAAAAACGAAAAACAAACAGAATAAATATGTAAACGAATGGTCGATATCACGTTATCCGGCTCCGGCAGTTACATTATGCGCGAGGCAATGGCGATAAGCCCAACCGAGTTATCAGAAAGGAAAAAAAGACGAAGCCATATAAGTCGTCACCCTCGGGCGAAACAAGATAAAGCGCTTTACGATGAAATTACCTGTGTCCCGATTCCGAGCTGGACACTCAACCGTTACGACACTTCGTCTTGCCTTTTCTTTTTGCTTCTCTTCATTGAAAAGAAGGAAGAAAAAAAAAGGCAGTTAGTGCGATGTCTGTTTCTGTGCTCGCCAACTTACGACGTACTTCATCCACTAGCTGCTTTTTCTAGTTTCTGTTAAGAAATGTGTTCGAAGACGCCAAAGTCACGTATTCTTTTTCGCGTGGTACACACATACAAATTGTTTGTTCCGGTGCGCTAAAGCCTACAATTTACAGAAAGAACTTTTTTTTCTTGTACATTCATAAAGAAACAAGACCCTTTCCTGCTAGCGAAACGAACAAAGGCGGTGGCCGTCTTGAAAGGGAGCGCCGGTAAAATTAGCACGGCCTTGAGGCGCCCTATTTCGAAGCGCAGTGTTTTCCCACCTCTCCCAGTATTTTATGGAGCGAACGTATTTACTACATTCATGTTTGTCCTGCAGGACGATATTACGGCTCTTATCGGGAAATGGAAAAGCCGTTTATTTAGCTTACGCTCGTTTCTTCTACCGCTCGCTTTTACTGGTTCTTTTTTTGTTTGTTTGCTAACTTTCACGTTTTAGGGTATCGCATTCCTTTTCTTCTGCTTTTTCTTTTGCCACTCACATTGGGCAGCTTACAGGCCCGAAGACTCTATCGAAGAAACGAGTATTGTGTATTGCAGCCAAAGAGACGCGTTTTCCTTCCGTCTCAATCTTTGTCCAAGCTTCCTTTGTGTGGCCATTATGGCCTCGCTTAGGGATTACAAGCGCCTGTCGAAGAGCGTGACGCGTGGTGAAAAATCAGAACCATTCGATTTGGTGCTTTCATGGCTGCCTGCTTCAGCGGCAGATACTTCATGACGACGCCCTTATCGCAACGGCTTTTCGTCGCTTTACGGCCGGTCGACTATTAAAAGGAGCGTAGCATTTCTAACGTAACGGCGAGAAACAAGACGTGATTTCGTTTATATTTGTGCGATTTGGCGATCGTAGCGATCGTCTGCATCTAGAGGCTAGCAGACGCAGTGCAGAAGGCGCAGACGCGGGGCAAGAAGACAGTTTTTTTTATTTTTCGTCTGGTTTATATTCATTCGTATTATGCCGGCAGGAATTTCACTTTTGTGCGACAGAATATTTCAATTTTATGCGGGATTTTTACGTTCAACATCTCGGAAAGTATCGGCGAGGCGGATGCGATGTCAAAAGTAATGATATAACGTTTTAGTAAGCCGTTACTTTCTCGCCATGAAGGCCCTGTGAAATCTGCATCGGCCGTGTATTTGAACTCGAAACAGCAGATACATCGCTTTTGGAATGGTCGGTACCTTGAAGCGATGCAGCAAGAAGGAGTCTTTTTCAAAGAATGGTATAGTCAGTGCAACGAAAAAAAAAACGTATATAAGACGGACTAACTTCTGATGCTGAAACTCCACTTGGAAATAAATAAAGGAGATGCTGAAGCATCGCAATGTTCTCATTGCTGTTCACGAAATTGTTCTCTCAACCTTTCGCTTCAGTTCCAAGTAATGAAGGTGGTTCTTTGGAATGGAAATGTCGACACCCTCATTTATCTTTTCTTTCTTTAGATACATGAGGCAAGTACAGGACCTCGCTTGTTTAATTAGATAGGCGTCGAGCTTGAGTCGCATAATTGAAGTGACTCATTAACGCTTTGACGCGCATTAAAGATCCTCGTAAGCCTCGAGAACAAAATAATACCCACCGAACGTGGGAGGAAATGTATGCACATTGACGCTTCCGCCAGTTACTCCACTTGAGGTCAGAGTTAAAAAAAAATATTGCACATAGTGCTTCTTCATTTTCCTCTGGCCTTCGTGGTACACTACTGTTTTTAATTATCTGGTTGACGGCCATACTTTTGTCTATAAGAAGAACAGTCATCACTGTTGCCAAGGAGGAGCTGCTTAAAAATAGATGTAGAGTAATGAACTGCGCATGACAACTCTGAATTTGGTAATATAACGCCTATTGTCTACGTCTTTTTTACCGCGTATATAACCACAGAAGCCATGCTTTTTCTTTCTAAGCGTAAAGTCATTCCATTCTTTTTTTTAATTTTCTTACTTCTTTTTTTTTTTCATCCCTCGAAACGAAAGTTGGGATTGCCGGTTTAATGACATCTGTCAGCTAAGTTTAATTAGTGTCCTTTTTTTCCCGAAACGAACGTTATGCTCACCGACAAAATAACAGGTCTAGAAACAGCAATGGTAAAACTAAAGGTCTGTAAAACAAAGCCGTGAAAATGACTTTTGTTTGAGCGTGTCATTTCAACTTCTGGGAAAATTTAATGCCTGGAGTCCTAAAGAAGAAGTAAAAGAAAAAAAAAGAATGCTCAAGAAATCGCAATATTCTTCTCAGGTATCGGGCACCGCCTGTTTCAATACCGGCACGTTTCAACATTTGCGGTGCACGCCTCCGCACCACCGTTCACAAATCTGGCAGACACACACACGCGCACACCTCTTAAGCGCGCAGCAAGATAAAACAAGAACGGAAAGACGAGGCAATCCAAAAGCACCAACCACGCCCGAAATCTTCGGCCGAGCTGGCGCTTTATAGGCGTTCCCACAGACGCCAAGTCGGGAAAGGTTAATAATAATAATAATATTTGGGGTTTTACGTGCCAAAACCACTTTCTGATTATGAGGCACGCCGTAGTGGAGGACTCCGGAAATTTTGACCACCTGGGGTTCTTAAACGTGCACCTAAATCTAAGCACACGGGTGTTTTCGCATTTCGCCCCCATCGAAATGCGGCCGCCGTGGCCGGGATTCGATCCCGCGACCTCGTGCTCAGCAGCCCAACACCATAGCCACTGAGCAACCACGGCGGGTTCGGGAAAGGTTAGTACTCCGACTATTGGGCTTTCTTTCTTCTCTTCTCGCGCTCCGAATTTTAAACTAGGGCAGGTCGATAGCGCCATCTGTCGCTAGCTCCCCGCAGGCCGCAAAGAAAGACAAAACGACGCGTTTTGTAGGCATGCCACCGGTTGTGCATTGTAACACTCGTTTCTTCTGTCCGATCGGTATCGTTGCTATTAAGCGGCGACTTGCGCCGAGCGCCCTCATGAAGACAAATGGACGTATGGGCCGCGGTGAAGCACTCGCAAGAGCTCGCCTTCGCCGGAGGTGGGTCTAGTGCCGCCGCCTACCGAGCGTGGTGGGAAACGGTCGCTGCTTGCCCCGGTGCCTCGCGTGCCTTCATTTCATGCAAATGAAAGTGGAACAGGCATGCGTTGTACTGGTACGGTGGTGCGGAGGTTAGGCGCTTACGTTTTCTTGAAAAAACAAAATGAATAAACGCATGTAACAATGACAGCAGAAATTTTCGGAAAGAAGATGCAAGAATATAAGCTTTCGAAGGGGGATCTGCAGCAGTTAGCTTGCCTTTGTTTTACGTTTTATGGCAAATAATTTTGGCCTGCCACTTGTAAGACAACGAGAGAGAATGCCCCGAAAAATGACGGGAAATGTATCTTGTTGGGGTAAGTTTCGTGTTTACTTCTTCGACTGGGACATCCCCACTGGGATGTCACCATCTAAGAGATACCAACTTGGCCAAGCGAAAGGGAGGCACAAAGGAGCAGACAACTTCACTGTGAGCGAAGCACGCGGTCGTGATTCAATGAAAGAGAACCAGGCCGTATTTCGCCTCATAATTGACATGAGAGTTGATGATGCCACAAAGAGCATTTGCGCGGTGAAATTTACATCAAGCTGTGCTCTTCCCACCGGTTCACCAAGGATCGCTGACGTCGGCCACCCCTTTCTTGCTTTCTGTACTGACAAAGGAAACCAAATTTGGTCTTGACTGACCCGTAATCACCTCGTGCTGTGCACAGGACGGCACAACAAAATGCTTGGAATGGTTTTTTTTTTTAGCACAGTTTATGTCATTGTGTCCAAAGATCAATGAATCCTCAAGTTTAATCTTTCTGTCGACTCAGGGGCTCAAGTTGGGCTTGATTTACGCTGGAGCTAAGTTTTTTAATTATGCTGTACACAACATTTTTAAAGAGTATCTCAAGAGTAAAACCATATTTTTTTTTCTCGGCAGGACACCGGTAATGCCCGTAAGGTGGCGCAAATATGCACAGTCTTTGTGTCTCTGCTAGGTGATCACTTGGTGAGCCGCTGGGCCGGTGTTGGAGGGAAAAAAAAGTATACCCTGGAAGCGGTCTAGCGCGCGGTAGCCACTCTGGGCACGCTGTGAATCTCGAACACGCGGGATGCATTGCCTTGGTCATAACTTATTCGTCCATCTACAGAAACTGCGGACGAGCATTTTCCGCGTGCGTGTCTCGAAACCCTACGCTAGTCGCTTTGTGTGGCGCGACACTCGGGCATTTTTTTGCTGCATCGCACGTTTAAGTTATTTAACTGGTTGGCAGCGCTGGGAGGTTACGCAATTTCAGTTCACCTCATCCGGGTTCCGTGTGTGTGCTTCGGAAGATTTGGCGGTGACCACTGACGCTCTAACGTATGTTCCGGTGTCTGTGTTTCGACACGAGTCGATTACAACAACTGTACGTAGCACGCACTCAAAGCACGCACTGAAAGAACGGAGTCAGGACGCGAAGTCTTCGGGAAGACGGAAACTGTGCACGCTCAGCTTCGCATTCGGCGTTGCGTCGTAGGCTCCGAATGACATGCGGAAAATACGAACTGCGGGGAAATTTCGAAGGCGCTATTGCCTCCGCTGAAGACATTTTCTCTCGCTCGCTAGACCATTTCGAAGACGTACCTCAGGACTTAGGCTGAGCAGGATGCTCGTGAAGCGCAGAATCCCTTGCAGAAATCACGCGCGCGACGTTCAAATCGCATCTCAACGAAATGTGTGCAAAAGGAACCATAAACTCAACAGAGAAACAGCAGCATCTTCCTGACAACTTCAGTCAGGGGAGCGGCAAGCTGCCTGTCTGAAATCAGCCAGCCATCGGGCCTTGTCTCTTCCATAAGCAAATTTCGCAGGAAAAGCTCTCGAAATTGCGTTGACGTCACTCTGCTAATTACTTATCACTTTGCTTATTACAGTAGACTGAAATATTGCTAACTTGCGGCAAAATTTTCACTTCTGTGGAGATTTCGTCTACAACCCTACGGAGCTCCATAAAGAATGATAAGAATATTTGCGTTAACGAGTCATACCAGCAGCGCCCCTTATGATGCATTGCGGATTGCATAGTTTAATCAGGCACACCATCTATTATAAACTTTTTTTTTCTCAAGGAATATTCTTGCTGTGTTTTAACCTACAGGCACCAAACCGTTCTGACGCTATAAAATAAATCATAATGTCGCATAGCTACGTTTATATTTATTTGCCTATATTTTTTTTAAATACGGCTTAAGGTCCACTTTTCTTTCACACAGAATACAATTAGATAAAAAGGAATAAAACATTGCAATAAATGCATACTGAAAGCTTTCATTTTAGTGAGCCACATTTGCAGAAAAGCTAGCGACATCACTATGACATAAGCGGCTCAGGTGCTACCGCAGACAAATAATGCTAGCGGGATGCCTAGCATGATCGCCAATAATGAATAAAGCACGGGATATGTTTTATCTTGTTTCTTAGATGACAGCCGAGAATGGCGCTACGTAATCAATAAAGAATTGAACCATAGCTCTAACAAGTTCTCAAAGAGGAGCCTAGGCTAGGGAATTGGCATGGCCTTTCCATCGTCAGGGTATCACACGCTAAACCGTGTTCCATCATACAAGACGGATGAATAGTTAACTAGAAGGAAATGAAACGGGATTGAGTTTGCGATAAGCGTATAGCACGGTGAAAGCTTTAAATCGCTCCTGCCGTCAAACATTAAATATGGCGGCACCCCCCGTGGTATTTTACGTCTAAGTTTATAAACTGTTACCTACGTCATATTAGCATTGATAACTTTTTAACTTTCAGTGCCGCAAACTACATTTTTAATAAGAAGCTGCCCGCTTCTCTGAGGTTCACTCTGAGGTTCACACTCTGAGGTTCACACTCTGAGGTTGTTCGTTTCGGTCTTGCGACTGCTGTTTCAACCTAATATGTGCTGAAAGAACACAAATGAAAAAACGTAACTCAGAGAAAACTTCGCTGGGTGCCACGGCGCCTTCCAGATTGACAAAATGTGATGGAGTTTATTGCATCCAGTGCGATGAGTACCCAGAAAGGATTCTGAATTAACATTTTCACGAGCTTGAAGAGGCGCAGCTTAGGTGGACGTTCACTTTATCTGTTTGTTCTTAACTGTACCTGGATACGTACGTCAGTTATTGTGCTTGCTTCACACGTGTCAATACTACGTATAAAACACACACACATACGCACTACATACTTTCTAAACTCTCTTTTTTGTAAATATTGTGCCTCACGTGGTCGCTTGATGACCAGTTATGCGATGGAAGGCCTCAGAACTGCAAATAAGCTACATATGCACACTCTCTTATGAAGTATTGAAACTCATAAACAATACGTTGCTTACTGTCTGCCACTTCGAGCCATAACAGTTACGACACTTCTTTCAGCATGCGCATCACGTACATCCACGTGTTCCTGACTTGTATTGCGAGACGTTGCGCTGTTCCATCTCAAGCGCAACAGCTGCACTCTTGATTACGTACCTTTACGAACACACTTACGATTGAAAGTCAACGCAAGAACGCCTTCGGCACCAACTTTTTACAAACACTGCACGACGAACTTTTCGGTGACGACGAACTACTTTCGGTCCACTAACGAACGGCAAAACGATAACCTACCACGAGGCACGGTGAAGTAATGCAAGGAAGGGGTCACAAAGTGTATCGTAGTTGACAAGACTTCTTTCTTTTTGCGAAAATACCGCTTAACTCGAAATCACGCTTAGCTGTGCTGATCCGGGATGCAAGCTGCATTTCGGGGCTGGTGTTAAGTGTCAGAGTTATACGCGCAATCTGTGTAGTCGTTTATACGTGTGTGCAACTATGCAATGTTCGTGCGTGAGCTGTTCTTTAAACGTAACCGACGTGAGACCGCCATTTCGTATTCACCTTCGCGATTCCGAAACAATGAACAGGGCTTCTGCGACGTGAAGGAAGGAAGTCTGAAGGGTTGGTGAAGTTACGATAACATTTTGTTCATTAACTCGCGGATCACTGGCAACCAACATGTTAATAGATCAACCGATGGAGAAGCAAATTCGATTGACCCTCGTGTGTTTGAAGGGATCACAATGGCAGGAGCCAATTGTTGCCTCTTATATCAGAACGCACGCCAATCATAAGTTTTTGTGCTTCAAATGGCACAAGTCTCGGTGTTCGGCTGCTCCTCATTCCAATGCGCACTTGCTTTGGTTCCGGCTTTGTACTCGTGGCAACATGTTAATTCTTTCTAATTCTGACGTGTATTATAAAGTAAAAATCTGTCGTGAGCATCAATCAGGTTCTAATCGAATCAGCACAGAAGGATGCACGCCTCTGCAATTGCAAAGAGAAAAGTGCCCAATAATTCACCGTTTTGGTAATGGGAGAACAGCTGCACTTTGTCAATGTCACGAGGGTTAATCGTCTATTGATCTGGAATTTTGGCGGTCTCGATTTGTAAAAAAAATCCAAAGGTTATGCGAATCATAAGACTCCGATTCACTCAAAAAGATAGGCAACAGAAAAAAAAAAACACATGTTTAAGCACAAGGTGAGCACGTGATCGCGCTTTTCGTGAAAGTTCTGCACGAAGGCGAGAGAATGCTAAATACGGGTGAAAAGAAAATCAAAATAAACAACGCCCTTTAAGATTTCATTGAAACGATGCTCTGCACTGAGGGCGTTGTGGGAATCGCCCGTAAGAAGTGTCACTCTGCGGTAGCGTGGATTAGTTTTTAATTTTTCAACTATCTTTTTCTCACTCTCTCCACTTCAGCGCCCACCCTTAACTTTAGATAACTCTTCCTCAACACCATATCACCCTGCTTTCCTGATACCAATAGCTGATGCAAGCAACCTTTAAGCTTCATTATCGCTGCATGCAATGAACAGCTGGTGACAAATATTAACTTTCTAACAAACGATGAGCAACATTTATTTTTGCTCTTGAACTCCTACGCGCAAACAAATTCTGCATAAGATCCCAGCGTAATAAAATTTTTACCTCAGGCATCCTCCGTTCTCGCTATCCGCGCAAGTGTTTTTGCAAGATGAGTCAGCCGAAATCTGTCCTTCCACGAAACCTCGATTAGCTAAACACCTGGGACGAAACATAGCTGTTATTTTAAAATTGTACTGTTCAAAACAGGCAAGTATTGCTAGTTACAGTGGTTTTGCCGTTACAGACCTTGAAGGCAAGTTAGCTTTGCATCGCTTTAAATGCCTTTTAGATGTTATAGACTTGCAACTCACCGTTTTCAAGTTCACACTTATTTCGAGTTCGTTTTTCACGAGCGATTTCATGAAAAATTGTCATCGATACGAATTTACTGCACTGGAAAGAATCGTGAAAGGTAGTTACTTGGATATTAGGCAACATTGGTGAAGAGATGCAGCCCGCATTTAAATTAAGACGAATCTTGAAGTTTCCCGAAGGGGCCCGAGAACTAGTTCGGTGCTGTTGCACAGCTTGATGGGAAATTTGGTCCGAAACGCAAATGAAATGTTCGTCATCAGACAACGATGATCTATGGAGATTACTTACGGTGAAATTTTTCAGTAGGACTACTGGTCAATTTGAAAGGATAACGTTGAACGCCTAAAGCAAGCGTAGTGTACCTAGCCTAGGAGGGTGGAAGAAATACCGAATAACCGGACAAGTAAGAAAACTGCACGAGCGGGCCGCGAAATTGTCGTGTTTGCAATGCAGAAAGGACGTTCGGCATTTCTGCATCAAAAACCCTCAGATGAGTCGTACATACTAGCTTTATTCTTCCTAGTGCAACCTGTGTTGCAGTGCTCATAGTCACAGCTCCGAGATCAAAGTTTAGCCTTCAAGTTTGATGTGACTTCTTTTTTTCCATTGCGAATTGTTTGAAAACTAGTGGCTTTCCTACGTAGTTTGTATTTTATTCCGTGATTTCCGTTGCAAGTCTTGACGTTCTCAAATGAAAACAATGCATTTACACCTCTCCGAAAGTCTACAGTAGTTAGAAAACCAACTCCGTCTCAGCGGTCACAGCGGTTCTTGTTAACCTCCCGAAAATTCGCGTTTCCGAGACCCTGTCTGTTTTATATAGGTACACGGTGGATGTCGATTGTTCTTGTATTGAGCGTAGTCAGAGATTGGTTGGCAGGAACATCCAACTTCCGCCAAGCTCGTAAATTCTAAAGCTCTGGAACACCTTAATTATTACGGTTTGTGGTGTACAATTGGTGCTTCTCTTAACAAAATTATAGAATGATTTCACTTTACCAAACCATTCTACCCATGGCATAAAGGGACATCCTTAACGAGGCCTTGCAACGTGTCTTTTTTTCTTCAAGATTAGTCCTCCGTGATGTTTCACTGACACATTCGGGATGTAAATTAACGGTAATGGCGAAAGAGTTCACTGACACTATTTCTTTAGCGACATAAGAGAACAGCTCAGGGTGACATCTGTCAAGATGACAGCCCATTGCATTGCCCTTTCGAAATATGGCCAAATGTGGCTGAGATTTGACGGGCTACGTTCGGCCAGATCCAACACGATTTAAATAGTCTCGGGAAAGAAGTAAATAAATAAATAAGAAAGAAAGAAACTGCCGCGTTCCCCGAGAAGTGTTGCAGGGCCTCCCTGAGTAAGTGTCCCACTGTAGCGTTTATTTCGACTAGCGCGAAGCATTGCATTCAGAATAATTCAACGTCCGAGGAAAAGAAGTTATTTTTAATTCGATAACTCGCTTGACCGCTGAGACGCCCCAATCAAAGTATGGCACAAAATTAGTGCGCCCAGTCTCCGAAGGACTGGCGTGTAGTTTGACATAACGTACGCTGCGAACAACGAGCGCACGAATTTGGAAACGCGTCCTCTTGACAATGTTTTTTTTTATTTTTCCTTCGTTACTTTCTCAGCGTTTTCTCATCCTCTCCGGGGCCTGTGGGTTCTGCAACGACCAAGAAAGCGTTCGTGCGGTAGAAGAGATACCGACGGGTTGGAAGGACACTTTGCCGATGCGGACGTCGTGGTGACGGTTCACAGAGATGAATTCGTGGTGTAAGTGTCCGACGCGGAGAAACGCATGGCCACTTATGCTACCAATAAGCTGAGCGTGCGTATTTTTTAAATCTTCAGTTCCTAGAAAACGTTCAAGAGAAAGTTACACGTTTACTGTTGTTGCTGATATGCAACTCGAGAGAAATTGCTGCTTTGATTTTTGCACCAACGTGTAAGAAAAAGAAATATGAGACATGCGTCTCTTTAGGTGGATATTGGCTCTCCCCCCCCCCCCCCCCCCCCATCGTGCATACCCTAATATACCTAAGTGGGCTTTCCATGTGACCCTATTCTGGTGAAAATTTCTTTAGTTTCACAGTTATCTGACAAAAATAGATATGCTGCTGAAGAATTTGCGAGCCAGTATAAAAAAGTGACTAGCTTGCAATAAGCTATTTCCTGCAAAGTGTTCTTTCAACCCCGACATTTCAACACCAAGATGTAGCAGCAAAAGACAACAACGTGCTTAGTGCAGAGAATGTGCTACATATGACAAAGAAGGTGCTGAAAGTTTTATGTTTGTTCTACGCGTGTCAACGCTTCTGGTTACAACGACCCTGCACCGGCGTACGGAGACCAAATAAGAATAAAGTCGTGTTCAGCATAAGAAAAACCTTGAGACACAGCAACAAAAAAAATGGCCTCGCAAAGTATGTGGCCCGGAAACACGAAAAGAAAAAAATTAAAGAGGTTTATACGAACTCCCGGATAAGGAATATGTTTTCCCTGTTCCTTTTTGTTAATGTGTGCTTTAGATCTCTCTTCTGTTTTGACCTTACCAAAGGTGTAAGCGAACGTGCGGCTCTGTCATGAAAATGTCCGAATCTGGCACTAATGCTTGGGGCATAGATCCGCAGCGTTTGCTCGAGATTAGTTATCGCTATGAAGGACTCGGTTTTCTTTTGCTGAACACAGCTGCACGGGCAACATTGCGCCATTTACATTGAAGGAATCTTGCGTATACCAGGTGCCTATTTCAATTTATTTTTGTTGCTTATGTTTTTTTTGTAGATAGATTAAGGCAATATTAAAATATGCCTCTCCCAGCATGTAGGATAATCGACTGGACAAAGGATAACTCTCCCTTTCTCGCTCTCTCTTTCTTTATTTTGCCTTCCTTCCTTTCTTAACTCACTCGTTTTACTAATAATAACCGGGTTCTCCATTTCAGAAACCCTAATTAGTAAAGATTCTCATGCCCATAGAATTCTTGAACTTGGTTTTGAAACTCCGCACCGACAATGCAGGAGACAGTTATTAACAATAAGGAAGCATTTCTGAAAAAAAAAAGAAAACATCGCCTACCTACGCTGACTCTTTCTGGGAATTGCTGCATATTTCACCAAAGATTAGTTTTCAAATAAAAGCGCTCTCTGGTACAGATAAAACATTTTATTTTGTTTGTTCATATTGTGGCGACTGCAATTCTGGCCGCCCGAACGCCACACTACAACTCCTGGTTAGCCTTCTCTCAATTCAATGGCGCAGTTCTGCCCGTTCAGCATCTTGGAACCTTAACAAAAGCTTAGTTTTAGTGCCGTAAGAGAAGATCTACTCGCCAGACATCAAATTACTCAAGTAGAACCCACGAGAGAAAAAAAATCCTCGTGTAGATTGACTCTATGGGGTTCAATGCTCCTTTCACGTGTACGCTCTCCTAGATTTTCGGATCTCTTTAGGCTGACTTCATGTTATAGCCCACTGCATTCCCGCGTCAACACTTGATGTCTCCGAACGTAGTTCTTTGTTGTCGATGTACGGAACAGGCCACTAGGCGCGCACTCTGAAGGGTGTCGAGCACCGTGCAAGTGTATTTGTATCGCACCGTTCTTAACTCCATCTCGTTTTACTTTGCAAAACACACTCACGCTTTCGTCAGAAGCATGTGTCTGCACTTAAAGCCACTGAGATTTGTCACTGACATCTTTTTTTTTGCGTGTGATACGAATCTCGTAACGTTTTCTGCAAAGTAAAAATGTACAGGTCTGTGAGTTATTGAATCATGTCTCTGGTGCACTGTAGCGCCTAAACGCGAGATTATTGCCTCGTCACGCATGATCATTATGTCAGCACAGCTGAAGTGAAATGAACATTCCAAGTACCCGTTCCTACCGCTGACTTTGGTCCCTTTGAAGGCATTGTTCAAACGCTAGTAGCGCTTTACCACCTAAATCAAAGCACTCGAAAAATATCTGGGCATTGTGATGCCGGATCAACATCCTACAAGCCGGAAAGGTACTCCAATCACAACAAGAACATTCAACGAAATTCAGTCGAGTTCATGATATAGGGTTCTGAAATAGATTCGGTGCTACCAGAGACAGCGTACTTATAACTGTTCACAAATCTTTCATTCGGTCACTTGGCTAATACCAGTGACTTTATGACGTTTTCTTATGTGCCAAAAATGGTGATTATAATATATAGGTTAAATTTTCATTCGTCTCCTTCGGACGGTGTTGAGTCTAGAAAGCAGTATTAGGAAGACCCTTCGGAGGTTTATCATAGAGCGCCTCTTCGCAATCCACAGTATGAAATGCAACCGCAATGAAAGACCCAAGAGTACTTGTAGCACAAAGTGCTTTAGATTGCTAAGCTTTGGACCACTTTAGTGGGAATTGCATCGCTGACGTCTTAGTCTTGCCATTCGCCCAAGCTTAACACGTGACACCTCGGTCATGGCGTGCAGCAGCTGAGGTTGCCAATATACGTGGTTCGTAAATCGGATGAGGCGTGTAGCTGTAATGGGATAGGTGTAGTAGAGCACCACAAAACTTGTTCTTAATAACGTGCACAAAGATTTTTATGGCAGAGACACTTTGAAATATTAGGCTGGTAAGGACGACACAGGGTTAAAATACGCAGTGAAAAACCAAATGGGTATTACATGACAACAATTCAGATCACCTTATACAAAAATATTTGTACTTGCTACGCAATATTTGGCTGAATAAAAAGCAATAAACTGTACCTTTCGACACTGCAGCAACGATGCAAAGTGTTTTAGCATTATGTCCAATTGCTGCATTAAAAGCTGGAACTCAGAAAGGATGCAATTCCCAATTCGAAGATGGTTCTAAGTCACAGTAGGAATTTCCCAGCATGTTTCTAGTTTCTATACTTTGTCATTGCATCACCTTTCTCACTCTCTCTCTTTCTCTCACCCTCTTTCCACCGATGCCGCGCTGCCATCGAAGCATTTTTTTCTTCGAAGTCGCTCTTGCTGAGCGAAGAAACGTAAAGTGACATGCTTCCCACGCGGTTTTCGAGCAGCACCTCAGATGGTTAAAAAAAAAATGTTTCATCGAGTTGTGTGTGTTCGTTAGGGCTTCTAATAGAGGGCATGCAGAGAAAGTACGTTAGAGCACCTTACGTGCAAACCTTGTCGCTCTTTCGGCTTTAGAAACTACGACATCTATCTGTCTATCCCTACCTGTCGTTCGTAGATGAAGGTATTTTTTTCTTGTTTTTTGCTTCCGCTTGCTCCGGAGCGGAGCATTTGGTCTGGACCGTGTTGAGAAGGTAGACGTGCACATGACACGTCGGGCACGTCGTGTATTCGTGCAGTGGTAGGTGTCTGAGCGCGTTGTGTTCTGTAGTTGGTGGCCATACCTTTCACAGAAGACAAGATCCAGATGACACTCCACGCACAGCGGACGAGCTGCGGCCTGTGGGAATGCTGCCTCAGCCAGTGGATCGGCGAGCTTGCTGAAGTGGCACAACAAGCATATATAAATGTTCAAGCGCGTTTTCATTCACGATTAGCACACTTCAGATCACGTGCACGCACTCGGTCTTCATCGCTGACGAGCAAGATTAAGTCTTGCTAACATCAAATTGGGTGGCAGTACGTTGCTGCACGCTGGCGTGGAACATGCCGTGCAAGTAGGAGTGGTGGAGCCAGAGCGGCAGGCGAAAATTCACGTTGGAAAGCCTTGCACGTTTGTGTGCAAGTTGCCTGTTCTGCGATTTCTCGGCAAACTCCCTCGGCACTGGCAGAGGCGGCACTTTCGAGCTATCCACGGCAAAGTGGCCGCGGCGCGTTATTGGAGTTCACACTTTTTTCTTCACTTGACGCACCTTGATGGACGCTGACGAATTCTCTGTCGAGAGGAATGGCGTAGCCATTGCATGTGGTAGATGTATGCCAGCCCCCCTGAGCGGTCGTACTGCTTCGTAGAAAGTGCCAACGGGAATGGACGTCTAGATTTTCGAGCGCGTACTTGCAAAGGTCAGTGCAATAAGGCAACAGATGCAGGCTCCGGTTACAAAAGGCTGACGCTGATGTCACAAAACGTTGTCGACGCTTGCTTTTTTTTTCGTGTTCACCTGGAACTGAAGCTTTGAACAGTGCTGAAGATTACACTGGCTTGTAAGGTACCACGGTTGGTATTACAATGGTGGTCACCTGTGCGTGACACTTCGCTGCGAAATGACCATCTTGTGGCAGAGACGTACGAAGCTCTGACCTTCACTGTGTTCTTTTGTAACAAGATGCAGCATGCTGTTACCACTTGCAATGTCTAGATAGTGTAAAGAGGTGACACCCTCCTGTTCAGCTTCGAAGCCAAATAGCGTTTGCTGTTTCATTTTGAAGCGCTCACGTTACTGAGCTATGATGAAGTAAAAAGATGATCTTGTAACTAATCGAATTGTTCTCTGTGAAAACTTTCATCATTACTTGATGTGTGTTTGTTGCCTTCTTTTCTTTTTGTAATTGGAAATTGGAGGTTGGGATGTGCCCGCAGAAAAGCTGAAGTGATCTTTGACGGTTTCTATCGTTTGTAAACCAACGTTTCCTGGTGTCAGCGTGGTCAGAACCAGTGCTTATGATGCGTCTTCCACTCGGAACGTTAACACTGAACGTGCACCACTGTAACCGATTCTACACTGGACCACACGTTGAGGGACGTCGACCACGTAGACTGCTTCGACGGTTTGCCCCAAGCGAGCAGCGCTGTGTTGTGTACAGTCGGAGTCGGGGAGTCCTGCAGTTGTCAAACCGTGAACTCGGTGTCTACACATGGGTCTGTTGCTATCTGCCTATTTCAAACAGTATTGGTGGTGTTGCTGTGCGCGCTTTTACCGGTTTGTGCGAACTTACTAATATAGTGCCAGACGTTTTTTGCATGTTCTGCTTCTGTGTTACGAGATTACGTGCAGCGAGCTGTATCGGAGTCTCAGAACTCGCTCGTGCTACTGGCATCGCTCGTCTAACATTAGAGCACGCATGAAACAACGTTTCAGTGGCTCCAAGTGGCTGTAGGCGTTAACCCCAGTCAGGAGATCTGTTCGCAGACAGAATAAAGTTTGTTCCTATATCGGCGTGCTTGTTGGTTTTATATGGCAATGTGATGCAAGTTTTTCTACTGTAAGCGGCGTGCAATCTGCTGACATAGAGTCGATCGAGTATTGCCGAAATAGAAGTTAAGCTAAATCAACGGAACTCTCCATAAGAGCAGTTTCTGTTTTCAGATATCAGGAATGATGAGAGAATTGAACACTCTGTATATTTTACAAAATAAAAACGTGGCAACATTGTAAAGTTATAAATGGTACATCCCCTGCGTAGAAAATGCGTGGCAGAGACAAATATGTTTTTGTACTCGGTTATATTGCCAAATTCCTTCAGCGAAACTTAATTCATGCCACATATGTAAAAGTGGTCCGACATTAAAATTCTTTAGCCTAAACAGACGGCATTCAGTTTGGTCAAAGGTATAATGCATTCAGGAACGATTCCCATTCCTATATTTATTCATCTTGCGTTAGCCCTGGAACGAAAATGCATATTGCGATGCTGTGAACGACGCGTGATTGATAACGAGTGATTTCTATTTTCCGAAACAGTCGCTGCACTTGACATGAAGTAAGCCATGTTGTGTTACGCGTAACATCACACTGTTGTAAAAAAAAAGAAGTCACGTTATACAACACAAGGCGGCGTAAGACGTGTGTTTGTTGTCAGTTCGTTACTTTGTCTCGTTGTGTAAGCATGACGATGCTCTTCGCAGTTGGCGAATGCGATGAATATTACGTAAATCCAAGGTGTTTCTTTGTGTTTTGTCGAGATGTTACGTGTTGGTGTTGACTCAGTGTTAATAGGAAAGAACATATGTGTTCAAATGATTGTTGATCAGTGTCTCGATGCAGCCGCATGTGGCAGTTTAACTTACCCAAAAGAATGTTGTAAGTGCGGTATTAGGCTTATATAGGGCGCATTATCGAGCAGACCTGGATACAAGTTTTATTTAAGTAAATGTCTAGATAGGAATTAATTCGAATTTCTACTTGGTTGTCATGCCCCAATGGCAGGTATGAAGATCGGTGACATCGTTGTGAGTGAAATGAAATTAAAGTGGCTTACGTTGTAAAACGGGCTTAAAGGCTCAACAGTCAAAAGCTGTGCAACTAGGCATTCAGCTCATTTTTACGTTGGTACTTTTCTTCTCTTAATAACATATGATAATACTTTCTAGCTTAAAAAGCAGTGATGACAGAAGAAGGTTTGTCACATAGTGTGAAACTGTTATTTGAAGTTTGCTTGTATTTCATATTACACTGAGCCCTGAAGTAGATAAACATAATCTATTATGTTAACATCTAATTTATAAAAAAGAACTTCAAGTACGGGCAGACACCTTCCTGGTGGCTATCTCAGCGCTGGGGATGAACTGAAAATAAACCACACTTTCTTCGTACAAGAAAAACTACGCTTGCTGTACAAAACGAGAACGTGGAAAAATTGCCTTTGCTTGATTTCTTCTTCCAGCGTTGCGGGAGCCAAAATCTCAAGGCCCCATTTCGGGCCCACGTTACGGTAGCCTTGTGTTTCATCAAAGTGCCGAACACATGCTGGGTATACGTTCTGTGCGTTCTACTGTAGTCACTGGTGTTGACGGCGTGTGTATTGCACAACGAAAAAAAAAAATACGGTTACTGGAACGCCGTAACGTATTACTAATAAATAAATAAATATTGAAAGTGATGTCGTGGAATCTTTTCTCATTGACTGTGTCTGCTCTACTTGACACCGACCGGCCGTGGTGGCTTGGCGGCTGTGGTGCTGCGCTGATAAGCACGAGGTCGCGGGATCGAATCCCGGCTGCGGCGAGCGAATGCGATATGTGACCGGAGGCAGCATGGTTTTCATCTCCGTCCTTCATCACACTATCAGCCTTGCCTCCTCCATCGTGTTTCTTCGTTGGTCCGAAAAGAAAAAAATGCCCGCGCTGCGTCAAATTCTGCTTCCGGTGCCATATCATATTCGCACGGTGCGGCCGCTTCTTCGTTGAAAGAATTTTTTTTTTAACGATACGCCCCTTTTGTCACTTAACGTCTATCGCAGTTACCCGCAGCCTGTTCAGTAGACCTCTGTGCGTAGAAGCAGCCTTTGCTAATTCGTTCATCTTACATTTAAGGGAACTTTAAGGGAAAAGCGCGACGCCTTAGCCGGCAGTCACGTGGTATTATTAAACTTTCGCTCACTTTAAGGAAAGGCATGAGAAAATATTACACAGGGCCGTTATCTTAACATAGCTGAAATAATCTGGTGTTTCTCAACAAGCGCTACAACTTCTGTAATGAAGATTTTTCGCCAGAGTTACTATTTAAAAAGTTCGTTGAGCAATATTTTTTAATCACCCACCTTGGCGGACTGAACAGAAAACTTGACTTGCTCCATAATTGGCTCAGAAGAATACTGCACCGATTCGGCACGGGTAGCGCCTATGTTTCCAGTTTTTAATAATTAGCCCAAGTCAGTTGAAACACCCTGCATAGTAAACGTTGGAAGCCTATTTGTGGTTAGGCATCATTTTTTTCAAGCGCTGAAAACAGGGAAATCGAAAAGCTCAAGTATCCAATTTTTATAAGCCTGTAACTCAGCTATGAAACTATATCACAGTCTTCTACATTGCACTTACTTATAGAATTAAAGCGGACAAAGTTAGTGTCTTTTACACTGCTCTTAAATATGCCACTAGTTTGTGAGCGAGACTTTTGCAAGATCCTTGTAAACATCGTAACAATTTCGAGTAAACTGTAAATTCCTATGCATGGTTTGTCCGCTTGTGATGCTCTAACAGATGAAGTTTACACAACCATGTTATTCATTTTTGCTGCCGAGTTACAAACTTGCAAACTTCGTGTTTCAATTTTTTGAACTTTAATTTTTCAGAAATTCTTTTCTAAAAAAAAATCTCAGGCCCCAATTAAACATTTTGCTTCCTAGAGTCACTAGGATGAACTCATTCCCTCAAATGCAACAGGTTTCTTTCAAATCTATCCGATGGTCGTCTCATAAAAGCATTTGCGCGTTTTACGTGCATTTAAATAGAGAGCGTGGAGTGAGCCCCGAGCTAAAGTTTTTTCTTAAGGCACCCGACACCTTTTATGCTACCTGCGGAAATGCAGCCTTATTCTGCAGCGCAAGAAAAGTACACAAAAGATTTCACAACAGAGAGGCAGCGCTTGCAACTGCGCAGTTTTTAGGGTCACGGAGGGCATTCCTTGTTTTGTGTTTCCTTCTGCCGAAGCGGCAGCAGGTAAGTAAACGAGTGCTTTGTCACACCAGCGAAGATGCGTCGGCAGCTGTCGTCGCCGAGCAGCTGCACGCGTCACGTGACGCCTGACAAACGCGCATTGTCTCCGTCTCGTCTGGCGACATCGCAAGCACAGCGCGTCGATGGCATGCAGCTGGGCCGAAAGGAAAACACAGGTACGGTAACGTTTCGTCATCGTCGCGTTGACAAACGCGCCGGGCAGATATCGCGTCGTGGTTATTTTCAGGTAGCCTGCAGCTTGAGTGCAGGTACTACGCATTTTTAACGCGTGCCATCGAGCGGTCAGCAGTCGGCCAACAAATACAGTTAGAACGTTGTAGTTGTAGCAGCAGCGAATGGACGTTTTATTCTATAAGAATGGAAGACTAACGGAAGGGAACTTCTACTCGCCGCACTCTACACTCTTAGGCAAAGTTACACCCTTTGGCTTGGCCCTTCGGCCACACAACGATGATCGTTATCTGCCTCGATGCGTTTCCTTTCTTTAACGCTGCGAGCCCGGCACTTTCCAGTCACGAACGGCATGCGCCTTATCAGTGTGACGCAGCATTCTCGACAGGAAAGTAGCGAGCGCCGAGTTTTCAGGAAAGGAAACGCCAGCAAGGCAGATGACGATTATTGTTGTGGGACAAATATACACCCCAAAGGGTGCAACCGTTTTAAGAGTGTATGATTATTAGGCACGTCTTAGTGCGGAAACACAGTGCCGGCGAAGGCTGTCACCTGCACGATGACTCTAACTGGCATGCAGTGGGATGCCAAGTATGTGAGGATCGCTAGACTGCACACATAAATGGCTCAAGGCTGAGCATAAACAATACAGGTGATAGAGGACTAACCCCTGACTTAGACCACATGTCACGTAAAGTGGTTACTTTTTCATGTCCATTCATAGACAATGTGCTTGGGATACCTGTGTAGGTACTCCCAACAAGGTAAATGAAATGGGAAAAGCTGTAAGCTGTCAGTAGGTCAAATATGTAAGCATGCTCAAGGCGATCAATTAAATGCTTTTTTTCTTGCTTGATCTAACGAAATAAAGAGACCACTTGCCGATCTCGCCGGTGTGTACGCCGTAATGTCACGCGTAATGAAGGAGAGGTCGTGTGTACATCTCTGCAAGGCATCGAGCAGGCTACCCAAGTGCCGCGTGACGGTAGCTGAAAGCTTTTGCATGTAGTCTACGTTGAGGAACGTGATTTGTCTACATGCTTCAGTACGAACTGATGATCGCTCACGCTTGCGCAGTAGCACAATGCGACTATCGTGAAAACTCGCCGAGAAATCAAAATCCTCAAAGCAGTGACAAATAATAGCTGAATGCAACACCAAACTCATCCCAGAAGGTTAACTAAAGCTCAACGGGCAACCAGTCTGGCCCTGAAGCCGACTCTCACTTCATGGAAGATAACACTGCCTTCAACTCATCGTCTGATGAGCATGCACAAAGACGGTTAGCCACTTCAGGAGCAACCTGGGGTATTCCACTAAGCATATCGATGAGCTCCCTCGTATATTGTTATACTCGTACGACACCATGGTCTTAAAATGCGCAAGAGAAACTGCTTGATCCCGTACAGGTGACGACGCGACAGGAACCGTGCTTGTGGTTGCAGAACCACTCATACTCGATTTCCTTAGAAGCGAGTTTCGAGCAAACCCTCTAGTACTTCAGAATGTGCGCACTGACTACGCCTGGGCCTCCAAAGCGCGGCCGATAAAGACGACGCGTGCATGAGGAGCGTGAAACGTTTTAGGAACTTCCGCGGCTATCACCACATCAATGGTGTGAGTCGTTCAGTAAAGCAATAATCGGGTCTAGTTGGTGGACGTTCGTCGCGCTTCGTACTTCCGCCTCTTGTCCCTTATGTTCATCAGTGTAATACTAAGCGCAGTATAATCATAAATGCGAGTCGTTCAATTGAAAGAGTAATATGCGGAGCTTCGTGGCAGTGTCCGCTAGCTCCTCCGACAAACGGCGCCTTAGGGCACATCCTTCAGCGCAATGGTGTCTAAAGGCCACTGCACCTTAAGTACGTCCCACGACTCCGGGCCAGACCCATTTAGAGAGGCGCATACGGCTCCTCATAAGCAGGAGCGTGAGCGCATATCATGTGGAACGCGGATGTCTAGACGCCAAGCTTTTAGTGACGAGGAAGAAGGGAAGGAAGCTCGAAGTGCAGTTGACTGGTCATCACAATATATAGGCATGGGACGGACGTAGAGTTCAAAACGCCAGATCTTGATACGTACGGAGCTAAAGTCCTCGGTGCATAGGCGCTGCGCAACCGGCGACACGACGAGCCAGGTCTCCACGTTCAATCAAACTGAGATCCACGTGCTATTCTATAAGTATACAGCCATGAGAATGTTTAGACGAGACCACGTACCTCACGCGAATTCGAGACAGGACGGCCCCAGCCTGGACCTTGCACATCGCCTCGCGCATCTAAGACACAGGTTAAAGTTCCCGGTACGTACCATGTGATGACTGACGAGGAAACGCTGCGTCCAGGTAAAGAAAAAACTCATTTGACGTAGTTGCTCCACTGGCTTTATATATGCACAAAAGACGTAAATCGCCCTAATTCCTCATAATAAAACACGTGATGGTCTCGAAGGAGAGTTCTATTAAAAGTAACGTAGCGACACCATTAAAACGAGACGTTGCGTATGAAAAGAAACAGTCTAGGTGAAATGCGCGTTTGAAAGCAAGTGACATGGTGAATAGCAAAAAAAAAAATGTTTCTTGCAAAAACAGAATATCACAACTTAAAGCGCGGGTCATGCTGATAGTTTCAGCTTGCTTTATCGGACTTCGGACACCCTGTCCGTTTAAAGCAATAATTTTCCGTGTGTCAGCTATAATTACCAAAAAAAATTGCCGTCAAATTGACCTGGGGTGTTGTTCAAAGCGATGCCCCGGGAACCAGTGCAAAGGTCATACACAACGCATGTCACAAAGCACCCATTCCGACCCTCGTAAAAGAGGTCGAGTTTCCTCTGGTGGCTGTTACTCAGAGCGGCTATAAAGTGTGCCGACTAAGCCAGAATCTGACGACGTGTGGGAAGGCTTTACCTCTCGGGAGACTTCCATTTCTAAGTCCGCCGAGCCCATCAAGACTAGGCGAGACTCCCGCGCTACTGTCAACTCCGAGGATGAAGCCGCTCTCTGATGAAGAGTCTGTCGGCAGCGGTTGGCCTCGGGAACGACTTCATCAACGGGGACAACGTATTTGGTAGCCGGGTGCCCATCTCGCGAGGTAACGGCGTGAGCTTTCCATTATGCGTTGCTGCTTCCGTAGAAGAGTCGCGAACCGGACGCGACAGAAACGAAGAAAATGTGACGGGTGAAGCCTCGGCGTCACGCTTGGGGATCTCCGTCACAAAGGGTAAAGCTGGTGGCGGCAGCTGAAGTAGATGATGATGATGATGATGATGATATCGATAGTGATCTGTAAGACTAAATGGCGTCTTACTCTGCACCCCTCGAGAGAGAGAAGGAGATTCTTGTTGATGGGAAGGAAAGGTTGGGGTAAAGTGCAGCGCAGTAACTGTCTCTCAGCAGAGGACACCTCAACCGCGCTGCACAGGGGGTAGGGAAGTGCACCAGAAACAGCAGCACGCCGCGGAAATGCGATGGAGCTAAAGGCGGTCCATCGCATTTCCGCGGCGTGCTGCTGTAGGAGCACGGCGAAGCGTTGTCAGGGGAGAGGGAGTGGGAAGTTGGAGTGGGTAGAGGCAGCGGAAGTAGAGGCCATGTCGGCAGCGATGCACACGTTTCCTTCATGACTGGAGAGGCCAGTGAACTCAGCAGGCTGTGATTGGCGAAACACAGGGCTACGTCTACCGTATCACGCGCTTCCTTTTTTAACCCGGGAGGCCGGCATACATGGAGTTCTGCGATTACCCGAGCTGATGGCTTTGTCGACTTTTACAGCTGCCGGTCGAGGTGAAGGCAGGACATTCTGTTGTGTGTCCATGGCTTCACGCGGAGCCGCTAGGGCAGCGGACGCCGGCGGCAAAGGGGGAAAGGCCCTAGCAGCGGCGTCTGGATAGGAAGGCCGCACAGGGCACACAACGGTAGGAGGCAGCATGAGCATATCCGCAACGCCCGCAGGGACGGTCACACTCGTCACCTTCGTGGCCGTGAAGACCAGCAGCCACAAAGAGGTGCTGTGCTCTGGGCACGGTAGTGGCCGCTGAAGCCGCAGCGGCGACGAAGCCGCGGTAGTTAAAAATGACTTGGCGGCCTGATAAATTCAAGTAGCTGGGGACAGGATTAGCGGTGCTCATCTCCATGCGAACGAAGTGGTCGCATGTCAGCACCCCTCGTCACCCGCTCATGAGACCAGCGTTGACAAATAGCACTTGGCCGTACGATGGCAGGGTTTGTACCAGGACTTCGTTGGGGACGAAGGACGCCAAGAAAAAGCAGGCGACGTTCGTCACTTGCAGCCCGGTGGGGGCGACAGGAACGAGCTCACCATCGATGACAAGGCAGACAGCATCGACATTTAGACTCATGAAGTGATGGTCTTAAGGTAACTTGGAAGTTTAGGCCTCCCGTGTGCTGGAGGTAGTAGACCTCAATGAGGCCAACTATTTAGGCCGTCTCGGCGGCGATGATCTCAGGACCATATTCCATGGGGACAACAACATCGAAGTTCAGGGCTTCCGCTACACTACACTACTCTGGAGCCCATTGCACTGGAGGCGTCATGGCGTGAAGTGCTTGACGACCCTTACGCATAATATACTCGAATAGGTTAAATTTTGCAGAATTGAGATGGTTGTTACCGGTGTCGGCTTACGGTGTTGCATATACGTATTTGGTGCTTCTACGTGTTTATATTTACTGCGTTCAGCGCATTTGGTAAAACATTTCAGGTTTAAATAAAAAAATTCTCTATCCAAAAGTCTTCACAATATTGTCACGTCGTAGTGACGATGAGCAGTCGCTTTGTGACAGTTGCTAGCCGTTGAAAAAACGGTCACCGGAAAAGATAAACAATGCAGGCGGGTCAAGATATCCTACATAAAGCGCAAAACATTTATTTGTGATCGGACTGGTTGCGTTTGACGTGCCCGTGAATAGAGAACTCAAAGTGAGAAACCAGCTAAAGCTTTATTTATTATTATTATTGTAAGAGGCAGTGCAATGGCTGCGGTTGCAAATAAAGGAAAGATCTGATATCTTTCGCTAATAATTATTTTAACTTTATTAGATATCTCGGGATGGCGAACGTAAGTGCGAATTCAGATTTCATTGGTCGCTGTGGGTTAACACTATTACTCTAGAAGTTTTACACAACTCGTCTTTTGGCAGAATTTCCATCTGACCCATGCATTTGGGAACTACTACCGAATAAGGGTGAACACGAGCTTCACGCGCCTGGTATTACCGAGAGCTCGCTTTAGAAGTATTGATTTTCGAAGCAGCGGGTCTATTTTGCTCTGCCCTTCCACTCGAGTGCTTGCGCACCATCTAAATGACCTTACCGTTTCGGCGTACGACCCGGTGCAGACTATTAACGTAACACGTCGCCTCTGTACCGTAGCGTCAGCTTCGCACACAGTATTAACTGTAGCAAACACTGTGCAAAAGGCCCCGAATTATCCATGCGTTGTACCAAGAATGTCCCCGTTAGGTCTCTTACGCAGCATACAACGTGAGAGGGATATCCGCGAGTGCGACCAAAGAGTCACGTGAGGGACGTCCGCTGGACGTATGACGCACATCCCAGTGGTATCCGTATCTTCGCGATGGATTGTCCGACGGATATCCTCTGGATCTCATTTGCAATCACTCGGTTCAGAACGTTTTTTTTTTTGTTGGATCTATTATTCACTGTGAAATTAAAAAATTGAAAGGAAAACCCAGCGCGTAAGCCTGTCTTAACGTATGAAGCTTCCTGCAGAAGCCGCAGTGACCTAATCTGTCTTTACGAATTTCTACTGCAAGGACTGTGGCAATAAAAAAACGATATCACTGTTCTCTAGATAAACTTTTAAGTGGTAATTTATGCCGGAAACTAATTACATATACGGCGCTTGCTGCCGTGCATGCTTATACTTTTAAAACATTTTAGCCTATAGAAAAACGGATAACCTGGTCCCTTCCCCTCCTGGGAAAAGTGTTCCGAGCTGTTTTGAGCTGAACTGCACTGTCGTCAAACGAGACGGTCGCTAAGACAAGACACTGCAGGACCCTAATGTACAAAGCATTCATACGACGACGAATTAAAAGCTCGTCGCCGCGAAACGGGAGAGAAGCCGGTGATAGTTTCGTCATAACCATTATTTCGTCTACTGGTTCAAGGTTTCAAAGTACAACGTCCTTCACGGCGTCATACGGTACTTTTCCATTACGCTGATTACAGTTCTCCTGAAGCGTTCTGCGCAACGTCGACTCCCGGCCCAGCGTTCGGTTTGCGTGAAACGCTCACGTTGCCAACTCCCCCCTGCGGATCGGCGCGCGAAATTACGAATGATGCGCCACCCACGCTTACTGTGGCGCCATCTAGTCGTTGAATCCTGAGGCACGAATGTCGGGTTATGGCCTCCGCGATCGACTCTGACGGCGCGGTGCCGGAGCCGATCGCGGAGGCCACGGTCGGGTTTCGGCATCCGAGACTCATAACCGGCTGCAGCTGTTGCTCGGAGTGCGAGTCAGATGGCGGGCAATGGTGGGAACAGTCTAGCGCGCCGCTAGCTCCGCACAAAACGCGGGAAGTTGGATTTTCGCATGGAACAAGCTGCACATACCTTCCCTCCTTTCTTTCTTTCTTTCTTTCTTACTTTCTTTGTTTCTTATGCATACTTTTTTTAAATGCGTAAGCATTCTATGTTTACCCAACGAGAAAACCCGTCCGTCCGTCCCTTAAGACGATCGCTCTCAAGAATGTCCGAAGCATGGAAGGAATTCACCTTCGCGCTGTCTCTCGCTTCAACGCGAGCTAAGCGGCGACAACCCAGAGCACACGAGGTCATCAGCACTCGCCGCACCCTGAGCCACCATCGCGGATCGCTTTCAAGATTGGGGCCCGCACGTCTCTCTTCAACGCGAACTCAGCGGCGAGAACATACAGGACACGACGCTGTTAGCAGTCAGCGCTCTGTCGGCATCGCAGATCGCCTTCACTAGACGGCCCTCGCGTCCGCGCCAGACGCAGTCGCCGCCGAAGTGCGATTGATGACGCTTCGTAATGGTTCGACGCGTATGGATCGGGCGCCGAAGAGCGATAACGCCTTATAATAGACAGTTTTAGTTACACGTACGTAGAGGCTTCACGTACGCAAAGGTGAAAAGCCTACGTACCTTACGTGCACGCCATCTGAAACGCTTTTAGCTACACGTACGCGACGCACGCCAAGAGGGACCCCGTAGCTCCATCTGTCGGGAAATGTGTATACGACGGTAGCCAATTCAATCCTGTCGCCGTGTTTCGATGCAAGCCGTCTGCGCGCGCGCGGCCCGCTATCGCTCGTTCGTGATCTCGCGGAACTCCCGCGCGAAGCTGTCTACGTGCGCAAGACACGCACGCAAAGAATTGAATCTCACGTACGTCCGTGAGACGCGCGCGCGCCCGCTACGTTCTACGCATGCGCACTGCTGACACGTAGAAGATCTACGTACGCAAAGCCTCTACGTACGTGTAACTAAAACTGTCTAATGATCGGAACGTCATCGGCGCACCTGGCGCCACCACCTGCAGTAGTTTGCTTGCCTCGTCAATTTACCTTGCGCCGCTAACAGCGCCGCCGTCGGCAGCAGTTCGTGTCGCCGCAGCGCTGTCATTTTGTAGCGGTCGGCTCAAGTTACATGACATAGGTAATCGACACCATGGAGATGAGCAAGCGGCACAATGCTGACGCGTACTTAAACAATACCCAGAATATAGATTCGGCGCAATATCCTTTTTTGTTATTTGCAGATGCTGTAAGTTGTCTTGGCCGTACGTAACAGGCTGGTTGTACCAAATCTGCACGTAACATTGAAAGATAAAGTAAAAGTATACAGAACATGCAGAAAGGAAATATGAAAGACCAAGCACTATTTCGGATAACATCTATATTTGTCACAATATGGCAATGATAATGTTTGTAACATGACACAAAAACATGGAAATATAGAAGATTAGACACTATTTCAGATAAGGTACATGTTTGTAACACTGTAACACTTTTAATGTGTGTAACATCACTTAAAAAACTGAGGAGCCGTTCCACTCTGTGAAGGTGGAGGACCAGCGAAGCTGTAGCTCATCACACAGGGTTAGACGAGGGTAAATGTATTTATTGTCATCATTTGGTAATGGTAGTGACGATAGCTTTGTGATTACTGTGGTATACACTGGTTGGCTCGGTTACAACCTTAGTCAAAATCTTCGTCAAAGCTAAATTTATACAAGACCGTTGTTGAATAGTTGAGCGACTTGGATTGGTGTGGCACTTCAAACCAAAGTTTTCTCAAACAGCCTGAATGAACCATTTCTTGTCTGGTTTTGAAAGCTCCCCATTGAAGTCTCCAACGATGATCACAGGGGGTAGTGTCGTCACGGCTAACCCGTGCAACCCGGGCGCGTTCATGAACTTCTCGATATCACGCTTGGGTGTGCTTGGAGATATATGCAAAGTGTACATCACAATTCCGGCTTTCGTTTGTAAGGCACAGAGATCCATCCCCACAGTTGCTGGCATTCTCCTCTTGATAGTCAAGAGTACAAGGGCACATACAGTTTCTCCTTTGTGTATAGGGAAACGCCTCCTGCTCGTGTGTCCATGGGCTGTTCACAAATGACTTGAAGCTCACGGGACTATGATCCATTGCATTTTTTGCTTGATCACGGGGGGTATGAGTCGTTGCTTCGGCGGGTATGAGCCATTGATGATCATAGTATTCGACATGCAGTTTTCTATGTTATATGCGTGATTGGAAAGAATGAAAGCGCTATTCGCTTCACTTTGCTGAGTGCTTGTAGCCTCTGCCTTACGCGGCTATGAGCCGTTACATTTTTGCCTTGCTTAGGGGGGTATGAGCCATTACTGGTGATAGTTTTTGCTCGCACACATGAAATATTCCCGGAAACTTTGTCATAAACAGCTTCGCTATAAAACAAAGCTGGTCCCAAAACAGATCTCTACGGAACGCCCTAGGTTATCTTCAGAAACTAAGACATGGACACCCTTTATTTCAAGGTATTGTGTTCTACCTGAAAGATAAGATCAAGACACATTACGGCTTCGTAATTTTGGTTAAAATCCATAAATTTCTTAATTTATTGTGTGAGACTCAATCGAAAGAGTTAGACAAGCCTAAAAATACAGCGTCGACCTGCTTTTTTATTGTTCAAGGAAGTTGAAAAAATCGTTGTTTCTTCCAGCTGCGCGACAGTAGAAAGGCGCTGTCGGAAACCATGCCGGTTGGGAAAAAAAGCCTCCGTGTCTTGAAGTTAGGTGTAGATTGATTTCGAAACGATGTGTTCAGCCAGGTTGAAGCACACGCACGTCAGTGAAATTGGTAAATAGTTTCCTATATTTTGTTTTTGAGAGATTTGTTCAGCGATTACGTTTGCTACTAGCCAGAAATCTGGGAACCATTTCCGTGTGGAGGATAATAACAACAATAATAAAGTAGGGTCACTATGGTCTTTTTAAGCTTCAGATGAAGAGGGCCTTCCAAATGCGTTACTTTAAACTATGGTGACATGAGTATTAGCACTAGTAGTACGAGTAGTAGTTCATTCTAATTCACAGGACGCAAAAAAGGCATGGCCCTCAAGGGCCTTGGGCTTCATAACTGTCACACATCTCATAGGAGACATGGACTCCTGAAATGAGCTGTGGCCGC
Source organism: Dermacentor albipictus (assembly GCF_038994185.2). Taxonomy (NCBI): domain Eukaryota; kingdom Metazoa; phylum Arthropoda; class Arachnida; order Ixodida; family Ixodidae; genus Dermacentor; species Dermacentor albipictus. The sequence goes on from NC_091826.1 coordinate 25,515,461, forward strand.
AGAGAACATCCAAGGTAACAGTAGCAGTTAGGAAAACTTACAACAAAGTGATACAAAAGACAATAAGAGGAGAGACTTTCTCTGAATATTCAGCACGAAGAGAATTGAGTTACTTTCCGGCGCTGCAGCTGTAGAGATCACCATGAAGCCGCTCAATGCTTGATTGTGTTTCATTTATCAGCATGCTTTTACGCCTCAGATTAAAAACGGCCAAGTTTCAATGCAACCGACGGGAGAATGGCAGGAAATGCGCAGGAACGACGATAACGACTACAATGACGGGACGAAGATAGTAAGAAACGCCGAAGACAATACCTCGGTTCACATGCCGTGGAAAGGGTTCCATTCCCCGGTTCGCAAAAGTAGTGCTGTCTGGTGACTTCTTCTTGTGCCAACGAATCACGGTGATGATGATGACAATCAAGATGATAACTACAATGGGCATCACGAAAATTACCGAAGCTACGTGTAGCCAACACCGCCTAAAAAAGTACTGTACAATCGCCACCAAGAAGCAAGAATTGAGGCTGTTTTCAATTTCCAGTGTGTGGCACGCTGCGAGATGCTTTGACCTTTATTCCAAGCAATTCGCACCATCGTTGGGCGCCGGGCATACCGAATGGCCGTGGGCACGTAAACACCTGCGCTCTGCCGCGCACGTGCCTAAGCAACAACTTGCAGTGGCTCCTCAGAATAGAAACTCGAAACCGTGCACGGAACAAGGCCTTTTCTCTTTTTGCCGGAGGCAATCACACGATGCTCGCTGCCCCCAAGGGGCAATATACTCTCTACCGGTAATACGGTGCAGCACTGCAGAAAGTAGAGAATGATGCGATGGAGTTATAGCGGGCGCATACCAAAATGCGTCGACCTGCGTGAAAGACTCATGACTGGCTAGCCGAACGTCTTGAAGAACTATGGGACATAATAATATAATTATAATAAATCATGTCTGCTTTCTTGTTGCTCTCTTTCTTTTAACGAAACATACAAAGGCCTACAATAAAACGACGAGACCTCCTCCAAATGATAACTCATGCAGTGCGACAGCAGGGGCCTCTCATGGCAGATACGCCTATTCTATCAAAAAGAGATGCACGCAATGTTACAATGTTGTCCACAGTATCCTCCGAAATACGTGCACGGGCACTATCATTCTTTGGGTCTGCGCAACGCACAAAACTCCACATAAACTATCAAGCGTGAATATTTCGCAGTAATTCAGTTTTCACAACAGTTTGTCCAGGATAAGCAAGTCGTCATGATAAGGTGCCAGTCGGGTCTCAAGTCACATTCATCGTAAGCATCTGTCGATGGATGGTCACTCAAGCAAAACGGATTCTTGAAGGATTTGTTGGTGCAAAGTTGCGGTCCTGCATACGGGTTTTCCAAAGCTGGCACTTCCATAAGAAAAAAAAACATCAAACGGTACATCATCACGAGTAGTTGGCAAGAAGTATCGCACATTGAAGCTGAAGTCTTTTTACAGCGTAGCTGTCTATGGTTAGGATCTGGAAAAGAATGTGTCCCGAGATGATGACAAAAACAAACCATCATGTGGACTGATACTCGGGATGGTGCAGAAAGGGTCCAAGCTCAAAGGCACATACCCCTGTGGACTCGGGGACCTGTAACGCACCATTGAACTACCCTTGTCACACGGGGGACCCAAAGAGGTGCCGCACGAGGGTAAGAACAGATGTGATTGAAAAAAAAAATGTTTCGTACAACCTTTTCAAAAAGGACTGTTAAAAATACTCGGCGCCAAACGCGCAAAAGTGCTAGTCCCACTGCTCGGGTGTTCATCGTCATCTTCCACAGCTGGCTCCTTTGCCACTCACCGTTCAAGCATCGAATTTCACGTGTTGTAATGGGGAGGTCGCGTTCGCGGGGGTGTGAGCCTTTCATACCTGATGGACACATTTAATAATAGAGGTGATACGCGGATGTGTGTGCGTACCTATATTGCCACGATGACCACAGATTAGGAGAATAAGTATGTTTGTACCTTTGCTTAATATTCTGGGTCACATATATGTCGTGCGCTAAACAGGTTCGTTGTTCATCCATCTTCGCAGAGTGGAATGGCACTAATCTTTTTTTCAAATCTTACTGAAGGACATCCAGATAAAGGATGTTATCTTTTGCAGCTGATAAAACAATGTTCGATTGTCTTTGATACATCCTATAGGCTGCAATTACCGAAAGAAAAGAAAATACCTTCTGTTGGGAACTGCGTTTGGAAATGTGAACATCGCGTTTCATGGTGGCCCTTGAGCCTGTGGTATAGTTCCTGGAATAGTGACTGTCACTAATTTGCATAGGCGGTGATGGCAGCATTGATTCGAGGCGTCTCTTATTTTCAGTGTCAATAGTTCATTTATCATGTGATCCTACTTGTTTACGTCACTTTACGTGCTGCAATAAATATCGTGCAAGAAAAAAAAATTGCAGTAGCTCAACAGTTGACGCCGCCGCATCCCAACCGCGCATTGCAGCAGAGCATTGCAGACTTCCATTGGCTGTCGTGAGCAAAGATTTTTCTTTGCTTTCTGCATGGGGGGGTGAAGGTGAAGCTGAGAATAGGAAACCGTCCTCACGATGAGGACATGAAGGTGGCACAACGGCAAGAACGAACGAATAGGCTCAGAAAACCCGTCTTTGAGCTTTCAACTGCTGTGAGAGTAAAAGCGAAGCGGTGTCCACGTTTCCAAGGGAGCCCTCCCATCCACTCAGATGTTTGCGTTAACAATGCACCGCAGTGTGCAGTCTAGATAAAAAGTATACGGACCACGGCATCAGCCCCAAAAAGGAAATGAATTTTTTTTATCACAGTCGGGCAATTTGGAGTGTCTTTAATGTATGACGTTTGTCGAACAGGGGCACGTAGGCAGCGCCACTTAATTCCAACCTACATGGCAAGGCTGTAATACAAACAAAAGAAAGAAAAGCAAAAAAAGCAAGATAAAGAAGGGGGGGGAGAGTTCGCGGCAATTATGGTCCCCAGGTTTGATCTAGATTGTGCGCTGTAAAGGAGGACGCCTTACAGCACATTGGCTCATGGCAGAATTTTCTGTAGATGACTGTGTGGATGTTAATACATAAACATGGCAGTGCCATACTAGCGGACCACTTTCCGTGGCAATGAAGGTAAAGCTACGGAGGCGAAGCCCACAGAAGTGACAGCGCTGCTGAATATAGTTCCCAAATCTCGTTCACATTACGTTCAGCACGGGAACAGGAAACCTAGGAGCTTACCTAGTATACAGCTATTTATATTAAAGTGCACCACTCAATGTTCAATTTGATTTTTTCTTCTTTTCTCTTTTCTCCGTCTCTTCGGGCAAATACCAAACTATCCCGGTGATACTACGCCGATTCAGCATTTATTCCTCGAAACTGAAAGCTCTGTCAAACTCTGGTTCACTACTTAGTGCTGTAACACATGCGCAGAAGCTCCGTCCGTATAGTTTTCTCTTATTGCCATGGAAAACAGGCCGAGAAAGCAGACGCTAAAAGCTTACGCGTATCTCTTGGAAGCCTCTTCGAAGAAACCTTTCAAGACCTCGGCCTGCTGCGGCGCTACTCCGTTCGCCTGTGCTGCCTTCGTAAACGAACTCTTTTGTCGAGCCTGCGCGCGGCCGGAGTTTGTGAGATAGGATCCCTGCACGCTCGCCTTGTTCACGTTTATTCGCCGCAGGCCGACGGTGGCAGAGATGGGTTTTCGTCTTGTGAAAGGGACTGCTATCGGGTGTTCGTATTGCTTACGGTTTGCCGAGACCCGCGGGGCCATGCTTGAACCCGCACCGGAGTCGATGTACTCATGCGTTGGTGCACACAAAAACGTAAGTACTTGTAACAGGAAACTTTACCTGAGGGAGCTTCTCTTTCAATACACACGGAACGGAGAAATGATTTTGCTCGGCATCCAGGGCACCAAATTTAATAGGGGCTGGTTGCATTTGAAAGAAAAAGAAGTGGACATCAACCGACTGCTGGGGTAGATATTATATATTAAGGGCTACCGCTTTCAAAGCGGAGCTTTCTGTGCGAACGTACCCTCACAGAATAATGTGACCTTGGCTACCGGGTGCTGCCGCTATCTCGCCGAATCATTCACACATAAAGAAATGATTTCGTGCCCGGTGGTAAGATCCCACCTCGGTCCCCCAGGGTAGCACCCTGATGTTTTTAACAATTAGGTCACAATCGCAAGTACACTGCCATCGTGCCAACGCCCACTGGCTCTTTCACGTGATCGCCACGTGTGTCGTCACGTTGTGTAGCAAGGGTGCGTGAGAGCGCATGCGCGTGCACACCAGCTTCCCTAACGCCGAAGATGCGTGAAGGAAATGGGCAAATTCACAGCTTTTATTTAACTGCTTCGTGATAGCTTTGCTTCGTGTAGATTCCAAGATGTGCGTTGGATTCGAGTAATTTCTTTTTTTCCACGGAGATTGTTGAAGCTCGCAAAATTATTAATATAACTTAAAACAAAAAACAAAATCTACAACTCTGTAGCTAACCAAAAAAAAAGCTGATACAGAAATAATTGTGACATATATAAGTGGACAAAATTCATTATTTTATACACCACTCGGCAATAATCACTAATTTGTTAGCGTAATATATCCCTCGCGAACATTGTAAAATTTTACGTACGCCGTCAGCTCAAATATTAAACTTATTCACTTCAGTTGCTCTACCAGATGGATGCTCTACCAGTTGTTAGCAAAATGCCGACATCTCTTCTTGGGGCATAGTTACAGAGTTGTAGAATTTGAAAATTTCCGATTCAATTTCTTTTATGATCGACATTAAACAATTTATGCGAAAGCTATGGAATGCCCTAAAAGCATGAGCTTTCTAGGATGATCACTTTCTGCGAAGGTAGTTTCCCCTTCTGTAATGAACAGGATACTATATATGTACTGTGTGTTTGAAAAGTTCGCTGAAACGATTTGGACATATATATCAAAATGTTTATTTAAAAGAAAAAAAAATGCAGAAAGCGAGTGGGTGGAGCCCCTAGTCCAGGGCCCCACTGGCTTGAGCGGTCCGCCGTGCTTGGTCGAGAAGCGCTAGTTGCATCTCCCGATCCTCGCTGGCGAGCCAAGTCTCCCACTGCTCCCTTCCGGAAAGTTTGCCGGCTATTTTTGGTGTATTAATTTCGGGTGGCCTGTTCTGGCAGTCCCACGTAATGTGGGCGAGAGTTGGCCGGCCTCCGCACCAAGGACAGCGAGCGCTGTACAGCGTTGGGTGAATGGCATTTTTGAAATAAAGGTTTGGAAATGTGTGCGTCTGTATTCGGCGCCAGTCATAAGAGTCCTGCCTGGATAGGTCAGGGTGTGGTGGACTGTACTTTCTTCGCTCGCGCCGCTGGTGCTCAAGGATGTCTCGTGGTAAAAAGGGGTTTTCGTCAGAGTGGTCGGCCGCTCGGTTGACAAAAGCACGAGCTGCGCCGTCCGCTCTCTCATTGCTCTCGAGTCCTGCGTGACCCGGGCACCAGATGATCATGTGTTTCTGCGTTAGGTTGGATCCTAATAGGTGAGTGGTGCTGTGTGGTAGCCTCCCGGTGAGGAATAGTCTACATGCGACTTGGGATCTGTAAGAGTTATCGACGATTGTCCCAGAGCGTCCTTAGTTTTAATAGCTAGCGCGATGGCTGAAGCTTCTGCGGTATTCGCAGATGCAACTCTAGCCGTGGCACAAGTCACAAGCCGTTGATTTGCGGCCGCTCCTACCACTGCGAGGGCGTATTTGTCAGCAGCACATCGAGCGACATCTATGTAGACTGTATCCGGGTTTCCATCGAATTGCTGCATTAACTTTCGAGCTCGAGCATTTCTACGTCCCTGGTGGTATTTTGGACTCATGTTCTTAGGGATTTGGACAAATTCTGTAGGCGCGTAGGGTAGAGCTACAGTACAAAGTTCACACCACTATTTAATTGAAGCGTCTCATGTTAAGAGAGCTACGTACCATTACGAGTTACCATCTTCCCTAGCCATGCTTTTCTTGCTCAGCTCATTCCCCGAAAGAACGGGGCTAAGTTCCGCCTTGACAGGCTCTACGTCATCATGTGACGCCACGTCGTCTACTTCCATTGTCTCGGAGCTAGCGTGCGAAGCCTCTCTGACGTCTCCGCAAACCCCCTAGTTCTCGATACCGAGTGAGAGCTTTTCTATCAGCGTGCGTCAAGAGCGTTCTGTCGCAACGCCGAGCGCGTCCCGCATTCTGATAAACGCGGGTCAAACTGTGTGTTTTGACGAATGGGCGGAGGCGTACACGTGGACGGCTTGCACGGTGCAGCCACCTCGTGGTGCAGAGCGCAACCAACCAAACACAGAGCTAATAGTGTACGAGTCAAGTGTAAAACACGTCGTAAACATTTAGAGAAGGGAACGTGTTCACGATTACGCTGCTGCCGATTTACACCAGTAGTAAAGTAGAAGAATCTCGGTTACTGATAGATTAGTTATCTGTTTGACTGGTTGAGCTCAGCGTCACCAGGTGTCTGCGCCGTGCAGGCCGCGCACGTTTGACCCTCCACCCATCTGGCAAAACGCACAGTCCGCCGGAATTTACCGTTAAACTATGTAACAAAGCGATAGCGTTCAGGAACGCGTGTCGCAGAAAATCTGGCATCGGACATCAACATGGTTAAAAGATTTTGGAACCACCCGTACCCAGGCCACCCATGTGATACAAGGAGTTTACTGAACCAATTGAATTTCCCAAGCTAAAATACGCGGAAAAATCGTAAACTACGACATACACGCAACCTACAGACATGATAGCTCTCGGATTGTAATTTGATTATACGAGAAAACATAATTCTGCTACGCGAAAACTCAAAGAAACTGCTTTTCCAGCGTGTCCACAATTCGCAGACCGGCCGCGGCGTCCGCCATTTGCACACGCCGGCGTTTGGGTGTCTCGGGAGCCAAGGAGCGACGCACCCTGTTGCTTGCAATACGTGCAACTGGCGCTCGCCTCCGCCGCGTCGCGGCCCACGCAAGCGGCCGTGTTTCTACCACAAAGCCCGCCCTTCGTGCATAGTGTTCGCGGTTAGCGTTTCCGAGTAAACATTACGGTTACATACGCTCCAGTTGCCAGGAAGCGTGCCGGTAAGCATGAGGAGCAGTCAGGGATCTTTGAATGCGATCGGCATTCCACTCTTGAAGGCGAAGTCTAAGCGTCCTCCAATTTTTCTTGTGGTAGTAATCCTCCAGCGTGATGTGACGGAGGATAATGACGGAGAAAACACGTACATCTTGCGCCGATCGGATCGCCTGTTGCCTTGCAGAGGGACAAAATGTCGCAGTTTCACCTGTCGCCGATCGCTAGATTTGCGGCCCGCAGCGCAACAAGGCCGATGAAAGGTGCTTGCAAGAGGAAATCTCGAGACCAACACTGACCGCCTAGCTGTCGTCAACACGGAGCACGTTGTAACATAAGCAAAGATAACACTTGCTGTGAGCCGGAAGTGCTTCAATTCAGTGATAAATTGCCCTCTGCATTCTCTTTCTGTTACTTTTTTTCGTTAATGCGTAAACATTATAGGGCCAGCTCCCTCGGAAATATGTCCGTCCGTCCGTTTGTCTGTAGTTTGTAAGTTATACAGGGGGTACTATGGGGGTGTATTTGAGAATGCCTCGATTGAGATTGCCAATCGCATTAACGTGGACATTTATCGGGATATCAGTACTGCGATAATTTTTCTTAAGGAATACTTCCACTGCGAACTATTATTTCTCCGCCAGAAGGGAATAGGAAGGGGTAGTCAAGTGTTCGACGAAAGTTCGTGTGGTCAGGTAACATGATGAAGAAATTGCGGTAAATGACCAAGTCAAGGTGAAAATAACACAGAGACATGTTGGGAGTGGGATTAAGGAACCGGTACGGGTCCCGAAACGTCTGTATGTTATTTTCCCCTTGACTTGGTCACTGACCGCAATTTCTTCATCAACGGGAAGGGGTGTGTCAGAATGGGCAGCATGGGTGGAAGGAGGGAGATGCAGGAGTTAGGCTTCTCTGGTGTTGCCCTCACAGCGATGGGGCTATCTCGTCCGCTCGAAATCCCATAACTATACCCACACCTGAATCTGATTGTGAACTCAACTCAGAATGGCCGGCAATGTCGACGTGGCCTCTGAAGATTCTCTGCCGGCGTAGTCCCGCTCAGAAGCTGTCCAGAAGAGCATTCAGTATGAGCAACGAAAGTAGAGGTCGTGGTCGTTGGGGTGACCGTCATGGAAACGCCATGCTTTCTGGGATGCCGGTTTTGAACGAACACAGCAGCGAGGCCGTGACAGTAAAAATTGGGAGACACTTAAGGCTGCTTACGTGTGGGTATGCGAGAGCATCATAGTTCTTTCGGCGAAATATTTTTATTTTATGCTTTACGGTGGCAACGGCCGTCAGCGGCCGGGGTATTCCCGTGACTGCTGTCACTCTGCGCGGGCGCAACATAGAAGTTGCCGAGGAAATTGCGATCGCATTAGCTTGCGCTGGAACGGACGCGAAATTTGTGATCAGTGACAGCAAAACTGCCATACAAAATTTTAGCAAGGGAAGGATCTCGCCCTTAGCGGCCAGAATCCTAGGCCAGAGAAAGCTAAATAGAAAAATTCAAATAATTTGGACTCCGGCGCATGAAGCCGTCCCCGGCAACGAGGCGGCCCACGAGCTGGCTCGAGATCTCTACCGCCGAGCCGCTACGGGGCCCCTCGATGACCGAGGGAGCGGAGAGCGCATGCTAAAATATGGGGAGATCACGCAGCATTATAGATTGGCTCGTAGACTGGTATCCCCGCCAGACCCAAAATTAAACAACAGACAAGCAGTCGCGTGGAGACGACTACAAACTTATACATATCCGCACCCGGTTATGGCGAACCACATGTTCCCCGAGGCCAGGAGCGATAAATGCAATCTTTGTGGGGCGAGAGGGACCCTCGACCACATAATATGGGAATGTCCGTACTCTCCCGGGGGAACGCACAAAATAGACAGTAGAGACACCTGGGAGACCCTGCTGCGCAGCTCGGACCCTGAGCTCCAGCTCCGGCTCGTCCAACTGGCCGAAGAGGCTGCTGGGACCCAAGACCTCCCAGCCTGCATCTGAGGCGGCGGCACTCGCCCCCTGACCTGTGCGTCGGGGGGTGGGTAGATCACCTTTTCCGTTGGACATTAAAGTTTATTCTATCTATCTATTTTATGCACGTATTTTATACACCCATGACATGGTGCCCCCCTCCTCACCACTGGCTGCACCTTCATGTGCCCAACGACGCACGCCTTAGACTACACCTTCAGTCAGCCAGATGGCGGCGAGTCTATGATGTGCCGTCTGCAACGACGTGCCGTCTGCAACGACGCACGTAGTAGCACACCTTTAGTCAGCCGCAGCTGTGGAACGCCCAGTAAGGCTGACACTTGGTGCTGAAAACTTACTAATTTACATTGTTTTCCCCAAATGCCATTTGTGGTTTGATATAGTGGTACAAAACAGGCAATAAAAGAAAAAGCGGCCGTGGCGTCGAGGAAGAGTGCTCGTCTCGCAGCTCGAAAGCCCGGGTTCGAGTTCGCCCCCATTTCGATGGGGGCGAAATGCGAAAACACCCGTGTACTTAGATTTAGGTGCACGTTAAAGAACCCCAGGAGGTCGAAATATCCGGAGTCCTCCACTACGGCGTGCCTCATAATCAGAAAGTGGTTTTGGCACGTAAAACCCCATAATTTTGAATATACAACTTTTGGACGCAAGGGTGCGTTGGATTGCTCATTATCTGTGCAATTTTATGCATCCAGGGTGCGTAATATGCGACGACCACTTTCGGCGATACTACCCTCCTCGGACGTCAGGCGCGCCCTGATTGGCTGGTCGAGCAAAACCGGATGCGCTGATTGGGTGGTTGAGCACTATACACGTCACGCGCAGGCGATAGCATCGCCCAAAATAGACAGTTTTAGTTACACGTACGTAGAGGCTTCACGTACGCAAACGTGAAAAGCCTACGTACCTTACGTGCACGCCATCCGAAACGCTTTTAGCTACACGCACGCGACGCACGCCAATAGGGGCCCCGTAGCTCCATCTGTCGGGAAATGTGAACACGGCGGTAGCCAATTCGATCCTGTCGCCCTGTTTCAATGCAAGCCGTCTGCGTGCGCGCGGCCCGCTATCGCTTGTTCGTGATCTCGCGGAACTCCCACGCGAAGCTGTCTACGTGCGCAAGAAACGCACGCAAAGAATGGAATCTCACGTACGTCCGTGAGACGTGCGCGCGCCCGCTACGTTTTACGCATGCGCACTGCTGACACGTAGAAGCTCTACGCACGCAAAGCCTCTACGTACGTGTAACTAAAACTGTCTAATGATCGTCGCAGAATACGTCCCCAGAATGCGACGCACTACGCATCGGCCGCGAGTGCAAGTGGTGTACTGTGACGGCTGGTAGCAATGTCGTGTCACTCCACTCGTTTGGTGATCAATAGGTTCCGATCTCCGGCGCGCTTTTCGCCTAACAAACGCACCAAATTTGCGACATAAAAGTACGGGAGCTAAGTTTACGTCGAATCTGTGTGATAAGATAGCTCGCCAGGTTAGGCAGCGTCAGCAGTTACAGCGCCGCTGGGGCGCTCGCAATGCGGTCTATAAAAGCAGCTGTTTCCTGATGATGAATGTTCTTAGGTTGCTGCTTGTCGAAGGTGAAAGATGCACATTTTGCGTCTGTTCGCGGCGCAAACATGGCGTCAGAAGTGGCCCCGCCAATCTGAGGCACCACGACTCTCGGACGACAGGCTAGCCCTGAAACGAGGACGCCGCGGGCCCACTAAACAGTGCCAGATGCCGGACACGCCAACAGGTACCTTACAAGGAAAGACCAAGTAAGATGGCTTTGTTTCGAATTGCTCCACCCGAGCCCTTCAGCTTCGCAACGCCCAAGGACTGGCCACCCTGGAAACAGCAATTTCTTGGCTTGCGAACTGCGTCTGGACTAAACGGGAAGCCAGAAAAGAGCCAAGTAGAGGCATTGGTGCATCTAATGGGACCTCAAGCCGAGGATATCTTCAAAACGTTCAAGCTTGAGCCTGGCGACCAGAAGTTTGAGATCGTACTGCAAGAGTACGAGGCCTACTTTCTTCCTCGACGGAACACCATTTATTAGAGGGTCAAGTTTAACACCCGGACGCAAGAAGACGGCGAATCCGTCGAGGATTTTGTTACTGCACTGCACGCGCTTGCTTCCACGTGCGACTACGGGGAGCTGCGGGAGGATTTAATTCGAGATCGTCTCGTGGTGGGTCTCAAGACCGTAAGATCGCGAGAGCTCTGCAACTCAATCCGGACCTGATACTACAGAAAGCATTGTTGGTGGCACGACAGCACGAGACCGTCAACCAACAGCAGGCAGCGATTCACCGCGTGCGACAACAGGAAGTTCACCGAATACAGTCCCAGAGGAGTACGCGACAAGTTGGGAAGAATGCGCCTCCGCCTGAAAGCGGAAATAACGTTCCCAAACCGTGCAGCTGGTGCGGAAGAAACAGGCACAGTCGAGCGTCCTGTCCAGCGAAAGATGCAGTCTGCAGAAAGTGCGGCGAAAGAGGACACTTCGAGGGGGTTTGCCGATCAACCAGAGCTGTCGGGAACGTCGAAAACCGGACGGAGGAACCAGGCTTCCTCGTAGTCGCATCCCATGCATCCGCTTACAGGTGGGAAGTTCCCGTTCTTGTTGAATCCTCGAATGTGATGTTTAAAATGGATACTGGCGCGGACGAAACGGTCATTCCGGTGGAGCTCTTCACTCGCATCTTTCCCGCGATAAAACTTCAACCAGCAAAGCGCCGGCTTCAGGGACCTGATGGTAAATCCCTTGCCATATCTGGTATGGCTGCCATGAATATGACGTTTGCGGGAACGAGCAGCCGCGAGGACGTGTACGTACTTGAAGGCCTCCGAACCCCTCTTCTTGGGAAGCCAGCGATAGAAAGGCTCTGCGTACTACCACAAATCAACGTAGTGAAGAAACTGGACCCCGAATCTGATTTTCCACAAGTGATCCAGGGACTGGGGACCTTCAAAGAAGAGTATGACCTCAAGTTGAATCCCGAAGCAAAGCCTTTCGAACTGTCGTGCCCACGTAGTGTCCCCCTGCCTTTGTTCGAGAAAACAAGACAAGAGCTCGAGCGGATGCAAGCACTAGGCGTCATTTCTCCTGTCACCGAGCCTACTACATGGTACGCACCTATGGTTGTCGTTCTTAAACCCTCGGGTGCTGTTCGAATCTGTGTCGACTTCACGGAACTCAACAGATACGTTCAACGAGAATGGCATCCCATCCCGGCCGTCGAGTACACCATCGGAATGCTACGGGGAGCCAGCACGTTTTCGAAACTAGACGCGAACTCGGGTTTCTGGCAGATACCGCTGAGTGAAGGGAGCAATGAAAACACAACTTTTATCACGCCGTTCGCAAGATTTTATTTCGACCGACTTCCGTTCAGAATTTCGTAGGCCCCGGAACATTTTCAAAGTCGAATGGGACAGATTTTTTCAGGACAGGGGGGAGTCGTCTGCCACATGGACGATGTGCTTATATGGGCTGCCACGCAGGCTCAGCATGACTAGCGGCTTCGGGCAGTGATAGACCGCCTCCGCCGAGTGGGTATTACCCGGAACAGAGATAATTGCGAATTCAGTGTTTTCATTTCATTTTTGGGACATACAATCGGGAACAACGCAGTGCGTCCCGATAAGCAAAAGCTTGACGCGGTGACAGAAATGCCACAACCCGACGTCCAAGGAGTTATGACGCGTGATGGGCATGGCAAATTATCTGGCCCGCTTTGTGCCCCGCATGGCTTAAGTCCTTCAGCCTCTTTCGTCCATGATGAGCTGAAGACAGGATTTTGTGTGGGGTCCCGCGCAGGAAGCCGCCTTCAAGAAGTGGAACAGTCTTCCTTGATCGGACCCTGTTTTGGGAATCTACGATTCAAACATGGAAACAGTGGTCACAGCAAACGCCTCATCATACGGTCTTGGAGCTGTCCTGCGCCAAAGGCAAAAAGACGGTCAATTCAAAGTGATTTCTTATGCTTCCAGAACTCTTACAACCACCGAGCGGTGATACGCCCAAACTGAAAAAGGACTTGCCCTCGTGTGGGATAGTGAAAAGTTCCATGATTATCTCGTAGGAAAGCGCTTTAGCCTCGTGACAGATCACAAACCACACGTATCTTTGTTTGGGTCAAAATGAATTGACGAAGTAACACCGAGGTTACACGGAATGCGCATGCGTCTGATGCGCTACACGTATGACATTGTGTATGTTCCAGGCCGGAACTTGACGGTGGCGGACGCGCTTTCTCGGTCACCTCTTCCACAAACGGAATCCCTGGAACTGGAGGACGAGATCCAGGGCTATCTGCGATTGGTGATTTCGTCAGTCCCGGTAACAGCGCCGAGTTTACAGCTTATCGCCCAAAAGCAAGAGCAAGACCCGGTAAGTCAAGCTCTTATCAACCTGTGTACAAAAGGCTGGCCAAGCTGTCGATACGCTGGGTTTGACCTGAAGCCTTATTGGAATCTGAGGCAAAGCATTGCCCTTGTTGAAAACCTGCTCATGTGCGGCTCTCGGATAGTGATCCCATCGACACTACGGCAGCCCGTCCTTAAAATAATTCACGAGGGACACTTCGACATTGAGAAGTGTCGGGCACGTTCCAAGAGCTCAGTTTGGTGGCCAAGTACCAACGCGGACATTGAACGACTTGTTAAGAACTGCCGCAGGTGCCTCAAGCAGAGCACCAACCGAAAGATGCCTCTGCAGCAGACTAAGTTTCCAGATAGGCAATGGTAGCGCACTGCGCTGGATTTATTTTTTCTTGAGGGAAAATGGTGGCTGATCATCACGGATTATTTTTCACGAAAGCCGGAGCTCGTACCGCTGAATAACCTGACTTCAACAGCGGTAATAAACCACTGCAAATCCATTTTCGCCCGACACGGGATTCCGGAAGTAGTTGTTTCTGATAATCTGCCACAATTATCAAGAGCCTTCGGCGCTGAATTTTCAAAGTTTGCATCAGAGTACAACTTTCAACACGCGACGTCTAGCCCTCATTATCATCACTGCAACGGAATGGCAGAGGACGCCGCGAAAATTATCGAGGGCTCCTTAAAGAAAACTACTGACGCTTACAAAACTCTTTTGGCCTACAGGACAAGCCCACTGCAAAACGGATACAGCCCTGCCGAGCTGCTCATGGGGAGACGACTGCGCACGGCCCTGCCCACGTCCAGCGAAAGCCTCCAGCCTCGGACACCAGACTTCCAAGAACTAGCAGCTTTCGAGAGGTCGCAGTGTCAGCGCCAGAAGAGACTCCGACCGACGCCACGGAGTGCGCGATCTGCCCGAACTGTAGGGACAGGCGTGTAGGGACAGGCGTGTAGGGACAGGCGTGTAGGGACAGGCGTGTAGGGACAGGCGTGTAGGGACAGGCGTGTAGGGACAGGCGTGTAGGGACAGGCGTGTAGGGACAGGCGTGTAGGGACAGGCGTGTAGGGACAGGCGTGTAGGGACAGGCGTGTAGGGACAGGCGTGTAGGGACAGGCGTGTAGGGACAGGCGTGTAGGGACAGGCGTGTAGGGACAGGCGTGTAGGGACAGGCGTGTAGGGACAGGCGTGTAGGGACAGGCGTGTAGGGACAGGCGTGTAGGGACAGGCGTGTAGGGACAGGCGTGTAGGGACAGGCGTGTAGGGACAGGCGTGTAGGGACAGGCGTGTAGGGACAGGCGTGTAGGGACAGGCGTGTAGGGACAGGCGTGTAGGGACAGACGTATGGATCGTAGACCTTCAAAGAGGAGTCGTTCGAGGAAGCACCGATGAGTCCAGATCGTACCGGGTCGACTCCGGGGAAACTTCTCTACGCAGAAATCGCACTCATCTCGCCCGGCTGCCTACGACTAGATTAGAAGACGGCCGAAGAAACAACGCAACTGACAGCTGAATCACCAGAAATAGGCAATGACGAAAGAAGTAGCGCGCAACAGCGTAATGATCCCTGTCGCAATCACACACGAAGCGGAAGGGGTGTGGTTCCTCCAGAACGATTTCAAGCTTCGTAACTAAAGTGGCTTTGTTAAAGAAAATAAATAAGAGAGGAAGATGTGCGGTCTATAAAAGCCGCTGCTTCCTGATAATAAAGGTTCTTTGGGTGTTGCTTGTCGATGGTGAAAAACGCACACTTCTTTTCGTCTGTTCGCGACGCAAACAATCACGTGACGCGCACGCATCTCCTCCTTTCATATTTGACGCACGGTGTCCTTTGGTCACGAATGCGAGCAGTAGGAGAAGTGTCTGTACTCCATCGCCAGTCCTTGAAAGCGTTGTTGCTCTTCTTGCGGAGGACTGGTATTAGAGACAGACTTTAAGCAGTGCCGTAACCTCCTTTGCTTTTTCTCTTTTATTTTTGCTCTTCCTTATTTCTTTTTTTCCCAACGCCTATTTTTTTATTATCTTTTATTCCCCTTACCGCCCTTTCCCCAGCACAGGGTAGCCAGCTGGTCTGAGAACTGGTTAAGTTAACTGTCTTTCCGTCTATTTCTCCTCGCCAATCGCTAGTCGTTTGCAGCGGTGCGGAATCTGAAACATTTATTAGCTATCAGGAAGGCCGCAAACCCCTCGAGATTTGTTCATCATCGTCTAATCAGCGGTTGCTGCATTCGTGGTTCACGGCGAGCATTCGCAATTCTGCTAGCATACCACGTATCGCCGTGGCGAATCTTGCGCCAAGCAAATAAAGAGGTATCTAATCCCGCCCCTAATCAGACACTTAGACCCGGAACAGCATTCCTCTGCCCAAGGATATTGCCTGTTTACACCTGGCACCTTCGGCTGTGCGGCAAACAAAGTGCCAGACTGAGTACATATTTTGTAAAGTCGCCTGTTATCTACAAAATAAGAGTGCAGTCTGTTTAGGCGCTGCTTACAATAAGTCGCTTCCGACTCGGTCATCCTTTCATAGCCTACTTGGACTCGGCGTCAGCTGCAATCCTGCGCGACCGCCACTCCGTGTTCACAAAGCGAGCGCTGAGGCACACCACGTTGTTTTCGTTGTTTCGATCGTCCAGTGTCGCAGTCACTGTATTAACTGCATCACGTTCTTCGTAACAGATGTGTGTGCGCGACGGTCGCTGGCTTCCCTGATTGCGGTCCGTAATGAGAATCCATTGTACGCGTTTGGCGGAACATTGGGCTTTCTGTTGCTGTAACGCTGCGACAGAATAGGTAATTTCGTTAGTGGACAGAAGGGAGGAGTCGGCAGACACAACTATACATTCTGCAACACTAAAACCGAGCAGCGTCACGGGAGCTGGAGATGGGCTCAGCCAATCGGGAATCGAATCGGGGGCAACCGAACGGAAGGACATGCGTACTTTGAGCGCACTTTTTTTTTCCTTCTGCTACGTCACTCGCCGTGGGAGCGCATACTACCAGAAGAAAAGCTTGACACACTTCGTAACACACTCCGTACACAAAGGGCGGTTCGTGAGGAAGACGAGACGTCAAATCCCGATGACGGAAATATTATTAGCGAACTCGATCAGCCGATGAGAAGCGGTTCTCGCGAACTAAGAAAAAAAAAGAAACGTTTTGAATTCAGTCCTTGTGGTCTCCAGCAACCTGCAAAAAAAAAAGGAAAGGACAGATGACTTGTCCGAGGACGGCATCTGGAGCTTGAAATCTTGAATGGAACTGTAGAAGCAGTACGACAAACTGCCCACTGTGCTCTTTAATTTGAGGCCGCATGTCTGTAGGTTGCGAAAAAAATATGTTAAACGTTCCAGCAATTCCCTAAACTCTGAATTGATTCTCTTCAAACAGCCGTATGTTTTCACTGCCCACCCCACCATTTTGTAGACGTTGGTTTCTTTGTTCGGGACAGATGTCCTCGAGGGGGAGTGGCCACGCACGTCAGAGCTAATAAGAATAGCTATAAATTACATTTTTTTTTGAAAACGCAAGGAAAGGAACATAGTTGATTCGGAGCTAATTATACCCCGACTTAAAAAGATAATAAAAAGATAGGATAAAATCTGAAGCGAAACCTGCCACGTGTCACCATATACTTACGAAGTGCATTGCAAATAGCCCTGTGCCCGAACCCAGAGGGCAACACCACCACCTTTTCAAATACAAGTTGGCCACGCACACGACCTCGTCCTCGTACGACACAGCACTTGTAGCACCCGAAATGCATGCTGGGAAGTCCCAGCCTTCGTGTCCTGCGTCCCGCGTGAAATTCTGCACAATTTTGAACCACCTCCCAGTTTCCGTCGCCTGCATAACGTACACCAACGTACTACAGACTGCTGTTTCCTATTACTTCATGTATTAAATGTTTCCTTTTGTTAGTATCTCGTATTTTGTAGACTTCGCTGTTTTACTACATTTGCGTATTTCTGTAACGCTCACTCCACTCCGTGATGCTTCAACCTGGAACGTACATAAACGAAATGGAGAGAAATAAATTTTCCCGGGCGCCAAAGCAGCCTGATAACGCTGTACGAGTCCAGTTGAAGCACTGTTTCGAAGTGGCATGCCCTTTATGTGAACTGCCATTAGGCTAAACGCTACTTTCGATGAAATTAAACTTAAATAAATTCTGGAGTTTTAAGTGCCAAAACCGCGATATGATCATGAGGCACACTCGGAGACTCCGAAACAATTCTGACCTCATAGAGTTCTTTTAACGCGCGCCCAATATATGGTCCACGGTACACGCGCGTTATTGCATTTCGCCCCCCATCGTAATGCTGCCGCAGGGGCCGGGGTTCGAGCGTTTCAAAGGATCTATATTCTCGGCATTGCGGTCCCGCGCGCGTGCATTTCATAAACTGTGCAGGCACTCGCTCTTAATTAGTTATCTGCCGTTGACTCCATTTTCGGGGAAAATGTGCCCGTTTTCTTTATCCCGTTTCTAGTTAATGAATCTCGCCTATCCTGCTTTCGTAACCCGCCGTGGTTGCTCAGCGGCTATGGTGTTGGGCTGCTGAGCACGAGGTCGCGGGATCGAATCCCGGCCACGGCGGCCGCATTTCGATGGGGGCGAAATGCGAAAACACCCGTGTACTTACATTTAGGTGGACGTTCAAGAACCCCTGGTGGTCGAGCCCCAAATTTCCGGAGTCCCCCACTACGGCGGGCCTCATAATCAGAAAGTGGTTTTGGCACGTAAAATCCCATAATTTTTTTATTCTGCTATGTTAAATGAGTGGGAGTGGGAGGACAGAACGACAACATATGACGTTACGAAACATTATAGGTTACAGAGGTGCATATTCCCGCGACCTCACGCAAAATTGACAAAAAAAGCAGTCTGTCGCATCGCGGCAGTTACAAACTAGGACGTATCCGAATCCTGCGCTCTCGCACATCATATATCCGGATGTATATCCTACCGACAAATGCAAAACATGTGAATCCAGAGCCACTCTGGAGCATGTATTATGGGAATGCCGAGGGCTAAATAACAATAAAGAAAACGCGGCCTCTAGCAGCAGCCTTCGCACGCGCTGGGAAGCCGCGCTGCTCAGCCCCGCCCTTGAAGATCAATTATGGGCCGTCCAGCGGGCCGAGGATGCCGCCAGGACCCAAGAACTCCTGGCCGTCACCTAGGCGGGCCTCTGGCCCTCCCCACCAACTCGCAGGGCACACAATAAAGTTCTTTCCTCCTCCTCCTCATCTGCTATGTTAAAGTCAGCCATGTGGGGTGTCCTTTAGGTCAATTATCATTCACTAGCTAACACTTCTGCACTTTTGGTTGAACACATGCACGTAAGTACCAAATAAAGTTGAAAAGAGGGCAGCGTCACGACTTTTCGGGCGTCTGCGCACGTATCTGTAGGCCTCTACAAGCTATGCTGTAGTGGGCGATGATGACTCTATGCACATCGCATGTCGATGCACATGCGTTGTTCCTTACAATGCGGCGCACATATTTGTGTGGATTTCTTGTTTTCGGGCTCATTACACGTTCTTTCGCCTGTGAATAACGGTCAATGCATACTACATTGCACTCGCTGCAATAATTACCATGTATGAAAAACAAAAAAATAACGCTGTGGTTAGAGCGTCCAGCTCCTAAGAGCACGTTTCCGTACAGGGTCGCGGGTTCGAATCCCAGTGGCACTAGTGGCCAACGTTTCGTTTTTCTCCACCACACGACAAGAACGAAGCTGATCGTTAGAAGGCGACCTGGCAACACGATAACGATGGCGACTCGGAGATAGCTGACGGTCTAGCTCGAGGTTACACTAGCCGAGCGGATCAATACACAATCTCCCCCGACCGCTCACTACTTCAACCAATGTCACCAGTTTATAATATTAGGTTCCATCACCAATGCCTCATGCGCCAGTTCCTGTTCCTGTTCTGTTTCCAGAACGCTACAGACCTACCTGTCCATGGTGCGACGGTTACCCCACCGCCTTCCATGTTACGTGGGGGTGCACGGGGGACAAACCCATACACTTACGAACACTTCAAACGAAGGAGCAGTGGGAGGCCTCTCTGTCCAGCTCGGACCTGACAACCCAGCGCAGCCTGGTACAGCAGGCAAGGGCAGCAACACAGGCCACAGGGGCTCTGAAATGAGTTCTCCATCCGCCGTCCAAGTCTTTGACAACTACTTCTTTCCCTTCGAAATAAGTGTTTTACTACTACTACTCGGAGATGACGTCATCGAAATGACGGCGTTGGCTAGCCCAGTTTTTCCGGCCTTTACCTGCTATATTAGCAGTAAGCTGAAAAGCCAAAACGCACAAGGCATATTACCCTGTGAAGGCTCCCCAATCAACCACCGCCGCATTGAGTGGCGCTGATTAACACGCCCACGCATGGCCATAGGTTTAATACGTTGTTTGGATCAGCTATGGCACGTGAGCGCGCCATGGACAAGCTAGCTGCGCGTTCCGACGACTTTCGCCTCGCGTTTGTGACGAAACTACGATTGCGGCTGATCCCGCACTCAAGAGCCGGAACATCGATACTCGCGCATGCGCAGAGAAGTACTCGCATTACAGCGGCGGAGTCAGCAAGCTGCTGCACCTTCTGCAATAATCCAGGGAGTGCAGCACCTTTCGTCCTCGATTTTAGGGTGCAGTGCGAATCATCTGCAACGCGCTCTTCGATTCTGCGAGGACAGTTCTGCACGAGTTCACTGTCGTCCTGCACTTCATACTTCGGAATTTCCGGCATTGTGCAAAAGTTCTCGATAGCAGACGACTTGCATGGGGCATGCACCAATTGAACAACGGTTTGCGAACGTGAAATTCTCTCGCTTTGGTTATGAGAGTTACTGTAGCTGGTTTGAGAGCATGAGGTAGAAGTTCGATATTTGAATGGTTGCAAGCGCAGGTTCGTAGATTAGTGTGAATCGTTAAATTGCCTTCGGCTGAACGTGTTTCTCTTGGAGCTTGTTCTCCGGCGGGCAAGAAATAAAAATACATTGTCCACACTCACATTTCGTTCTCACGTTTTTAGAACTATTACGATAGAGATCACTGCGACAACGAAAAGGGAGTACCCTGCCTTCTGCTCTGCGAACTTGTCGAAAATTCTTCAGGACAGGCCTGCGCTAATTTTATTGGAAGTGCTGCTAGGTTGCAGAAGCATACGCGCACAGGAGCCAGACTCCGTGCACAGCGTCCGTGCACAGCGTGCTTGAAAAGCACCAACTCAAAAAAAAAAAGTGCCCGTAGAATGATGTGGCGACATCAGCAGACGACACTACAGTCCAGCCGCAACCTGTGGCGCGTCGCAAGAGTTCGTCTGCCACGTTTTGATGCGCTCCAGCTGTGTTTCGTGCCGTCTGTAACATGGGTTGGCGAGCAGACGCGAGCTCATCGGCAAGCATAAGTGCCATCTAGGCTTTGGACGGACTGAAATTCGTGCCTTTCGCGAAACTACCAGCTTCTCGAAAATTTCCGCTAATCCGAGCCGGTATAATGCTGGGACTTCTTTCGCTTGATTGCATTCTTTCCTTATCACCGCCGTTCAAGGCCTGCTGATTCCGGTGCATAATAACGTTGATAATGCCGTATCGCGTCATTGCAAGCCCGCCTATCGCATCATGAAGTGCGCATGCACCTACTGATTCGTACAGAATAAAAGCAGCCACGCTATCTTCAGTAAACCATTCCATTGCTTGCACCTACTGCGTCTGTTGATGTTACTCGTGCTACAGCAGTGGCGACGAGGGTGGGACTTCATGTGAGCATGGTCAGCGACTGACAGGATCGAATGATGGCATCTCGCCCACCGATTTTCGACGAGACGGTGAGCAGCTGGAGCACGTACGGGATACGGCTGGGAGCTTATTTTGAGGGCAATGGAATTACTGACACGGCCAAACGCCGAGCTCTGCTGGTGTCTTCATTGAGCGATAATGTCATGCGCATGTTGCAACGACGCCTTCCCACCGTGTCGGTTAACAGCCAGACTTACGATGAAGTCGTTGAATATCTCGAGGAACATTACAATCCTCAAGTTATGAAACAGCGGTGAGTTTCTCGTTCTTCATGCGCAAACAAAGGGACGGAGAGAGCGTTGGGGAATACATTGCCGACCTTCGGAGACTGGCGGAAAGTTGCAACTTCCGGCAACTGGCTGCACCGTATGCTGCGAGACCGCATAGTGTGCGGAATCAGGGAGGACGACGCACGACGCAGCCTATTAACGCGGGAGAAGCTAACTTTTGAGGAAGCAGAGGAACTTGCCATAGCTTCAGAGAAGGCGCTAGGCGACGTTCGTGACATGCGAGAAGCAGACCCAGTGACTACGGGAACCAGCATCAATGTTGCACAGTCGCAGCGAGGACGACGACCCTGGACGAAGTGGAACACTGCAAAGAGCAACCATTCATGTGAGCGTTGCGGCGGCCCCCACGCAACACACATGTGCCGTCATCGAAACGCCAAGTGCCACCATTGCGGCAGGAAAGGTCATCTGGCGAAGGTTTGCAGCAGTGGCCGCCCTCGACAACGTGGTGCCTTTGCCATCGAGGAAATGGAAGGTGAGAGCGAAGAAGAAATGTTGCTTGCTCTTGTCACTCACAGCTCCGCCGACAGAGCTACGTTGAAGCCTCTCGAGGAAGAGTTGACATGACAGGGCCGGAAATTGCGAATGATTCTAGACACGGGTTCCCCGGTCAGCGTCATACCGAACAATATACTTAAGAAACATCGCAAATGGTGGTCGGCACTGGAAGAAACGTCGCTCCGCTCAACATGCTTCCTCGGGCCATTGCCAGTTGTCGGCGAGATAGCCATGAGGGTTCAGTCTGGATCGACTGTTGTGACCAGCACGCTAATCGTGGTGGCACGTAACGGACCACTGCTGTGCGGCCGGAACACGATAGAGGCCTTCCGTAAGGCGGGTGTGTCCTTCCGGGACACTAGAATCACCTCAAGTGTAAATGTTCTTCGGGATAACAAGATTACGCCTCTGCTCGATGAATTTTCAGATCTTTTCGAGAACAAGCTTGGCTGTTGCAAGGGCCCCCCCTGAGCAATTACACCCCAAAGAAGGAGCCCGGCCACGTTTTTGTAAGGCACGTACGGTGCCTTATGCCATGCGCTCCAAAGTTTCGGCCCAGATCGACCGTCTTGTGCAAGACGGAGTGCTTTCGCCGATAAGCATTTCAGATTGGGCAACACCGGTGTTTCCGGTAGCAAAAAAAGAACGGCGATATACGATTGTGTGGCGACTTCAAGTTAACAGTCAACCCGGCGTCCCACTTGGAACGGTATTCCCTGCCCAAAGTTGAAGACATATTTGCGGCGCTTTCGGGAGGCGAAGTCTTCACCACTCTGGACCTACGCGACGCGTACAATCGGCTGCCGCTGGACGACGAAGCTAGAAAGACGGCGGTGCTCAACACACACGGGGGCCTTCACTCCTACAATCGCCTAGCATTTGGAATTGCTTACGAATGGAATCGATTTTGCAAGGTTTGCCAAACGTTCAAGTGTACCTCGACGACATCATTGGGGCGGAAAAGGAAAACGACACATCGGTACTGCGCCAGGTGTTTCAGTGGCTTCGTGAACACACCCTGAAGTTGAACAAAGCCAAGTGCCGGTTTAGGAAAGCACGAGTGTCGCTTCTGGGGCACCGCATCGATGCCAAAGGTCTTCATCCTCTGCAAGATAACCTCGAGGCGGTACTGGCCGCGCCGAAGCTAACATCGGTAAGCCAGCTGAGATCGTTCTTGGGCTTGGTTACTTATTATGCTAAATTCTTGCCCAAATTGTCAATGACGCTGGCTCCCTTGTATCGCTTGCTGGCAAAGGGGGTGTTGTGGCAATGGGGGCCGTCCCGGGACCGAGCATTCGGAGAAGCAAAGAGTGCCTTAGGCAAGGCTAACTTTCTGGTTCACTATGACCCGCAAAAACCCCTTCGACTGGAACGCGATGCCTCAGCGGTCGGCTTGGGCGCAGTGCCTTCCCACCGCATCAACGACGAAGACTACCCGATAGCTTTTCGCTCTAGAACCTTGACGCCGGCGGAGCGAAATTACTCGCAACTGGAAAAGGAAGCGCTCGCCCAAGTTTTCGGTATGATAAGGTTCAGAGACTATCTTTTGGGCAATAAATTTTGTCTGATAACGGATCACAAGCCGTTGACAGAGCTGTTCCATCCCGCGAAAGCAATTCCGCAGATGGCGGCGGCCAGGATACAGCGTTGGGCGCTCCTTTTATCAGCGTATCAGCATGACATAGAATTCCGGAAAGGACCATTACACGCGAATGCCGATGCTTTGAGCCGTTTGCCGCTGCCGGAGCAGAGGCACCCTGGTGAAGATGGTCCCGTCGAACATGTGCTACATGCGCAAGCTTTGACATATTTTTCTCTTAACGCAGAGCAATTGGCAAACAGCACGAGCGAGGACATGCTCCTCCGACAGGTGAAGACGTGGATCATCATCATCATCCTGGTTATGCCCACTGCAGGGCAAAGGCCTCTTCCATACTTCTCCAACTACCCCGGTCATGTACTAATTGTGGCCATGTTGTCCCCGCAAACTTCTTAATCTCATCCGCCCACCTAACTTTCTGCCGCCCTCTGCTACGCTTCCCTTCCGTTGAGATCCATTCCGTAACTCATAATGACCATCCGTTATCTTCCCTCCTCATTACGTGTCCTGCCCATGCCCATTTCTTTTTCTTGATTTCAACTAACATATCATTAACTCGCGTTTGTTCCCTCAGCCAATCTCTTTTCTTATCCCTTAACGTTACACCTATCATGCTTCTTTCCATAGCTCGTTGCGTCGTCCTCAATTTAAGTAGAACCCTTTTCGTAAGCCTCCAGGTTTCTGCCCCGTACGTGAGTACTGGTAAGACAGCTGGATCCTTTGTGGTTGGCCAAACCAGCTGGGGCCGGAGCAACAGTGCCTTCAGCCGTACTTCACCTGCAGATTCGAACTCACTGTGCGTAAAGGACTAATATACTGGGGTCATTGCGTATTTTTGCCCGAGACCGTGTGGGCACTTATTCTGAGAGAACTTCACGACACCCAGCCAGGCATGACTGCAATGAAGCGCCTGGCCCGTACGATGTTTTGGTACCCCGGATTGGACCACGACATACACAAGCTGGTACAAAGCTGCCAGCAATGCGTGCAATGTTGGCCCATGCCAGCGGTACAGGGCCCATCAAGCTGGCCTAAAAACCAACAAATGTTGGTCTCGCCCGCATATCGACTATGCAGGGCCAGTGGAAGGTCACATTATCTTGGTGGTGGTAGATGCGGAGACGAAATGTATAGAGGCAGTACCTCTTAAAACAGCAAGTGCAGAAACTACAGTCGAAGTACTGCAAGGTATATTCGCGCGTTTTGGTCTGCCCCATACAGTCGTTTCCGACAATGGGCCACAATTTAGCAGTTAAGCAACTGAAAAAGTTTTCAGAGATAACCATTTGTGTCATGTTACCTCCGCTCCATACTATCCGCAGTCAAACGGATTGGCGGAGCGTGCAGTGCGCACCATTGAGGACGGTATCAAGAAAAATAAGGATGGAAGTCTGCTCAGTCGTACTTCCAAGCTCTTGCTACGCTGCAGGGCAACACCGACTCGAGATGGAAAGTCGCCCGCGGAGATGTTGTTGGGTTTTCAACCCAGGACCCGCCTAAGTGCACATTTTCAAGAGGAAGAGGTGGCATGGGACCCCACGGTGAGCAGAACCCCGGCACCGTTGCCACAAGTCTTTTCGCCGGGAGCGCCTGTTTGGTCGTGGCAGTACAATCAGGCTTGCCAGTGATGGTTACCCGGCACGGTGACGTCAACAAGAGGTAGGCGTATGGTCACGGTGGACACCGCAGGAGGGGTGCAGCGCCGTCACGTAGACCAGGTGCGGTCACGACTCCACGCGGATGGAGTAAAGCAAGAATTCTACGCAACTCGACTTGGAGACAACCAAGTCAGAGAGAGTAATCAACCCTCTGCAGTGGAAGACGCCGAACCATCGTCAGACGGATCACTTGGTACATCCCAGGCTTCCAGTGAAGCGACCTCAAGTGTACCGGCGGGCTTATGACTTCCTAGGCGTTCTACGCGCACAAGGAGACCACCCGGCAGGCTAGGCTTCTAAGGGGGAGGAAGTGCCGTATCGCGTCATTGCAAGCCCGCCTATCGCATCACGAAGTGTGCATGCACCTACTGATTCGTACAGAATAAACGCAGCCACGTTATCTTCAATAAACCATTCCATTGCTTGCACCTACTGCGTCTGTTGTTGTTACTCGCGCTACAGCAGATAACAGTGATCGGTGATGATTCCGGTCACCGCCGATGTTTCACGAAAACCGATGGCATCGGAATCGAGTTATTACAATTTCCCGGTCTTGATTTCTGCTATTGCCAAGTTACGATGAAGAAGAAACTAACCTGTCACTGTCGTTGCAAGTAACCCCACGTTCCTGCGCGCAATCCTAGACAGGCTGCCGTAAAGTCTATACCACCGTGCCGCTGCTCGGAATGCGTGTAACGAAGTCTACGCTGTTTGCTCTAGCCAGTTTAGCGCCCTTTAGTTTGGTCTATACATGGAGCCGTAAGTGTCGTGCGCCGTATGTCTCCAGCGTGTACATTATAACGCACCTGCATGCACCACTTTTTATTGACAGTTTAGCCGACGGGTTGGTTGAGCGCGGTGCCAGCTTCGTTTCAACAAAACATGAGCGAAGCATCAGGTAAGAAGCAAGCTAGAAAGTGAGCGATCACGCAAGAAAACAAATTAAAAGAAATAGAATTATTCGTTCACTAGCATGGCCACGAGACGCCATTGCAGATGATTTCTTGGTTATTTGTATGTCTGGGTTGCTTCTATTCCGCAACCCAGGCGATTGAGTTCTGCTCATTGAGGTCAGCGAGTATCCCCGTCATCTCCTGTTAGGATAGATTGAACAATGAGTTTCCGTGGCTCACGCCATGCTTTTCTTTTTGCATTTTTTTAGAATCGCGCTTAAACTTCCCATTCGGGCTGTTGGGGCTAATAGCAACGAGAACTCCAGTAGCCAAGGAGATTACTGTATTGGACACCAGGGCAGGCTAGAGCAGCGCACATAAATAACAAAATGAATAAATTTGCAGCAATTTCACATTGTAGTGGTGATCATGATACCCTTTCCTGTTACGAAAGAAAAAAGAAAGCTATCCATGTGCAGAAAATGTAGAAACATGTTACTGTACCCGCCGTGGTAGCTTAGTGATTATGTTGTTGGGCTGCTGACCACGAGGTAGCGGGATCGAATCCCTGCGACCGCTTTTCGATGGGAGCGGAATGCAAAAACACCCACTCACTTGGATTTAGGTGTCCTAATTATTCAGGAGGCCCCCCCACTATGACGACCGTAATAACCAGACCATGGTTTTGACGAGTAAAACCCTATAACTACATAATAATGTAGCTATCAGAAGATAGCTTGGTCGCAATCAGCTTTTATTCTTTAGTAAGTCAAAATGAGCACGAATGAGACGAAGAGTAACAAATATGCAGTTGGTTAGTTTCAGTGTTTGTCTTCCTTTTTTTATTTTCCTAGAAGGACAGAGGATCGTAGAAAGGATGCAGCACTCCTACAGGCTGCGCATGTCCTCTGTTATTGCGGAGCCTTGACAAGCAGAGAAAGCGGCTACGTATTGGAACATACCGAGAAGAGCCCTTACGCAACTTCGCGCTGCCACCAGACTCATAAAAGCATTTTTCTCACAGCTTTCTCCTGCTATTTCAACCCAACCACCCCTTTCTGCTTGACCTGTAGCGTCACAGTAAGGCAGGTGCTGCTTTCCATCAGAGTTCGGTGTACTGGCGTTCCGTAGACGGGGCGATGTGCACAGCCTAAAGCGCGCCTGGCTTAAATCCGGGACGAATGTTTTACGTAATCGGTTTCCAGTTATGTCGAAAAGGAATAAAAGCAGTGTGCGATGTATTGTAAAGGGTATTATTCTCAGGAGGATATAGTACAGAGTACGCGCGTGCATCAGCACTGCAGCAGCTTGACAAGCACGGAAGGTGGCCATATAGAGGAAGATACCGATAAAGTTGCTTGGGCACAGCATCACCCGCCGTGGTTGCTCAGTGGCTATGGTGTTGGACTGCTGAGCACGAGGTCGCGGGATCGAATCCCGGCCACGGCGGCCGCATTTCGATGGGGGCGAAAACACCCGCGTACTTAGATTTAGGTGCACGTTAAAGAAGCCCAGGTGGTCGAAATTTCCGGAGTCCTCCACTACGGCGTGCCTCATAATCAGAAAGTGGTTTTGGCACGTAAAATCCCATAATTTTTTTTGCTCCTGTAAATGGGTACGTCTTTACAACTTCTTTGTGTTTTTATAGTTTGGAGCTGTCTTTCAGTTATAGAGAAGGAAGAGAGTTAGCAAAGAGAGGAAAGGCAGGGAGGTCAACCAGACGAGCGTCTGGTTTGCTACCCTACACTAGGGGAAGGGAAAGGGGGAACAGAAAGATAGTGTGACATTAGTGTACTTATGTAAAAAGCAAAAAGCAAGAAAACAAAAATACGCAAAGAGGAGAAGGCTGCTTACACAACTTCGCATTACCATCGAGCTCATAAAACGACGCTGTTTCTCACCGGCTTCCACCTCTCGATTCTCCTCCCTCAAGCCTCTTTCCTATCGCATAGCTCGGCAAGCACTCTACGTTTTCCCCTAGAACTGGGTGTATCGACTGTCCACAGATGGAAAGGGAAAGGGGTAGAGGCCGAGGGGGGGGGGTGTGTGCGACACGCGAAACAAGCACACTCGCGCGTTCCGCTGGCGGCTAGCGCACGCCACAGCCAGCACGCCATATTTGTGTCGCCGTCAAGGTTGCTCATAGCCTCTCCACTCGGCGACGACCGCCGTGTTTCCTCCGTTCCATAGAGTTTCTCACTACATTACCTAGAGGGAAATCTGGCGCTGCTGCGCTGTGGTATGCATGGAAATGCCGGTATATTGTGACTTCGGATTGGCATCGCTCTCGTAGAGACGGGACGTCTTGAAGACGCGCTTGGCAAGTACCGTTCCGTCTGTCACAATGATTCATTTTCTACTAAAACAGCACGTGTAAAGCTGTTTTAGCTTTATTATTACGCGAAAACATGTTTTGTTTAACTATGAAAACTTGTTATTGTGTGTGCGACTACATGTTACGTAAAAAGTATCAGCGGGCCGCTAAAGTTGGAGGACAGACGACAAGGTTCGCGCTCGCTCTGAAACAGTTGGTCGACTGTTCCTGCTTTTCTTCGCTTCGTCATGCATCGTTGGTGAGTAAAGATGTAATATACGTGAATGGAAACATTTTATGGAGATTTTACTTTGAGAGCGCGTTATTTGCGTAGCCATATCCACGTTTTAGACGAAGCCTCTTACAACACTAGCCAACTCGAGCCTCGCAGACACATATACCGTCATTCCCATGACGGCACGGTGCCCTCTTAAGAAACTCCCATAGACGGTGGCGCCAGATTACCCTCTAGGTGTTATAGTGAGAAACTCTATGCTCCGTTACCGCAGGCGCACACGACCGCCCTCTCCCGGCAGTTCCGAGCAGCGACGCCGAGGCGATTTACACGAGTTCACGCCCGCGGGCAAAGCGCGGGCGGATACCGCGTTCCCAGTTCACACGATTAAGAAAAGAATAGTGGGGTTTTACGTGCCAAAACCACTTTCAGATTATGAGGCCCGCCGTATTCGAGGACTCCGGAAATTTCGACCACCTGGGGTTCTTTAACGCGCACCTAAATCGAAGTACACGGGTGTTTTCGCATTTCGACCCCATCGTAATGCGGCCGCCGTGGCCGGGGATTCGATCCCACGACCTCGTGCTCAGCAACCTTACACCATAGCCACTGAGCAACTACGGCGGGTGGTTCACACGATCCGTTTCAGGAACTGGGAACTGGCGGTCTCAATAATAAAGACGTTCGAGAAACCAGATCGACAGGCACTAGGGCAAATTTCAGCTAGAAGACTAACATGATATCAGACAGACATTCGGCCTGATCGCCAATATTCCAGGTGCTTTCTTTTTGCAGGGACGAATTTTATGTGCGCCTTGGTTTCTTATATGGTAGCAAGTATACGAACGATCGGTGTGCACTCCTGCGATCGGCCCACCGCCATGCTGTCTCGCGATCAACGCTGCGGCTGAGGCTATATATACATGGGCTACAGATTATTATTATTCTTTACCTAATCGTTTATTTACCACGATAAACGGCGTCTGCGCATGCCGGAGAACTGATACCCGTAGGCAAGAAGCGCCTTAGCGACACTTTATTTTTCGTCGGAAAAACAATATTTTCATGGGCTATGGGCTTACCATTTTTTCGATTTTCGGGGAAAAATTATTCTTCACCTGATCGTGTATTTATTGCGTTAAATGGCGTCTACGCATGCCGGCGAACCGATATATGCAGAGAACCAGCGTTTTGGAGACACTTTATTTATCGTCGGAAAAACTATATTTTCATGGGCTATAGGCTTACCATTTTTTAGATTTTCGGGGAAAAATTATTCTTTGCCTGATCGTGTATTTATCGCGTTAAACGGCGTCTACGCATGCAGGCGAACCGATATATGCAGAGAACCAGCGTTTTGGAGACACTTTATTTTTCGCCGGAAAAACGATAATTTCATGGGCTATAGGCTTACCATTTTTTCGATTTTCGAAGAAAAATTATTCTTTGCCTGATCGTGTATTTATCGCGTTAAACGGCGTCTACGCATGCCGACGCACCGATATATGCAGAGAAGCAGCGTTTTGGAGACACTTTATTTTTCGCCGGAAAAACGATAATTTCATGGGCTATAGGCTTACCATTTTTTCGATTTTCGGGCAAAAATTATTCTTTGCCTGATCGTGTATTTATCGCGTTAAACGGCGTCTACGCATGCCGGCGAACCGATATATGCAGAGAACCAGCGTTTTGGAGACACTTTATTTTTCGCCGGAAAAACGATAATTTCATGGGCTATAGGCTTACCATTTTTTCGATTTTCGAAGAAAAATTATTCTTTGCCTGATCGTGTATTTATCGCGTTAAACGGCGTCTACGCATGCCGGCGCACCGATATATGCAGAGAACCAGCGTTTTGGAGACACTTTATTTTTCGCCGGAAAAACGATAATTTCATGGGCTATAGGCTTACCATTTTTTCGATTTTCGAAGAAAAATTATTCTTTGCCTGATCGTGTATTTATCGCGTTAAACGGCGTCTACGCATGCCGGCGAACCGATATATGCAGAGAACCAGCGTTTTGGAGACACTTTATTTATCGTCGGAAAAACTATATTTTCATGGGCTATAGGCTTACCATTTTTTAGATTTTCGGGGAAAAATTATTCTTTGCCTGATCGTGTATTTATCGCGTTAAACGGCGTCTACGCATGCAGGCCAACCGATGTATGCAGAGAACCAGCGTTTTGGAGGCACTTTATTTTTCGCCGGAAAAACGATAATTTCATGGGCTATGGGCTTACCATTTTTTCGATTTTCGGGGAAAAATTATTCTTTGCCTGATCGTGTATTTATCGCGTTAAACGGCGTCTACGCATGCAGGCGAACCGATATATGCAGAGAACCAGCGTTTTGGAGACACTTTATTTTTCGCCGGGAAAACGATAATTTCATGGGCTATAGGCTTACCATTTTTTCGATTTTCGGGGAAAAATTATTCTTTGTCTCATCGTGTATTTATCGCGTTAAACGGCGTCTACGCATGCTGGCGAACCGATATATGCAGAGAACCAGCGCTGTGGAGACACTTTATTTTTCGCCGGAAAAACGATAATTTCATGGGCTATAGGCTTACCATTTTTTCGATTTTCGGGGAAAAATTATTCTTTGCCTGATCGAGTATTTATCGCGTTAAACGGCGTCTACGCATGCAGGCGAACCGATATATGCAGAGAACCAGCGTTTTGGAGGCACTTTATTTTTCACCGGAAAAACGATAATTTCATGGGCTATAGGCTTACCATTTTTTCGATTTTCGGGGAAAAATTATTCTTTGCCTGATCGTGTATTTATCGCGTTAAACGGCGTCTACGCATGCAGGCGAACCGATATATGCAGAGAACCAGCGTTTTGGAGGCACTTTATTTTTCGCCGGAAAAAAGATAATTTCATGGGCTATAGGCTTACCATTTTTTCGATTTTCGGGGGAAAATTATTCTTTGCCTGATCGTGTATTTATCGCGTTAAACGGCGTCTACGCATGCAGGCGAACCGATATATGCAGAGAACCAGCGTTTTGGAGGCACTTTATTTTTCGCCGGAAAAACGATAATTTCATGGGCTATAGGCTTACCATTTTTTCGATTTTCGGGGAAAAATTATTCTTTGCCTGATCGTGTATTTATCGCGTTAAACGGCGTCTACGCATGCAGGCGAACCGATATATGCAGAGAACCAGCGTTTTGGAGGCACTTTATTTTTCGCCGGAAAAACGATAATTTCATGGGCTTACCATTGTTTCAATTTTCGGGGAAAAATTATTCTTTGCCTGATCGTGTATTTATCGCGTTAAACGGCGTCTACGCATGCCGGCGAACCGATATATGCAGAGAACCAGCGTTTTGGAGACACTTTATTTTTCGCCGGAAAAACGATAATTTCATGGGCTATAGGCTTACCATTTTTTCGATTTTCGAAGAAAAATTATTCTTTGCCTGATCGTGTATTTATCGCGTTAAACGGCGTCTACGCATGCCGGCGAACCGATATATGCAGAGAACCAGCGTTTTGGAGACACTTTATTTTTCGCCGGAAAAACGATAATTTCATGGGCTATAGGCTTACCATTTTTTCGATTTTCGGGGAAAAATTATTCTTTGCCTGATCGTGTATTTATCGCCTTAAACGGCGTCTACGCATGCAGGCCAACCGATGTATGCAGAGAACCAGCGTTTTGGAGGCACTTTATTTTTCGCCGGAAAAACGATAATTTCATGGGCTATAGGCTTACCATTTTTTCGATTTTCGGGGAAAAATTATTCTTTGCCTGATCGTGTATTTATCGCGTCAAACGGCGTCTACGCATGCAGGCCAACCGATGTATGCAGAGAACCAGCGTTTTGGAGGCACTTTATTTTTCGCCGGAAAAACGATAATTTCATGGGCTATAGGCTTACCATTTTTTCGATTTTCGGGGAAAAATTATTCTTTGCCTGATCGTGTATTTATCGCGTTAAACGGCGTCTACGCATGCAGGCGAACCGATATATGCCGAGAACCAGCGTTTTGGAGGCACTTTATTTTTCGCCGGAAAAACGATAATTTCATGGGCTATAGGCTTACCATTTTTTCGATTTTCGGGGGAAAATTATTCTTTGCCTGATCGTGTATTTATCGCGTTAAACGGCGTCTACGCATGCAGGCGAACCGATATATGCAGAGAACCAGCGTTTTGGAGGCACTTTATTTTTCGCCGGAAAAACGATAATTTCATGGGCTATAGGCTTACCATTTTTTCGATTTTCGGGGAAAAATTATTCTTTGCCTGATCGTGTATTTATCGCGTTAAACGGCGTCTACGCATGCAGGCGAACCGATATATGCAGAGAACCAGCGTTTTGGAGGCACTTTATTTTTCGCCGGAAAAACGATAATTTCATGGGCTTACCATTGTTTCAATTTTCGGGGAAAAATTATTCTTTGCCTGATCGTGTATTTATCGCGTTAAACGGCGTCTACGCATGCCGGCGAACCGATATATGCAGAGAACCAGCGTTTTGGAGACACTTTATTTTTCGCCGGAAAAACGATAATTTCATGGGCTATAGGCTTACCATTTTTTCGATTTTCGAAGAAAAATTATTCTTTGCCTGATCGTGTATTTATCGCGTTAAACGGCGTCTACGCATGCCGGCGCACCGATATATGCAGAGAACCAGCGTTTTGGAGACACTTTATTTTTCGCCGGAAAAACGATAATTTCATGGGCTATAGGCTTACCATTTTTTCGATTTTCGGGCAAAAATTATTCTTTGCCTGATCGTGTAATTATCGCGTTAAACGGCGTCTACGCATGCAGGCCAACCGATATATGCAGAGAACCAGCGTTTTGGCGACACTTTATTTTTCGCCGGAAAAACGATAATTTCATGGGCTATAGGCCTACCATTTTTTCGATTTTCGGGGAAAAATTATTCTTTCCCTGATCGTGTATTTATCGCGTTAAACGGCGTCTACGCATGCCGGCGCACCGATATATGCAGAGAACCAGCGTTTTGGAGACACTTTATTTTTCGCCGGAAAAACGATAATTTCATGGGCTTACGATTTTTTCGATTTTCGGGGAAAAATTATTCTTTGCCTGATCGTGTATTTATCGCGTTAAACGGCGTCTACGCATGCAGGCGAACCGATATATGCAGAGAACCAGCGTTTTGGAGGCACTTTATTTTTCGCCGGAAAAACGATAATTTCATGGGCTATAGGCTTACAATTTTTTCGATTTTCGGGGAAAAATTATTCTTTCCCTGATCGTGTATTTATCGCGTTAAACGGCGTCTACGCATGCAGGTGAACCGATATATGCAGAGAACCAGCGTTTTGGAGGCACTTTATTTTTCGCCGGAAAAACTATAATTTCATGGGCTATAGGCTTACCATTTTTTCGATTTTCGGGGAAAAATTATTCTTTGCCTGATCGTGTATTTATCGCGTTCAACGGCGTCTACGCATGCAGGCGAACCGATATATGCAGAGAACCAGCGTTTTGGAGGCACTTTATTTTTCGCCGGAAAAACGATAATTTCATGGGCTATAGGCTTACCATTTTTTCGATTTTCGGGGAAAAATTATTCTTTGCCTGATCGTGTATTTATCGCGTTAAACGGCGTCTACGCATGCAGGCGAACCGATATATGCAGAGAACCAGCATTTTGGAGGCACTTTATTTTTCGCCGGAAAAACGATAATTTCATGGGCTATAGGCTTACCATTTTTTCGATTTTCGGGGAAAAATTATTCTTTGCCTGATCGTGTATTTATCGCGTTAAACGGCGTCTACGCATGCAGGCGAACCGATATATGCAGACAACCAGCGTTTCGGAGGCACTTTATTTTTCGCCGGAAAAACGATAATTTCATGGGCTATAGGCTTACCATTTTTTCGATTTTCGGGGAAAAATTATTCTTTGCCTCATCGAGTATTTATCGCGTTAAACGGCGTCTACGCATGCAGGCGAACCGATATATGCAGAGAACCAGCGGTTTGGAGGCACTTTATTTTTCGCCGGAAAATCGATAATTTCATGGGCTATAGGCTTACCATTTTTTCGATTTTCGGGGAAAAATTATTCTTTGCCTGATCGTGTATTTATCGCGTTAAACGGCGTCTACGCATGCAGGTGAACCGATATATGCAGACAACCAGCGTTTTGGAGGCACTTTATTTTTCGCCGGAAAAACGATAATTTCATGGGCTATAGGCTTACCATTTTTTCGATTTTCGGGGAAAAATTATTCTTTGCCTGATCGAGTATTTATCGCGTTAAACGGCGTCTACGCATGCAGGCGAACCGATATATGCAGAGAACCAGCGTTTTGGAGGCACTTTATTTTTCGCCGGAAAAACGATAATTTCATGGGCTATAGGCTTACCATTTTTTCGATTTCGGGGAAAAATTATTCTTTGCCTGATCGTGTATTTATCGCGTTAAACGGCGTCTACACATGCAGGCGAACCGATATATGCAGAGAACCACCGTTTTGGAGACACTTTATTTTTCGCCGGAAAAACGATAATTTCATGGGCTATAGGCTTACCATTTTTTCGATTTTCGGGGAAAAATTATTCTTTGCCTGATCGAGTATTTATCGCGTTAAACGGCGTCTACGCATGCAGGCGAACCGATATATGCAGAGAACCAGCGTTTTGGAGGCACTTTATTTTTCGCCGGAAAAACGATAATTTCATGGGCTATAGGCTCACCATTTTTTCGATTTTCGGGGAAAAATTATTCTTTGCCTGATCGAGTATTTATCGCGTTAAACGGCGTCTACGCATGCAGGCGAACCGATATTTGCAGACAACCAGCGTTTTGGAGGCACTTTATTTTTCGCCGGAAAAACGTTAATTTCATGGGCTATAGGCTTACCATTTTTTCGATTTTCGGGGAAAAATTATTCTTTGCCTGATCGAGTATTTATCGCGTTAAACGGCGTCTACGCATGCAGGCGAACCGATATATGCAGAGAACCAGCGTTTTGGAGGCACTTTATTTTTCGCCGGAAAAACGATAATTTCATGGGCTATAGGCTTACCATTTTTTCGATTTTCGGGGAAAAATTATTCTTTGCCTGATCGAGTATTTATCGCGTTAAACGGCGTCTACGCATGCAGGCGAACGGATATATGCAGAGAACCAGCGTTTTGGAGGCACTTTATTTTTCGCCGGAAAAACGATAATTTCATGGGCTATAGGCTTACCATTTTTTCGATTTTCGGGGAAAAATTATTCTTTGCCTGATCGTGTATTTATCGCGTTAAACGGCGTCTACGCATGCAGGCGAACCGATATATGCAGAGAACCAGCGTTTTGGAGACACTTTATTTTTCGCCGGAAAAACGATAATTTCATGGGCTATAGGCTTACCATTTTTTCGATTTTCGGGGAAAAATTATTCTTTGCCTGATCGTGTATTTATCGCGTTAAACGGCGTCTACGCATGCAGGCGAACCGATATATGCAGAGAACCATCGTTTTGGAAGCACTTTATTTTTCGCCGGAAAAACGATAATTTCATGGGCTATAGGCTTACCATTTTTTCGATTTTCGGGGAAAAATTATTCTTTGCCTGATCGAGTATTTATCGCGTTAAACGGCGTCTACGCATGCAGGCGAACCGATATATGCAGAGAACCAGCGTTTTGGAGGCACTTTATTTTTCGCCGGAAAAACGGTAATTGCATGGGCTATAGGCTTACCATTTTTTCGATTTTCGGGGAAAAATTATTCTTTGCCTGATCGTGTATTTATTGCGTTAAACGGCATCTACGCATGCCGGCGAACCATATATGCAGAGAACCAGCGTTTTGGAGACACTTTATTTTTCGCCGGAAAACCGATAATTTCATGGGCTATAGGCTTACCATTTTTTCGATTTTCGGGGAAAAACTATTCTTTGCCTGATCGTATATTTATCGCGTTAAACGGCGTCTATGCATGCAGGCGAACCGTTATATGCAGAGAACCAGCGTTTTGGAGACACTTTATTTTTCGCCGGAAAAACGATAATTTCATGGGCTATAGGTTTACCATTTTTTCGATTTTCGGGGAAAAATTATTCTTTGCCTGATCGTGTATTTATCGCGTTAAACGGCGTCAACGCATGCAGGCGAACCGATATATGCAGAGAACCAGCGTTTTGGAGGCACTTTATTTTTCGCCGGAAAATCGATAATTTCATGGGCTATAGGCTTACCATTTTTTCGATTTTCGGGGAAAAATTATTCTTTGCCTGATCGAGTATTTATCGCGTTAAACGGCGTCTACGCATGCAGGCGAACCGATATATGCAGAGAACCAGCGTTTTGGAGGCACTTTATTTTTCGCCGGAAAAACGATAATTTCATGGGCTATAGGCTTACCATTTTTTCGATTTTCGGGGAAAAATTATTCTTTGCCTGATCGTGTATTTATCGCGTTAAACGGCGTCTACACATGCAGGCGAACCGATATATGCAGAGAACCACCGTTTTGGAGACACTTTATTTTTCGCCGGAAAAACGGTAATTTCATGGGCTATAGGCTTACCATTTTTTCGATTTTCGGGGAAAAATTATTCTTTGCCTGATCGTGTACTTATCTCGTTAAACGGCGTCTACGCATGCAGGCGAACCGATATATGCAGAGAACCAGCGTTTTGGAGGCACTTTATTTTTCGCCGGAAAAACGATAATTTCATGGGCTATAGGCTTACCATTTTTTCGATTTTCGGGGAAAAATTATTCTTTGCCTGATCGTGTATTTGTCGCGTTAAACGGCGTCTACGCATGCAGGCGAACCGATATATGCAGACAACCAGCGTTTTGGAGGCACTTTATTTTTCGCCGGAAAAACGATAATTTCATGGGCTATAGGCTTACCATTTTTTCGATTTACGGGGAAAAATCATTCTTCGCCTGATCGTGTATTTATCGCGTTAAACGGCGTCTAGGCATGCAGGCGAACCGATATATGCAGAGAACCAGCGTTTTGGAGACACTTTATTTTTCGCCGGGAAAACGATAATTTCATGGGCTATAGGCTTACCATTTTTTCGATTTTCGGGGAAAAATTATTCTTTGCCTGATCGTGTATTTATCGCGTTAAACGGCGTCTACGCATGCCGGCGAACCGATATATGCAGAGAACCAGCGTTGTGGAGACACTTTATTTTTCGCCGGAAAAACGATAATTTCATGGGCTTAGGCTTACCATTTTTTCGATTTTCGGGGAAAAATTATTCTTTGCCTGATCGTGTATTTATCGCGTTAAACGGCGTCTACGCATGCAGGCGAACCGATATATGCAGACAACCAGCGTTTTGGAGGCACTTTATTTTTCGCCGGAAAAACGATAATTTCATGGGCTATAGGCTTACCATTTTTTCGATTTTCGGGGAAAAATTATTCTTTGCCTGATCGTGTATTTATCGCGTTAAACGGCGTCTATGCATGCAGGCGAACCGATATATGCAGAGAACCAGCCTTTTGGAGACACTTTATTTTTCGCCGGAAAAACGATAATTTCATGGGCTATAGGCTTACCATTTTTTCGATTTTCGGGGAAAAATTATTCTTTGCCTGATCGTGTATTTATCGCGTTAAACGGCGTCTACGTATGCAGGCGAACCGATATATGCAGAGAACCAGCGTTTTGGAGGCACTTTATTTTTCGCCGGAAAAACGATAATTTCATGGGCTATAGGCTTACCATTTTTTCGATTTTCGGGGAAAAATTATTCTTTGCCTCATCGTGTATTTATCGCGTTAAACGGCGTCTACGCATGCAGGCGAACCGATATATGCAGACAACCAGCGTTTTGGAGGCACTTTATTTTTCGCCGGAAAAACGATAATTTCATGGGCTATAGGCTTACCATTTTTTTCGATTTTCGGGGAAAAATTATTCTTTGCCTGATCGAGTATTTATCGCGTTAAACGGCGTCTACGCATGCAGCCGAACAGATATATGCAGAGAACCTGCGTTTTGGAGGCACTTTATTTTTCGCCGGAAAAACGATAATTTCATGGGCTATAGGCTTACCATTTTTTCGATTTTCGGGGAAAAATTATTCTTTGCCTGATCGTGTATTTATCGCGTTAAACGGCGTCTACGCATGCAGGCGAACCGATATATGCAGAGAACCAGCGTTTTGGAGACACTTTATTTTTCGCCGGGAAAACGATAATTTCATGGGCTATAGGCTTACCATTTTTTCGATTTTCGGGGAAAAATTATTCTTTGTCTCATCGTGTATTTATCGCGTTAAACGGCGTCTACGCATGCTGGCGAACCGATATATGCAGAGAACCAGCGCTGTGGAGACACTTTATTTTTCGCCGGAAAAACGATAATTTCATGGGCTATAGGCTTACCATTTTTTCGATTTTCGGGGAAAAATTATTCTTTGCCTGATCGAGTATTTATCGCGTTAAACGGCGTCTACGCATGCAGGCGAACCGATATATGCAGAGAACCAGCGTTTTGGAGGCACTTTATTTTTCACCGGAAAAACGATAATTTCATGGGCTATAGGCTTACCATTTTTTCGATTTTCGGGGAAAAATTATTCTTTGCCTGATCGAGTATTTATCGCGTTAAACGGCGTCTACGCATGCAGGCGAACCGATATATACAGAGAACCAGCATTTTGGAGACACTTTATTTTTCGCCGGAAAAACAATAATTTCATGGGCTATAGGCTTACCATTTTTTCGATTATCGGGGAAAAATTATTCCTTGCCTGATCGTTTATTTATCGCGTTAAACGGCGTCTACGCATGCAGGCGAACCGATATATGCAGAGAACCAGCGTTTTGGAGGCACTTTATTTTTCGCCGGAAAAACGATAATTTCATGGGCTATAGGCTTACCATTTTTTCGATTTTCGGGGAAAAATTATTCTTTGCCTGATCGTGTATTTATCGCGTTAAACGGCGTCTACGCATGCAGGCGAACCGATATATGCAGAGAACCAGCGTTTTGGAGACACTTTATTTTTCGCCGGAAAAACGATAATTTCATGGGCTATAGGCTTACCATTTTTTTCGATTTTCGAAGAAAAATTATTCTTTGCCTGATCGTGTATTTATCGCGTTAAACGGCGTCTACGCATGCCGGCGCACCGATATATGCAGAGAACCAGCGTTTTGGAGACACTTTATTTTTCGCCGGAAAAACGATAATTTCATGGGCTATAGGCTTACCATTTTTTCGATTTTCGGGCAAAAATTATTCTTTGCCTGATCGTGTAATTATCGCGTTAAACGGCGTCTACGCATGCAGGCCAACCGATATATGCAGAGAACCAGCGTTTTGGCGACACTTTATTTTTCGCCGGAAAAACGATAATTTCATGGGCTATAGGCCTACCATTTTTTCGATTTTCGGGGAAAAATTATTCTTTCCCTGATCGTGTATTTATCGCGTTAAACGGCGTCTACGCATGCCGGCGCACCGATATATGCAGAGAACCAGCGTTTTGGAGACACTTTATTTTTCGCCGGAAAAACGATAATTTCATGGGCTTACGATTTTTTCGATTTTCGGGGAAAAATTATTCTTTGCCTGATCGTGTATTTATCGCGTTAAACGGCGTCTACGCATGCAGGCGAACCGATATATGCAGAGAACCAGCGTTTTGGAGGCACTTTATTTTTCGCCGGAAAAACGATAATTTCATGGGCTATAGGCTTACAATTTTTTCGATTTTCGGGGAAAAATTATTCTTTCCCTGATCGTGTATTTATCGCGTTAAACGGCGTCTACGCATGCAGGTGAACCGATATATGCAGAGAACCAGCGTTTTGGAGGCACTTTATTTTTCGCCGGAAAAACTATAATTTCATGGGCTATAGGCTTACCATTTTTTCGATTTTCGGGGAAAAATTATTCTTTGCCTGATCGTGTATTTATCGCGTTCAACGGCGTCTACGCATGCAGGCGAACCGATATATGCAGAGAACCAGCGTTTTGGAGGCACTTTATTTTTCGCCGGAAAAACGATAATTTCATGGGCTATAGGCTTACCATTTTTTCGATTTTCGGGGAAAAATTATTCTTTGCCTGATCGTGTATTTATCGCGTTAAACGGCGTCTACGCATGCAGGCGAACCGATATATGCAGAGAACCAGCATTTTGGAGGCACTTTATTTTTCGCCGGAAAAACGATAATTTCATGGGCTATAGGCTTACCATTTTTTCGATTTTCGGGGAAAAATTATTCTTTGCCTGATCGTGTATTTATCGCGTTAAACGGCGTCTACGCATGCAGGCGAACCGATATATGCAGACAACCAGCGTTTCGGAGGCACTTTATTTTTCGCCGGAAAAACGATAATTTCATGGGCTATAGGCTTACCATTTTTTCGATTTTCGGGGAAAAATTATTCTTTGCCTCATCGAGTATTTATCGCGTTAAACGGCGTCTACGCATGCAGGCGAACCGATATATGCAGAGAACCAGCGGTTTGGAGGCACTTTATTTTTCGCCGGAAAATCGATAATTTCATGGGCTATAGGCTTACCATTTTTTCGATTTTCGGGGAAAAATTATTCTTTGCCTGATCGTGTATTTATCGCGTTAAACGGCGTCTACGCATGCAGGTGAACCGATATATGCAGACAACCAGCGTTTTGGAGGCACTTTATTTTTCGCCGGAAAAACGATAATTTCATGGGCTATAGGCTTACCATTTTTTCGATTTTCGGGGAAAAATTATTCTTTGCCTGATCGAGTATTTATCGCGTTAAACGGCGTCTACGCATGCAGGCGAACCGATATATGCAGAGAACCAGCGTTTTGGAGGCACTTTATTTTTCGCCGGAAAAACGATAATTTCATGGGCTATAGGCTTACCATTTTTTCGATTTCGGGGAAAAATTATTCTTTGCCTGATCGTGTATTTATCGCGTTAAACGGCGTCTACACATGCAGGCGAACCGATATATGCAGAGAACCACCGTTTTGGAGACACTTTATTTTTCGCCGGAAAAACGATAATTTCATGGGCTATAGGCTTACCATTTTTTCGATTTTCGGGGAAAAATTATTCTTTGCCTGATCGAGTATTTATCGCGTTAAACGGCGTCTACGCATGCAGGCGAACCGATATATGCAGAGAACCAGCGTTTTGGAGGCACTTTATTTTTCGCCGGAAAAACGATAATTTCATGGGCTATAGGCTCACCATTTTTTCGATTTTCGGGGAAAAATTATTCTTTGCCTGATCGAGTATTTATCGCGTTAAACGGCGTCTACGCATGCAGGCGAACCGATATTTGCAGACAACCAGCGTTTTGGAGGCACTTTATTTTTCGCCGGAAAAACGTTAATTTCATGGGCTATAGGCTTACCATTTTTTCGATTTTCGGGGAAAAATTATTCTTTGCCTGATCGAGTATTTATCGCGTTAAACGGCGTCTACGCATGCAGGCGAACCGATATATGCAGAGAACCAGCGTTTTGGAGGCACTTTATTTTTCGCCGGAAAAACGATAATTTCATGGGCTATAGGCTTACCATTTTTTCGATTTTCGGGGAAAAATTATTCTTTGCCTGATCGAGTATTTATCGCGTTAAACGGCGTCTACGCATGCAGG
Source organism: Dermacentor albipictus (assembly GCF_038994185.2). Taxonomy (NCBI): domain Eukaryota; kingdom Metazoa; phylum Arthropoda; class Arachnida; order Ixodida; family Ixodidae; genus Dermacentor; species Dermacentor albipictus. The sequence continues at coordinate 25,557,855 of NC_091826.1, forward strand.
CGAACGGATATATGCAGAGAACCAGCGTTTTGGAGGCACTTTATTTTTCGCCGGAAAAACGATAATTTCATGGGCTATAGGCTTACCATTTTTTCGATTTTCGGGGAAAAATTATTCTTTGCCTGATCGAGTATTTATCGCGTTAAACGGCGTCTACGCATGCAGGCGAACCGATTTATGCAGAGAACCAGCGTTTTGGAGGCACTTTATTTTTCGCCGGAAAAACGATAGTGTCATGGGCTATAGGCTTACCATTTTTTCGATTTTCGGGGAAAAATTATTCTTTGCCTGATCGTGTATTTATCGCGTTAAACGGCGTCTACGCATGCAGGCGAACCGATATATGCAGAGAACCATCGTTTTGGAAGCACTTTATTTTTCGCCGGAAAAACGATAATTTCATGGGCGATAGGCTTACCATTTTTTCGATTTTCGGGGAAAAATTATTCTTTGCCTGATCGAGTATTTATCGCGTTAAACGGCGTCTACGCATGCAGGCGAACCGATATATGCAGAGAACCAGCGTTTTGGAGGCACTTTATTTTTCGCCGGAAAAACGGTAATTGCATGGGCTATAGGCTTACCATTTTTTCGATTTTCGGGGAAAAATTATTCTTTGCCTGATCGTGTATTTATTGCGTTAAACGGCATCTACGCATGCCGGCGAACCATATATGCAGAGAACCAGCGTTTTGGAGACACTTTATTTTTCGCCGGAAAACCGATAATTTCATGGGCTATAGGCTTACCATTTTTTCGATTTTCGGGGAAAAACTATTCTTTGCCTGATCGTATATTTATCGCGTTAAACGGCGTCTATGCATGCAGGCGAACCGTTATATGCAGAGAACCAGCGTTTTGGAGACACTTTATTTTTCGCCGGAAAAACGATAATTTCATGGGCTATAGGTTTACCATTTTTTCGATTTTCGGGGAAAAATTATTCTTTGCCTGATCGTGTATTTATCGCGTTAAACGGCGTCAACGCATGCAGGCGAACCGATATATGCAGAGAACCAGCGTTTTGGAGGCACTTTATTTTTCGCCGGAAAATCGATAATTTCATGGGCTATAGGCTTACCATTTTTTCGATTTTCGGGGAAAAATTATTCTTTGCCTGATCGAGTATTTATCGCGTTAAACGGCGTCTACGCATGCAGGCGAACCGATATATGCAGAGAACCAGCGTTTTGGAGGCACTTTATTTTTCGCCGGAAAAACGATAATTTCATGGGCTATAGGCTTACCATTTTTTCGATTTTCGGGGAAAAATTATTCTTTGCCTGATCGTGTATTTATCGCGTTAAACGGCGTCTACACATGCAGGCGAACCGATATATGCAGAGAACCACCGTTTTGGAGACACTTTATTTTTCGCCGGAAAAACGGTAATTTCATGGGCTATAGGCTTACCATTTTTTCGATTTTCGGGGAAAAATTATTCTTTGCCTGATCGTGTACTTATCTCGTTAAACGGCGTCTACGCATGCAGGCGAACCGATATATGCAGAGAACCAGCGTTTTGGAGGCACTTTATTTTTCGCCGGAAAAACGATAATTTCATGGGCTATAGGCTTACCATTTTTTCGATTTTCGGGGAAAAATTATTCTTTGCCTGATCGTGTATTTGTCGCGTTAAACGGCGTCTACGCATGCAGGCGAACCGATATATGCAGACAACCAGCGTTTTGGAGGCACTTTATTTTTCGCCGGAAAAACGATAATTTCATGGGCTATAGGCTTACCATTTTTTCGATTTTCGGGGAAAAATCATTCTTCGCCTGATCGTGTATTTATCGCGTTAAACGGCGTCTACGCATGCAGGCGAACCGATATATGCAGAGAACCAGCGTTTTGGAGACACTTTATTTTTCGCCGGGAAAACGATAATTTCATGGGCTATAGGCTTACCATTTTTTCGATTTTCGGGGAAAAATTATTCTTTGCCTGATCGTGTATTTATCGCGTTAAACGGCGTCTACGCATGCCGGCGAACCGATATATGCAGAGAACCAGCGTTGTGGAGACACTTTATTTTTCGCCGGAAAAACGATAATTTCATGGGCTTAGGCTTACCATTTTTTCGATTTTCGGGGAAAAATTATTCTTTGCCTGATCGTGTATTTATCGCGTTAAACGGCGTCTACGCATGCAGGCGAACCGATATATGCAGACAACCAGCGTTTTGGAGGCACTTTATTTTTCGCCGGAAAAACGATAATTTCATGGGCTATAGGCTTACCATTTTTTCGATTTTCGGGGAAAAATTATTCTTTGCCTGATCGTGTATTTATCGCGTTAAACGGCGTCTATGCATGCAGGCGAACCGATATATGCAGAGAACCAGCCTTTTGGAGACACTTTATTTTTCGCCGGAAAAACGATAATTTCATGGGCTATAGGCTTACCATTTTTTCGATTTTCGGGGAAAAATTATTCTTTGCCTGATCGTGTATTTATCGCGTTAAACGGCGTCTACGTATGCAGGCGAACCGATATATGCAGAGAACAAGCGTTTTGGAGGCACTTTATTTTTCGCCGGAAAAACGATAATTTCATGGGCTATAGGCTTACCATTTTTTCGATTTTCGGGGAAAAATTATTCTTTGCCTCATCGTGTATTTATCGCGTTAAACGGCGTCTACGCATGCAGGCGAACCGATATATGCAGACAACCAGCGTTTTGGAGGCACTTTATTTTTCGCCGGAAAAACGATAATTTCATGGGCTATAGGCTTACCATTTTTTTCGATTTTCGGGGAAAAATTATTCTTTGCCTGATCGAGTATTTATCGCGTTAAACGGCGTCTACGCATGCAGCCGAACAGATATATGCAGAGAACCTGCGTTTTGGAGGCACTTTATTTTTCGCCGGAAAAACGATAATTTCATGGGCTATAGGCTTACCATTTTTTCGATTTTCGGGGAAAAATTATTCTTTGCCTGATCGTGTATTTATCGCGTTAAACGGCGTCTACGCATGCAGGCGAACCGATATATGCAGAGAACCAGCGTTTTGGAGACACTTTATTTTTCGCCGGGAAAACGATAATTTCATGGGCTATAGGCTTACCATTTTTTCGATTTTCGGGGAAAAATTATTCTTTGTCTCATCGTGTATTTATCGCGTTAAACGGCGTCTACGCATGCTGGCGAACCGATATATGCAGAGAACCAGCGCTGTGGAGACACTTTATTTTTCGCCGGAAAAACGATAATTTCATGGGCTATAGGCTTACCATTTTTTCGATTTTCGGGGAAAAATTATTCTTTGCCTGATCGAGTATTTATCGCGTTAAACGGCGTCTACGCATGCAGGCGAACCGATATATGCAGAGAACCAGCGTTTTGGAGGCACTTTATTTTTCACCGGAAAAACGATAATTTCATGGGCTATAGGCTTACCATTTTTTCGATTTTCGGGGAAAAATTATTCTTTGCCTGATCGAGTATTTATCGCGTTAAACGGCGTCTACGCATGCAGGCGAACCGATATATACAGAGAACCAGCATTTTGGAGACACTTTATTTTTCGCCGGAAAAACAATAATTTCATGGGCTATAGGCTTACCATTTTTTCGATTATCGGGGAAAAATTATTCCTTGCCTGATCGTTTATTTATCGCGTTAAACGGCGTCTACGCATGCAGGCGAACCGATATATGCAGAGAACCAGCGTTTTGGAGGCACTTTATTTTTCGCCGGAAAAACGATAATTTCATGGGCTATAGGCTTACCATTTTTTCGATTTTCGGGGAAAAATTATTCTTTGCCTGATCGTGTATTTATCGCGTTAAACGGCGTCTACGCATGCAGGCGAACCGATATATGCAGAGAACCAGCGTTTTGGAGACACTTTATTTTTCGCCGGAAAAACGATAATTTCATGGGCTATAGGCTTACCATTTTTTCGATTTTCGGGGAAAAATTATTCTTTGTCTGATCGTGTATTTATCGCGTTAAACGGCGTCTACGCATGCAGGCGAACCGATATATGGAGAGAACCAGCGTTTTGGAGGCACTTTATTTTTCGCCGGAAAAACGATAATTTCATGGGCTATAGGCTTACCATTTTTTCGATTTTCGGGGAAAAATTATTCTTTGCCTGATCGTGTATTTATCGCGTTAAACGGCGTCTACGCATGCAGGCGAACCGATATATGCAGAGAACCAGTGTTTTGGAGACGCTTTATTTTTCGCCGGAAAAACGATAATTTCGTGGGCTATAGGCTTACCATTTTTTCGATTTTCGGGGAAAAATAATTCTTTGCCTGATCGTGTATTTATCGCGTTAAACGGCGTCTACGCATGCAGGCGAACCGATATATGCAGAGAACCAGCGTTTTGGAAGCACTTTATTTTTCGCCGAAAAAACGATAATTTCATGGGCTATAGGCTTAGCATTTTTTCGATTTTCGGGGAAAAATATTTCTTTGCCTGATCGTGTATTTATCGGCGTCTACGCATGCCGGCGAACCGATATATGCAGAGAACTAGCGTTTTGGAGGCACTTTATTTTTCGCCGGGAAAACGATAATTTCATGGGCTATAGGCTTACCATTTTTTCGATTTTCGGGGAAAAATATTCTTTGCCTGATCGCGTATTTATCGCGTTAAACGGCGTCTACGCATGCAGGCGGACCGATATATGCAGAGAACCAGCGTTTTGGAGGCACTTTATTTTTCGCCGGAAAAACGATAATTTCATGGGCTATAGGCTTACCATTTTTTCGATTTTCGGGGGAAAATTATTCTTTGCCTGATCGTGTATTTATCGCGTTAAACGGCGTCTACGCATGCAGGCGAACCGATATATGCAGAGAACCAGCGTTTTGGAGGCACTTTATTTTTCGCCGGAAAAACGATAATTTCATGGGCTATAGGCTTACCATTTTTTCGATTTTCGGGGGAAAATTATTCTTTGCGTGATCGTGTATTTATCGCGTTAAACGGCGTCTACGCATGCAGGCGAACCGATATATGCAGAGAACCAGCGTTTTGGAGGCACTTTATTTTTCGCCGGAAAAACGATAATTTCATGGGCTATAGGCTTACCATTTTTTTCGATTTTCGGGGAAAAATCATTCTTCGCCTGATCGTGTATTTATCGCGTTAAACGGCGTCTACGCATGCAGGCGAACCGATATATGCAGACAACCAGCGTTTTGGAGGCACTTTATTTTTCGCCGGAAAAACGATAATTTCATGGGCTATAGGCTTACCATTTTTTTCGATTTTCGGGGAAAAATTATTCTTCGCCTGATCGTGTATTTATCGCGTTAAACGGCGTCTACGCATGCAGGCGAACCGATATATGCAGACAACCAGCGTTTTGGAGGCACTTTATTTTTAGCCGGAAAAACGATAATTTCATGGGCTATAGGCTTAGCATTTTTTCGATTTTCGGGGAAAAATTATTCTTTGCCTGATCGTGTATTTATCGCGTTAAACGGCGTCTACGCATGCCGGCGAACCGATATATGCAGAGAACTAGCGTTTTGGAGGCACTTTATTTTTCGCCGGGAAAACGATAATTTCATGGGCTATAGGCTTACCATTTTTTCGATTTTCGGGGAAAAATATTCTTTGCCTGATCGCGTATTTATCGCGTTAAACGGCGTCTACGCATGCAGGCGAACCGATATATGCAGAGAACCAGCGTTTTGGAGGCACTTTATTTTTCGCCGGAAAAACGATAATTTCATGGGCTATAGGCTTACCATTTTTTCGATTTTCGGGGGAAAATTATTCTTTGCCTGATCGTGTATTTATCGCGTTAAACGGCGTCTACGCATGCAGGCGAACCGATATATGCAGAGAACCAGCGTTTTGGAGGCACTTTATTTTTCGCCGGAAAAACGATAATTTCATGGGCTATAGGCTTACCATTTTTTTCGATTTTCGGGGAAAAATCATTCTTCGCCTGATCGTGTATTTATCGCGTTAAACGGCGTCTACGCATGCAGGCGAACCGATATATGCAGACAACCAGCGTTTTGGAGGCACTTTATTTTTCGCCGGAAAAACGATAATTTCATTGGCTATAGGCTTACCATTTTTTCGATTTTCGGGGAAAAATTATTCTTTGCCTGATCGTGTATTTATCGCGTTAAACGGCGTCTACGCATGCAGGCGAACCGATATATGCAGAGAACCAGCGTTTTGGAAGCACTTTATTTTTCGCCGAAAAAACGATAATTTCATGGGCTATAGGCTTAGCATTTTTTCGATTTTCGGGGAAAAATATTTCTTTGCCTGATCGTGTATTTATCGCGTTAAACGGCGTCTACGCATGCCGGCGAACCGATATATGCAGAGAACTAGCGTTTTGGAGGCACTTTATTTTTCGCCGGGAAAACGATAATTTCATGGGCTATAGGCTTACCATTTTTTCGATTTTCGGGGAAAAATCATTCTTCGCCTGATCGTGTATTTATCGCGTTAAACGGCGTCTACGCATGCAGGCGAACCGATATATGCAGAGAACCAGCGTTTTGGAGACACTTTATTTTTCGCCGGGAAAACGATAATTTCATGGGCTATAGGCTTACCATTTTTTCGATTTTCGGGGAAAAATTATTCTTTGCCTCATCGTGTATTTATCGCGTTAAACGGCGTCTACGCATGCCGGCGAACCGATATATGCAGAGAACCAGCGTTGTGGAGACACTTTATTTTTCGCCGGAAAAACGATAATTTCATGGGCTATAGGCTTAGGCCCAAACAATGAAACGTTCCTTTCCTTCGAGCGCTTCCTAACCTTACGTGAGGCCTCCTTACAGCGAAGGACCGATGGAGGAAGCAAGCATACTCTGAAAGCTCCCTTCACCCGTCCTCACGTAAGGAGCGGTTGCCGCCATGCCTGGGTTCGAGATTATCTCTTAAAAGCTTTAGGCGAACGCCAGAACACCACTATTCAATAAAAAAGGTTGTATCGTCACACAATCTATAAGTTGATGAGCTAATATAGAGAAGCGTGGACGCTATTTTCTAGTTTTGTTTATTAAACCTAAAGAAGTAGCGTATTACGGTGCAAAACTTGATGTGATCCAGCAACGCTGGTACGCCGGCGTCGTGCAACGCCTAGCAACGCTTCCATGCCGCACGCGTGACTGAAACGAACGTGCCTGGCAAAACGTACCGTGCTCGCGCTTCTCCGAAGGTGGGCGACAGCACGCACGCGCAAGCAAACGTCACGTGGTTAAGCAGTGAGGCGAAGCGCTCGTTCAGGGCCAGGAGCGGCGTAAGGACGCATGAAGGTAGCTTGGTCCAAACAATAAAACGTTCCTTTTAGGGGTGTGCGAATATTGAAATTTTCGATTACGAATCGAATGCGAATAAGGCGAAGAACTCTCTTCGAATATCGAATCGAATATCGAATACATGTGTAGTATTAAAAAATTGCAAGAGAGGTAACAATACCTTTATTACCCTTTTAAAAATAAGATTGCATTCTACAAGGTTGCTTCAAATTAAAGAGGTACTCAATTATAGATAATGGACTCAGGTAATGCCCTCAGTCAGGTAAAACGCTTGTTACAGATTGTAGTGAAGGAAAATTAACTGCTCAATATGGCCAGAAAGTAAACGCTCTCTATGCACTGTCACATTTCTACCGGTAGAAAAGACTCACTAGGAACTGAAGTGGCAGGGATCGCCAAGTACTTCCGGGCGAGTGCACTTAAAAGCGGGTACCTGAAGCGGCCAATGGACTGCCACCACTCACAAGGATTCATGCCCCTTTCCAGAAGAGGCTTTTGCGCGTAGTCTGTAACTTCCCCCTCAGGGGCAGATGCCAAATGTGTCTTCTCTTTGTTCATCACTAGATCGTCAAAAGCATTCCATACACTCGATGCCACCAGTGGACACGAAGTCGACGATGGCACGGCGGTGTCCCCACGGTGTTCCACGACGGCTTCCTGGAGCTCCCTTGTCACAAGGTTTTTCAGCCAGATAATCTGAACAGATTCCTGATGAACTGTGGCCATAAAGCGCGGATCAAGAAACATGCCTAGGCTGGCCACTTCATCAAATTTCCACTCCGCACAAAGAGCCTTGATACATTTTGAATCAATGTTAGCAAACCCTGAGTTGCCTTTGCAACCTTCAAGGCAATGGGGCATTCCAAAAATAATTGGAATTATAAAGCTTGGTGAAAAAGAAACCGAAACTGATCATGTCTCAAATGCCTGAAGCAGATAGACTGAAACAGAGCATACAGATAATGAGCGGATCATGCGAAATTCTCAGTTAATAAACATGTTCTTAGGAGAATGCGGAGCAAGCATACAATTGGTTAATTGCTCAATTATTCGCAGTCTATCCGAATATTCGCCGTTTCCACCGTTATTCGGCCGTCCTCGGATATTCGTGAATTTCCGAACATGCATTTCTCGAATGGAATACGCTTCGAATATGGAAAATATTCGATTCGTATTCGAAATTCCGAATATTCGCACACCCCTAGTTCCTTTCCTTCGAGCGCTTCCTAACCTTACGTGAGGCCTCCTTACAGCGAAGGACCGATGGAGGAAGCAAGCATACTCTGAAAGCTCCCTTCACCCGTCCTCACCTAAGGAGCGGTTGCCGCGTGCCTGGGTTCGAGATTATCTCTTCAAATCTTTCCGCGAACACCATTATTCTATTAAAAAATGTTGTATCGTCGCACAATCTTTAAATTGAATAGCTAATATAGAGAAGCGTGGACGCTTTCTTCTAGTTTCGTTTACTAAAGTTAAAAAAAAGTTGCGCATTACAGTGCAAAACTTGATGTGCTCCAGCAACGCTGGCACGCCGGCGTCTTGCAACGCCTAGCAATGCTTGCATGCCGCACGCGTGACTGAAACGAACATGCCTGGCAAGACGTACCGTGCTCGCGCTTCTCCGCAGGTGGGCGACAGTGCGCATGCGCAAGCGAATGCCATGTGGTTAAGCAGTGAGGTGAAGCGCTCGTTCAGGGCCAGGAGCGGCGTAAGGACGCATGAAGGTAGCTTTGGAGCTACCTTATGCTGAGGAAGCACCAAGGAAGCCTTCACCGAGGGCCCCTCAGTAAGGAAGCTTTCAGAGTGACATAAGGTAGCCTCACCCCAATGAAGGCTTCCTTAGTGAGGTAAGGAAGGTTTCATTGTTTGGCTTCTTATGCTGAGGAAGTACCAAGGAAGCACCAAGGAAGCCTTCACCGAGGGCGCCTCAGTAAGGAACCTTTCAGAGTGACATAAGGTAGCCTCACTGCAATGAAGGCTTCCTTACTGAGGTAAGGAAGATTTCATTGTCTGGCCCTTACCATTTTTTCGATTTTCGGGGAAAAATTATTCCTTGCCTGATCGTGTATTTATCGCGTTAAACGGCGTCTACGCATGCAGGCGAACCGATATATGCAGAGAACCAGCGTTTTGGAGGCACTTTATTTTTAGCCGGAAAAACGATAATTTCATGGGCTATAGGCTTACCATTTTTTCGATTTTCGGGGAAAAATTATTCTTTGCCTGATCGTGTATTTATCGCGTTAAACGGCGTCTACGCGTGCAGGCGAACCGATATATGCAGAGAACCAGCGTTTTGGAGACACTTTATTTTTCGCCGGAAAAACGATAATTTCATGGGCTATAGGCTTACCATTTTTTCGATTTTCGTGGAAAAATTATTCTTTGCCTGATCGTGTATTTATCGCGTTAAACGGCGTCTACGCATGCAGGCGAACCGATATATGCAGAGAACCAGCGTTTTGGAGGCACTTTATTTTTCGCCGGAAAAACGATAATTTCATGGGCTATAGGCTTACCATTTTTTCGATTTTCGGGGAAAAATTATTCTTTGCCTGATCGAGTATTTATCGCGTTAAACGGCGTCTACGCATGCAGGCGAACCGATATATACAGAGAACCAGCGTTTTGGAGACACTTTATTTTTCGCCGGAAAAACGATAATTTCATGGGCTATAGGCTTACCGTTTTTTCGATTATCGGGGAAAAAATATTCTTTACCTGATCGTGTATTTATCGCGTTAAACGGCGTCTACACATGCCGGCGAACCGATATACGCAGAGAACCAGCGTTTTGGAGGCACTTTATTTTTCGCCGGAAAAACGATAATTTCATGGGCTATAGGCTTACCATTTTTTCGATTTTCGGGGAAAAATTATTCTTTGCCTGATCGAGTATTTATCGCGTTAAACGGCGTCTACGCATGCAGGCGAACCGATATATGGAGAGAACCAGCGTTTTGGAGGCACTTTATTTTTCGCCGGAAAAACGATAATTTCATGGGCTATAGGCTTACCATTTTTTCGATTTTCGGGGAAAAGTTATTCTTTGCCTGATCGAGTATTTATCGCGTTAAACGGCGTCTACGCATGCAGGCGAACCGATATATGCAGAGAACCAGCGTTTTGGAGGCACTTTATTTTTCGCCGGAAAAACGATAATTTCATGGGCTATAGGCTTACCATTTTTTCGATTTTCGGGGAAAAATTATTCTTTGCCTGATCGAGTATTTATCGCGTTAAACGGCGTCTACGCATGCAGGCGAACCGATATATACAGAGAACCAGCGTTTTGGAGACACTTTATTTTTCGCCGGAAAAACGATAATTTCATGGGCTATAGGCTTACCGTTTTTTCGATTATCGGGGAAAAATTATTCCTTGCCTGATCGTTTATTTATCGCGTTAAACGGCGTCTACGCATGCAGGCGAACCGATATATGCAGAGAACCAGCGTTTTGGAGGCACTTTATTTTTCGCCGGAAAAACGATAATTTCATGGGCTATAGGCTTACCATTTTTTCGATTTTCGGGGAAAAATTATTCTTTGCCTGATCGTGTATTTATCGTGTTAAACGGCGTCTACACATGCAGGCGAACCGATATATGCAGAGAACCAGCGTTTTGGAGACACTTTATTTTTCGCCGGAAAAACGATAATTTCATGGGGTATAGGCTTACCATTTTTTCGATTTTCGGGGAAAAATTATTCTTTGCCTGATCGTGTATTTATCGCGTTAAACGGCGTCTACGCATGCAGGCGAACCGATATATGGAGAGAACCAGCGTTTTGGAGGCACTTTATTTTTCGCCGGAAAAACGATAATTTCATGGGCTATAGGCTTACCATTTTTTCGATTTTCGGGGAAAAATTATTCTTTGCCTGATCGAGTATTTATCGCGTTAAACGGCGTCTACGCATGCAGGCGAACCGATATATGCAGAGAACCAGCGTTTTGGAGGCACTTTATTTTTCGCCGGAAGAACGATAATTTCATGGGCTATAGGCTTACCATTTTTTCGATTTTGGGGAAAAATTATTCTTTGCCTGATCGTGTATTTATCGCGTTAAACGGCGTCTACGCATGCAGGCGAACCGATATATGCAGAGAACCAGCGTTTTGGAGGCACTTTATTATTCCTCGGAAAAACGATTTTTTCCTGGGCTATAGGCTTACCATTTTTTCGATTTTCGGGGAAAAATTATTCTTTGCCTGATCGTGTATTTATCGCGTTAAACGGCGTCTACGCATGCCGGCGAACCGATATATGCAGAGAACCAGCGTTTTCGAGACACTTTATTATTCCTCGGAAAAACGATATATTCCCGGGCTATAGGCTTACCATTTTTTCGATTTTCGGGGAAAAATTATTCTTTGCCTGATCGTGTATTTATCGCGTTAAACGGCGTCTACGCAATCCGGCGAACCGATATATGCAGAGAACCAGCGTTTTGGAGGCACTTTATTTTTCGCCGGAAAAACGATAATTTCATGGGCTATAGGCTTACCATTTTTTCGATTTTCGTGGAAAAATTATTCTTTGCCTGATCGTGTATTTATCGCGTTAAACGGCGTCTACGCATGCAGGCGAACCGATATATGCAGAGAACCAGCGTTTTGGAGGCACTTTATTTTTCGCCAGAAAAACGATAATTTCATGGGCTATAGGCTTACCATTTTTTCGATTTTCGGGGAAAAATTATTCTTTGCCTGATCGAGTATTTATCGCGTTAAACGGCGTCTACGCATGCAGGCGAACCGATATATACAGAGAACCAGCGTTTTGGAGACACTTTATTTTTCGCCGGAAAAACGATAATTTCATGGGCTATAGGCTTACCGTTTTTTCGATTATCGGGGAAAAAATATTCCTTGCCTGATCGTTTATTTATCGCGTTAAACGGCGTCTACGCATGCAGGCGAACCGATATATGCAGAGAACCAGCGTTTTGGGGGCACTTTATTTTTCGCCGGAAAAACGATAATTTCATGGGCTATAGGCTTACCATTTTTTCGATTTTCGGGGAAAAATTATTCTTTGCCTGATCGAGTATTTATCGCGTTAAACGGCGTCTACGCATGCAGGCGAACCGATATATGCAGAGAACCAGCGTTTTGGAGACGCTTTATTTTTCGCCGGTAAAACGATAATTTCATGGGCTATAGGCTTACCATTTTTTCGATTTTCGGGGAAAAATTATTCTTTGCCTGATGGTGTATTTATCGCGTTAAACGGCGTCTACGCATGCAGGCGAACCGATATATGCAGAGAACCAGCGTTTTGGAAGCACTTTATTTTTCGCCGAAAAAACGATAATTTCATGGGCTATAGGCTTAGCATTTTTTCGATTTTCGGGGAAAAATTATTCTTTGCCTGATCGTGTATTTATCGCGTTAAACGGCGTCTACGCATGCCGGCGAACCGATATATGCAGAGAACCAGCGTTTTGTAGGCACTTTATTTTTCGCCGGGAAAACGATAATTTCATGGGCTATAGGCTTACCATTTTTTCGATTTTCGGGGAAAAAATATTCTTTGCCTGATCGCGTTTTTATCGCGTTAAACGGCGTCTACGCATGCAGGCGAACCGATATATGCAGAGAACCAGCGTTTTGGAGGCACTTTATTTTTAGCCGGGAAAACGATAATTTCATGGGCTATAGGCTTACCATTTTTTCGATTTTCGGGGAAAAATTATTCTTTGCCTGATCGTGTATTTATCGCGTTAAACGGCGTCTACGCATGCAGGCGAACCGATATATGCAGAGAACCAGCATTTTGGAGACACTTTATTTTTCGCCGGAAAAACGATAATTTCATGGGCTATAGGCTTACCATTTTTTCGATTTTCGGGGAAAAATTATTCTTTACCTGATCGTGTATTTATCGCGTTAAACGGCGTCTACACATGCCGGCGAACCGATATATGCAGAGAACCAGCGTTTTGGAGGCACTTTATTTTTCGCCGGAAAAACGATAATTTCATGGGCTATAGGCTTACCATTTTTTCGATTTTCGGGGAAAAATTATTCTTTGCCTGATCGAGTATTTATCGCGTTAAACGGCGTCTACGCATGCAGGCGAACCGATATATGGAGAGAACCAGCGTTTTGGAGGCACTTTATTTTTCGCCGGGAAAACGATAATTTCATGGGCTATAGGCTTACCATTTTTTCGATTTTCGGGGAAAAGTTATTCTTTGCCTGATCGAGTATTTATCGCGTTAAACGGCGTCTACGCATGCAGGCGAACCGATATATGCAGAGAACCAGCGTTTTGGAGGCACTTTATTTTTCGCCGGAAAAACGATAATTTCATGGGCTATAGGCTTACCATTTTTTCGATTTTCGGGGAAAAATTATTCTTTGCCTGATCGAGTATTTATCGCGTTAAACGGCGTCTACGCATGCAGGCGAACCGATATATACAGAGAACCAGCGTTTTGGAGACACTTTATTTTTCGCCGGAAAAACGATAATTTCATGGGCTATAGGCTTACCGTTTTTTCGATTATCGGGGAAAAATTATTCCTTGCCTGATCGTTTATTTATCGCGTTAAACGGCGTCTACGCATGCAGGCGAACCGATATATGCAGAGAACCAGCGTTTTGGAGGCACTTTATTTTTCGCCGGAAAAACGATAATTTCATGGGCTATAGGCTTACCATTTTTTCGATTTTCGGGGAAAAATTATTCTTTGCCTGATCGTGTATTTATCGCGTTAAACGGCGTCTACACATGCAGGCGAACCGATATATGCAGAGAACCAGCGTTTTGGAGACACTTTATTTTTCGCCGGAAAAACGATAATTTCATGGGGTATAGGCTTACCATTTTTTCGATTTTCGGGGAAAAATTATTCTTTGCCTGATCGTGTATTTATCGCGTTAAACGGCGTCTACGCATGCAGGCGAACCGATATATGGAGAGAACCAGCGTTTTGGAGGCACTTTATTTTTCGCCGGAAAAACGATAATTTCATGGGCTATAGGCTTACCATTTTTTCGATTTTCGGGGAAAAATTATTCTTTGCCTGATCGAGTATTTATCGCGTTAAACGGCGTCTACGCATGCAGGCGAACCGATATATGCAGAGAACCAGCGTTTTGGAGGCACTTTATTTTTCGCCGGAAGAACGATAATTTCATGGGCTATAGGCTTACCATTTTTTCGATTTTGGGGAAAAATTATTCTTTGCCTGATCGTGTATTTATCGCGTTAAACGGCGTCTACGCATGCAGGCGAACCGATATATGCAGAGAACCAGCGTTTTGGAGGCACTTTATTATTCCTCGGAAAAACGATTTTTTCCTGGGCTATAGGCTTACCATTTTTTCGATTTTCGGGGAAAAATTATTCTTTGCCTGATCGTGTATTTATCGCGTTAAACGGCGTCTACGCATGCCGGCGAACCGATATATGCAGAGAACCAGCGTTTTCGAGACACTTTATTATTCCTCGGAAAAACGATATATTCCCGGGCTATAGGCTTACCATTTTTTCGATTTTCGGGGAAAAATTATTCTTTGCCTGATCGTGTATTTATCGCGTTAAACGGCGTCTACGCAATCCGGCGAACCGATATATGCAGAGAACCAGCGTTTTCGAGACACTTTATTTTTCCTCGGAAAAACGATATTTTCATGGGCTATAGGCTTACCATTTTTTCGATTTTCGGGGAAAAATTATTCTTTGCCTGATCGTGTATTTATCGCGTTAAACGGCATCTACGCATGCCGGCGAACCGATATATGCAGAGAACCAGCGTTTTCGAGACACTTTATTATTCCTCGGAAAAACGATATATTCCCGGGCTATAGGCTTACCATTTTTTCGATTTTCGGGGAAAAATTATTCTTTGCCTGATCGTGTATTTATCGCGTTAAACGGCGTTTATGCATGCAGGCGAACCGATATATGCAGAGAACCAGCGTTTTGGAGACACTTTATTTTTCACTGGAAAAACGATATTTTCATGGGCTATATTTTCATGGGCTATAGGCTTACCATTTGTTCGGTTTTCGGGGAAAAATATTCTTCGCCTGATCGTGTATTTATCGCGTTAAACGGCGTCTACGCATGCCGGCGAACCGATATATGCGGAGAACCAGCGTTTTGGAGACACTTTATTTTTCGCCGGAAAAATTATATTTTCATGCGCTGTAGGCTTACCATTTTTTTCGATTTTCGGAGAAACATTATTCTTTGCCGAATCGTTCAGTTATCGCGTTAAACGGCCTCTGCGTATGCCCTGGGACTGATATAAGCGGAGAACCAGCGCCTTCGAGGCACTTCATTTTTCGTCATAAAAATTATATTTTCATGGGCTTACATTCATGGGCTTACCATTTTTTTCAATTTTAGGGGGGAAATTTTTCTTTGCCTAATGGTTCAGTTATCGCGTTAAACAGCCTCTGCGCATGCCCTGGGACTGATATCGGCGGATAACCAGCAACTTAGATGCACTTAATATTTCGTCGGAAAAATGATATTTTCATGGGCTATATGCCTAATCGTTCATTTATCGCGTGTAACGGCGTCTGCAAATGCCGGCGAACTGTGTATGCAGAGAACCAGCGCTTTCGATAGAGCTTATGTTTCGTCGGAAAAGTGCTATTTTCGTGGGCTTGCCATTTTTCAATCTTGTGGGAAAAATTATATTTAGCCTAATCGTTTAATTATTCCGTTAAAGGGTGCCTGCACTTGCCGCCGAACTGATATGTGCGGATAACCAGCGCTTTCATTACACTTCAGTTTTCGTGGCTGAGAAAATATTTTTTTGGTTTATAGTGTGTTCATTTTGGGGGGAAAAGTTATTCTTTACCGAATCGTTTAGTTATCGCTTTGAACGGCGTGTGAGAATGCTCGGGGACTGATATATGGAAATAACCAGCGCCTTTGTGAGAAGGTATGTTAGGTGACTGAAGGTATTTTGCGTTTCCCAGAAAAGGCCAATTGGCGCCTATAGTTTTATACGCGTTGATTTGTTCTCAGCGCGTGGTTTATATTGGGGAATGATTTAGGCTTGAAAGGAGCGATTTATCGGAGGAGTGAGCGGACTTCTTTTACTGGTGGTAATTTTACTGGTTTGTATATATCTTGCCATTTCTTTTTTTGGAAATCGTAATTCCGGCATGTCAGTAGATTCAGATTTTTTTCCGCGATATCCAATTTTCGAATAACTGTTCATTTTATTGCTTCAATCTGCATCACATGCATTGGCATAGGGAGTGTATGCCCTGAACCAGTGCTTTCCAGAGAAGTGAGTCATCCAGGGTGTCCGACATGTTGAAGTGGGCTAACCTTCTTTCCAGTAAAGTCGATTAGCGTATACACGCTTGTTCGCAACGTACATCAGCGTCAGGACGTTCATTTGCCTGGGGTGTAATCTATGCCTCGAACGAGGGCTTTCCAGAGAAGCGAGTAGTCCAGTTTCCATCTTCATCTTTATGAGGGATATGCTTAGCATTTTTTAGTAAAACAGCTCAGCGCATAAGCCTTTATGCAAATGTAAACCAGCGTCTTTACGTGCATTACCAAAAGGGATGATATATGCACCGAACCAGAGCTTTCCAGAGAAGCGAGTGGAGCTGACTGGGCCGTCACGTTATTAGGCTGTCGGCTTACCGTTTGGTCCAGTTAAGGTGAGTTGGCATAACCTCATGTTCAAACGTGAAACTGCGGCAGCACGTGCATTAACATCAGGTGCAATTTGTGCCGCGAACTACGGCTTTCTAGAAAAGTGAGCAGTCTATACTGGGTCGACATTGAGCTAGGCTACATCCTCACCTGTTTTCCGAAATCCTGTTTGAGTCACGTCTTTTTTTCGTTACGTAAATCGGTGTCAGCACACGCATTGGCATGTGTAGCCCGAACCGCGTCTTTCCAGATAAATATACCGGTCTGGATTGGCATTGTAATGGAGTATAGTCTTACCTTTTTTTCCGGGAAATCCAATCTTCGAATAACTGTTTTTTTTTTTCATTGCGTAAATCAGCGTCATCAGGTGCATTAGCCCGTGGAGTGATATATGTCTCAAACCAGGGCTTTCCAGAAAAGTGAGTAGACAAGGTTAGGCAGACATTTTATTGGTCTATAGGCTTACCTGTTTTCCGGTGAAACGTATTTGCGCATAAGCGTTTATTCGTCAAGTAAAGCAGCGTCAGCAGGTCCGTTGGGGGTGGTGATAAACTTTATTGAAAGGGGGAAGGGTAAAGAGGGACGTGGCTTAGGGTATGTGCTTATGTAAGGCCCTGGGCCTGCTTGGCCTTTTCCGCCCAGTCCGCCAGTTCAAGTTGTCGGTCGACGTCTCCGGAACTGAGCCAGGCTGTCCAGTCAGTCTCGCTGCTGACGGGGGGATGAGAGAACGGGAGTGAGGTGCATTCCCACATTATGTGTGTGAGTGTTCCTGTTTCTGAACAGAGCCTACATTTTTCGCTTTCCTTGCCCCCCTGTGATTTTGTTTATGTATTTTAGGTGTGGGTATGTGTTCGTCTGAAGTCGCCGAAACGCGACCGCTTGCGTTTTGTCGAGTTGCTTGGCCGGTGGTGGGAGCGCGCGACACCTCAAGCGATACCGATGGGCTATTTCATAATAAGTCTCGCAGGGTTCCTTGCGTCTCTCCTCCTCATTCACGCCGTCCGCATCCGCGGACGAGGCTCGGCGCGCGAGATCTCGAGCCAAACAGTGAGCCGACGCGTTGCTGGGCACAGCCGCGTAAGCGCGGGTCCACACGAGGGTTTTGTGGACAGTGATGTCGGCCCTCAACCATGGCTTTGCAGAGAAGCGACTAGACCAGGCTGGGCGTCCATAATAATTGGCTATAGGCTTACCTTTTTTTTTTTCTAGTAAAGCCGATTTGTGCGTAACCATTTATTGGCCACGCAAATCAGCGTCAGCACCTCCAACGCATGGATTGTGATGTACTACGCCTCGAAACAAGGTTTTCCAGAGATGTGAGTAGACCAGACAAGGCCAACATTTTAATGGGCCATAGGCTTACCCTTCTTTTGTAAAGCTGACTTGCGCATAGCTGTTTATTCGTCACATAAATCAGCGTCATCCAGTGCATTATGATGGTGAGTGATGTGTGCCCCGGGTCAGGTCTTCCAAGAGAAGCGAGTGGACCAGGCAGGGCCATCTCCGTGGGTTTGCCTTTTCTTCGGCAAACCTCAATCTGCGCATATCGGCTTATTCATCGCGTGATGGGGCATCAGTACGTGCATTAGCATAAGAAGTGACGTATGCGCCGAACAAGCGCTATATAGATATACTAATGTACCTGGCGGCGCAGAGACTTATTGTGCTATAGGTTGAACCGCTTTCTCGCGAAAATCAATCTGCGCATATTTGTTTGTTCCTGGCGTGGGTCGGCGTCAGCAATTGCATTAGTAGGGGATATCGACGTACGCACCAAAGCCGGTGCTTTCGAGAGAAGTGATATAAGGTGGCTGGGCCGACGTTCCACGTAGACTGTCAGCCACAAAGCGCACCGAATCACCGCACGTCACTTATAAGCAACTTCATTACTTTCGCGCGAGACTCCACGTGTCTTCTCCGCGAGACTCCTCGGGAAAGGTGGACGTCCCTCCCCTTCCCCTCTTTCCATTTCAGCCTCCGCAAATCTTTCGAGCGCTTCCCCTCCCCCCTCCCACCCCTCGCTTCAAGTACACTTCAGAAGCCTCTGCCAATTCCGAAGACAGCAAAACCTAAACATGTAGTCCGTTGGCGCGGGCATCTACCGCTTTTCAGTGAATCTCTCCGACGCCAACTTCGGTCACTGCACACGTGCCATTCGACATGCGTGCACTTCAAGCCTGCGCCACCAGAAGGCGCAGCAAGCCCAGAGGGAACCGCGAGATGGGGAGCTCGGCTGCAGCACGCGCCTCACGCGTGACGCGTTTCGGCTTTCTCTTTTTTTTTATGGGGTTTTACGTGCCAAAACCACTTTGTGATAATGAGGCACGCCGTAGTGGAGGACTCCGGAAATTTCGACCACCTGGGGTTCTTTAACGTGCACCTAAATCTAAGCACACGGCTGTTTTCGCATTTCGCCCCCATCGAAATGCGGCCGCGGCCGGGATTCGATCCCGCGACCTCGTGCTCAGCAGCCTAACACCATAGCCACTGAGCAACCACGGCGGGTACGTTTCGGCTTTCTCGCTCACCTGGATAGTCATCGCGAAGCAGTTGTTCCCGAACTGTCTGTACGTGTTTCGCCGGTGTACATTTCGCAGTGATTGGCTTGTGCCGCTCATACATTCGAGAACTTACACGTGCATTCGCGACGCGTGTTCAGTGTGAAATTTACATGTCTCTCTCGCTATAGAAGCGGGAGAACCTTTCACGAATTATCGCATGCAATTGAGGGGCCTTTCGTCGTGCGATGATTTGATAACAGCGATAATCCAGTCAAAGCGTACAGCAGCGAAAACTAAATCAACGGAATGCGGCACTGGCGTTAAAATTATTTTGATTTTTTTTTGTGTTCTTATTACGTGTCGAGCATATTGGCCTATATCAACGATGACGTCACCGACGCCGCATCCAAGCCAAGTCCGGGCCACTAGTGGGACGGCAAGACACAAGGCACGAGGAAGCATTGACTATCGAGTGATATTTATTGTCGAATTCGGCAGATGATGTATTTTCTTAGGTAAGCGTCATCCGCGTTGTGAGGCCCGACGCGGATAAGAAAGAAATATATCCTTTGCGCGTGCTCCTTTCGTTCTTTGACAGCGGCCTATATTTTCTGCAGAATCTAGCGCTAAACATGCGCCTGAATAGTCAACGCTCTATTTCGTCTTGTTTTTTTCTCTAATTTCTTCGCGTCCTTGCACTGAAAGGTAGCACTATACGCGGAAACAAGTAGTCCAACAGTACACCTGTGAAAAAACAAAACGGCATCTTTAGAAACGGCGGCCTTTATCGAGATATATACCAAAGGGGGAGGGAGAAAAAAGCACGAATGGCAGAGAAAGAGCGAGTTAGTGCGAATGAGTTCGTGGTGACGTCTCGTGCCCAAAATGACACGACGCACAAGGAAGACGTCGCCTGCATCACGGTGATAACTGCACCCAACTAAACGGGTCAAGGGCGGCACCCCCTCTGCTGCCACAACAAATAACGACATTGAAAACCTCTCGACGGTGCACGGTAGCCCTTGACGCTGCTGCACGTAAAAATCATTACGAAGGACGACGGCTTGTTTTGAACACCAGGTGGCGTGCTGCAAAGAGCATGACGAGATTGCCGGCACAAAAGGTGGCGTGCCCCAACGATCTGCTTCTCGATGGTGACAGTGAAATATGGATTCGAATGTGCTCTACGAATCTGCGCTATAATGCTTGGCTTGGTAGGGATGACATTAACCGTAGCAAAAAATGCGATAGCTTGGCGAGTTGATTGACTTTCCTTGTGACAAAAAAGAAATCGACACTGATCGCCTTGCAGCTTCTTCATACAATTTAAAGCGAAGCTCACATTCCCGAATTTCCCAGGTTTAGCGTGGCAGTCTGATTGATGGATGCTGGATCCCGTTGGGTCGGGCGTAACCTCGGCGGATATATTTGCGGATATACCGGATGGTTCTCTTTTTAGTATGCATCGAATATTTAAGAATTGCCCGTGGCAGACATCACTTCTTTAAGCCTTAAACTAAGTTACTCGGCAATTGGGCCACAATTTCTACGAGAAATCAGTATTATAATTTAACAATGAACCTAATTACGCTAATTATTTCTTTATTTGCTTACTTTAAGGCGAATATTTCGATTTACAAATTGTAGTCGGTAAATTGGCAACGCCTGTACACTTGGAACAAATTTTCAGGACTACGCCAGTTTCAAGATAATAATATTCAAAGTGTCAGACGAAGGGATTTGGTGTTCTAGTTCCTTTCATGCTCCAAAGCATAAAAAAATCGATTTCATATAAGAATAAAGTGGAACAAGACTGCATTTTTTTACTGCAAGTTTGGCGGCGCATGTCAATCGGTGCCATCCCGAGAATTATATCCAAGTCGATATGCCTTCCATACTGACCAGCTACAATTCGTAGATTCGAATATGTGCCTCAAAGTAATTTATTAAACATTTAAGTAGCGTAACTATGCGATATATTCATATAAGCGTTTTGATTTCTCGCAGAAGCAATGGCCGCCTCATCGAGTAAACTACGTCAAGCGTTAGAATTGTGCTACCAGCTGTAGGCAATCTTGAAAAGAAATTGTTGAAGATTAAAAAAAACACACACTGCGTATAAGAACTTTATCTATGCACCGAATGAAAGGACCACCAACTGGGCCTACATATCTCTTGTATGCAGACCAAGTGTGGCTACCTCTCTTTTAGGTAACAAAAAGCGACTTCCTGCATGAGACCTAAACGTGTAGCGTCGACTCACAGCCATCGCTAAAGCGCACCGATCTGTTAATAGAATGGTGAATTATATTCAATGGACTCATTAACTTACTTTTTTATTTATCTAGCCATTCAGTGCGCGTCACTGGGTGTTCACTCGCTCTCGGCTACCCCTGCAGAATGCGCATGTCTCACTGTGATTTCTGCTTAAAGCCGAACATGTAATGTCCTCTAAAGAGCGCCGATCTGTAACTACACTCGCGACTATTGTTTGATGGATTGTTTGATCTATCTTTCCATTTCGTTTAATCATTCGTTATGTGCCACTGAGGGTGTGCGCATTCTTTGGCAATCGACCAAAACGGGTGGCAGAATCCGACAAAAGGTGGAGCAGGGCAACAATTCACGGGTCCTTTCGTTGCTCAGAGTGCATGGACTCGACGCTGAGCGCCGAGATAGCGGTGTACTGTGCCGAGAGAGACGCAAAAGGAACAGAATTCCGAAGTGTTGTTTTATACTTGCAGTGCTCAGGAAACTAAACGACCGAACACAAGCTCCCACCGTTTTAAGATTCCTATCGAGGTAATTCATGTCCCACATACCTTGAGCCAAAGTTTTAAGAATGAAAGGAACTCCGGACGCGAGTTGAACCGAATGGAGAATGTTGGCACTGCGCTAGAATTACTCCGGCATTTTTTTTTAATTTTGCTTTTAACTAAAGGCTTAGTAAAGTTTAATCGATCAACTTTTTAACTATTGGCTGCAGACCCCAAGTGGGATACGCATAGTGGTAGAGCACCTTGAGGAACCTCTCAATAAATTGTTTCCAACACGATATATCTCACGTAGTCCTTTTTTCCGCGTTCCAAGGAAGGCCCGCGAAATACGAAAACATACCACGTGACGGGGCCATTGCGCACTGTCATTGTGCTGCTCTCAAGCGTGCGATGGATGAACAAGGCCGGCTGCAGCGAGATTGGCCCGCGACAGGGCGTTATGCCTGGTGTCATGCGGGTTTTACCACATGACGGTGCAAATGCACTGTCGCGGTATAAAAATTCCTAGACTGGTCCGTTTCAAGCGTGCCCTGAGTTTCTTTTTTAACACACAGCTTCTTAGAGCGAAAATTATATGCTTGGTTTGTGCCTAAATGTATGTAAATATTGTGTGTAGCGCAGTTCATCAGCTATGTACACATTATAAGAATGGGAAGCTAAGGTAATTTCTATGCTGATCACCTATAACACCTGTTCTGCTGTTATTCTTCTTTTCCTTTCCTTTGTTTTGTTTGCTGTCGCTTATTTTATACAAATGGTTATGTATGTTTTGGCACGTCGTTTAGTATTGTTAACAGTCCATAGGTATACACTTGATGTGCTGTTTGTGTGACTGATACATATGAATGATATGTATACGATATTGTTTTTGTTTTATTTTTCTGGTCCTCGATAGCCACTGGGGCCGTTTCGCTCCGTGAGACCAAGACGCAGTCAGCAGACCACTTTTCCCTTTAGTCTTGGCTTGCAGGCAGTACTATGCACTGCATGAAATTGTCAATAAATTTCACTTTCAAAACAAGAAATAGGTTCGAAAGCTTCTCAGTATAGGAAAGGCGCAATATCAGAGCTATTTCCTCAGAATTCCTGTCACGGCAGAGACATGCGTCAAAATCAATAGTGATATGAATAAGAAAATTATGAATAATATAGATATTTAACGTATTGTTCAACATAGGCGGTTGAACTTATTGCAAGAGTTGAAGCCCCTCATCAGGAGAGTTCATAACGGTTTCGCGACCTGCGAAATTGAAGCTTACCTCGGCCTCCCCCACGTTAAGACCACCACTCGCCTTTTCGCTCTCAAAACGGCACGTTTCCTCGGCCACTCGACCATCTACGTCGGCAAGAGCCTCATGAAATATTGGAATAGCACGTACCACAGTATCGTCGACCACAACGGAGCCCTAGGGCCACTCGCCGAATTCCCCTCCGATTTTTATAAGGCCGCTATAAACACCAAGGCCATGTTGGATAAAGAGGCCCCGCACGTAAACATTGATGCAGACTCGCCCGCTCGAATTAACGAGACCCTGACACTCAAGCAACTCTCCGAGGAGGATAAAACAAAAATGGAATCCGTCAAAGAAAACCTCCTAAGGAACGTGAGGCTTCCTAAGGAAGTACGCGACTTTGAACTCAAAAGACAGTGGAAAGTCCTCCCGACACGCCAAAGGCTACACCGAATGGGCATTGTGCCAAACAACCACTGCCCGAACTGCAAACGCATTGAGACCATGGATCACGCTCTTTTTGAGTGTGCGGCTGCCAAGATCGTATGGCAGCTAGTGTACAAGGTTTTTGGCGTGCGGTCACCGCTACAACAAAAGAAATCAAAAGGCCGCTTTGACACCCTGGTGCTGGTATGCACCATGTATGCCATTTGGAAACGAAGATGTCTAGCGGAAATAAGGACACAACCGGCAAGGGCGGCATACCCCACCCTCCAGAAAATCAGTCTGCTTGTATGGCACCATTTGCATGAAGAAATCGGAGCCACCGGGGAGGAGAGCTTCCTCCGGCGCTGGCATACAAAATTCTTCCTTTATAAAAACGGACACCTCTCTCTACCTCTAACACCTTATTAATGCCACCCTCCCCCTTTTACACCACATACAACCGCACAAGTTACGCCAACATGTAGCACCAGGTGTTGTCATTGACACTGGACTGTTCTTTTATTTTTGTCATTGCACTGAACTGTGATACTGTTTTTACAGTTTTTTTGATACTGTGATTATGTTTGTGTTACTGTTTACCGCTGATCAATTCTAGAATTGTGTAAAGCTATGTGCAGACTGGATGTACAGAGAGCAAAGCGCTCATCACGCAACCATTATGGCAGTACAAGAAAAATGTATTGCAATGAGAACACTGTGTATTGGGAATTATGATACCCTGCCTTTTTGGTGGAATAAAATCTTCCCTTTGTGTAAATTTCTGCGAATCAATACATTCTGGCCAATTACTCCGAGAAAAAGAAACTGAAGTTGCAAGTAGAACCACTGTCAACTTCGGCCGCTACGGACATGAGTTCAGTCAGAGCCAGTTCATTATATCACTCTTTAACGCTATATATATATATGTCACATTTAGCGCTCTCAGAGCCAGCTCTGCTATATGTACACAAAGACCCAAGACAAATTCACGGGCTGATGGAAGTCGCCATACCTTTATTGGCAGAACATCGCAGGTGTAGCACGGAAGATGCGGCTTCGGCTCCCACAGGCGGCAGTGATTCTTTCCGTCCACCTTCACTTCCCTTTTCTTTATCATTTCTACATTTCAGTTAAAACCTCAGTAAATATCTCCTTTGCTTTCCTTGGCTTCGTTATCTCTTGGCTTCGCATGGCTGCGAAATGTAGTCCCTCGATTATTAATATCAACGAAACACCAAAATTTAAAAAAAAGAAATGGAGATTTTCAGAGCAAGAGGAATACACATATTACCAATATAAGTAAGGCCTGCCTACGACCTCTCACGAAGAATCAAGCGAAAGTTAAAAACAAAAACAACAAAAGCACTACGGAGACTTTCTTCTCCGGGCATTCTTGATCCGCCGTCGCATTTGCTCGTATTTCCTGCCGCGCAAAGGTCTCCCAGAAAAGTACCCCGCGACCATTCCCCCTCTTCTCCGGTATTTTCTCTTTCATATCCTGGTCCCTGACCGTTCACGGCCTCGGAACTACGAAATCCTCCTTTGCGCCGAACATCATCCCCTCCCTGCTGGCATTTCCCCGTTGTCGGGAGCTCACGCAAGAGCTTTGACGCAGCCCCGGTCACGCCAGGCAAAGCTAAACACGTCGTTCCCGTTCTCCATTCGAAAAGGGTCTGTTCAGTTTCCTTCGCAAAGCCGGGCCTTTCTCCCGAGCTTCCATTCTGTTGCCGATGGAAGGCCACCGCCCCTGTTCGCGCACCTTTGAAATCTATTTCTTCGGTGTGTTTTTTTTTCGTTTTTTTATGTTAACAGTGCGTTGCTTTTTGTGCTGGTATCGCCGATGTACGATAAAATAGGAAAGCGCAGTAGTCGCCCTTTCATCTCCGTTCTTTACACAGCCTGGGCGCTCTTCTCGAAGAGGTGTTTCTTCGACCAGACTGGCTGCTTTCCCTCAGCAAGCGTCAATGCGCAGTGAAGCACGCTCTACAGTGCGCAAGAAAATGAATGGTGCATTTGCAGAGCTTTCTTTTGTTATTATTTTAATTTTATTTGGGCTCAAAATAGGAAGTTATACTTGGTGCGTTGGCAGTGGTCCGTCAAGCCTTTTGTCTGAGGCCTCTTTTATGTCATATGAGCCTCCGATATAAGCTACCACGGAAAACAGCGCGATTGTGATGTTGAACTTACCACTCGCGCTGGTCGGGAAAAAAAAAGCTTTAAACAATATTACCGCTACTGTACCTCCTTTAAGTATTAGCGACGTTCTCTACGTGACCAGTGAGAGGCTCGCGCCAATTACAGGCTCCCACTACGCTACGTACCTGCGAAAGTAACGAACACTCTCGTTTCGTCGTACTGTGGCTACTACTTCGATTACAGAAGCCCACCCAACTTAGTCAAACGGTAAACGTCAGGGGGCCAGGAAGTCCCGCCGCACCAGTAGAAGCTGCTGGGAGAATAAGCTGACTCTCCACTTCCTTAGAATACAGCCAAATTGCTTACTCTGTGTGGCAGACGCCTACGCGTCGGATGAAACACCTGGCGCGAGCAGTTCTGAGCGCGTGCAATCACAGGCTGCAGGGTGGGGGCTCCCGTCCCTACTGGCTCACGTCCTTACTGTAATCCTAGCAGAGTTATTCTGCTGCAACCAAGCGAATAACAAGAATAGAGGTCTAAAGGATGGGAAGGAGTCAATGAATCGCAAAATTGCAGAAGCCTTCAGCGATTCTTCTTTTATTTGCTTATCTCATTTACTGCGTCAACAAAAGGTTCGCACGAGGGTAAAGCGCGATAACGCATTGCTTGCTGCATCCACCCGAATGCTTGCGCAGCCGCTCTAGGAATTTTCCCGACACACAAAGACGCAGAACAAGAAGAAATAAGTACCATAAAATAAATAAAATAAATAAATAAGCACATGAAGAAAATGGTTCATCTAGGAATACGTTTCAAGCACTGATACGGAACAATATGATTACATGTGAAACGGCGCAGAAGCAAGGTAAGTTGCACTCGAACGCCAACATTTAGATGTTTACATTACATACATTCATGCATTATTTGCTACATACGTGCGCATAAGATATTACTATAGGACATTAATATATGGTATTGCGGGCATGTAGGTCACATGTACGCAATACGTTAAGATAATACGCAAAAGACTTCAAAAGTTTTATACGTTTCATGATCATACAAGTTCTGACGAAATTTGGTCGCTCCTCCATCACGCAGTACCTAAGGAACTTCAGTACGATCAAAAATGAAAGGAACACTAAAACGCAACAATAAATTTGCTTGTATGGGTAAACATGCTTTTAACACCACACACTTTCATTCGTTTCGTGAGCAAATGTCTATTATTAGCAGAGAAAGTAAAGGTGACGCTTTTATTTTCCAAACCTCGTGCCAAGTCTTCAACAGCGTTACGTCCATGTGACGTCACAAATTTTTCCTGGTTTCTTTAGCTTCCTTTATTTCTTATATTTGGGCTGTTTTCGCACAGGAAAAAAATACTCGTAACTTGTAATGTCGAGTCTTGTTTGTTTAAAGTGCATTCTACGCCTTCTTGACCAATAACAAAATTTTATTCGATCCGAGCAACGTAAAAATCAATGCCATCACGAAAAGGTGTTGCTGTATTATCAGGACGGCGTCATCACCCGTTTCATTCTTGCGTATTTTCGAGCTCAACCGCCTTTCTCCAACGATCAAAAGCGGTCCCTTTTCTCATGTATAAACGTACTCACTAATGAAACAACAACATATTATTTTTACTCCTCTTGTTGCATACCTAAAGGGTCTAAGTTCTGGCCCACTCAAACTGGCAGATTTAGCTGCGCATTAAATAACTGCATGTGATAAGGATAACATCAGGGCGTATGCTTTGGAATTCTGGAATGGCTCAAATATGCTTCTTGTTTTTTTTTTGACAAGCTATAGCCCGTCAACAATTCATTTCGGCAAGGCTTATATATTGGATGGCAAACGAACATCCCATGTACAAAGAATGGAAAGAAAAGTAATAACGGTGCAATTACTGAAAAACTAGCCAAAAAGGCTGTGCTTCGATTCAACTAAATTGACCGCAAGTGAAAGCAATATCGGTACAGCGAGCGGAAAGATCTGGGTAAAGCAAGGGCGAGGAGGAAATACCTTTCCGCTTAAAACGCAAAGGGATGAATAAATTGGATTTTCCGGCGTTTAGTGAAAGGCTGCGGCCTGTGCAATCTCATTTCCTCTTACAGCTACTAAACTTTTCTTTCTTTGAGATACGAGGATATTTTATTCTTGCTTGCTTGCCTTGATTGCTTTTCTTCCTTCCTTCCTTCTTTCTTTGTTTCTTATTGCACTCAGCTCGCAGTCATTCGTGTGCTAAACTTTTAAACTGCAACCGCTCAACAGCCGGTCAATACGACGACGCTTTAACTAGACAAGAAAAAAAAACACATATCATTCTATAAAACAGCCTAATGTTCGCTTAGATTGGCAATCATCATCAATTATTTCTTCACGATTTCTTTTTTCTTTTTTTTTGCCAAGCATATCGAACATATCTCGTCATATTGCCATACATCATACGTAACCGCAAACGTATTACGCTACATTTGGCTCCCATTCTGTGATCGTTTTTTAATCACGGTGAGCCGGCGACATACGGTCGATATCCTGGTGCTTGTTCCCGAGTTTCAGAGTCATCAGTTGCCGATCAAACGCGACCGGCAACGCCACCGATGCGTCGCAACCCGTTGCCTACACGAGGAGGCGGCAGCGCCGACAACGAGACCTCAACCCCTCTGAAGGCAACGACCCTGGCCTCCTCACCTCCTATGGAAAGAAACAGGGCCGCGTGCCTCAGCTCCAGCCTTGAGCCGTCCGACATGCCGCGCAAACTCTCCCCGTCTCGCAACAACCAAACGCTGCGCGCCGTCGCGCAGCCGCGCTAGAAATCGATCCCTCCGCGCATGCGCCGTTCCCTCGCATCCTTTTCCACTTCGCGTGTCTCTCTTTCCCGAGAGCGCGGCCTATAACTCCGCCATAGCAGCAAAACGACGCAGTGCTACTAAAGGCACGATGCGAGCGGGCGTGGGTAGTTGTTGTTGCGCGTGTGAAACTAGAGCCTGGCTTTCTAGAGCCAGAACACTCCCAAACAAGCGAGAACGACAGGTAGTGACCCGTTTGCTTCTGCGCCCCGAGCTCAACTTGCGCCTCGTTCTCGCAGTGCGGGCCTCGTGCTGTCGTCTGCTTCCCTTCCGGCGAGCAGACGACACACGGTTCCGGCGGATGCAGACGTCGACGGGCGCGAGACGTCCAATCGCACGTTCGTCTCTCAGGTGCGCCGTAGCGGGCCGACCGCTTTGGCGGCGCTGCATCGTTTCAACGAAGCAGAGTCGACGCGTTGTCGAGAGGATTTCGCTCTTGACCCTTCCCCCTTTCTCCTCGTTGCATGCGTCCTCGCCATCGCAAACAAACAGACGCACACACATCAGCGACGCTCCTGTCCTTGCGCAATGCCCAGCGCAGGTGGAGGGGGGCTATGCCGACGTGCGGCGCTGCAGCTCCAACACCGTCACGTAGCTCCTCTCCTCTCCTCGAAACGGCTCAAACAGGTCGCGGTCGCAGCGACGGCCGGTTAGCTGGTCTCTCTCTCTCTCTTCAAACACGTACACTCTCTCGATTCATCCGCACCAGTCAAGGAGTCGCGGGATTCCTTACGAGAAGCCAAAAAAAGAAAGCCACATCTTCGTAGGAGTCTCATTTCGCTGAAGATAATAGCTCGAGTGTTCGTGCGCTCTGAAACGCTGCGCGCGTTTTTTGACCGCGAATGCCTGCGCAGCGGCGGGGGAGGAGGGAGACGAGGGAAACGTGACCACACGATGGAGAAGAGCAGAGGCGAAGAGGAAAGGGTACGCGCTCACAGCAGCACGCCCGCGCGCCAACCGAGGTCCGCGGGCGCCGCCGCGCACGGACACGAGCTCGAGACAGCGCCATGGCCGACGACGACGACGACAACAAGGCCCGGCGGCAAACGGCAGCGCCGCGGTACTCGGGAAGGTCGCCGCATCGGTGAATTTCAAGGTGAGCGAGCGGCAATAGAAATGACCTTTTCGGTTAATTACCCGTAGTGCGTTGGTGTGAACGCGCAGTCTCTGAAGACGAGCCGTCTGCAGAACAGTCGTCAACAGTCAGTCGCAGACGACAGACCTCGCGAAAGAGTCCTCGTTCTGCGGGGTTTCTTTTCATTTCTTTAACGTTCTTTGCGTCGTCTGGTCCTGTTCGTTTGTGTCGTCTGCTATGCGAACATACCATCAGAAAATAGGAACCCGAAGATCGTCGCGGAGAAGAAAAAAATCGCAGTAAATAATGTTATCCGACGGCCGACATGTCTATTCTTTCCTTTGTATGATTGCTCACTTTGTGCCAATGTCTTGAGGGCAACAACAGCGCCTGCAACTACGACAACTGCGCCTCAGTTTCGCATGTTTTTGAAGACGGAAGCTTCGTCGAGAGGTGCGCGAGAACCGCTGAGCTCGCGAATTCTAGCAAGCACACCTGTCGCGTGAAATGCGAAATGGATTTGGGAAACGCGAAAGGGGGAGGGTAGGAGGGCTTCCCACCTGGGTCGAAGCGTTCGATCGCGTGATTTAGTCATGAATTTCGTGTCCCTGCTCTCTCCATCGGCATTCCGCTGGCTGAGGTGGGAGGTAGTCATTGATTCTTCTTCGTACCTGTTGAACGCGGCAGGCGCGTCAGTTTGTAGTGATGGCTGGATGATGTCTTCACTCGAGAAGTGTTCGCGAAGAATAGGGCTGGTCATTCTGCTTCGGTTATGGCTGGGTCAGTTTGTCGAGTCAAGAGGCTTTGGCATTGAGGAGAGAAAACTTAGTTAAGTAAATAATTATACATCTGCCATTGTCCTGAGTTATTGCTTTCCTGTGCTTTTTTTTCATTTCTGCATTGAGTCGCGTATCATATTCAAGACATTGTGTGGGATATGTCGGTGGTGTTGTAGTGCGCTAATTTGAATACGTTTCTAGGGCTATGATTATCCGTTTCTGACATACTATAAACCCACCGAACCTACACACTATTCCACACCAAAGAACGTTAAAACAACTTCTTCATTATTTCTGGCTTTGGAGAGTACATTCATACAACAAAAGACTGAAAACTTATTTTGAGTAAAGCGTGATTAGTACAGCAATATTTCAGTAACTGGTTTGCCGAGATATTCCCAAAATAAACTTTTTTTTTTCATCATCTCAAAAAAATTATGACTGAATTTGATTTGCGTTAAATTTCTTGTGATTATGCAGCATTCTGGGGTACCAAACTTAACGTTTCAAGAATGGTACATTCGGCTTTTTCGGGTTAATAATTATTCCAAGTTCATACGACTAAACGAAAGAATTATTCAACCGAACGGTAGCACCAGTCTTACATACCTGTTGAGAGCCAGTTCGTAACTCCTGCTTCTTGAATGCAAGAAAAAAAAGACCAATAAAAGGCGCACACGGTAGTGCTTATGGAAATGCTGATCTACCGGGCGCAAGTAATATTAAATAGTGATCGAGGGCGCATCTTGCTTGGATTGAATTTCTTTGTGATCATTTGGAAGGGAAAATGACAACATTACAAGCTATGCGGAATGTTGTCTTTCGATTTCGCAAGTTTAGGAGGATTGTATGGCGCTATAAACAGAATTATGCTCTAACAACTTTTTTTTAAATGCGCGAGCTTATTTTGCACACCGGTATAAGGTGAGAGCCTCTGAAATATAAGCGTATTCCAGTTCTCTGGACACAGAAATTTGTCTGCTGGTAAAATCGCATCTGTTTGCCATCACTTCATCCATCACTTTCTGTTACCCCGAATTCCGCTGCTAATGATGGCACGTCAGTCAGACTGCTTACGACATGGCATAGTAAGAGGAAGCACTACGGTCTACAGTTGCTAATTTTACCCCTGGCTTCCATGGAATCATATCGCGCGTACCTCGGGATCTCGAAAGCGGCGACGAACTGCTCGTTTTGGCGCATTACCGATGTCCCTGCGGACCGGTTGAACCATAACGGTATGGCTAACCATAGAATTTCACACAATAATTTTGCTAACAGCTCGCGCTAGGAGGATGCTAAGAGGCCATGATCTGTCGGAGTCGCTACGCAGCAGATGCGTCGGAAGTACTGGTTCTTATTTTGATCGAGCGGCCGCCAATAAGAGCTGCGATGGATGGATGGAAGGACGGAGGGACGGACGGATGGACGGACGGACGTGTTATCACATTTCCCGCTTTAAAGGGAAGCTTTGGCTCGGGGTGCTTTTATATAGATACATGTAAAAGGAGAATTCGTTTTTCTCGGCAACAACTGCACCAAGTTTGACGAGGTTTGTTGCATTTAAAAGAAACCTAAGATCTAGTGTCTGTTGGTTTCGAATTTTTTATTTGAGCTGCTAATTTCTAAACTTCGTGCTTCAATTGTATCGCACTTTCGAATTTTTGACATTTCTTTTAACAAAATCCAGGCCCCAAATAGTAATTCCGCTTCCAACAGTCACTAGAATTTACCTTTCTCTCTCAAATGCAACAAATTTGATTAAGATCTGTCCAGGGGCTACCTCAGAAAAACGCTTCTGCATTTTACATGTATTTGAATACGCCGCGTCGGAGTTGGGCCCGAGCTAAAGCTTCCTCTTAAGCGTGCATGCAGCTCGTGTAGTACGCAAAAAGGCGTGCTCAAAGTTCACCTGTCCCTATACGCTCCTCCACATGTGTTGTTTTGCTTGTCAACGTTCGTTTGAGTCCTGGTGGCGTTGCGCCTGCAAGGTGTGTTTCATCGCGGGTAACGTGTTCAGTCAGAAGAAGTGAGTAACGACCGCGATGTAATTTCACACATAGCTGCCTTCGTTCGGCTGCGGTAGTCGACGGGCTTGACCCAAGTCCGCCGACGCGACCAGCACTGAACAACCAAAGTTATTTTTCTGGGGGCGTAGCGACACCAGCATGACTGGTGCTTCACTGCGTCGTTTTCAGCCGCTAAAAGCTCGAAACGGTCGCAGTGTCGAATTGTGTGACATGTTAAGACACTGGACTAATGGCAGGCCACGAAAATAAATTTCGCGCCTTTGACAACTAAAATGACGCCGCTTCCTTTTTTTAACGAATGTAGCATCACTTTATTTCATTTTTTTTAGTGGGAGTATTCCCTGGTGACACAGATGCGCTAAGTCCCATGAACCTCTGGAGGAAAAGAACTAGAAAGCTTACCAGCAAGTATGCGGCCTGTAGTGTGCGCAACACAGCAACAACAAAAGAATCGAGCGGAAAGTCAGAGAGGCTGAAATAATCCCTTGGGTGGCAGCAATGGAAAAGAAACCTGCCATGACTAACTACTTAAGAGGAAAAAAACGAAATCAGGAAAGAAAGAATTTACGATAACTCAAAGGGAAGCTCATTAATGTTCGAAGCGAGATCAGGGTGCCCTATAACACGCGCTTATAAAGCGAGATATAAGAAGGAAGAAGAAGCATGTTCTTGCTGCGGTAAAGCTAGGGAAACGATGGAACATCTTTCATTAGAATGTAAAGAAATCTGCCCAGCGGTCGATTTAGGCACCACTGGCCTCCTTGAAGCCTTTGGGTTCAGCGAGAGCAGGATAAAAGTAAACATGTCCGCAATAGAGTTTAGTAAGTAATTGGAACATTGGTGGAAGTAGGGAAACGACAAAAAACAGAGACGTACAGAAGCAAAGCTCACAATAAGGGTTAAAAAAATATGGTTGTGGGAGTCCATCGTGTTTTCTTCTTTGACCTAGGTAGCACATTAGACAGTATAATAGCAAGAGCTTGGTGGCACGACCCACCGCTTCGTTCCAAAGGGGACGCTCATAACATCCATCCATCCATCTTCCAATAAGCCATGTTTTGAATGCCTGTGCTTCTGTGGAAGCTTTGTTACCAGGTATATTTACCTTACTTTCCTTCCTGTAACTGGGTTGACGGCAACATTGGCGATGACAATGACAATGCCTAGTTTTTCAGTGAAATTTGGAGTCGTTTTATAAAAACGAAAGAAAAAAAATTGTCATACACCCGAGAGCATAGCTCGGAGGTACAAAGGAGACAACGCCTCGAGAAGGCTTTGGTCTTGGGTTCGATTCCCGGACCAATACTACATTTTCCATGACTGCAAAGCTTTCTTGCTGTGAAGCCTGAAATTTTAGCTTCGTAGCTTCGAGCTACTGTTACGTTGATATCAATTTTTTCCCCTTTCCTTGAACCTTGCTCCACCTCGCTGGTTTTCGCGGAACTCATTTGCCGGCATCTTTTTATTCTCACCTCCCTGCGTTCTTATTTCGAAGGCCAAGCGCCAGTATAGAGGTCTGCGAATAGTAATGTTCGAGACCGAGTCGAATGCGAATCGAATGCGTTGGAGAAAACTTTTCGAATAGTTTCCGAATAAAAGGGAGCCGTTTTCAGCATCAGTACAAAACGATCTTCACGTCCTATAGTGTGTTAACAACGTTCGCAACTTGACGTCATTACATTGCAAGCGATAAATCATTTGTTTATCAAAAGCATAAGTGGAGCACTAGACGCCAACGAGCAGTTTTTTCACACACCCGGGTCTCGTATAGGCTCCCGAACCCGAGCTAGACGGCACTACGGATGGATGGATGGATGGATGTTATGAGCGTCCCCATTGGAACGGGGCGGTGGGTTGCGCCACCAAGCTCTTGCTATTGTTCTGCCTGATGTCCTGTCTAGGTTAAAGAAGATAAGAAAAACACTATGAACTCCCACATCCAAATTTTCTGACCCGCTATTGCGAACTTTGCTTTTGTACGTCTCTGTTTTTTGTCGTTTCCCTACTTTTCTTCCACCAATTTTCCAATCGCCTCTTGACAAATTCTATTGCGGACATGTTTACTTTGCCCCTGCTCCCGCTGAACCCAAGGGCTTCAAGGAGACCAGTGGTACCTAAATCGACCACTGGGCAGACTTCATCACATTCTAATAAAACATGCTCCATCGTTTCCCCAGCTTTACCGCAGCCCCAGCACATGCTTCTTCTTCCTTATATCTCGCTTTATAGGTGCGTGTTCTAAGGCATACCGATCTCGCTTCGAAAAGTAATGAGCTTCCCTTTGAGTTATCATAAATTGTTTCTTTCCTGGTTTCGTTTTTTTTTCTCTTAAATAGTTACTCGTGGCAGGTTTCTTTTCCATTGTCGCCACCCATGACATTATTTCAGCCTCTCTGACTTTCCGCTTGACGTTCTTTGTTGCTGTGCTGCCCACCCTACAGGCCGCATACTTGCTGGTATAAGCTTCCTAGTTCTTTTTCTCCACTGTGAATCAATGTTTTTCCTGTACAGATACCTGAACACTCTCCCAGCCCGTTTACTTTCTTCCATATTCCTCAGTCGTTCTTCATACTCAATTTTACTGCGAGCTTCCCTCACTTCAAAACTAGTTCAGCCCATACCACTCTGCACAGCTTCATTTGTAGTCTTCCCGTGAGCGAATAAAAATTTCGGACGCAACTCAACAGCGCCTCTCGCGGGAGGAAATGAAAACGTTGCCAGGGCAAGCAAGCGCGCGGTCGCGTAGCTGTGTTGTGTACGGCAGCAGATGTTACACGACCGTGTCGGCCGTGCATTTGATCGCACATCACGGCCGGTCAGTGCCACAACAGCATCGAAAACATGAAATGCCTGCACCAACCCGCGAAATTCTACAAATTTCTGGGCAGGGAGTGCAAAAAAAAAATGGAACGCCAATTTTTTAATCCCTGCCCGCAGTAAGTGGAGGAAGCTCTCGCGTGTAACTGGGATTCATTGGGAAGAAGATGCTTTAGCTCGGGTGCTCCAATCTATATACATGTAATAGGAGAATTCGTTTTTGTCGGCAACGCCCTGCACCAAATTTGGCGAGGTGCGTTGCATTTAAAAGAAAAACTTCATATCTAGTGACTGTTGGTTTCGAATTCTTGGTTTAGGCCATGAATTCTTTATTAAAAAGTGGAAGAAATTTACAATTTTCAGAAAACGAAACTATCAAGTATGCAACTCTAACTCTGTAATGAAAAATTATATCACAATTACGTGAATTGCATCTAATAGTGCATCTAAAGCGGACAAAATTGATATGTTGCAAAAGTATCTAAAACAATTAGGTAACATGGAAATACAGCTTTTGCGAAACCCTCGTACACAATGTAACAAATTCACTTCAGATATAAAACGACACATCAAATTTGTCCACTTTCAATGATCTAGTGGATGCCATTTACAGAACCGCGATATCTGTTCTTGATGCATAGCTATTAATTTGTAAATTCGTGCTTCTATACTATTCGAACTTCCGAATTTTTGAATATCTTTCTGACCAAATTCAGGCTCTAAATCGAAATTCTGCTTCCAGCAGTAACTAGAATTTAACTTTCTCTCTCAAATACATCCAATTTCAATAAGATCGCTCCAAGGTAAGCTCAGAAAAACGTTTTTTGCGTTTCACGTGTACTTGAACCGGCCGCGTCGGAGTTTGGCCCGAGCTAAACTTCCTCCTAAAGGCGACGTGTGGGTCGCGTAGCTTCAACCGGCACCAGCAGCCGCCGCGCGCTGGTGCACCGAGTGGCGTGATGCGATGCAATGTCACTGCATGTTAAAAACGAAAACGTTGTAAGAGGAAGAGTCGCCAACGACTTGAACAAAGCGAGAAGAAACTTGTGTGGAAAGCCACCTTGAGAAGTACCGAGGGAAACGCTTTTATGCGTTGCATGGCGCGACTCAACAACCATGCGGTCGCTGAACACGTGACGAATTGATTCCACTGTCGCAAAGGCACTTTGGATAAGGATCCAGTCCGATCCGGATCGGGCGCTTCTAACACAAGCACTTTCGACCACGATTCAGCACAATTTGGATCCAGCTTATGCAAGATTGGATTGTATTGGAGAAACTTTATTTATGCCTGCAGTTGGGCGTTCGCGCGCCCCGACGAGGGCCTGCGTCATCCTCGAAGTCGCCGTTACTCGGCGCGGGTCTCCGCTCGCCGTTGCCGGCTCGCTGGGCCCGTGCCTTTCGAGCGCCTCGAGGACCTGCTGGACGGACCAGAGCTGATCGTCTCGGTCGTAGCTCTTCGCGGCTGCCTCGGGCCGCGGTGGGAGTGTTCTTGATTTAGCGTCTTCTGGATTTTTAACGCAGTCCCACAAGATGTGCGTGTAGTCTGCGGTCTCCCTTCGGCAGACTCTGCACATATCTGTCGGATATGTCTCGGGGTACATGCGATTATGCAAGAGCTTATGCAAGAGTAATCTTCACTGGGAAACGTGTGCGGGGAGCTCTACGTATTTTGCATTGTTATCAAGAGCGCCTTATCAATGATGTAGTCTCGATACCTTTTTCTCGTTCTTTATCGAAACAAATGCTGTGCTGTATGTTGTATGCGTGATAAAGAATGTATGCACGTTTCGCCTAAATAGCTGAATATTTGTTTTTTAATCGCTAAAGGGTGTTTTGTTTTTCCTTGAAGATGACGCCGCAAAATATACCGACCAACTAGAGGCTAGCAGCTTCGCTGTAATAAACGTCAAACTTTAAAATACATCCCAACTCGATCCAGATTGTTGGACCGTGCAGCAGCGACCATTCCTGACAGCGATCAAAGCTTCCTTTAGAAATGAACTCTCCTGGGGAAGGAGTGCGCGCCAGGCTTGATCACGATCGAACATGCCCTCGTTGCATCGGTATTAGAGAACGACCGAAACCCAAAGCAGCCGAAGCGCTTCAAACGGCCGCTGCTTTTCTCTCGCGACACAACTCGTGGAGCCAAGATGTCGCGTGGCACGGTCAGTGTTCGCTTGACAAATGAGCTCCCTAATCACGCGCCCGTGCTAAAGCGCTCAACTTCTCGCAGTCTGCTGATACGGAAACGTCACCGAACAATGCCCTTGTCCGAACAGCTCACGCGCGCGCTGTCAGACACACGCGAGAAAGTACAACGTGCGTCGCACGTGCAGATCAGCTGGTTCTCAGTGCGTCACTCAAAACACGTGGAAGTAAAACAGCCGCAATATTCTCGTCAAGGGCAAACTCGCCCGATTGAGCTTCAAGGCTACAAGCTGCAAGTAACAACGTTACTGCAAATAATAGCAAGCATTCAGGAAAACGGCTAACTTTGACATTTTGACTTACTTGATTCTGCGGAAGGCAATCGGCGGTCCTTGGCACTCACGCTGACAGATGGTGGCGTGACTATCCGCCAGGACAAGGAGCGGCGCTGGCGTCTCGCGGCAAACTTGAGGCTGGGATCGCTATTGGTCAGTGCGAAATGATATCGGTGCTGCCGTAAAGGTTTGGCTCCGTCAGTGACGTAGTGAGCTGCACTGCGTGGCGTCTCGTGTTTTAACGCGATAGCGTTAGCGGCCCCGTATCGCAGAAAATGCGGCCCCGGCGTTCAGCGTCGGACGTCGTTCGGTAAAAAGCTTGTCGAACCACGTATACCCAGGCCCTCCGTGTGGCGCGAGGAAGCTACTGAACTAATTAATTTCCCAAGGTAAAATAGGTAGAAAAACCGCGAAGTACGACTTACACATAACCTACCGACACGATAGAGTCGGATTGTAGTTTGAATATACGCGAAAACATAATTATCTTACGCGATAACTCAAACAAACTCCTTTTCCAGCGTTTCTACCATTCATAGACCAGCCACGGCCAAGATAATCACGCCGGCGCGCGATTATCTTGGAGGCCATGGAGGGCGCGCCTGATTCCTTGCAACACCTCCAGATGGAGCTCGCCTCCACCGCATCGCGGCCAACGTTCTACCAGAAAGCCCGCCTTCGTGCATAGCATTCGCAGCCAGCGTTTCCCGTAAACATTACGGTTACGTACGCAGCAGTTGCCGGGAAGCGTGAGAATCAGTCAGGGATCTATCAATGCTATCGCATTCCATTCTTAAAGGCAAAGCTTAAGCGTCCTCCAAGTTTTTATGTCTCTGCTACATGGCTGGAGTAACTGAATTTGCCAAATTTTTGCTCCAACAAAGTGCTTGACAGCGCACAGCTGGAAATTCTAAATATTCGACGACTATTTGAAAATTATTCGCATTTAAATGTATCGACATTCCGATTCGACGATCGTCAAAATACAGCGCGAAATGTCAATCAGATCTGCTTCGAGAATTTCTCTTGTCTGGCCCATCACAAACAGTGATGGGTCAGATAGCCTTACTTGTGATTCCCTACGCTGTACTTGTGCTCGGATAATCTAGAGTTCAAACGTCGCCCGGTTTGACTGATATCCACTTTTCCGCAGTATAATGGTACGCGGTACACAGCATTCACGGTGCACCAGACAAAAGCTAAGCATTCTAATGTACGAGTCGTATTTTCGGCACCTGAAAAGCTCTGTGTAAATTCAGATCAGATGAGAAAGGGAGGGGGGAGGGGTGAAGTAGCACAACGCACTATTTATCTTCTATCTTCTCGGCAAGGAAAAGCTGCTTACACGTCAGGTGTAAACCGCTTTCTTGTTTTACGAAGTTGAATATAAATGTGCGCCCTCCGAGAAATAAAGGCCTGGTGGAAGGCATTGCTGTGCGTGAATCTTCTACATCCGTCCTTTTCTATTTCTATTTCGGGCTGTTATTTAACGATGGTGAACAACCAGGCTGGCCCGAATTTGAGCACTGTAGTCAATTCGAAGATCGAATTGAACCTAACGATATTCCATTCATTATTTGTAAGTTTTGAATATTCGCGCACCCTATACTAAGCGGATTTGTTACACTACATACACTTATTCCACAGTCGCTCTTACAGCCCGCTAAGGCTCCTATACTACTACTACTACTACTACTACTACTACTACTACTACTACTACTACTACTACTACTACTACTACTACTACCACCACCGCAGCCATGGCCTCGTGGTTGAGCGTGTACCTAGGCTGTGGGGAGGGCGGAGGTTCAAAACCACGCTGACACGCCGGTTATTAGCCACCGGTTATGCGTGCAAACGGGCGCGGCCTATTCTCGGCCAGACGCACAGCTTAATTTAGAAATGAACTCTCCTGGGGAAGGAGTCCGCGCCATGCAGAATCTCCGTCGGACCCGCGTGGATACAACAAAACCCTGTTTGCTTTGCTAGCTTTGCTTGCCTTGCTTGCCTTGCTTTGCTTTGCTTTGCTTTGCCTTGCCTTGCCTTACCTTGCTTTGCCTTACCTTGCCTTGACTTGCCTTGGTTTGCCTTACCTTACCTTACCTTGCCTTGCCTTGCTTTGCCTTGCCGTGCTTTGCTTTGCCTTGCTTGCTTTGCTGTGCCTTGCTTTGCCTTGCCTTGCTTTGCCTTGCCTTGCTTTGCCTTGCTTGTTTGTTTGTTTGTTTGTTTGTTTGTTTGTTTGTTTGTTTGTTTGTTTGTTTGTCAACAAGGCCTCTCCTCTCTTGTCTCCATCGCAGGACTCGGACTTGGGGATGGTGGCGTGACACGGCCGGTCTCGGCATGAGTGGCCTGCGACAGCAGCAACCGGCCTCTCTGTGGGCAGGAGATGCGGCTGGCCGTGGAAAGGTGAGGTGGTCGCGCAGGTGTCCAGACGCTTAGCTGTAACAAATAATTACGAGAATAAAGCAGTAGTTGACATGGTACGCAAAGAAAAGCAACACGATGGGACAAAGTTCGCTTAACGCAGAGCTCAACCTGTTGGTATACGCCGAATCTAAAAGGAAAAAAAAAGAAACAGCGGTGAACACGGTACAATATGGAAAAGTTTACCGTGCACAATGTCTACCGTGTTTACAGTTTCTTTTAAGTCTAGAAAACATGCACCAACTGAATGTGGATAGCGATTTGGGCGAGTGGGTCAAAGTCACCCGCGCCGGTTGCTTAGTGGCTTGTAGTGCTGCGCTGATAAGAACGCGGTCACGTGATCAATTCCCGGTTACCACGGCGACCGCATTTCTATAGGGGGAAACGCAAAAGACACTCGTGCACTTACATTCATGTGCGCGCTAAAGATCCCCTGGTGGCCAAAATTATTCCAGGGTCTCACACTACGGCGTGCCTCATAATCAAATCGTGGTTGCGGTACGCAAATTTTCGGAATTCATTCATGTACCTCTTTCCGCTAAGCACACACACCCATCTTCCCGCCATTCGGTGCTTTGCGCTGATTGTGATGACGCCATGCGCTGAAGGGCCCAGCTCGAAACAATGTTACCAAGAGGGCTGGAGCACGGAGCTGACACGCAAATTAAAAGTGATACCAAATCATCTAATTAGGCGCAGCACACCACGCTCAGGGCTTATGTATGTGCCCACGTTACTGCCATTGCTCACAATCATGGTTTCTTTAAACCAAGCAGGAAAGCAACAACGTCGCTTTCTCCGTCTCACTGCACAGCACTTCAGGGCTCTAGGTAAGTGGTTAGACGTCTGTACAACCGTAGAATTTCGTGTGGACGGTGTAACAGCAGTGTTGGAAACTGAATTTACCTAACGGCTGTATTTACCTAAGTAGAATGGCTGTATTTCCCGGTCCACGTCGCTTTCGCAATCGGTCACGAAGATGTACAGCCCCAGTAACGGCTTGTCAGGAGCGCTGTAGCACTGCGATGACGTGACAATCGGCGCCATCGACTGGAGGACGCTAGAGACACATATTTGCTTTGGAGCATGCGCAGCTAGGTGGCAGTGCGTCGCCACTTGCGTTCGCAGCCATGTTTAACAGCCGCAAATCCCGCCCCGTGAAATGGGAGCTACGGTGGACGCTATGCCGCGACTTCGCAAACGACCGCAAACGTTAGGAACGCTTGCTTTGTCAAACGTGTACTGCCTCGTATGTTAAATGTGCCATATACCAAAATCAGCGAGTTTGAGAACAACTGCTGCATCAAAACGTGGTCAAAACTGTCCGGATAAGAGAAAATTACACTAAGAAACCGTGACGTCACACTTACGTATGGGCGCTGGCTTTTTGGCGCGGAAATTGAGAAACGGTAGTTGTACCTTCGTTATATCTTCTAGTAATCGAATTCTCAACGGGAAATGGGCAAACGTATAGTTTTCGAAGGACGCGTGATCATTCTAAACGGATTCGGAGTGTGTTTCTCCTCCTTTGAGTGACCTCGACGGTGTCCGAAACTTTCCGAGTGGGGCGGTTCGCGGGCGCAGGTGAGCGAGCAATGCCTGTGGGCAGC
Organism: Dermacentor albipictus; assembly: GCF_038994185.2. Lineage (NCBI taxonomy): Eukaryota > Metazoa > Arthropoda > Arachnida > Ixodida > Ixodidae > Dermacentor > Dermacentor albipictus. Next base: position 25,599,898 of record NC_091826.1, read on the forward strand.
GTGCAAGGCGATGACCACGGGCCTGGTGCTGATCGTGATCGGCGCCTCGATGGCCACCGTGGGATTCTACTCGGACCACCTGTCGACCGTCGAGGAGCGGCGGGGCAACAGCACCGTCCGCGTGAAGAACGAACACCGCGACCGGCACCTGGACAGCCTCACCTACCTGGGGCCCCTGGTCATGGGCCTGGGCGGCTTCATCATCGTCGCCACCTGTGTGATGACCTTCGAGGCACGGGACACCTCGTCGTCCTCCGCCAAGCTCGTCTCGGCCTGGTTCAAGAGGAGCAGGTGAGGCGCACTATGCTTCCGTCGACTCCTCTCTGAGCATGTGTTGGCGGGCTAGTTGCTTAAGCATGATTACAAAGACGGCGCCGAACAAAACAACACACGAAGAAGGGAAACACGAGACAGCACGTAGGCGCTAACTGAGCATGTGTTGGCGGGCTAGTTGCTTAAGCATGATTACAAAGACGGCGCCGAACAAAACAACACACGAAGAAGGGAAACACGAGACAGCACGTAGGCGCTAACTGAGCATGTGTTGGCGGGCTAGTTGCTTAAGCACGATTACAAAGACGGCGCCGAACAAAACAACACACGAAGAAGGGAAACACGAGACAGCACGTAGGCGCTAACTGAGCGTGTGTTGGCGGGCTAGTTGCTTAAGCATGATTACAAAGACGGCGCCGAACAAAACAACACACGAAGAAGGGAAACACGAGACAGCACGTAGGCGCTAACTGAGCATGTGTTGGCGGGCTAGTTGCTTAAGCACGATTACAAAGACGGCGCCGAACAAAACAACACACGAAGAAGGGAAACACGAGACAGCACGTAGGCGCTAACTGAGCGTGTGTTGGCGGGCTAGTTGCTTAAGCATGATTACAAAGACGGCGCCGAACAAAACAACACACGAAGAAGGGAAACACGAGGCAGCACGTAGGCGCTAACTGAGCATGTGTTGGCGGGCTAGTTGCTTAAGCATGATTACAAAGACGGCGCCGAACAAAACAACACACGAAGAAGGGAAACACGAGACAGCACGTAGGCGCTAACTGAGCATGTGTTGGCGGGCTAGTTGCTTAAGCACGATTACAAAGACGGCGCCGAACAAAACAACACACGAAGAAGGGAAACACGAGACAGCACGTAGGCGCTAACTGAGCGTGTGTTGGCGGGCTAGTTGCTTAAGCATGATTACAAAGACGGCGCCGAACAAAACAACACACGAAGAAGGGAAACACGAGACAGCACGTAGGCGCTAACTGAGCATGTGTTAGCGGGCTAGTTGCTTAAGCACGATTACAAAGACGGCGCCGAACAAAACAACACACGAAGAAGGGAAACACGAGACAGCACGTAGGCGCTAACTGAGCGTGTGTTGGCGGGCTAGTTGCTTAAGCATGATTACAAAGACGGCGCCGAACAAAACAACACACGAAGAAGGGAAACACGAGACAGCACGTAGGCGCTAACTGAGCATGTGTTGGCGGGCTAGTTGCTTAAGCATGATTACAAAGACGGCGCCGAACAAAACAACACACGAAGAAGGGAAACACGAGACAGCACGTAGGCGCTAACTGAGCGTGTGTTGGCGGGCTAGTTGCTTAAGCATGATTACAAAGACGGCGCCGAACAAAACAACACACGAAGAAGGGAAACACGAGACAGCACGTAGGCGCTAACTGAGCATGTGTTGGCGGGCTAGTTGCTTAAGCATGATTACAAAGACGGCGCCGAACAAAACAACACACGAAGAAGGGAAACACGAGACAGCACGTAGGCGCTAACTGAGCATGTGTTGGCGGGCTAGTTGCTTAAGCACGATTACAAAGACGGCGCCGAACAAAACAACATACGAAGAAGGGAAACACGAGACAGCACGTAGGCGCTAACTGAGCATGTGTTGGCGGGCTAGTTGCTTAAGCATGATTACAAAGACGGCGCCGAACAAAACAACACACGAAGAAGGGAAACACGAGACAGCACGTAGGCGCTAACTGAGCATGTGTTGGCGGGCTAGTTGCTTAAGCATGATTACAAAGACGGCGCCGAACAAAACAACACACGAAGAAGGGAAACACGAGACAGCACGTAGGCGCTAACTGAGCATGTGTTGGCGGGCTAGTTGCTTAAGCACGATTACAAAGACGGCGCCGAACAAAACAACACACGAAGAAGGGAAACACGAGACAGCACGTAGGCGCTAACTGAGCGTGTGTTGGCGGGCTAGTTGCTTAAGCATGATTACAAAGACGGCGCCGAACAAAACAACACACGAAGAAGGGAAACACGAGACAGCACGTAGGCGCTAACTGAGCATGTGTTGGCGGGCTAGTTGCTTAAGCACGATTACAAAGACGGCGCCGAACAAAACAACACACGAAGAAGGGAAACACGAGACAGCACGTAGGCGCTAACTGAGCATGTGTTGGCGGGCTAGTTGCTTAAGCACAATTACAAAGACGGCGCCGAACAAAACAACACACGAAGAAGGGAAACACGAGACAGCACGTAGGCGCTAACTGAGCGTGTGTTGGCGGGCTAGTTGCTTAAGCATGATTACAAAGACGGCGCCGAACAAAACAACACACGAAGAAGGGAAACACGAGACAGCACGTAGGCGCTAACTGAGCATGTGTTGGCGGGCTAGTTGCTTAAGCACGATTACAAAGACGGCGCCGAACAAAACAACACACGAAGAAGGGAAACACGAGACAGCACGTAGGCGCTAACTGAGCATGTGTTGGCGGGCTAGTTGCTTAAGCACGATTACAAAGACGGCGCCGAACAAAACAACACACGAAGAAGGGAAACACGAGACAGCACGTAGGCGCTAACTGAGCGTGTGTTGGCGGGCTAGTTGCTTAAGCATGATTACAAAGACGGCGCCGAACAAAACAACACACGAAGAAGGGAAACACGAGACAGCACGTAGGCGCTAACTGAGCATGTGTTGGCGGGCTAGTTGCTTAAGCATGATTACAAAGACGGCGCCGAATAAAACAACACACGAAGAAGGGAAACACGAGACAGCACGTAGGCGCTAACTGAGCATGTGTTGGCGGGCTAGTTGCTTAAGCATGATTACCAAGACGGCGCCGAACAAAACAACACACGAAGAAGGGAAACACGAGACAGCACGTAGGCGCTAACTGAGCATGTGTTGGCGGGCTAGTTGCTTAAGCATGATTACAAAGACGGCGCCGAATAAAACAACACACGAAGAAGGGAAACACGAGACAGCACGTAGGCGCTAACTGAGCATGTGTTGGCGGGCTAGTTGCTTAAGCATGATTACAAAGACGGCGCCGAATAAAACAACACACGAAGAAGGGAAACACGAGACAGCACGTAGGCGCTAACTGAGCATGTGTTGGCGGGCTAGTTGCTTAAGCATGATTACCAAGACGGCGCCGAACAAAACAACACACGAAGAAGGGAAACACGAGACAGCACGTAGGCGCTAACTGAGCATGTGTTGGCGGGCTAGTTGCTTAAGCATGATTACAAAGACGGCGCCGAATAAACAACACACGAAGAAGGGAAACACGAGACAGCACGTAGGCGCTAACTGAGCATGTGTTGGCGGGCTAGTTGCTTAAGCATGATTACCAAGACGGCGCCGAACAAAACAACACACGAAGAAGGGAAACACGAGACAGCACGTAGGCGCTAACTGAGCATGTGTTGGCGGGCTAGTTGCTTAAGCATGATTACAAAGACGGCGCCAAACAAAACAACACACGAAGAAGGGAAACACGAGACAGCACGTAGGCGCTAACTGAGCATGTGTTGGCGGGCTAGTTGCTTAAGCATGATTACGAAGACGGCGCCGAATAAAACAACACACGAAGAAGGGAAACACGAGACAGCACGTAGGCGCTAACTGAGCGTGTGTTGGCGGGCTAGTTGCTTAAGCATGATTACAAAGACGGCGCCGAATAAAACAACACACGAAGAAGGGAAACACGAGACAGCACGTAGGCGCTAACTGAGCATGTGTTGGCGGGCTAGTTGCTTAAGCATGATTACAAAGACGGCGCCGAACAAAACAACACACGAAGAAGGGAAACACGAGACAGCACGTAGGCGCTAACTGAGCATGTGTTGGCGGGCTAGTTGCTTAAGCACGATTACAAAGACGGCGCCGAATAAAACAACACACGAAGAAGGGAAACACGAGACAGCACGTAGGCGCTAACTGAGCATGTGTTGGCGGGCTAGTTGCTTAAGCATGATTACCAAGACGGCGCCGAACAAAACAACACACGAAGAAGGGAAACACGAGACAGCACGTAGGCGCTAACTGAGCATGTGTTGGCGGGCTAGTTGCTTAAGCATGATTACAAAGACGGCGCCGAATAAAACAACACACGAAGAAGGGAAACACGAGACAGCACGTAGGCGCTAACTGAGCATGTGTTGGCGGGCTAGTTGCTTAAGCACGATTACAAAGACGGCGCCGAACAAAACAACACACGAAGAAGGGAAACACGAGACAGCACGTAGGCGCTAACTGAGCGTGTGTTGGCGGGCTAGTTGCTTAAGCATGATTACAAAGACGGCGCCGAACAAAACAACACACGAAGAAGGGAAACACGAGACAGCACGTAGGCGCTAACTGAGCATGTGTTGGCGGGCTAGTTGCTTAAGCATGATTACAAAGACGGCGCCGAATAAAACAACACACGAAGAAGGGAAACACGAGACAGCACGTAGGCGCTAACTGAGCATGTGTTGGCGGGCTAGTTGCTTAAGCATGATTACAAAGACGGCGCCGAATAAAACAACACACGAAGAAGGGAAACACGAGACAGCACGTAGGCGCTAACTGAGCATGTGTTGGCGGGCTAGTTGCTTAAGCATGATTACAAAGACGGCGCCGAATAAAACAACACACGAAGAAGGGAAACACGAGACAGCACGTAGGCGCTAACTGAGCATGTGTTGGCGGGCTAGTTGCTTAAGCATGATTACAAAGACGGCGCCGAATAAAACAACACACGAAGAAGGGAAACACGAGACAGCACGTAGGCGCTAACTGAGCATGTGTTGGCGGGCTAGTTGCTTAAGCATGATTACAAAGACGGCGCCGAATAAAACAACACACGAAGAAGGGAAACACGAGACAGCACGTAGGCGCTAACTGAGCATGTGTTGGCGGGCTAGTTGCTTAAGCATGATTACCAAGACGGCGCCGAACAAAACAACACACGAAGAAGGGAAACACGAGACAGCACGTAGGCGCTAACTGAGCATGTGTTGGCGGGCTAGTTGCTTAAGCATGATTACAAAGACGGCGCCAAACAAAACAACACACGAAGAAGGGAAACACGAGACAGCACGTAGGCGCTAACTGAGCATGTGTTGGCGGGCTAGTTGCTTAAGCATGATTACGAAGACGGCGCCGAATAAAACAACACACGAAGAAGGGAAACACGAGACAGCACGTAGGCGCTAACTGAGCGTGTGTTGGCGGGCTAGTTGCTTAAGCATGATTACAAAGACGGCGCCGAATAAAACAACACACGAAGAAGGGAAACACGAGACAGCACGTAGGCGCTAACTGAGCATGTGTTGGCGGGCTAGTTGCTTAAGCATGATTACAAAGACGGCGCCGAACAAAACAACACACGAAGAAGGGAAACACGAGACAGCACGTAGGCGCTAACTGAGCATGTGTTGGCGGGCTAGTTGCTTAAGCATGATTACAAAGACGGCGCCGAATAAAACAACACACGAAGAAGGGAAACACGAGACAGCACGTAGGCGCTAACTGAGCATGTGTTGGCGGGCTAGTTGCTTAAGCATGATTACCAAGACGGCGCCGAACAAAACAACACACGAAGAAGGGAAACACGAGACAGCACGTAGGCGCTAACTGAGCATGTGTTGGCGGGCTAGTTGCTTAAGCATGATTACAAAGACGGCGCCGAATAAAACAACACACGAAGAAGGGAAACACGAGACAGCACGTAGGCGCTAACTGAGCGTGTGTTGGCGGGCTAGTTGCTTAAGCATGATTACAAAGACGGCGCCGAACAAAACAACACACGAAGAAGGGAAACACGAGACAGCACGTAGGCGCTAACTGAGCATGTGTTGGCGGGCTAGTTGCTTAAGCATGATTACAAAGACGGCGCCGAATAAAACAACACACGAAGAAGGGAAACACGAGACAGCACGTAGGCGCTAACTGAGCATGTGTTGACGGGCTAGTTGCTTAAGCATGATTACCAAGACGGCGCCGAACAAAACAACACACGAAGAAGGGAAACACGAGACAGCACGTAGGCGCTAACTGAGCATGTGTTGGCGGGCTAGTTGCTTAAGCATGATTACAAAGACGGCGCCGAACAAAACAACACACGAAGAAGGGAAACACGAGACAGCACGTAGGCGCTAACTGAGCATGTGTTGGCGGGCTAGTTGCTTAAGCATGATTACGAAGACGGCGCCGAATAAAACAACACACGAAGAAGGGAAACACGAGACAGCACGTAGGCGCTAACTGAGCATGTGTTGGCGGGCTAGTTGCTTAAGCATGATTACAAAGACGGCGCCGAACAAAACAACACACGAAGAAGGGAAACACGAGACAGCACGTAGGCGCTAACTGAGCATGTGTTGGCGGGCTAGTTGCTTAAGCATGATTACAAAGACGGCGCCAAACAAAACAACACACGAAGAAGGGAAACACGAGACAGCACGTAGGCGCTAACTGAGCATGTGTTGGCGGGCTAGTTGCTTAAGCATGATTACGAAGACGGCGCCGAATAAAACAACACACGAAGAAGGGAAACACGAGACAGCACGTAGGCGCTAACTGAGCATGTATTGGCGGGCTAGTTGCTTAAGCATGATTACGAAGACGGCGCCGAATAAAACAACACACGAAGAAGGGAAACACGAGACAGCACGTAGGCGCTAACTGAGCATGTGTTGGCGGGCTAGTTGCTTAAGCATGATTACCAAGACGGCGCCGAACAAAACAACACACGAAGAAGGGAAACACGAGACAGCACGTAGGCGCTAACTGAGCATGTGTTGGCGGGCTAGTTGCTTAAGCATGATTACAAAGACGGCGCCGAATAAAACAACACACGAAGAAGGGAAACACGAGACAGCACGTAGGCGCTAACTGAGCGTGTGTTGGCGGGCTAGTTGCTTAAGCATGATTACAAAGACGGCGCCGAACAAAACAACACACGAAGAAGGGAAACACGAGACAGCACGTAGGCGCTAACTGAGCATGTGTTGGCGGGCTAGTTGCTTAAGCATGATTACAAAGACGGCGCCGAATAAAACAACACACGAAGAAGGGAAACACGAGACAGCACGTAGGCGCTAACTGAGCGTGTGTTGGCGGGCTAGTTGCTTAAGCATGATTACAAAGACGGCGCCGAACAAAACAACACACGAAGAAGGGAAACACGAGACAGCACGTAGGCGCTAACTGAGCATGTGTTGGCGGGCTAGTTGCTTAAGCATGATTACAAAGACGGCGCCAAACAAAACAACACACGAAGAAGGGAAACACGAGACAGCACGTAGGCGCTAACTGAGCATGTGTTGGCGGGCTAGTTGCTTAAGCATGATTACGAAGACGGCGCCGAATAAAACAACACACGAAGAAGGGAAACACGAGACAGCACGTAGGCGCTAACTGAGCGTGTGTTGGCGGGCTAGTTGCTTAAGCATGATTACAAAGACGGCGCCGAATAAAACAACACACGAAGAAGGGAAACACGAGACAGCACGTAGGCGCTAACTGAGCATGTGTTGGCGGGCTAGTTGCTTAAGCATGATTACAAAGACGGCGCCGAACAAAACAACACACGAAGAAGGGAAACACGAGACAGCACGTAGGCGCTAACTGAGCATGTGTTGGCGGGCTAGTTGCTTAAGCACGATTACAAAGACGGCGCCGAATAAAACAACACACGAAGAAGGGAAACACGAGACAGCACGTAGGCGCTAACTGAGCATGTGTTGGCGGGCTAGTTGCTTAAGCATGATTACCAAGACGGCGCCGAACAAAACAACACACGAAGAAGGGAAACACGAGACAGCACGTAGGCGCTAACTGAGCATGTGTTGGCGGGCTAGTTGCTTAAGCATGATTACAAAGACGGCGCCGAATAAAACAACACACGAAGAAGGGAAACACGAGACAGCACGTAGGCGCTAACTGAGCATGTGTTGGCGGGCTAGTTGCTTAAGCACGATTACAAAGACGGCGCCGAACAAAACAACACACGAAGAAGGGAAACACGAGACAGCACGTAGGCGCTAACTGAGCGTGTGTTGGCGGGCTAGTTGCTTAAGCATGATTACAAAGACGGCGCCGAACAAAACAACACACGAAGAAGGGAAACACGAGACAGCACGTAGGCGCTAACTGAGCATGTGTTGGCGGGCTAGTTGCTTAAGCATGATTACAAAGACGGCGCCGAATAAAACAACACACGAAGAAGGGAAACACGAGACAGCACGTAGGCGCTAACTGAGCATGTGTTGGCGGGCTAGTTGCTTAAGCATGATTACGAAGACGGCGCCGAATAAAACAACACACGAAGAAGGGAAACACGAGACAGCACGTAGGCGCTAACTGAGCGTGTGTTGGCGGGCTAGTTGCTTAAGCATGATTACAAAGACGGCGCCGAATAAAACAACACACGAAGAAGGGAAACACGAGACAGCACGTAGGCGCTAACTGAGCATGTGTTGGCGGGCTAGTTGCTTAAGCATGATTACAAAGACGGCGCCGAACAAAACAACACACGAAGAAGGGAAACACGAGACAGCACGTAGGCGCTAACTGAGCATGTGTTGGCGGGCTAGTTGCTTAAGCACGATTACAAAGACGGCGCCGAATAAAACAACACACGAAGAAGGGAAACACGAGACAGCACGTAGGCGCTAACTGAGCATGTGTTGGCGGGCTAGTTGCTTAAGCATGATTACCAAGACGGCGCCGAACAAAACAACACACGAAGAAGGGAAACACGAGACAGCACGTAGGCGCTAACTGAGCATGTGTTGGCGGGCTAGTTGCTTAAGCATGATTACAAAGACGGCGCCGAATAAAACAACACACGAAGAAGGGAAACACGAGACAGCACGTAGGCGCTAACTGAGCATGTGTTGGCGGGCTAGTTGCTTAAGCACGATTACAAAGACGGCGCCGAACAAAACAACACACGAAGAAGGGAAACACGAGACAGCACGTAGGCGCTAACTGAGCGTGTGTTGGCGGGCTAGTTGCTTAAGCATGATTACAAAGACGGCGCCGAACAAAACAACACACGAAGAAGGGAAACACGAGACAGCACGTAGGCGCTAACTGAGCATGTGTTGGCGGGCTAGTTGCTTAAGCATGATTACAAAGACGGCGCCGAATAAAACAACACACGAAGAAGGGAAACACGAGACAGCACGTAGGCGCTAACTGAGCATGTGTTGGCGGGCTAGTTGCTTAAGCATGATTACAAAGACGGCGCCGAATAAAACAACACACGAAGAAGGGAAACACGAGACAGCACGTAGGCGCTAACTGAGCATGTGTTGGCGGGCTAGTTGCTTAAGCATGATTACAAAGACGGCGCCGAATAAAACAACACACGAAGAAGGGAAACACGAGACAGCACGTAGGCGCTAACTGAGCATGTGTTGGCGGGCTAGTTGCTTAAGCATGATTACAAAGACGGCGCCGAATAAAACAACACACGAAGAAGGGAAACACGAGACAGCACGTAGGCGCTAACTGAGCATGTGTTGGCGGGCTAGTTGCTTAAGCATGATTACAAAGACGGCGCCGAACAAAACAACACACGAAGAAGGGAAACACGAGACAGCACGTAGGCGCTAACTGAGCATGTGTTGGCGGGCTAGTTGCTTAAGCATGATTACAAAGACGGCGCCGAATAAAACAACACACGAAGAAGGGAAACACGAGACAGCACGTAGGCGCTAACTGAGCATGTGTTGGCGGGCTAGTTGCTTAAGCATGATTACCAAGACGGCGCCGAACAAAACAACACACGAAGAAGGGAAACACGAGACAGCACGTAGGCGCTAACTGAGCATGTGTTGGCGGGCTAGTTGCTTAAGCATGATTACAAAGACGGCGCCAAACAAAACAACACACGAAGAAGGGAAACACGAGACAGCACGTAGGCGCTAACTGAGCATGTGTTGGCGGGCTAGTTGCTTAAGCATGATTACGAAGACGGCGCCGAATAAAACAACACACGAAGAAGGGAAACACGAGACAGCACGTAGGCGCTAACTGAGCGTGTGTTGGCGGGCTAGTTGCTTAAGCATGATTACAAAGACGGCGCCGAATAAAACAACACACGAAGAAGGGAAACACGAGACAGCACGTAGGCGCTAACTGAGCATGTGTTGGCGGGCTAGTTGCTTAAGCATGATTACAAAGACGGCGCCGAACAAAACAACACACGAAGAAGGGAAACACGAGACAGCACGTAGGCGCTAACTGAGCATGTGTTGGCGGGCTAGTTGCTTAAGCATGATTACAAAGACGGCGCCGAATAAAACAACACACGAAGAAGGGAAACACGAGACAGCACGTAGGCGCTAACTGAGCATGTGTTGGCGGGCTAGTTGCTTAAGCATGATTACCAAGACGGCGCCGAACAAAACAACACACGAAGAAGGGAAACACGAGACAGCACGTAGGCGCTAACTGAGCATGTGTTGGCGGGCTAGTTGCTTAAGCATGATTACAAAGACGGCGCCGAATAAAACAACACACGAAGAAGGGAAACACGAGACAGCACGTAGGCGCTAACTGAGCGTGTGTTGGCGGGCTAGTTGCTTAAGCATGATTACAAAGACGGCGCCGAACAAAACAACACACGAAGAAGGGAAACACGAGACAGCACGTAGGCGCTAACTGAGCATGTGTTGGCGGGCTAGTTGCTTAAGCATGATTACAAAGACGGCGCCGAATAAAACAACACACGAAGAAGGGAAACACGAGACAGCACGTAGGCGCTAACTGAGCATGTGTTGACGGGCTAGTTGCTTAAGCATGATTACCAAGACGGCGCCGAACAAAACAACACACGAAGAAGGGAAACACGAGACAGCACGTAGGCGCTAACTGAGCATGTGTTGGCGGGCTAGTTGCTTAAGCATGATTACAAAGACGGCGCCGAACAAAACAACACACGAAGAAGGGAAACACGAGACAGCACGTAGGCGCTAACTGAGCATGTGTTGGCGGGCTAGTTGCTTAAGCATGATTACGAAGACGGCGCCGAATAAAACAACACACGAAGAAGGGAAACACGAGACAGCACGTAGGCGCTAACTGAGCATGTGTTGGCGGGCTAGTTGCTTAAGCATGATTACAAAGACGGCGCCGAACAAAACAACACACGAAGAAGGGAAACACGAGACAGCACGTAGGCGCTAACTGAGCATGTGTTGGCGGGCTAGTTGCTTAAGCATGATTACAAAGACGGCGCCAAACAAAACAACACACGAAGAAGGGAAACACGAGACAGCACGTAGGCGCTAACTGAGCATGTGTTGGCGGGCTAGTTGCTTAAGCATGATTACGAAGACGGCGCCGAATAAAACAACACACGAAGAAGGGAAACACGAGACAGCACGTAGGCGCTAACTGAGCATGTATTGGCGGGCTAGTTGCTTAAGCATGATTACGAAGACGGCGCCGAATAAAACAACACACGAAGAAGGGAAACACGAGACAGCACGTAGGCGCTAACTGAGCATGTGTTGGCGGGCTAGTTGCTTAAGCATGATTACCAAGACGGCGCCGAACAAAACAACACACGAAGAAGGGAAACACGAGACAGCACGTAGGCGCTAACTGAGCATGTGTTGGCGGGCTAGTTGCTTAAGCATGATTACAAAGACGGCGCCGAATAAAACAACACACGAAGAAGGGAAACACGAGACAGCACGTAGGCGCTAACTGAGCGTGTGTTGGCGGGCTAGTTGCTTAAGCATGATTACAAAGACGGCGCCGAACAAAACAACACACGAAGAAGGGAAACACGAGACAGCACGTAGGCGCTAACTGAGCATGTGTTGGCGGGCTAGTTGCTTAAGCATGATTACAAAGACGGCGCCGAATAAAACAACACACGAAGAAGGGAAACACGAGACAGCACGTAGGCGCTAACTGAGCGTGTGTTGGCGGGCTAGTTGCTTAAGCATGATTACAAAGACGGCGCCGAACAAAACAACACACGAAGAAGGGAAACACGAGACAGCACGTAGGCGCTAACTGAGCATGTGTTGGCGGGCTAGTTGCTTAAGCATGATTACAAAGACGGCGCCGAATAAAACAACACACGAAGAAGGGAAACACGAGACAGCACGTAGGCGCTAACTGAGCGTGTGTTGGCGGGCTAGTTGCTTAAGCATGATTACAAAGACGGCGCCGAACAAAACAACACACGAAGAAGGGAAACACGAGACAGCACGTAGGCGCTAACTGAGCATGTGTTGGCGGGCTAGTTGCTTAAGCATAATTACAAAGACGGCGCCGAATAAAACAACACACGAAGAAGGGAAACACGAGACAGCACGTAGGCGCTAACTGAGCATGTGTTGGCGGGCTAGTTGCTTAAGCATGATTACCAAGACGGCGCCGAACAAAACAACACACGAAGAAGGGAAACACGAGACAGCACGTAGGCGCTAACTGAGCATGTGTTGGCGGGCTAGTTGCTTAAGCATGATTACAAAGACGGCGCCAAACAAAACAACACACGAAGAAGGGAAACACGAGACAGCACGTAGGCGCTAACTGAGCATGTGTTGGCGGGCTAGTTGCTTAAGCATGATTACGAAGACGGCGCCGAATAAAACAACACACGAAGAAGGGAAACACGAGACAGCACGTAGGCGCTAACTGAGCATGTGTTGGTGGGCTAGTTGCTTAAGCATGATTACAAAGACGGCGCCGAACAAAACAACACACGAAGAAGGGAAACACGAGACAGCACGTAGGCGCCTACGTGCTGTCTCGTGTTTCCCTTCTTCGTGTGTTGTTTTATTCGGCGCCGTCTTTGTAATCAGACTCCTCTCTGCCATCTCTACTCGGCGAACAACCCGTGATAGAGTGTATAAGCGCGACTGAACGAGGACGTAGAAAGAAACAGGTACACAGAGACGGCGCTTCACTTTCAACTACTCATTTTATTTTCGCACGCATCGACGTATATATACCGTACGAGCGGAAACAAACGTGACAGGAAAGAACTACAACATTCAGTGGTGCATATCGATGAACCATACCCGTGTGCAACGCATGATGAAAACATACACTGCAATGGTTACAAAGATAAACTGAGTAACTTTATCTCCTTTTCAGATAGCGACACTGAAGGTTTGCTCACGCATCTTTCCTGTAATTTTGCAATTTCGTAGGCTTCCACCATCTCCCTTGTCATCCTGCTTTGAGCCCTATAGAGAACGGAAGTACTTTCAAACATGGGTTTGCAGGAACAATCTCGGCATTGAATACCCAAATGTCCCGAGATTACTCTAGTGACGCTATATTGATGCTCTTTTAATCTCTCATTGATGCATCTGCCCGTTTGGCCAACATGCGTTCTTCTTGTTTTTTTTTCCTGTCACGTTTGCCTCCGCTCGTACGGTATATATTTATCGATGCGTGCGAAAATAAAACGTATCGTTGAAAGTGAAGCGCTGTCTCTCCGTATCTGTTTCTTTCTTCGTCCTCGTTCAGTCGCGCTTATACACTCTATCATGGATTCTAACCAACTAGCCCGCCAACGTGTTTGGACCAACCCGTACTGCCTCTGGTCTTAGGGCCATCGCGCTGCGAAGCATAGTAGCAGAAAGACTTCGGTGTTACAGGAGGTTCGCATCCGTCGTGATCTGGCCGGGAACGAGCAGGTGAAATTGGCTTGCATACATCTGCAGAAGGTTTTCTTTTTTTTCTTTCGTTTTTTTTTCATTTTAGCTGGGCAGCACAGAATCTTTCACTGCATGTTCAGAGGAAGATTTAGCTCGGGGCCTCCTATCTAAATACATGGGAACGGAGAATTTGTTTTTCTCGGCAACCACTGTTCTAAATTTGGTGAGGATTGCTGTATTTAAAAAAAATGAATGTGGCGGCTGCTGGAAGATATATTAGACCATCGATTTGTTAATAAAACTGTCAAAAATCACAAATTTTCAGAACGCGTAAATATGAAGCTGTACAACTCTAACTCAGCAATGAAAATTAAAATCAGAATTCTCTGTGTTGCATTTATTAATACATATTGATATATTATACACTGTTCTTTATGCGACTATTGCTTTTGCAAAACCCCTGTAAACATGTCAACAAATTTGCGTAAGCTAGAAATTTATATACCAAATTTGTCCGTTTTCGTCGTTCTAAGGGATGCAGTTTACAGAACAGCGAAATCTGTTTTTGATGTAGAGGTACAAATTGTTAAACTTCGGGCTTCCATGTTTTTTTACGTAGTTTTTTAATCACTGCAAAAGAATTCAGGTCCTGAACCAAGATTTTGCTTCCAACAGGCATGAAAACCTGACTTTTCTCTCAAAAGTGCATCAAATTTCATTAAATCTGGCACATGGGTTATTTTAGAAAAGCATTTTTGAATTTCACACGTATTTGATTAGGGGACATCGGAGTTGGACTGAGTAAAGCGTCCTCTTAAGTCGTTAACGACTACATAATATTTTGTGTGGGTATACACTGTGCTGAGCCCAAAGCCATGTGACAGCAGCCTTGCGCGTTTTAACGTGTGGCAAGAGCGAGAGAGCTACGGCATCTTGTTTGTTCTTGTTAGTGCGAATCATGTAGTCAAAGTCTTACGCCACTTGCACTAGTTCTGTGAATATAGATATGGGCTTGTTCACTGGGAGAGCCTTGTTCACTGGCGGAACCTTTGCACGGAATAGAGCAAATATTTCTTTTTCGTTTCCTTAGATATTGGCTTGGTCACTCGCCTATTTGGATAGTGGTCACGTGGTGTTGTGACACGTCGTCAACGTCGCACCTACCCGTTGCGCACATTGTCTGTTCACAGATGGCATGCGGTGAGCGCGTCCAACCATACCATATAAGGACACAAAGCTCTGCATGAGCGGAGGTCTGTCTGCGGCGGCGGCTGCTGCCAATCGCGCCCACGCCTCACCCAAGCGCTGCCTCTGGCGATCTCCCGATTAGCGAGGCAGTCGTGCCACACTTCGCTCCATTTGCAACGTGCAGCACGAGACAGATTGTCCACGCCGGCCAATATATCGCTAAATGAAAACACGTACACAGCTGTGCTCAAATTTTGCGTTAAGGAGTGTCGTAATCATCGGCGAATTTTTTCAGTAGCTAACCTCCAACTGAGAAAAAGTGCAAAATATTTTCACGCAAACACAAAGGAAACAACAGACATCTAAACTCTGAACCAGCGTTGTGGTGTCAGTTCTTTCCTTCATGTTTGCGTCTCAATTTTTTCTCTGCTTTTTCTCAAGTATCAAAACCAACTGTCCCAGCAAGCGGCACTTCTAACCTCCCCGTTGTCACGTTTTCTCACCATGTAAATCTCACTTTTGGCAAACTCGCTCGAACCACATTGAGGCACACACGAAACATGCTTCAGGGATCATGTGTTGAGATTGTATTCTTGCAGTTCAAGGTGTGACATTGGAAGGCGGCGGACCACATGGCACCCTTTTTTGTCTCTATGCCTATATTTCGTTTTGCTAATGACAGTTTACACGGCGTTGTAGTGGGTAACATGTAGAAGTCCATCGTGTTTCACTGAGCACTGCAAGTCTTCATAGCATCCATACAAGACTAAAAAGAAATATCGTAGTTATAGGTGGGGTTACCCTGTTCTTATTGTTATCGAGTCAAGTGGGTTCGTTTATTCTGAATGCTTTTTCTTCCATCAAAAAACACAACATGCGGCTCTGCCGCCTTGGCCCTGTGTCCGAGTGAATTCCTGCCAAAAGCTTCCACACTTCAGCCCCCTAAAGACAGTTTGACGACAATCTTTGCGTCGTCCTGAGTGTAGATCATGCTTCATGCAAAAAGATAAAGCAACACTGAAACTCATACAATGCATAGTTCATTAAGTACTCAGAGTGTAGTATTATAGCATTGCGTATAGCACTGCGTTCTGTTTCACCTTGATTTCATAAATTATTGCAGTACGATTGCAGATTCAAATAGGATGCAAATGCGCGTGCACTTTCTTTCTCTCCGTCATTACGACGCACGGTAATCCGCACTCAGCCAGAGAACTATTACGGAGTGACGCAGACCTATCGTTAAAGTAGTCCTGCTTCAATGCACAACCAGTATACTTTCGCGAAGCGATTGGAACCCGTCATTAAAGCTGTCTGCTTCACTCGATTTATATAGACGCACTCGGGCAGAAAAACAACTGACTTCATTGTTAGAGGCGCACACATTGATCATTGCGAATTGGACTATGTTACTGATGCAGAAACACGGCTCGTTCAATACCCTCCGATGACTCGCGTTATACGCACAGGTATAAGTGCTTTGACGTAGTATTTCTGCGGAAACCCTCAAGGAACCCGCATGGGTTTCCTTTGTAGCAATTGCTACGAACGGGTGGATGTCTGATTTTCCCTTTATTAAGGTATAGGTGCGTGCTAGTCATCTTCTCTACCACGTAAAATTTTAAATGCGTAGCTCTGCCTGTACCATAAGGTGCTTTTACGTTCTTCGCTGCATGCGTGACTGGCTTCTATCGTAGTGATCTCGTGCTTCCTAAATTATTATTTCGATGAGCGATGGATGCCGTCGGCACGTAATACCAAGAAAATGTGTGCGGCTATAGAAATGAGAAAATTAGCTACGTTTCCTTAGGCTCAGTAGTGATCTTTAGAACCATAATATGCAGCTATTTATGCATTTTTTGAAAAGTTTCTGGGCCCGAATTTACAAAGCTTAGTTAGTGAGGGCTGTTTGCCATTGACGGGTTGTATTCGTTAATAATGTCGTGACGGGGCGTAAAACAGATGACGGGCAAGGCACGATTTATATATCGCCTATTTACAGAGCTAGCCAAGATGGGGGGGCTCAACACGCACAACGTCCTGGTGATTGTCTTCATCGTTAATCCAAGGAGGCGGCTCGTAACAACATGTACAGCATAAGGATTGGTTGGCATTTCCTCTTTCGAACAAATCGTAGCTCAAGAGCCATTTTGTAACTACAGGCGATATACTCCAGAAATGTTTTTCGTTCTTGCAGTAGCTAGCTCTTTCTTCCTATTAGCCTTCGAAACACATCGAAATATTTTCGAAAGAAAAAATGACTTCCAATATCATGAAAACAAACACCCATTCAAATCGAGGGTAGCAAGAGAGAAAAAAAATAACTTTATTTGCCACGGCAGGGTTGGACGTTAGATGCAGGTAAGCCTAGTGTGGCTCCCAGGTAAGGGCGATGCCTTAGGCCCACGAGACGAGTGGCAGTTGTGTTTTCTTGTCTGCTCTTGTCAGCAGCTGGCTCCCGTCCTCCTCGGAGGGAGCTGGCAATAATGATTGTGGGGCAGGGTTACCCTCGCATCCCGAGAGAATGTTTGCCCGAGTGGCGAAGACTCCGTGGTCGCACTTAGTACAGACGGGGTCGTACTCCCCACCAGTGATTAAATAAAGCCTAAAATGACTGAGAACTGAATCGGTCTCCGGTCTGCGAAGCGTGGTGGCTTGCACTCGGTCGAGGTCAGAGAGGCGGGTGCACGTATCTCGTCTCCTTGTAGAAGTTAGTTGTTTCAGCATAGGATTTGGCATAGCATAGGAACCCGCATGCCTTTGCGAGAGCATACGGGTTCGAGGGTAGCAGCGTTGTTTCTGCTTAAGTACATGGACATAGCCGGCTCACATTTGCTTTCACAAACCGCAGGTCGTACGTCGCCCCTAGGCCCGAGATCAGCTGCCAAGGCAACAGCGCGAGCGACGCCTCCTGGGAGCGGTTCCTGCCCAGCACACGTCGCGACTCGACCGTGACCGAGGCCGACCGCTCGGCCGTCACCAGCGCGCTCATCAGCTTCAGCAGGAACCTTCAGAGCAGCTTCGAGTCCGGGCGACTGCCAGGTGGCGCGGCAGTCGGGGGCGCGTCGTGCGGAGGTGGCGCCACCGAAGGCTCGCCAGCGGGAAGCCCCCGCGAAAAGTTGCACCGGTGTCAGTCCGACCCGAACGTCGTTGGGCTCGGACTCGCCTGCGGCGGTGCCGGTTCCCCGACCTTCCGCGAGCCCACGTCTCCATTCAAGAAGCGCGAAGAGGCCGAGCGAGAGTGCTTTCTGAAGCCTCCGGCCAACCCTCAGCTCTTGAGACCAAGGCCGTTCAACGTGTCACCGCACGACTACCGCAAGGTCGTGTCCGTGGACTGCGCCTCGCCTCCGGTCCTCGAGACGCCGACGGGTCTCGGCGAAGGCCACCCGGCCCAGTCGACGTCCTCGCACGGCTCCATGGCCATGGACGTCTACTTTCCAGAAGGTGCGGTCACGCTCAAGGTGAAGGACAAGACGAAGAAGCACCACCACCACAACGCCATCTCACCGCCGGCTACCGGAAGTAGGAAAGGAAGCAGGTCCTCCGCTGCTTCGAGCAGGAAACTGTCGAAAAGTGAAGTGGGATCCGGTGACAGCTACTGCTCGACCGAGTCGGACACGTCGCCCCGAAAGTCGCGGACGTCGACGCCTCGGAAGTCGGAGGCCTCCCTGCGTCGCACGTCCACGGCGGCGTCGACGAGCCCGCGTCACAGCCACAGCGAGGCGAGCACGAGCAGAGGTTCCGTCCTGACGGCGACCAAGTCGGCGACCATGAAACGGCACCCATTCACGAGGCAACAAGCGCTCGACGCCCACTCGTGTGGCTCGACCGACGCTTAGATGCCGATAGTTAACGGCTCGCCACGGTTCCACGTGACAGGCACAGAAAGAACATATGTTACTTAACAACATGCTCGGTTGTGGGCTCTGGAATCAGGCACGGAGATGCAAATGTCGTTTAAGATAATACAAGTTACGAAGTTCAATGTACAGTTCATCAGATAAAATGCTAGGACGGAACATGCAGTTTTAGTTCTGTCTGAAGCGAACAAACATGCTGTCGATTGGTTGTTACGAAGGGCAGGATGACTGGCAGAAGAGACAGAAAAATCTCCGAAAAAGGTGGATACCAGGCGATACTCTGTCAGCGCGTTTGTTAGTTCTTTACACTTCACGACGCAGTCCGTCGTCAATTGGAAATTGTTCGACCAGAATAGAGTAAAACAGGAACAACCGAAAGAAAACGAGCACACCACCGACATATGTCAATGTCATGGATGCCTATGAAGAATTAGTTGTTACGACGAAAAGCTATCTCGAGGAACACATCACTACGCACTTTCTGTCATATTTGGAATCTAAAGTTATTTAAGTACGTTTTCTGACCGTTCTTCTACATTCTGCTAACCTCAAATGTCCACCTTGAAACGAATTCAACTCTTAGAAACAGAATACTGGTAAGCGTACTTCTTAAACGGGACAGAAGATAGACACATAGGCACATGGTTAACGTATAGCTCTAAACGCCCAACTTCCGCAGAGAGCATGTGGATATCAAGCTCTCCACAAGTGAGCAAGTCTCTGAGCTGGATTCCACAGCACACAACCGGCCCTCTTCTTGTGGGTGATGTGAAGTGTGCGACTATTTATGTCGGACTTTGCCCCCATGGCATACTTGCTTCGAGCACATCGCCTGAGAGCCAGTTCACACTGCACACCTGCCAAAAAGCACAGTAGCAACAAGTTCGTGTGATGGTGCTGCCCTCCGACGCATCCCGTGATCTCTGTGCACGGTTTCACAAACTCTGCCACAAAGACAGTTTGCAGCGACGAGCCGTCGTAAAACTGTTTCGGTGTGCGTTCTACTTGGCGCAGAATTACATTTAGCGCTCTGTCTCTCTGTATTACCACCATGTTAGTGTCATGTCTATCACTAGCACGAGTGTATCAAAATTTGTGTCATTTCGCTTATGTGTCGTATGTCAGACTCGGAACGTTCTTGTCTTCTGTCCAGAGAAAATAGCTGTAACGTTTTGTCATACGTACAATGACGTCCCTAATCTTATTTCCCTAAGAAATTCAGGCACATTTTGCCAGAATCATTGTTGCACATATGTGGTACATATTTCCTGCATGACACGTTGTGTTCAGAGGCACCTTGAGCTCCGGTTTCGTGAACCTGGTATTGACATGTGGTAGGTTGGTGCTCAATACATTAACGTGATTAGGTAAGCTGTGTTCAAGAATGAGGCTTTTGGATCTGGCAATTGAAACGTCACTGAGTGCCCGCAAAAGTTGTAGAGAAAGAAAGTTGTAGTGACAAAACCTATTGACTGGTGCTCGGATGAAGTACTATAAATGGCAAAAAATATCTCTTGTAATATCACGTCACCTAAGCGTCACAGCTATTGGCGCATAACGAAATGCTGTAGACATCTGAATAACTTCACCTTTAAGTGTTCCCATAAAGAGTGCTCATAATGTGCAAGCTCATTGTAGATAATCCTAAGGGAAGGTATTGTCGAAGCGTTAGTCAGTAAAGAAAAGTACTTTTTTGTCTAGAGTTCAAGGAAGTGTTGCAAAGCATTATTGAAACGAGATCGTTTGATCAGGTTAGGCACTTCAGACAAGGATTTTTGAGGCGAGGATGGAAGCAGGAAGCACAAGAAAGCCTCCACAAGGTCGAGAGGACATGATAATCAAACCATGTATTTTTCATATGACTAATCATATCGCCAACAAAACAAACTCAGCTCGCAGCACTCCAGTAACTTGCACCTGCCTGAGATGTAGCTTTCTCTCATGGATAATCGATATCTCTTGTACAAGAATGACCACTTCAATATAGGCGGGAAATGACGAGATGAAAGCTGAAGTCACGGATCTCAACTGCGTAATTTTTCAACATCTTTAAGCATCCCGTTATTTCGTATTCAAATTCCGCTTTTGCCATGCAACCAAGATTGCTTTGTAGACATAGACAGACATGGACAGATTTTAGAGATAGCGACAAGTAGGAGAGGGTACGATGTCTTTCAAACAAATAATGTACAAAGAACCGAAAGTTCATGAGCAGTTTCTTTTTTCCTGTTTTATAGAAGGTAAGGTGTCACATTGGAATTTTTTCATTTCTTTATCACAGTGACCTTCTAGCGGTTACGAATTACGTTGCCGATGTTAGAACCAAATACCCTAGAAATACAGCCGCTCAATGGTAACATATCCAAGTCAATGTAGTACGTACATGTCAGTGCCCTCTTGTCAATGTTTGAAGCCTCAGGATGCGTGGTGCCTCATAGAGCTTCATGGTGTCTCGGATATGGGAGGATTAAAAGGGTAGAAACACTGGTGATTTCATAATTCATAACAAAACTAAGCACAGCACGCAGGACGAGGACGCAGAGAGAGAGAGTCGCACACCACGCTGACCAACAGTGTGCGATTGGTTGCTAAGCAACGACGGTTTCTTCGGAGTATGCATAGATAAACTTTAGAATGGCGCTTAAAAAGTCCAGTTTGTTACGATTATCAACTTCACATGTAGATGAGCAGGCATTGCCCGACGAATTCAGCTGCTCTGTTTACTAGTACAGAAGTCATTTCCCTAATTGAAAACTTCGCCACTTCAGCCACTTTCCGTAGTAGTTGATTCCTAATGGCGTCTCTGATATAAGAACAGCTGGCCGAGACATGTGATGAGGCGGAAAGGGAGATTAGGCGTCACTGAGTGTTTACCCCCGAGCAGGTGAGGAACGTTCACTCTGTACTACCCATAGAGGTGTGCCGGTGACTGTTTTTGTTCTCTGCGGAATTGAATAGTGAAACAAAATACGATGCATAAATATCCTGAGTTAAGCACATATCTGCATTGCAGCGCCCAATTTTGTTAATTCAAGACAAGATTTCTATGCCTTCCTCTCCCGAGTTCAGCACGTCTCGTCGGTCGGTTCTTCGTTGAGCGATGCGGGCCGATCCCGGAGGCAGTATAGTCCAGGGTAGCGCGGGTCATATGCTATGGTCACGTGGTGGATTCACAGGGTATCAGGCCACCCTCTTCCCGGATGCGTGGAGCATTTCTCCTTGCTTCGTCCTTTAGGTGCTTAATGTTTATGCGGAATAGCGCTCACCGAAATTCCAGCGGACTTAAAAGACGGGGGACGCTGTTTTTTGTAATCAGTATCGATGGTTTCTATCAGAATCCTGTTTATTTTCTACCCAGGACGGGTGTGTTCCTCCCGAACCAGCGTTCCCGAGCGTCTATTTGACAGGGCGTAGGGATCTAGAAAGTTCCGCGCCCTAACTGACTTCGCAAGGCCCAATTCCAGCGCGACGCTTTGTAACTGCAACTTCACCCTGCTGAGAGCCAGACCACGGTAAAAGAAAAAGAAAATAGGCGTGACTGTTGTCTGTGCTCTCTCACAGAACAGACAAATTCATCTGTCAGCTCACGGTCGTCTGCCCAGATGCCATCACCTCGCAAAAGAAGCCGCCGTTGCTTAGCAACCAAACGCACTCAAGTTCGTCAGCGCCACGTGCGTCCTTCTTCCCGTATCCTATACTTTCTCGCGCTGTAGTTAGTTTAGCTGTGTAGACAATGTTTAAACTTATTACGCAGTGTTTTCATTTGCCTTTGTGCTCAGTTCATGCCACGTGTCTTCGAAGTGCGAAATAACTTAGGATCATTTAGTGGTCACCTGGACACCAGTAATACCGGTAACGGCAGACATTTCGACATTTCCAGTGCCTCTAGAGAAGTGTCGGTATGTTTTTATAGGAGGACTGCTATCTCTCTAGCTCAAAGCTGCAAATTAGGTGCATGTTTCGTCCTGTAGTTAAGGCCTAGTTCAGGTGAACACTTTTGTATCCGGAGAATGACTTGTTCACTCAACTCCCAACTTTTTCGGATTCAGGTGGCAGACAACTTGAAGCACGAGAGAAGCTTTTTAGTTGGTGAGGGACAAGCACAAAGCTCGATTTTTCTTTAGGTTAAATCAGTTTCTTATACTTCGAAGAAACAGACGTGGAACAAACGGCGTCATTGCCTGACGTGGCTCCTCCCCCTTTAATAATGTACCAGCAGCATATTGAAAAAAAAAAAGAAACCCTTATCGCAGCTGTGACAGATATATTGAAAAACCTTCCAATTTAAAAACAGCACAGTACCGTGTTGAAAATGTTGTCAATGTAAAGTGACGATACTGGATCACCGACTAGCCCAATCAGTCAGCTTGCCAAGTTAATGACTTATGCCAAAGTTTTTCGCTACAGGTAATCGATCAATTTTCATACCACAGAGCACAATTCTAGGAGTTTGACTGCCTATCTTATTTCAAAACAGCATCCCAGTACGCTACAAAAGCGTGTTACCGTTGGTCGCCATGATGGTATAATTTGTGTTCAAAAGACACACGGGGCAAAGAAAACACTCAGACCCGGTGCTACGTTTTAGGTTTGTAATCATGGAACGTAGGAAATTCTATGCATAACGGCAAAGCCGCCCTCATCCCGGTTAGTCGTTGGAGATACAAATCGGAGCACACGGGCAGGTAAGAAACGAATGTACATAAAGAACGCCTTGCAAAATTAGAAAAACCAGTTATGTCGAAAGAGATATTCTTGGGGCACTCTTTCGTGATAAATTCACCCTGAAGACTTGTTAAAGTTTTTTTACACAGCTGCTCTGTAAGATCGCAAAAACTAAGAAACTTGCAGGGTAGATTAGCGACATGTTACGTTTACGTTTTAAGAAAGTGTGTGTTAGTGGTTCACTGCATGCAAAAATATATTTCACAACCGCGCAGTAATTCGCCTGCATGTCTTGGAAATTTGAATTACGGCATATAATATTTTTGTTGTTCATTCACAGAATACGTACAAGGCACGTGCCCGAATTCGAAGCTTCAACCAAGCACCCCGTCAGTGTCTGTTACCAATTCTCTGTTACCGTGTGCCTAAGACATGGCTCTCGGCTGTTAATCTCTCAATAAGTTCACTCGACAATGTGACATCGTTTAGTTCTGATGAAGAAAAAGCTTTGAAATTTCTTTGCCGCAGGACATTCGGAAAGGGCGTAACTCTGTTTAGGAAAAAAAAAGACATTTCATTGTTGCGTGGCAATTTCCAAGAATCCTCAAGGAGTTTGTTGGATAGTTAGTGCAATAATGTCAGCTGGAAACTGCGTGCTGAAAGAATCGAAAGAGTCTGGGCATCACTGAACATGACATAAGAGTTCTCCCTGCAATTCGTACTGTTTGTAATTTCCGAGTGTGTGTGTATGTGTGTGTTTGATTCAGCTTGCCTGTCCTAAATGGAGTCAAGAACGGAAGTCGCATCTGAGCCACATCGTCTTGTCGTCTCTCCTGATTAACACTGTAGTTTTCACCTCACAGCACATAAACTTGGTTGTGTAATCCACTTATCCACGTAACCCAGATGACATCTTACATTTGTACATATGTCTGTCCCACCTTCCTTTCTTTTGGTGGGAATCTCGCACATGTTTTCAATGCACAGAAGCCTCAAGACACGCCCTTTAGCAATATAAGGACGCAGTGCGCCTTGCCCTTAGCACATAAA
Organism: Dermacentor albipictus; assembly: GCF_038994185.2. Taxonomy (NCBI): domain Eukaryota; kingdom Metazoa; phylum Arthropoda; class Arachnida; order Ixodida; family Ixodidae; genus Dermacentor; species Dermacentor albipictus. The sequence goes on from NC_091826.1 coordinate 25,624,554, forward strand.
GAAAGCCCCAAGTGTTACTTCAACCTCTGCCTTTTAAAACATGCTGTGATCCACGTCCAACCGATGTTCATGTCGTTGATAGTACCATCCATGTGCAAAATGTTGGGAAGACGTTTGACGGTACAAGAGAAGAAGCGGGTCCCGCTTAAGCATCGTGCTGTGACTAGAAGATTGCATAGTGGTGTCATCCTCTCACAATGCCCAAATGACATAGGTATCATGTCGCTGATAGTACCATCCATGTGCAGACTGTTGGGAAGACGTTTGGCGGTACAAGACAAGAAGCAGGTCCCGCTTAAGCATCTTGCTGTGACTAGAAGATTGCATAGTGATGTCATCCTCTCACAATGCCCAACTGACATAGGTATCATGTCGTTAATAGTACCATCCATGTGCAAAGTGTTGGGCAGACGTTTGGCGGTACAAGAGAAGAAGCGGGTCCTGCTTAAGCATCATGCTGTGACTAGAAGATTGCATAGTGATGTCATCCTCTCACAATGCCCAAATCATATAGGTATGCGTATGTTTGCCTAAAGGGCAACAAAATCTTATTGCAAAAGGACGTACCACGATATGTTCACATCATAAACATAGTAATCACCAATATCGCGATAAGGCACCACCATTTTCCTAGTACATTTTGGTTTGCCAAAAACACGAGTGCAGTACAGGTGGTGTGAAAATACACGCCTCAGCGACGATTGCCTCTAAGCAACATAAAGAGATCTCGAAGGCTATGCTTTTGCAGGCTGCATGCGCCGGAAGTGATTCCGGTGCCAACAAATGCGTCATAGGCACCACGTTTAAAGCACCCCTTATCGCGGACTTGAGGGACGATGCCACGGCAACACTGGTATTAAAACTGCTCTTGTAGCAGGCGACCAAGTCCATTTCTTCGATAAGCTTAGACACTGTATTCGAGCTGCCACAAATGACGTCATTACCTTCAGCAGAGCGTCAGCCTGCATAAAGTAGGCACACGCGTTGGACATTGTAACAGCACGCCAGAATTATTTATGTAACCTGCAAAACACATTGCGTAATGTTCATACAATCTACACGTGTCTATTAACGTACTCTTGCGATTGATTCTACGGCTTTTTGTTGCAACTACTTTTTTTTCAATGACAGCAGTAAAGAAAAGGCCTTGAGGCATAAATCTTTGGCATCATTTTATTTCAGACCTTATTACCAATTAGAGAACTACTTTACTGCCAACAGGGGTGCCTTAATTTTCATGACCTTGCCCAATTCTCTTGTAAATGAGTTAGCATACGACAAAAATAATAAAAAAATAACGGTATGAAATATGGCACTAAAACACGGTTTTTCACTGTGTGCCGCTTTTACTAGTATCAAGTCCACTGGGATTTATTTTCGAAACAGGGCATGTATTCTAAAGCTATTGCAAGAGCGATTGCTAGGGACAGTCATCCGTTAAAAACCGTAATGAAGAAACTATCAGTGGGGGCCGAAGGCTGATGGCAATTTTTACGAAAGGAAAGCTCTTTACGAATTCAAGCTCAGGCTTCATTTACGTATTGGTCGGCGAAATACCGCTAGAGTGAAACACCTAGGTTAAGTCGTAAATGGCTCGTCTTTCCTCCCTACCATGATCAGTATAGTTTATGATGCGCAAATATAAACAAGACTTTACAATAAATGTGTTTCACAACTATTTGTACGTAGGCAGGATGAGCGTGAAAACGACGGACCCACTTGAAAGCCACGTTGCAGGATTTGACAATGTATAATGACTCACCTCCAGCCTCCGTATATACACATGATGTTCGCGAATGCATTGAAGTGATCGAACGCTGTGAGTGGTGGTCTATGTGCGCTTTTGTCCTAGACTTTGTTATCAGGCACGTGTTTTAGTCATGTATATCCAGGAAAAGAAAACCTTTTTTGCACATCATCAACCGAATCCGTCGCACAGTGTATGAACGAGAGAAGAAAAATACATTGTCAACAGTTGCGTTACTCCTGGTGTCTTTCCTTTCGACCACTTGTCTTTCACTCCCGATCAATGGTAAACAGGGGTCTACGAACACTCGAAACTTTCGAATGTCGAATCAAATGATCCCCTATTTTATTTGGTTTTCGAATCGAATATTCACTATTTGCAAACGCGAATATTTTTTCTGATATTTTACGAATATTCTTAAACACCAACTCTGGTCGTTCAAACATAATAGTGCAGAAAAGAAAAGCGACAGATTTCATACCAGCAGCCATAGTAGACACCAAGCAGGGCAAGTTACGTAGCGAGGCACACTGCAATGTTCAGCTGCGAGCCAGAGTTCTTCAGCTAAACCTCTGCCATTCTCACTCACCAATCAAAAATGAGAGTCTGTGGTCTTACGTGCCAAAACCACGATTTGTTTACGAGGCACGCCGTAGACTACGGATTAGTTTTGGCCACCAGGAGATCTTTAACGTGCCCCAGTGCACGAGGCACAGGCACGTTTACATTTCGCCCCCATCTAAATGCAGCCGGCGCGGCCGGGATTCGATCCCGCAACCTCGTGCTCAGCAGCGCAACACCAAAGCCGCAAAGCCACCCCGGCGAGTTCTCACCAATCAGTGTTGAGGTGTGAATAAAGTGATAATTTGCTCCTTTAGTGCCTCTAAAACACTGTGCTTCTCAGTGTTCTCTATAATAAAAAATAATGGGGTTTTACGTGCCAAAACCACTTTCTGATTATGATCGAGGCACGCTGTAGTGGAGGACTCCGGAAATTTCGACCACCTGGGGTTCTTGAACGTGCACCTAAATCTAAGCGCACGGGTGTTTTCGCATTTCGCCCACATCGAAATGCGGCCGCCGTGGCCGGGGTTCGATCCCGCGACCTCGTGCTCAGCAGCCCAAGACCATAGCAACTGAGCAACCACGGCGGGTATGTTCTCTATAATGACAGAAACTTCCTACCATTGCGAATTTACTATAGAATGTGAAAATTGTTTTATAATAATGGTGATAACGGCAGTTGGCTATTTGAAAACACTTCAAACAGTCCTCGATATTCAATTTGATTCGATTCGCTTACAGCACTGTTCGATGCGTATAGTCTATGCGGCTTCAAAAGTTACCATTCACACACCCCTATTAGTAAACTAAGCACTGGCGCTGCGTTGTTCAACACAACGTTAAGCAAGTCTCTTCTTGTGCTCACGCAATACTATTGAGTAGTTTTTTTCCAATCACGTGTTTTCAGTTTACACTGGCTTTTGTCGAGCGAAAGCATCACGTGCGCTTGACGGGTCGAAAAGCCTTAGTGCGAAAAATGACAGATTCTGTTCGAGCAATGCTTAAAGTTCCGGTGCAGCTAAGTTCTGTTAGCGCTGATTCCTTTACTTAGATTTCCATTCCGTTGCCTCTCGTTTTTCCTTAAGAAAAATTAAATGATAGTTTTACGCGTAAACACCCCGATCTGCTATAAGGCACGCCGTACTGGTGTGTTCTAGCATAATTTTGACCATCCGGGTTTCTTTACCGCACCCTACGCTCCGGCTACAGCAGAGGTCTTGCATTCTGAAACCATAGAAGCCCACCCAATTTGCCCACTACGGAAGAGTTCGTGCATTCCGAAACCATAGAAACGCGACCGTTACGACAGTGATCGTACCCGCCAACTCTTCTCAGCAACGCAACGCAAGAACCTATTGGCTACCACAGTGGGTAGCACATTCTACTCCTTATACGAAGATAGACAGCTAATACCCGGACACGAACAAAGAATTGCTACAACTGCAGCTTAAAGGGAGAAGGTTGCTGCCCATGTCTTCGCACGGAGGACAGTGAAAAAGCGTGGCTTCGTTGAATAAAAGCTGTTACAACGAAATGATTTTACACGTTTCTAGAGGCAAAACTCAAACGCTAACGCCGCGCATGCATCTTAAGTAAACTGAACTTTAACAAAATCGCTTCAGTGCAAATTAGACGTCCCAAACGCGAATAAATGTGCGTTACGTAGCGTCTATCACGGCACATAACGATGTACCAATACCAATTTTAATAAAATCGCTCGAATGCAAATTGGACGACCAAAATGTCATATTTGTAAAGTAAAACGTGAAACCTAACGGACATTACCACTGACTGACAGCTCGACGGAAGAGGGAAATGGTGAACAAAACCTTGGGTACGAATAAATGTGCCTGTTACGCAGCTTTTATAACGGCATTGAAAGATGTACCAATACCACGGGCCAGGTAAATATTATATATATAAAATTGACCAGAGATACTACGCAAGAAAACTCCCCAACGAGACCGTGGGTAATCTGCGCCAAACTACCTGTGGAACTACGAAACAAAGGCTTGGGTAACGGCCATAAGTATGCATGCGCGTATGAATAATTTTGTCGCGTAATAACATGACTGTTACTACTGCATAAGGCCAGGCTGCACAAGTGATCATGTAAGGACACAACTACTGCGCACGTGTTGAAGCTATTCGCATACGCCTTATAAGTATGGGTCGATACGGACGAAATGCGACGACGCCCCCTCTGCAAATATTTTAGTACCCTTTCGGGTAATTGCCCTCCGGCCTTTTTTGTCTGCCCTCCCAACATCCGCTATGTTCAATGAACATCGATCGGATACGACAAAGACAGTGCGTGCACGGGCAAGAAAGAAAACGGAAGGCTCTTGAATAAACCAAACAGGCAGACACACCAGTCCAGGAAATAAAGTAACAGCTATAGGAAAGCGTTAGTACAGCATTCCAGTTGGTTGCTCACAGTGCAATGCGTCCGGCCGATATGTTACAACGGCAAGTGAATAGGAAAACACCGTGCAGTGATCGATCCACATACTGGGACGCGGGCAGCTGTAAGGGATTATTTAGCTGTTTCTGTGGGGCGGTTATCTGAATTCTTTTAAATTAATTTGTGCTGAGCAAAACGCCAGTGTTAACGCCCTGCCACGTCGACCACTGCATACGACTGAGAACAGTCATGCACCGACACTGTGGTGCTTCCTATAGATGGATGGATGGATGTAAAAACTTTATTTTCGTCAGAACGCATTTGCGGACGATTCCGTGCTAGATGGCCATCAGCTCATGGCTGACGGCGACCTGGGTGGCCCACTCCACGGCCCTGGTCTGGACGACCGGGTCTGAGCTGGCCAACACGGCCTCCCACTGCTCGAGAGAAGGATCACGCATAATATCCGCCGGTGGCGGCGCTATGCTACAGCTCCATAATATGTGGTCATAGGTGGCCAGTTCCTGGCACCATTTGCATTCCGGCTGAACGTCCGGGTAGATTTTGTTTAACACGTATGGGTTATAGAAAGATCTCGTCTGCAATCTTCGCCAGACGCTTTCCTGCTCCTTCACCAATTGCTTGTCCGGTGGAGGGTAAATTCTCCGCTCAAGTTTGTAATGGTTAGTAATGTCGTGAAAGGACACCAGCCCATCTCTCGTGGACCTCCCTGGAACGTCCGGCTCACCTGCTCGGCTGACGAAACCTCGAGCATTCATGTGAGCCGCCTCGTTCCCAGGGTTCCCAGAGTGGGCCGGTACCCAGACAATTTCCACCTCCGTAGTCCCTCGCCCCGTGGCCCGATTTAGTAATCCTGCCGCTGTGACAGAGATTCTGCCCCTCGCCAAATTTCGGATGGCTATTTTAGAGTCGCTGAAAATCAGGTCAGCTTCAGTATTACCTATAGCTAGCGCTATCACCGCCTCCTCTGCAGTTTCTGAGGAGCGGGTTTTGACTGATCCAGAGGTGACTAAGCGTCCCCGCCCATCCACCACCGCAACTGCAAATGCGTCCTTGTTCTTATACTCGGCGACATCTACGTAGACCGCCCCGTTGTACTTCCCGTACTTAGCATGTAAAGAATGTATGTATAGAACTTTGAGTGGTCGAAGCGTTCATCGATGCGTTTTTACAAAGAATAAATGTATACTTGGGACATCAACAATAAATATATCATTGATCATGCGAGTGTAATGGGTTACAACTGGGACCTCACTGTCTTTCGATAACTGCCTAAGACTCATCCTTTTGCATCCGAATTCCAGTGAACGTTCTGTCCCCTGTTTTCGTCCTACTATACATTTGTCGCCGTCTTCAATTCGCCAGCTCTTCCGCCAATACATTTAGTCAACCAACGCGATGTTCCGCCCTTTTTGGGGCTGTATCAAACCATAGACGTCGTACCTGACGTCACCGTTGTTTTCCTCTCTCGCTGGGAGCTCGTCTCCTCGGCCACTGGTCAAAACGCTTCGACATGCTAAACGTTGTACCCTTTCAGCTGTCCATTAAATGCTAGCGCATTAAAAAAAATTGTGTAGCCAAGCAACCAGACAAACGACACAGTTTGAAAAAACGTAAAAAGTACCGTCGCGAATCAATTCAATGTCGCGGATACGGGCGCTTCTTCCAGGTGAGCGATAAAAAAAATCGTGGATACGGCAGACACGACTCAAGTCAGTTCCACGCAGGTATCGTTATGGTTTATTACTCTGCTCTTAAACGTGCTATATCGTGGACGGTCGCCGCAAGTTAGGCGGCCGTCGCTGTCTTGTCTGGTCTGGGTAGCTTGAACGCGCTCAAGTTGAGCGACGGGCACTCCGGGTACTGGTCCAGGTAGTAATAATCCATGTTGAACACGGCCACCCCGTACTTCGTGCGGTGCTTCACCGACTTGTCGGGCAGCTGTGGTTGCGTTGCTCGTTATGCACCACAAGCGTAAACAACGGAAGCGAATTTTATACGAACAGCGCACGGCTGAAGACACGTGAAAACTACGCCTCTTGTTTGTTAAAAGAATCATTAACTATCATCGAAACTCGAAGCAATAGAATAATATGCGCGACGATAAGAATACCGAAGCGAGTGCTGGTTTGAGTGGTGGACTGCATAGCGAATAGTTCCTAAACGCGTACGTTTCACGGCGTCTAATGTATATATCAGAACGAGTATAAGCGAAGTTCGCCGAGAAATTCGATAGTATGGTGAGCGCCGTGTCTCAGCAGATGCAGAATTCATGCAGCTTGGAGACTGCGTTTATTCACATCGAAATGATGAACATGAGACATGAGAACACACAATAATTTTTAATTTATAGCATATGGGAAGAACTGAGTCGGTTTAGTTTGGAGGAATGTCTTTAGTTCATAGTGAAATTTGTTCGTTTGCACAAATGTCGGCGCTTCACTGTCGGCTGCTCACTCCTGAAATGAATTTTACCATACAGAGTTATTAATAAGTAGTGCAACCTTTTCGAATCAGGCCTTCGGGATCAAGCTTCTGTATCGGTATCGCGAAAAAATACCAAAATGAAGGAGCAAGAAACACCCGATACCCTTTTTCAGAAGATAAGGCTGTAATTATCATCCTTGTGTTTTCCGTATCAGTAAAAAAAAAAGCATACCGTCCGTTATATAGAGCACGCTGATCTGCAAAAACTAATGTAATGTTTCTCCTCCTACGAAGCTTTATTTGTGATAAACTGACTGTTGTACCACATTGTACTGCAATAATGTTCTCAAGACAGCCTTCTCATCATCGTCATCAGCCTATTTCACATTCACTGCAGGAATTACACCATCTCAAGCGTCAGACGTCTCTGTCAATGCCTGCAAGTTTCCCAATTTTCTCACGTCAGCTAATCTTTTAACCCGTCCTCGACGTAATTTTCGTTCCATTGGCACCAGTTCTACTACTCGGATAGATCACGGGTAATCTGGTCTGTTAGCCCAGAGCGATCCAATAAACTGCATCACTGCGGAGCTGTGATAATGACTCCCTGTCGAATCACCTTCAAAGTCAAGTCACTCGAGTGCGAAAGAATTTGTTCCACAGTTTATTTTTGGGGTCTTTTTCTGGTGTACCGAGCATCCTCTCCTGGTTAAAGTTGCTTATAGATATTGCAGGAAGCTGATACACTAACACAGCACGAATAATTGTTTTTGTGTTTGTTGTTCTTTGAAAACATTCACATGTGCACTTTTTCCTTTATCTGCGTCTAGATGTGTCTTTAGTATGTTTCCTGTGCTTCAGATATATATTTAAGTTGCCAGTCAGCGATTTGTCGCGTTACCTTAGTCCTGTCTCTATATTGAGGCTGTGTACGATGCAATCATCCTGAACCATCTAGCCCTGACCAAATACCCGTAATGAAAGCCACGCTTACCAGTGATCTTGCAGAAGCGGTAGTGAGGTATTCTATGACAACCGTGTTGGAGAATCCGGAAGGGACGCTGTGCCCATCTCGAGCTGCGCTTCCAATAAGTGAGCATCGCTGAAGTCAAAAGAAGAGACACAAAGAAAAAGCGAACTTAAAAAAAGAAGTCAAGTTAACCATGCGTAACGTTATAATTGTGTCTGAAATGATTGATCTCTCTCTCTCTTTCTCTCTCTCTCTCTCTATTCATACTCACAGTGGAACGGGGAACAAGGTTTGCGCCCACGCAGGGGCTTCCACGCTCCGTCTTTTGACCGTCGGTAGTGATCAGAACCAACGCTGCGGTCGTAGATATGGCGACGGGCAGGTGAATGTCTCGCATTAATTTGATCACGTTGTTCTGGAATGGATTCGACGAAACGAGTTTCCCACAGTGAAACCGAAACTATGAAAAATAAGATAAGATGGTATCTCGGGCCGGTTAGCGTAGCATGTAGTTAAGATTCGAGAGGACCAATGATTGTACGAAAGGGCACTGAAAAAAATGAACATGTCGCGCTATCAACTGTGTACGGGCTTTTTTTTTTTACTTGCCTTGCAAGGTATAACAGCCGCAACAAAGGAAGGAAAGAAAGCCCCGTTTTCCGGCCCCGCCCCAATTTTTTTCTTACTTTGTTGGTTCTAGCGGCTCTGACAGCTTGCATGGAAAGAAACAATGAACGCGTGGGGTTACTAGCCAGTGCAATAGGTGCCTTTATTTCTTTTTGCTTCGTATAAGCGACGGCCCTGCCAAATCTGAAAAAGTAAAAGTCACCTGTGCACAGACATGGCACTCTTACCTCTCTGCAGTGCGGTCGTTACAACCGGTGACCGTTTTATACGTACAGTAAAATTCTGGACATTTTCGATCGGGTCGCCTTCTGCTGCTCTTAGTGGAATGTTTACGAACACGCCTGTGCCAACAGTAAAGCAAAGCTATACGTGCAGCCTCTACTCATTAGTACTTGCCGGTAGTCTAGTCAGTTGACTGCACGGCTATTATGACCTTTGACGCTAGCTATAGACACACCCAAAGCGACGGATTTCATATGGTCACTCAACTTCTACGCCGAGATTTTATGCCTGTGACTGCTACGTCTGTGTCTGTTACATCTTTTGCACGTCTGTCCTTCCGTGACGGCTACCACTCCCAATTTGAGTGCAAAGGTGTGACGTCTGTGCGCGCCTAATACTCCCAGCATGACGACCCGGTGCCAATATAATGAAACATGGTTAGAGCGCTAAGGAAAGCAAAAAAAACTAACACAATAGGCGCAGGACGTGAGATGAAAAGCAAGTGACTCTACTGCCCAAAAGAATACATACATTAAAGGTCACGCAAACCGTTTGTGTCACTTCAGGGCGCACTTGATGTGAATAATTTTTCTTACGTACGGGAACGGAAGCGCGAACACGTGTTATGGAGATGCAATTGACGTTTCGGACTCGATGTGAAGAGCGCTTAAATAAACGCTATACCATTAAAAGGCACCCGTACAATTATGTTTATTTTCTTCCAATGAAAGTCATCTCCCGCGCTGGCTATATTCATGCACCGCAAAAGTGTCACGAACCCTGTGCCGCTCGTGCCATATTGGCACGTGTATGCAAGTGCATTCGCGGCTTCTATACCAGTAGTGTCACATTGGCACGCACCCATTCTGGAATGACACCGGGCCATTCTGGGGCGATTCTGGAGCATTAGCACAGAATGGGCAGGCACCCAGTGCCGCATACCGAGAGGGTTAGTCACATAAAATCAAGCAAATGAAACAAGCCCACTGAATTTAAGTGATGTAATCCGCTATACCATTATGAGCTCGGTATGTTTTAGAGATGCCTACGAACCGGTACTGTGTGCTCAGGATTCATGCAGATTTTTTTTTTATTGCGCCAAATTGAGGTGCGCTAACACGAACTATACTTTGGCGGTCAGCATACAGGGTTTATATAGGCCATTAGCTGGTACTTGTACTTGGAGCCTATACGTATAACCTTCGTATATATATGCGTCTACAAATATACCAGACAAGGAAACGACGAACGCCAAGCGCAGGGGAATAGGTAACGAGAGCTTAACTTTAAAGGTTAAGCAGACGTAACGCCACGTGATGTTTGGTTCGATGCCTGCCGTTGTCAAGACAATCCATTCGTTCCCGACGTACGCTTTTTATGCCGACGCATCCAGCCAGGACCCAAGGCTAGGGACGCCACAACCGCCAAACAATCTTAAATATTGGGAGCCCCAAGCCACTCATAACATGCGACACAGATCAGTTGAGGTGAAACAGGAGCCTATAGTGGCGATCAACGATTGGCAAGAGCGTAGGCTTCAGGGCGCATCGCACAGAAGCGGAAGCGAAGTATGACGCAGCGTTTGTCGAAGTTACGTCACGGCGTACCTAACTCATGGAGCATGCGCAGTAAGCAGAACGCTATTTTTTTTAATAGTCATAGCGTTTACTTTCACTGGCGTACGATGCTCTAATGTAATAATGTAATGTAATAATGTAATAATTTAATAAAAGAATGCCTCTCACCTTGCTTATCAAGACATCGCTTATTGCAATGGTGCAGGGGACGACGTCTCTTTCTGGGTGCGATTGGAATATCACCAGGGACGCGCTGTAAGTAATACAGAAAGGTGACGAACCGGCAATTAAAACAAGAGGAGCTGTATTCGTGTGATGCGTTAGCGAGTCATCAAATCTGGTGCTTCATAAAGAGAAATCATTTCATTTATCTCTCTCTTACAGACAAGGTGTGGCCTACAGAAAAATCACCAATTACCCTGCTTGATAAGAAGGCATGTATTTTGAATTCCGATAAGCAAGCGACGCTTAGAATTGTTGCTTTGCTTTGATTCAGCTGGCGGGACGCAAACGTGATCTTTGTGCACGCATGCTAGCTGTTCTTCCTAAACAAAACTCAGAAGCGAGTCAGCGCTTGCTGGCGTCTTCTTTCACACACTGCTCGCGATTTTCTCTAATTAGTTTGCTCGTGGAGAAGGAACTTGGCTTCCCAGGGGATTAAGGTGACCTCACGTGACCTCGAAGCTCGAGGCGACACCACGCCACGATGCCAGAGTGCAGAGTCAGTTAACACCGAATACATAAACCCAACTCGACGAAGAGTATTACATCCAACAACTTAGCCCCCGCAGGGCACATAAAAATAATGACCTTTCCGTATCGAATGTATAATTCTAGTCAACCGCAAGCATTACTAGCAAAATGTACTACAACAACCCTGCGTCCCCGTAGTTTCATATTGCACATTTCGTGCCTTCTTGATTGGATTACCAGAGCAAAATTTGTGTAGTGCTACGTAACGTGCACTAAAATAATCCGCCCTAACCTAAATATACCCCTATTCTGACGTTTGCATTAGGAATGCTCTTCACTTTGAAGATACGTTCACTTCGTGTGGTCCCTTTAAACTTGTTGGTAAACACTTGTCTTAGTTGCCTTGCTTAAAACTCGTGAAAACCATTCCGTAAGCCAGCGACATCACACCCGCCGACTCCTGAGCAATGGTGAGGAGAGAAATGTCGTGTGTGAATCTTTTGAAATGGGGGGGGGGGAAGCATCTTTGCCTGTGACGAGCAATTTTCCACTAGGCTTCAAAATAAGTAAATAAATAAATCCACCTCCATACCAGCCTGTGAAGGTGGATGTATAGAGAAGCTATTGCCGACGTTAAACAAGCAACTGTAAAAATAAGATTTGTCAAATGTATCCCTTTTCTTTTCGGTGGCAGCAAAAGCTATGAAAATATTGTCACGCGCATCACCTTGCATAACAACGACTTCCTTAAAAGAAGTGGGAACAGCTCCGCGCACGTCCGATTCCATCATGACCTATAGTTGGCGACAAAATAAGAATTGCGCCCGTCCGATTCCATCATGACTTATTGTCGGCGACAAAATAAGAATTGCAAGGTTCTATGTACATGGTCCAATACAGTGCGTCATGTGGTGGGATTTGACCATTTGCCTAAAGTCAAGCGGGTCGTGTATTCAGAACATCCGCTTTCCCCTGTACAGATCAGTCTCTGCGTCACAGGTTTCAGGAAGAAACCTGAACGTCCAGGGCAAATTTTACGTGTGGCCTTGATACCATAGCTCAGCCATAACTAATATTTTGCCTTGAAACAACTAGCTTTTATTTTCCAATTAGCCCATAGCATTTACATCAGCATAGCAAAGCCATTAAGACGGGAGCGGACTCCAGCTGGCTCGGCTCTCTTTCAGAAGTGAAAGGCAGGTGTACTGCGTTTCCGTGGGAGGAGCTCGTTTGTAAATGCTAGGTTGACGCAGGCTATAGACCTTTTTCATCCAGGCTGTGGCAGCAGTGCATTCTTGACACCACAAAACTTCCGGTGATGCATTTCTGACAGTCAAGTTAGCCAATAAAACGGAAGTATATTGCACATAGTTTACTGCAGGTACATATTCTTGATGTGTTCAGATATAAAGAAAGTGCGGCATGTGTCGATCTCATGTATGGGCTTCCTTTTTTGGCACTGAACAATAGAATTCATTTGTAGAACATTCCAACTTCAAAGCGAAGCTGGTGCCAGCTGGAGGGTTCTGTAAATTTATAGGCTACTGTAACTTGCGTTGTTCCAGAGGGCTTAACTGGAAGTCTTCTGGGAAGCCTCTTTGTAAGCATGAAATGACAAAATTGGTGCTGATGAGAGGGAGGCGCAAAAGGCCTGCCGTGCAAGCGAGGCGTAAGACTTGCCGCGAAGCGTAGAATTGCCGCGAAACAGTCCACGGAGAGAGCGCGTTCTGGCAACAAAGCGCGAGGCCATATGCCTCACATGACGTGCTTCCAACCTGAACTAGATCTTCCTTTTTTTTAAACCTTGTGGAAAAGGTTGCAGCCTTTGTTTTCACGTCAAGGTAAATAGAGAGGTTTACCTTTGCACGGTACCCAGTAGGTACACGTGGTACGTTAGACCCTTTGCGCATGCGCAGCTTCTCCGCCGAGCCGTAGTAGACTTTAACATACCGTCCTCACGTAGCGCGCGAGATCATACAATCAAATTATAGGTGAAGTTAATGATTGGGACGTTGGAGCGTTCCGCATCAAAAACGCATCACGGACGCTAATGCTGTGCCGGGTGAAAATCAGAACACTTTCCCGATATCTGGCACATTTATATCACCCTGGTCACCATAATCCACAACGTACCACCTGTCGAGCGCCCCGGGCAGAGATCTTTTCCACTGTCTGTGGAGCTGCCCCGCGCCCATGGCGGTAGAGCCTATTCCCAACCCTTCCTTTTCCTCGTGGGAGGCCGCTCTTCGGGCCACTTGCTCGGATGACCAGCTCTGGCTGGTGGACCGTGCTTGCCTAGAGATGTCGGCCAGGGGGCTCCCGGACGTCTAGGAGCTCAACCAAATTCGAATAGATTCAATAAAGTTTTATCCATCCATCCATCCGCTCGGCGTCGTCTATCCAGGCGTCAAAAGAGTAGGGCGGATCTAAAACAAAAAAATTGGACGACGCTTAAGCTTCGCCTTCAAGAGTGGAACGCGATAGCGTTCCCGTCGACCCGCCAAGGGGTGTAAGACAATGGGCTACAGGGCAGCCATCACTTACGAGGCGCCCCGCATCGGACGCGGTGAGCGTCAAGCCATATGGTCGAGCAACGCGGCGTTCGGCGCAGCAACGAAACGTGCGCCTGAGCAAGCGGAGCGAACCAAAGAACTCGGTATCCCGGAGGGGGAAATGATGCACGCCAGCCAAACGTCGTGATCGGCACGGGCAGAGAGATAGAGAGATAGTGATCTAAAGAAAGGAAGGACGCTTGATTCTACAGAGGGAGCAAGGCGAAGCGTTGTCAGGGGAGAGAGTCCGAGCCGCGACAGCTCCAATGCGCGCGTGGCGCTATCTGTCGGGGCAGCGCCGTACATGGAGAGGAGAGGGTCTTCTGTGTTTGCCGCAAGATGGCTCTGCGTGTACGGAAAGCGCAGAAGAAATGCAGCGAAACGCACTTCGCTACTCGTGTAATTGCGACTTCTGTAAGTTACATGTTCATAATTACCGATATACACCGCAGTATAACATTCCACGGCTCGTTTCGAAGGCAACACCGCATTCACTAGAGACGCGTTTGTACCTCTTGGAAGCATCGAACTCGTGGCTGAGTGGTAGCGTCTCCGTCTCACACTCCGGAGACCCTGGTTCGATTCCCACCCAGCCCATCTTGGAAGTTGCTTTTTATTTATGGAGTGCCTGCCGTGATTTATCGCTCACGGTCAACGCCGCAAACGCCGACGCCGACACCGACGCCGACGACACCGGCTTTTCTGCGACACGAGCTCCTTAACGCTATCGCGTTAAAACGATAAACGATCACCAATACTTCGTTCCCTAAGAAAATGAACTAAACGATGGCTGCTTTTCATTTGCCGCTTCCACGATAGAGAGCAAGCTGCAAGGGCGAATTGCAATCCAGGCGGGCGGTCGAGGGCTGGCCTGGTTGGTGTCAGGTTACGCAACCCCGGTAACCGGAACGGCAGTCAGAAGGACATGGCCTGTGGGCCCGGCGTACGACGTAAAAGGGTAACGTGTCACGCAAAGTTGAAAAACTAAAATCTCAAGTGCCTCGACCGATGTAGCGACAGCATTTGCTAACCTAAGAATTCACGCACATTTGCGCGTGCTGGCATAACACCTCGCAGCAAGGAAAGCAAAAGGTTTTACCCGCTGAGAAGATCGCGGAGCTTTCCTGCGTTTTGCTTCGTCACGTCGGCGTCCGCTGGGTTAATCTTGATTCCGACAATCTTCGGCACGTCCACGTCACTCGTTCCCTTGATGGCGTCGAAGGCGAACTTCCGGAAGCAAGATAAGATAATAGACAGTTTTAGTTACACGTACGCAGAGGCTTCACGTGCGCAAACGTGAAAAGCCTACGTACCTTACGTGCACGCCATCTGAAACGCTTTTAGCTACACGTACGCGACACACGCCAAGAGGGACCCCGTAACTCCATCTATCGGGAAATGTGAACACGGCGGTAGCCAATTCAATCCTGTCGCCATGTTTCGATGCGTGCCGTCTGCGCGCGCGCGGCCCGCTATCGCTTGTTCGTGATCTTGCGGAACTCCCGCGCGAAGCTGTCTACGCGCGCAAGAAACGCACGCAAAGAATTGAATCTCACGTACGTCCGTGAGACGCGCGCGCGCCCGCTACGTTCTACGCATGCGCACTGCTCACACGTAGAAGCTCTACGTACGCAAAGCCTCTACGTACGTGTAACTAAAACTGTCTAATAAGTGGTCACGCAAACAGGCAGACAACAAGCGCTCGGGCGACAGAAGTCATCCTAATCATCATCATCGAGATAAGTTATTTTCTTGTGAGGGCTCTTGGCGGGGATTCGCATAATAAGGAGGACAGGGAGTCACGAGTAATAAACAATGGTAACTTATATAACCAGAAAAAGAATATTGTCGGGACAAGAGTAATTATGGGAACGTGCATGTAAGAGCAATAAAAGTAACACACGTAATACCAAGAAGCCAGTCCGGGCGCTCACACAACAGGAATACGCAAAATTAAGCACGGCAATCAAAAGAAACATCAGCTGGCGAAGTGTGTTTTACCGCATATATCTAATCACTGCTTATTGAAATCTTGAAGAGTTATGTTCATTTACTATAAATTCAGTCAATGGACATCTATGGCAACCGGACGAAGTTAAGAGCATTAGTCGAACCATCTATTCATTGCATGCTAAAATGAAAAAAAGTCGCAGTTTCGCCCAATAGATCGATCCACAGGTAACGTACACCTTCCAGAAGCGCTTGGGTTTAAAGTGGACGGAAGCATCAACCGGTCAGCAGACAAGATAAGCAAGACACGTTTAGAGTGTTCGTGGGGCAAAAAAAGCAGTGAGGAGATTGACACGACCCGATCTCTCAAAGTCATGACTAGCTGTACAAGCTAGATTTTGAACGAAAATGCATTAAGGAACTATACACAATAATACTAGATAAAGAACGTGTATCGCATGCCTGATTAAATCAAATAGGTCAGATGACTATTTTTTACCATCCCGTTTCAAAGCGGATGCCAATAAATCATCATCTTCATCATCGCAGGGCATGTAGGGTGCTAAATCAAGCCCATAGCGCTTCTTATAGCATTACCTAGAGCGACATGTAATTCGTTGGTCAGACACCCGGTGATCTATCAAAGTTACGGAATGGATGCCAAAACAGGAAAAGCGCAGTCGAGGACGCTAGAGAATGAAGTGTTGTGATGAGATTAGTAAACTTCCACGGGAAAATTTACGTTCTAAGCTGCAGGCGCAAGACAAGGACAATTGGAGATCGCTGGAGAGGTCATTGTTTTGAAGTGGATATGAGTAGGATGATGACTATGACGCCGATGACGACGATGACGTCGAAGATGACGGCGACGATGACGGTGACGACAACGACGATGACGAAGATTATAACGATGATGACAGCGATGATAACAACGATACCTAGAAGGAGATTTGACGCCACCATCTATGCTAGTTTCGTAACTGACGCTGTGCCCGGGATGCACAGGACATGGGCGTGTGACGTGTGTTTCGAATCCGGATTGGTCTAAAACGTGATCATGGCTACACAAAGTGAAACCTTACACAACGAATTCCTTGATAAACAGTTTCGATTCACCCGCACTGCAGCTTCAAATAAAGTTTTCTCAGATTAACGTGACGAGGTACTGAAGGTAGGGGAAGAAAACGAAATTCCGCGATTAAAACTGACGCGCAGTGACCGTAGAACTTGTCGTTCTTGCTCCCAACTTCCCGTTTAAAACAAATGCACTAATCATGCAGTGCGGGTTCTCATGTTAAAAATAAAAAAGTATCCTCGCATAAAAATACAAGAAAGCAATCGTACGCACTTAAAATTATACCTTGAGGTTTTACGTCTCAAAACCACGATTTGATTGAGGCGGGCCGTAATGAGGGACTTCGGATTAATTTTGACTACCCGGGGTTCCTTAACGCGCAGCTAATGCGCAGATCACGGGCCCTTTCTTTTTCCTGCATTTCACCCTGTTCAAAATGCAACAAATACAAAGCTAAAGCCGAAGCAGACGCTACATTCATATGCAACGTTTACAAGAGTGTCTGGCCTAAACACTCTTGCCTAAAGTGTACAGACCATTGCACGTTGGACGCCCGATGGCAACGTGGGAACGCGCTTACTAGTGTGGTTGCTTGGGCTAGTTGGTAATTCATGATCAAAAATAACGTACAGCGCAAAGGACAAGGACAGCGATAGATGACATACACAGCGCTGACCTTTACTTTCAGCATCACATCGGCAACGTTTGAGAAGTCGTCCGCCAGTACGACGCTGAGGGCTGCGTAGCCGTTCTTCTCCCAACCGTCGATGTGACCCAGACTGGCGTAGCATGCGACGTCCTGGGAACCATCGTAGTCGAAGCCGATGTACTTGACCTTGTCCTCACCCAGCGCAGCGATCGCCTGGAGGCCCACCTTTGCTGCCGAATGAAATGCAAGTGTCAAGTGAGCACCGGGAAATTTTCTATCCCACAACGTAGAGCAAAATACACAGACGATAGGACAGCATGACGAAACCACATCCCCCGTGAGATACACGTCGGCAGCGGCAAAGGAGAGCACATGCAAATCACTCGCGAACAAAAAACAGCAGGAATACTATAAGATTCACTCACAAGATCTACAGGCATGTCAACAGTCATGACAAGGAAATGAAGTCATTCACGTACAAACGATACGACGTCATCACAACACGTATTGCAGGCACTCAAATGTGCGGTGCCAAAACACAATAAAACCATCTACGAGTTGCCGCGTCTCTAATGCGGTAAGGACGATGTCGATAAGCAATATTCGGCAGGTAAAGAAAAGACAACAAAGAAGAAGATTTTACCGCGCGCCTTGAAAGATCAATCTGGTTACTGCTACTGCTGATCGACGCTTTTGGTCCCCGAGTTACTGACGTCGCAACATTATTTAAATATCGTTACGGTGCATTTGATTTAGGCACTTATTTGATTCAACTAGGTGCTGAGACAATTGTCTGTCGATCATAGCTAAAAACAAATTGCTTAACATTTCTTTTTTAAAAAAAGGGCATGTTATGACTGAATAAACGCGAATGCCTTTGTCCCCTTAAAATGACTTAATATGGCAGTAGATGGAATCATTAGGCTCATTGTGATTAAATGAGTGTTCACACATCACCATACGGGTTAGTAGCGCCTGTAGGTGTACGCCATGCCTTCTTTTGTCCTCGTGTTTCTTTGCGCTTGACTATTCTTGTCAAGTTGCACGAACAAGCCCGTATTTCTACTCTTCTCGTCGTACCTACGTTCATCTTAGTGGGCGGTTTGATCGGCATTCATCAAAATCAACCGCCCACGTCTTCAACTACTTTGCTTATACTAGTAATCTTGTGATTTTATGTATGTGTTATGAAGACCTCACCGTTATTAAAAAAAAAACAAGAAAGAAACACCGTTGAAACGTAGAAGAAGAAATGCCCTCGAACTATAAAAACAAATAAACCACTCGCAAAATTTCAATTGAAAGCGTGGTTTCCTCTCTAACCATTTTTCTCTTCTGAATGACTCCAAATGATTGACGAGTTGCATAGGCTCACCAATCTTCAAACTTCACTGAGCATGTGTTGGCGGGCTAGTTGGTTAAGCATGATTAAAAAGACGGCGCCGAATAAAACAACACACGAAGAAAGGGGACACGAGACAAGCACGTAGGCGCAGTTGTTAGTGCGCCAACGTGCTTGTCTCGTGTCCCCTTTCTTCGTGTGTTGTTTTATTCGGCGCCGTCTTTGTAATCACTTCAAACTTCGCACAATAATTGAACGGGTTTTCGGTGGCGAGGAACACGTATGTCACGTGTTGCATGACGTGTAGAATTTATTTCCTCCTGATATCTTTTAACTGAAGCGCAAAAAAAAAATTCCTTGCACGCGTTGTTGATGCCCCAAATGCCTTCACTCCTCCTTGCAGAGGCAGCCGTCGTGACAGACTTTGACGGAGTGAGCGGGCGAATAAGTTGACGGGCATATAACCTTCCGTCGCAGAAAACAATGAAGGCGACTCACGTCCTACGTTTCCACACGTTGATCCCATGCTGTAGATGACGTTGTCGCACGGCTGGTACAGCTGGACATAATCGACGGTGTCGCTGGCAGCTCTCTCGGAAGTGACGCACGTCAGACCCGCTGAAAAGATTGTGCCTAACGTCAGCATGGTGCCGTTTTGTGTCGGCGAGCCCCAAAACATCGTCGTCTAAGCAAGCACTTGCGACTTCAAGACGTTAGGCTTAGCGTGACTCAAACAATTTTTGCTCACCGTATGGGAACGCAAACTCAATGAAAACATAACCGGACGTGGTTTAATCTGCTGCCTTTTCTCAAAGCTGTTCAAGCTATACAATCCATAAGAGCACAAGGAGCCGTTGCTGGGGTCATGCGTATCGCAAGACCTGACGGAATCGCGCAGTCATTCCAGATATTACGCGGTCCGGCCACTTGTGTCTTACAATTAGGGGGCCTATATTTACAGAAAAAGAACTTACGATAGAAATTTTTAAGATCAGGTGCTAGATATCCAATCGGGCTGACGGATATTATTGGGAAGGTGGGCAGGCAAAAGAAAACAGCACTCCTAAACGGGGGGGGGAAATGTGGATTACGCCCGAGGTGAGCCAAGTGGAATCGAAAGCAATCGGTCGTGTCTTGTCGATCTAGAAAAACCGCACAACAATTTGCACTGAGGTGGGAGCTAGGGCTGCCGCCATATTTTCCAACGCAATTTCTTCGCGCGTTGCCAAGACCCGTAGGTTTCATCCACCTTTCAGAAGCACTGGTATTGAAAGCGGATAAAACGACTAACCGGTTAAGAGTCAAGTTAGGCAAGAGACGTTTAGAGCATTGGTGAGAATAAAGTAGGGAAGAGATTGTTAACACCTTATCCGCTAGAAGCGCTCGTAATTGTACAACATAAGTTTGGAGCTTCCTACAAGAGGAAGAGAGAAAGTATAAGGAGACGTAATGAATTAATGTTTAGGAAACGAGGGGCAACATGCTAGACAGATAAGCATGTATAGCATACCTGATCAGCTCAAGCAGGCTAGGTGACTATTTGCTACCGTCGCGTTTCAAAGGGGATGCCAATAAAGCATCACCATCTTCTCCTTCCTTGCATTCGCGTTCCCATACAAACGAGAACTTAGTTAGGCCTAACCATAAGACCAGCTCTTCGGCTTGCGCCTCCGCTACAACGTGCGACTTCAGCATGATTTCTGCTTGTACACTTGTGTTTCACTTTACGCCGTAGTTGATCAAATAACAGCGGCGCGAAATCGCATTCTCGAGATATTTTTAAGATGTATTGTACTTTATGCTTTGACGATGGCATTTCAGTTATCTGAGATAGCGCTTGCGGGTCGGATACGACATTCTAAATGTCTAATAATTTATTTCTATCTTAGAGCCCAGCTCTTAGGAGTCCCTTCCGGCTGAGGGTCGGCGCCCTCGGCGTATCCGAGGCAACGAGCACAACGAAGGATGCAAGAGCGAACGCCGAGAGCAGCGGGGGATGAAAAATGGCGACAGCAAAGAAAGTGCGAGGAGGAAAGCGGTGAAGGAGGGTGAGGGCGAAATCGCGAGAGGAAAAGCGTAGTGCGGCTCAAGACGGGTTCTGCGGCTACGACCGCTACGAGATGGCGCCAGAGTAGCGCGCCGACGTCTGTTCACCGTCAGCATGCGGCGAGCGCGTCCACTGATACCATATATGGAAACAAAGCGCTGCATGAGAAACGAAGCGCTGCATGAGCAGAGGCCTGTCTGCGACGGTTACGTGAATCACGCCCACGCGTCACCTCTCGCGATATCCCGATTAGTGGTGCAGTCGCGTCACACTTCTCTCCGTTTGCAAAGTGCCGCACGAGACAGATTACCAGCACCAGCCAATATATCGAGAAATTAATACACGTGTACAGCTGCGCCTAAATTCTCTATTAGGCAGTATTGTAATCGTCGGTGAACTTTCTTTGACTAAGGCGAGAGCCTTGTATACCCCGTTAGGAGAAAATCCGTCGCAGTCGACGTGACCGAAAGATGGCACCAAAATGGCTGACAGCTCAAAGTGTAAAAACACGTTAAGGAATACCCAACATTGATTTCGAATTTCTCAGGGAGGCTCCCGTAAACAAAGTGTATTAATGGACTCGAAAAGAAAACTTGGTACAATTCGGTCGAAGTGGGAATCGAAGCCGCGCACATGCGGTGTGCGAGACAAGCATGCCTCCCCGACGCCACCTCGGCTCCACGGTTCTGGTTGGCTAAACATGTTTACTAGTGCGTGCGTGACTGTGCACGTGACAGCGCAGCCAATGGGGAGGAGGTGGCGCCACGTCATGAGTGCGTATCTCGAGCTCGTTCGTGACGTTGCGAGGTCTACAAACGGCATAATGCGCTCGCATTCTCACTCATGAGCCGTCTTAAGTGTCAATTCCAATTTTTTCTTTATTTAGGGCAATAACAGAAAATTGCCTAAAGATCCATGGCCAAATGCGAACAACTACCTCACTAGGAGCAGTAAAAAGCGCTAAACAACAGGACGAAGAGAGGGACACAGACAACAGCGCTGTGCTGTGTGTCCCTAAAAATTAAATTATGGGGTTTTACGTGTCAAAACCACTTTTTGATTATGAGGCACGCCGTAGTGGGGGACTCCGGAAATTTCGACCACCTGTGCTGTGTGTCCCTCTCTTCGTCCTGTTGTTTAGCGCTCTTTACTGCTCGTAATCATGAACCAACCAGCCCAAATACGTACTCTTCTGCTTGACCAGATCCGGACACCCTTATAGCTGCAGTAAAAGACGGAGCAGACGACAAAAGCACATAGCACTCTCGAGTATAATGTCCCTTTAACAAGTGCAGCAGCGGGAGGCTTACCTTCCTACGCCATCCACAGTGTTTCTACTGTCGGCTTACCATACAAGCTAGCGTCGCCATTTCCATCGTTTGCGTTGTCGTCGTGAGGTGGCGGTGTATGCACCGTAATATCGGGAGCAGGCCTAGTCATTGGTGTCCCCGTGCCTTCTGCTTCGCGTTCCGTGACTGCAACGTGACAAAAAAACGGCGCCAGACAGTCACAGAGTGTGTACACACATTCGGGCCCGATGTCCTAAACGCCGGCTCATCGTTCTCTCCACAGGAGGCGGTGTCCTATTCGCCATCGTTCTTATCACCACCTTCGTGGCTGCCGTATATACGACGCAGCTCGGACGCGGCTATAGCGTCAACTGCGGTATTTTGGCACCACGAATGTCGCGGTCCGCGCCTTCGTCATAACGCTTGTTCCGTTCCTGACACTCATTCTCAGAACCTTCAGCCGTGACTAACGCGGCTCCCATGCCGCACACAAATATAAAGAAGCAGAATTTCCTCAATCATTGAGCTGGAAATGTAACTGCTCCGCTGTGAAGCTGTCAAGAGAGCATATGTAGTGACAATTAACAATTGCGATCGCCATTCCCCGAGTTCCAACGGCTCGCGTAGCTCATATATAAATTGCTCTGGAACGTCTCTCTATGCCATCAAAAGAAATCAAAAAGCGAACCGGAAATAACTGAACATAATTCGAGTTCACATAAGCGTGTGACATGTAATTGCTCTGCAGCCGGTTTGTAACAGTAAAGCAATCCTAAGCGTACGGTTTGAAGTCTCAGTTAAGCCATTGGTACAAGCGCACGTGAAGCTGTGAGCGGAACAATGCAATCGGGTAGTTAAGATACAATGCGCACTTGAATTTATGCTTCGGGTACATGAGAACATTGTGCACATACACATACATGCACATACACCACGCGCGTACAAGGGAGGAAAGCAGGGAGGAAGCGCGCCGTCTTCGGTCGCGCGCAGCGCACCAGGGGCGACGGGATTCCTACTCTGGCGGCAACTGCGTACGCCGCAGCCGCACGGGTCCTATTTTGAAAGCGATCTGCGATGGGGACAGGGTCTAGGTGCGCCGACGGCTCGTAGCTTCGTGTGCACTGTGTTTTTCTCGGTGCTCAGCTTGCGTTGAAGCAACAGGCAGCACGAAGGTCACTTTGCTCGCTTTGCACGCCAGTGTTTTGACAACGAGTATTCGCGGTCATCGAGTGTGATATGTTCATGTCAGCCTGGTGCGTGCGTGACGCCATGCTTGGCAATTTAGTTAGTAGGCGAATATTTACACGTTTACACGACTTATAATACTACTATCCTTACTTCGTATAGCTGTATACAAGTTTGTCATCGCAATTGATGCTTCACCTGTCCGGCGAAACTGCGACTTTTTTCATAGGTCATTAAAGAATAAACCCATGCTCAAATTGAACGCTCTTTCGTACTGCCTATTTGTTTCTCGCATTTTTGCACTGAAAAGGAGCAACAATCTTAGAGATTTAGGGTCTAGACTCGTTGTTAGCATGGTATTATGAAGAAACGGTGAGTAAAAAAGAAATAATAAAGCGTCGAGCAGAAGGCAACACCTATCAAAATATAGCAGTTTTTCATCGCAGCCGAGAAGTTCTGATTAAGCACCGTTCTCAATACCTTGTCACACCTGATACTGAATGAAACAGCATTCCACTGCATTCAGTTGCCCAAACCGCACTTTCCCATCCGGGAGACAAGCTTAGGAGCACTGCAAAAAGTATTTTGATGGGACCTCTTCAGGCAAACTCACTTAATATGATGGCGACGACGAGAAATAATAGGCACAGCGCCACCACCAAAACGACGACTATTATCCGAATTCTCGACGATCCGAGGATGCCGTCTCTGCACAAAGTTCACACAGCATTAATGTGCATGCATGGGAATCTGAAATTGAAAGGAATTCTGGGGTTTCACGCGCCAAAACCACGATCTGATTATGAAGCACGCCGTAGTGGGGGACTCCGGAATAATTTTGACCCCCTCCATGGGGTTCTTTAACGTGCCCGCAATGCACGGGACACGGGCATTTTTGCATTTCGCTCCCATGAAATTCGGCCGCATGTGGCCGGGATTCAATCCCGCGACCTCGTGCTTAGCATGCGCAGCACCATAGCCGCTAAGCCACTACGGCGGGTATGGCAATTTCGAGAAGACTTCGGACTACCACCTAGAAAACCTGAAGTACCAGAAGCCGCTTCTAGTACTGGACTTTGCGTCTGTTGTAATGCTTTAACGGCTACTGGCACAGCAAGTAAAATATTGTTATTGGTATGTTGGTAATTTGCAAAACAAGAGGCATGCGAACATTCGAAGTATCATAGTCAAAGAAAAAGAAAATTGACGCTGACCACGGACATAAATAATAACAAGACATTTCAGCATCCATTTTTCGTTTGACTACGACTAATCGACCAGTCCGGTTTTCGTCACACACCTGTGACTTCACTAGAAATTTAAAATCAGAACAGCGGTGTCTTTTGCTATTCCATTGGTATATCCAATCTGAGAATTCGCTATTCGAAAAGTTTCAATATTCGTTTCTATTAGAATTTAAACGATAATATCAGTTATACATACAGTCTCGAGACAGAGATCGATGCAAGCGGGGACCCTTCCGAATTTATTGGCAGCAAGAGCCACGCTTGTTGTGCAGATGAATGTCACGGTGCAGATGCCGCATTCACTCGAATATAGGTGAACCCCTACATATCTAACTCTCTGAGAAATTTTAAAAAGTTACCTCGAATATACGTCGACAACCCGAAAGCTTTTAATACAAACGAAAAACTTTGAACATGACGGACCCTTATATACCGTAAGCTCGGTTAGTATATCTCGCTAGTCGATGCCACAAGATGCATCATTGTCGGAAATGCCAGAGAATCCATGCTTTCCATGCACCCGAAGCAACGTCGTCATCGGTGCCGTGAAGTGTATAGTATATGCTGCATTTCTTAAACTTAGTGTGGATAATCTTGGGACTGACTTTACGGCGTTAGTTCGGTGCAATTAGCTAGCTTTGCTAACCACTGCAGGAAGAGATTCCTTGTTCAAGCATATAGGTCGATAGCTCACTTTGGGTGAGTTAAAAAATACGAGAAAAGACAAGGTCGACCTGTATTGGAATAAATACGGTACCTCCTGTTCAATAATTTCTGGTCGTTCGTAACAATATTTGCTACAAGCTGTTGTCGCGATGAGGACAGAGCGATTTATTATACGCACAGTCTCGCCATGCATGCGCCTTATACAAGGGACGTGCAGTCCTGCACTATCGCAATCGCCCGCTCCAGTGGCTTAGCGGCTATTTTGTTGCGCTGCTAAGCACGAGGTCGCGGGATCGAATCCCGCCCGCGGCAGCCGCATTTAGATGGAGGCGAAATGTAACAGCACCCATGTCCCGTACATCGGGGACGCGTTACAGATCCCTTGGTGGTCAGTCAAAATTATTCTCGAGTCCCCCACTATGCGACGTGCCTCATAAACAAATCGCGGTTTTTGGTAGGTAAAAGCAATGAATTCAATTTAGTATCACAATGGTCTCTCAATAGTAGGTGACCAGAAGCTCTGTGTGCTTCTGGGGACCTACTGTCTCCTTGCTACAATATTAGACAACTTTAAAATAACGTTTTTGCCTTATGTGCGTTAAGCGCAAGCACCCTTACGAAGCGTTACCATGCGCGTCCTTTCAATACTTAATTTAACGTGCACGCAAGTGTAAAAAAAAAAGGTTAAAGGCAGAGCGTCGTCTAATGTCTTGTTTCAAACGTATCCAAGCCAAGACAATCCAACAAGGACCATCCTGTTCTTGCTATGCGGACGCGTCTCTTTTAGGCACACAGGTGCCGGAAATGCAGAACGATCTCAGAAATTGGACGCAATATGCACTCATGACTAACATTTCGGGCGAGTTTAGAGGAGGCGAAAGCTCATTTCAATAGCCACCGGCCATCAACGAGAAAGTAGCCATGACGAGAATTCACGCTGAAGTGGGGGATCCGTGGGTGTCGCGACGTTCGAGAACGCTATTTCTTAGCGTGCGTGAAGGTTACAAACGTTAAACTCGCCAGTAACGTACGTTATCAAAGCGCACGTGAACCGCTGAAATTCAATAACGTTCGGAGCATGCGCAGTCAGGACAACGTTATTCCTTTACGTACGTAGCGTTGCCCGTGTGCGTCGCTTGTGTTCTGGCGATGTCCATCACGCCATTGCGACATGCCTTTTACGAAAATACGCAACAGTTACACGGCAAAGTTCAAGCTGACGGCTGCGCAGTATGCGTGTGAAAAGGTCAGTCGTGCGGCAGGCCGACATTCCAACATCACTGAGGACACGATTCGCGACTGGCGGATGTGTTCAAGCAAGCGACAGGCGATGAAGTAGTATCCCGCTGCACAGTGTGTACCAGTGTATAAGACGTGTGTCCTACGCAAACGTGCATCTTACGCACAAAGGCTTTCGTAAAAAATGGCTGTTCTTTGGAGCATACGTCTTATACTGGGGTGCGACTTGTGCACCGGTGAATACGGCATATATTTACCGGAGTAAATAAAGCCACAAGTTATAGTAAAGCATAACCAAATCTCCTCGTGAGGTCGTAATTCACTGAGCAGCAACCTAGAGGAAGCAGGACACTTACTCAGTCTTGTCTGCAAAAAGAAAAGAAGGACGATAAAAATAGGTCGAAATGCGGCACAGTTTATTGAAAACCGCGACGTATATATTATACGGTCAACAACGAACGTCCGAGCATATAATCATCGATACACGATCAAGTTTCACCCAGCAGGCATGATTGCCTCAACTTGGGAGTACCGATTATGAAAATTAAGAGGGGAACTGGGGTCTCTATTTCGCACATTGTTTAACATTACTTTCGTTACACGCGCTGTAGATTCAACGTGTATTCAGAACGGTCACATGCAAAAAAGAACCAGTAACGTAAACCTATCTACCGCAAGAGTGATGAAAAAAGAACAAACACAATGGACACTGGGCAACTTGACACATATGAACCAGTATATAATGAATCAAACGCGCTTTTGAACTAAAAGCCACCTCACTATAATCCAATAGCGTCTTACACCCGTTCGAACTTATCTCGCACAAAATAACTTACTTTCGTGCGCACGAAACGACTGTAGCGCCAGGCGACTGGTTGTTGCAGAGAGAAAGCGGCAAAGTCAACAGCCCAAGATGGCGGCACTAAAACGCTTCCGTGAGATGGTCTATGTTAAGTGAAAAAAAAAAACATCCGGTGTTTTACTTGTCAAAATCACGATATCGTTATGAGGCATACGGCAGTGGGGGGACTTCGTATTAATTGTGACTGCCTTCGGTTTCTTTAACGTGCACCCGATACACGACACACGGGCGTTCTTGCATTTTGCCCTCATCGAAATGCGACCGCAGCGACCTGGATCTGGTCCCGCGGGCTCGGACTTAGCAGGGAAAGGCCGTAACTACTATGCAACCACAACAGCAGGTGTCCATTAAGTACGACGACGTCGCCCTGGCAGTGAGAGCACGGAAACCAACAGAGCCTCAGAGAGAGTCGGCAGAATCGAGGCGAACTTACCGGCGCCGACGCTCGTTGCGCCACCTGCAGATTGCTGCGGCGTTGCTGCAAAAGAAATTCAAGTGAGGTCTCACAACGGTTACCGCCAAGTCGACGGCGCTGCGCATATCGCTTGCGGAAGCGAGGGTCAACTCACCGACGTCTGCGGGAAACATATCTGAAAAAAAAAGAATTCGTTCCCGGCATTCAACGCGAGGTTCCGTTGGCACGTGACTGTGACGTCACTCGAGGTGCGCCGCTAACGAATAACGAACGCGGCAAACTTTCATCGCAAAATTTGAGCACCCGGAACGAATTTCTAGGCAACGGTGATAACGACGAAATCTTGATAACACAAATGTGCTCCGTAGCAGATAATGATGATGATGATGCTGATAACGATGATGATGATTTAATGGCATCCTTTTCGAAACGGCTGATGGCAAACAGTCACCTATTGGCCTCGAGCTCCACCACTGGAAAAGCTGGCGCTACCGTCGGCGTGACGTGCTAGGAGGGATCACGTGGACATAGCGGCCGCGTCGGCTGCTTCGGACGCGCCGAAGGGAGCTGAAAACGAGTTTAAATTCCCTCGAACGCTGCGGTCCTCATTCAGTGGCGAAATTTTCCCGCTTCGAGTGTCTCCTTTACAACGCTTGAAAGCACTACAATAGGTAGTGGCTGCCTTTGAAGGCGCGCAACATGGTAGGCTACTGCTCGGTGCCGCTGGGCCGGACGCACGTAACGGAGGCCGGTGTCAGCCTTACTCACACGTAGCCGCAGGACAAGAAGCTGCGTGAAGCTTGGCTCGCGAAACAAAACCGGCAAACAGTCATCGGCTGCAACTCGGGTATGCAGCAAGCACAGGCACGAGGAAGATTTCTGCTACGGCGCCCGGTCTGCGATGTTCTGAAAACGCGCACTGAGACGCTCGCCTGAGTCCGTTGCCCGACTAATGTCATGACGGTTTGGTGTATGAACTTGTCGATGCTATAGATACTGGCAAGTTCAGTGGAGTGGAAAGGCAGCGGTAAGAAGCACATTTAAAAAAAAGCGTGGCATATGGTCATGTTTGTGTTATGAATTAATGCACTGGATTACAAAAAAGGAGCAGAGGGAAATTGCACGCTGAGAGCACCGATAAACATGCAGTGCTGCGCAACTCGAGAAATAGTATTTAAAGGTCAAAGAATTTAGAAGAAAAAATGATTGAATCGTCGCGACGGCACATAACAGTCCCCGTAGGCGTCGAAGTCTGTACAATGAAATTCTTTTTGAACAGCTCTGATAGCGCCCACGCAACAATGGTTGCTTGTATACTGTCAAATGTTCATATTCTGCGGCCTTAAGCTCATGGCACGGTGAGAAAACGCGCGCGCGGAGAAAGCGAAACAGTGCGCGGACAAGCATGCAGACGCGCACTCAGTCGCTGCGAATCTGCGCGATCGCTGCATTGAGGCTTCGTTCTATTACACTCCATTTAGTTATACAAACACTATAAGAACATATTTCACATAGTTTGCTCTCTGCGTTTACCTACCTTTCACGCAAAAAGCCGGTTCACGAGACTCCATCGCGGCGACCGCGCGCAGTGGCGTTCACTGTACGTATTCGATAAAGAGATAGCGTCTGTAAACGATTGTGTGCTTTCAGTTTGCCCAAGATTATTATTTAGACAGTAAGGAACTTCTCTCGTTTCGAAAGTACTTACAGAAATGTCCGGGAGAGCCCGCGCGTGGTGTTTTCAGTGACCGCTGACAGCAAAACCTATGAGGAGCGCGCCGCGTGATCCCTCATACTACGCCAGCGAGGCGCTTCCGATAGATGGCGACTCCGTAACTCCTCGCCGCCAATAGCCAGCAGGGTATAGGGCATCTGGCGCCATCTCTCGGCAGACACGCAGTGATTTAGGCAACCCACGCGCAAATAGTTTAGCAACCCCGCAACGCTCTGTGCGGTATGATCAAGTTAGGCTTGGCTGTTTGAAACACGATTGCGGGAGCCGACAAGATTTGATCGATGCCGTATATGTAACCTAGCAAAGTCGCGCCTCGTGTCTGCGCGTTACAGTTGACCGTAAAAGTGGTAACTTTTAGATCTGTCACTCAATAATACTCGTAATCGTCATAATATTTGGCACGAAGTAGCAGAAGGCGCACTTCCCACTTATTGCTTCGTTCAAGGTATCAGCGCACAACTGCCCGGTATGATTAAACATTCGAACTCATATTAGTAAAGCGTAGTGCTTCTCATCACGGTGCGAAATACTTTTACATCAATCACTCCATGAGCCCAAAAGAGGGAACGACAGAAAAACGCAAAATAAGGTCACGGAGAATAAAATAGACTGATTACACTAATAAATGTGCAAAATGTACAGCGGCAAGATATCGTTGGAACAGGATTTTGCAGTGTTTTCGACGTGATACCTGAACGACTTAAACGGCGATGATGATGGCGCAGACAACTTGCACTGACGTCACAGCGCTCCCCGCACTTCGCATCCCGCGAGGATATCTAAATCCTTTAAAGGGACACTAAAGAAAAAAATGATTTCTTCTGCAACAGTAAATTACCTTTCTACGACACCAAACAGTCTGACTACATTGTGTTCTAAAGGAACAAAATATTAAACATAGCAAGTTTAGGCAACCTTTACTCAGCCAACGCGGCCCAAATGCGAAATCCTGCTTCGGTGTCCCTCACGTTACAATGACGTACCGGCGTCGGGCTTTCGGCGCGAAATTCAAATGCTGATACTTAGACCTTCTTTCTGTCATCTAATTATCAAACTATTATGTTGAAATGACTACCTGCTGGGTTCTCAAACAATTGTTTGCTAGACTAAACTAATTTAATGTCTCGCTTTAGTGGTCCCTTTAACAATAAATTAAATTTCGGTGTATTACGTGCCAAAACCATGATCTGATTATGAGGCACACCATAGGCATGGACTCTGAATTAATTTCGGCCACTTGGGGATGTTTAACGGAGATTTTTTGCATATCGTCCCCATCTAAACGTGGTCGCCGCGCCCGGCATTTAATCCTCGTGCTTAGCAGCGCAGCACCATAGCCGCTAAGCAACCGCGGCATGTTCGAGTCCTTTATCTAATGCTCCAATCTCTGACAAAGTTGTCAAAGCTTAATCGCGTATCTGTGTGTGTGTGAGGCCACGTGCAAATTGTCCGTATGGGGGGCCCGTCTGACTTTAGCCAAGCTGTTCAAGGAGAAAAGAAATTTAAAAAAACGCGGTGCAAGATACAACAATAATACCGATCGTGTTCGATCGTCAGACCTCTAACGACTGAACACAGTGTTTTTTATAGTCGTATGTTGCGCTGCGCTTTTTTAATGCGTTTTTTAATGCGTCCCAGCTAACGCTAGCTTGGCTAGCGTTAGCTGGGACGCGCGGTACTCAACAGTTGAGACGACGGCGGTGTTTTTTTTCTTTTTTTGCCCTGTCACGCGGTTAAAATCACCGTAGCCTCGCCGCATGAAGCTGATGCAGGTAAGTCGGCTACCGGACCTGGTGCACGGGGTGACGGCGAAGACATGGCCGCGCACATGATAACGCAGGAAGAGAGCGCGAAAGGCTAAGTTTCATGAAACCTGAAAAGTCTAATATGAACATGGTATGCCCCTCAAGGTCGTTACTAACGTCTTCGTAGCGCGCGCCCTCAAAAAGAACTATTTTAAAAGGGCTGTTGTGTTTCCATTGACTTTGCGTCGCATTCAATAAAAAATTCGTTGATATGCCATTGAATATCGTGCAGTATTTCTGTAAGGGCGGCGCGTAGGTGCCACGCAGCTCAAATGAGCGAATAGTAGCAAACGAACTATGCAAATTGGTGAACGAGCGTACTGGCATATGGCCCGAGTCATCCTTAAAGTAGGGCGTGTGGCAAAGCGGTGTACTCTACTAAGTGCGCGAACAGAGTATACATCTGGCTACTTTCTGAAGCGAAACCACCGTTCAACTATACCCCCATTTTTCGCGCCGCATTTCGTGGGCGCAAGCAAAACAAGCGAAGCGAAAATTGCCAGCTCACCTGCTATTGTTGTTGTTGTTGTTGTAGCCTGCGATGCGTGTGGCTTCTACCCACGATGCTGGATTGGCCAGGAAATGGGTGGATTATTCGAAATTATTATGGAGCATGCAACTCACCTGCCAGCCTTGGTTTGGGTTGGTCTTCTTTTACCGATGGCGCACACCCACTATTCGGGATTGACCAAGCGTCACAAATGACATTATAAAAGACGTATAGTATTTCCTAATAACTATGAAAAGCTTTATAAGAAACCGAATGATTGAAGAATTTCATCATATGATTTATGTTTAATGTCTTCCTGAAGTAAGTAGGAATTCTTCCATGGCAGAGCAAGCAACCCTGCGACAGTGGTAAGGAGGAATCTCCCTCCTCAGCCTCCCTCCTCCTAAAGAAGATGATGTTCGGGATGAAAGAATTTACTCCAAGTTGTCAAAATGGCAATCGCATTTTTTTTATCTAAAGATGAGAAACGTCGAGAAATAAGAGAAAAAACAATCAATCGTGTAAGCGTCTTCACACAATGGACTCGAAGGGGCAGATCAGCCCAGTGACGGTAAAAGTCCAAGGCATGTACCCGAGAATGTACTCTAGGGTAAAGAAATTGAATTTCTCGAGAGTGAAAATACTGTTGGGTTTTGTTTGGTTTTGTTTTTGTGATGGTACATGCCCACTACATGTGATTGGCCAATGTTTGGATGGTATTATGAAATTCCAGTTGCTACTGAAATGAGTGAAACCGCCAGGAATAAATGAATAAAAAATGTCATGCAAATGTTTCCTCTCTCTTTTTCTTCCCCCAGTGACGCTTCTCCTCGCAGGTATGGTGTAAGCCCCTATGAGGTATAGGATAAACCTAATTACAAACACCAATTATCTGACCTCAATTAAAAGCAGAAAAGCACACGCACGAAAGAGCGAGGGTACAGAAAAGTGGCAGGACGGCGCTCTTCTCCCAAATGAAATTTAATTGTGCGAGGATACTAATCAACTATCCCAACACTGTCATTTCGATGTAGCTGACCTTCTCATTCATGCAGTACAAAGATGACGCGACGTCGTAGTGGCGGCCAGACATGTGAACGCGAAGTCAGACGAACAAGGCGATAGATCAATATCACTGTGTATGAAAAGCGACCTGCGCTCTACACTCTTAGAAATATTTACACCCTTTGGGGCTTATCTTGTCCCACAACAATAATCGTCATCTGTCTTGCCCGAGTTTCCTTTCTTGAAAGCTCGGCGCTCGCTACTTTCCTTTCGAGAAGCTGCGTCACACTGATAACGCGCATGCCGTTCATGACTGGGAAGTACCGGGCTCGCAGCGTTAAAGAAAGGAAACGCGGGCAAGACAGATGACGATTATTGTTGTGGGACACGATACGCCCCAAAGGGTGTAAATATTTCTAAGAGTGTAAAAACGTTTACACCCTTTGGGTTGTATTTTGTCCCCAAACGATGATCGTCATCTGTCTTGCCCGCATTTCCTTTCCTTAACGCTGTGAGCCCGGTACTTCGTAGTCACGAACGGCTTGCGCGTTATCAGCATGACTCAGCATACTCGACAGGAAAGTAGCGAGCGCCGTGTATTCGGGAGATGAAACGCAAGCAAGGCGATGACGATTATTTTTGGGGGGCAAGATACACTCCCAAAGGGTGTAAACGTTTTTTTAGAGTGAACCACTGTGAAGTGGCACTATAGTGTCTGACCGACTTTTCGACAGCTGACGTGCACTGGTTTGGTTTAGTGACTGGTACACTCTTAGGCAAAGTTACACCCTTTGGGGTGAATCTCTGCTAGGCAACGATAATCGTCATCTGCCTTGCTTGCGTTTCCTTTCTTGAAAACGCCGCGCCCGCTACTTTCCTCTCGGGAATGCTATGTCATGCTGAGAACGCGCATGCCGTTCGTTACTGGAAAGTACCGGGCTCGCCGCGTTAAAGAAAGGAAATGCGGACAAGACAGATGACGATTATCGTTGTATGGCAAAAAGGTGTAATTTTGCTTAAGAGTATAGGCACTATGGGTGATTGGCCATGAATCGGACGAATTAGGAAAACAATTTGGTCAAGGGCACGCGTTTCATCTTCGGCAGGTTAGTTTTACGCTGTTAGCGAAATGACGTCACTTGGTCAAAGAAAAACGCTGACGTGTTAGTGTATTGAGTTCGGTTGTTTTTGATTCAATTATATTTTAGCTTCCCAACAACAATATTCAACAAGCGTCGTCAATTGTGCGATAGCATTTGATGGTCGTAACCGGTTCGAACTCTTGAGGTGAACAAAACATTGTTATGCGTGTGTTACAATTAAACCTATAGTATGTTGTAGATTAGAGAGAATTAGCCAGAAATTACTTCGGCTGTTTTATGTTTCACCGTTATACCGACTCATCAAAATTTCATTTTACAGTTTCGGGTTGTAAGTAACGTTAGGTGCTTCAAATTTAATTTTTGTCGAAAAAAATTATCCTTTCCGCAAACAACATTATGCGACGCAAAGAGGAATAGTTTGGCTACCTGCCAAGATAATGTTGCAGTCGTCACTCCAAGCACACAGCAGCAGAGAAGAGCACGATGTTCTCGAGCAGTCTCTAGGACGCGAGTTTGCAAATTTAGGCTTGGTATATAGTCCCGTCCCAAGTATATATTTAGTCGACATTTTTTGTCCCGAGAACACAAGAACGCACTGCTTTTTGGCGTCGCGTTCAGAAACCCTGGCTGTAGCCTTCCGGATATTTTGGCAAATGATATCCCTTGTAACACACACAAGGGAATAGCTATAGCGTCCTGTCAAGGAATTCGCCGTGGTCACTTGAAGCATTCGGCGGCCGACAGCAGCATGAACTTCTCGAACAGGTTCCGAGACATGAGCGCGCAAACATGCGACAGGCTCAGGAACACCGGTTCCAGGTATCGCAGTCGACCGGTATCGTAGAAGACGTCAAAGCGCTTGAGCGTCACGTCCTGGCGCTTCAGCAGTGGACCGAGGAGGTTCTTGATCATCTCGTCGTACGTCTTGCCTGCGAGGTTGAGAGAGCGTGCGCTTGTGCTAGTCTCGCGTGTGAAGGCGGTTCTAGCGGGTCCGTACATGTTGTTGTTTGTTTATGGAATACTTTTTTCTTTACGCAATGCATTTTGTTTACGGAATAACTTTTGTTTATGGAATAACTTTTGTTTACGGAATACCCTTTTGTTTACGGAATACCTTTTGTTTATGGAATACTTTTGTTTACAGAATACCTTTTCCTTACGGAATACGTCTTGTTTACGGAATACGTCTTGTTTACGGAATACGTCTTGTTTACGGAATACGTCTTGTTTACGGAATACTTTTTGTTTACGGAATACTTTTTGTTAACGGAAGACCTTTTGTTTACGGAATATATTTTGTTTACGGAATACTTTTGTTTACGGAATACTTTTTGTTTACGGAATACTTTTTGTTTACGGAATACCTTTTGTTTACGGAATACCTTTTCTTTAAGGAATATTTTTTGTTTACGGAATACTTTGTTTACGGAATACTTTGTTTACGGAATACTTTTTGTTTACGGAATACTTTTTGTTTACGGAATACTTCTTGTTTACAGAATACTTTTCGTTTACGGAATACTTCTTGTTTACGGAATACTCTTTCCTTATAGAATACGTTTGCTTGGAAAACCTGCTGCAGCTGGATGGTCGCTAATGGCCTCCACTTCGTATCACGGTGGCTACAAATTTGCATTAGCTTATGGGAGCCAATTACGTGTTAGCGTATTGTATTCTACGCAGTGATCATCTTTTTAAGCTTTACGGAATTTTTGAAGAAAAAATGATTGACTGCTGCAGAAAGCATAATTCTTGTCCTTGAGCTGGATTGTTCGCAGAGGCGGACATTACTGAAACGGGAAATTGAAAGGCGTATTCAACTAATTCACGAAAACTCACTCATTAGTTTCTTAATTAATCACCTTACGGCATGTACTGCAAATTACGAACTGTAGCCGGTGGGGTTGCAAGACGTTCCTTCTTGAAATGATGACACCACTTCCATATAGCTTCCAAAAGTGTGGAACGATATGCATGGGTGTTCCAGTTACTTTTGTGCTTTCATGCGTAAAATATCCGGTTCTTTTTTCGAGTGGAACAACAGTGCATCTTTTGCGGAGAGTTTGATGGCGCATATCTCCTAAACGGTGCCATTCTGTAAATTCATTCCAAGTGAATACGCCTTGCAAACATACCGGCTACAATTCGTATATTGAAATACGTGCCGTAACTTAATTAAAAGCTTTATCAATGATTTATGTTAATTAGTTGAATATGTATTTCGGTTTCCCATGCAAGTAATGTCCGCCTCTCTGATTAATCCAGCTCGGCACTAGATCGAAGTTATCTGCACACAGGCGACATCGAAAATTTCCGTAAAATTTCAAATTGATCACTCCGTATAGCATTCTGCCTATCCCTGCTTTAGTTACATCGTAAAATTACCTCTGCTTGTGGCTATCCCGCCCCCATTACTTCCCAGCCTTTCTTTTTCTTTGCCACAAATGCTTTAATCGTGGCCTGCTTGGTCGCCATCGCTGGACAATAAACACTCTCATCAGCTTGTGACGCTGTCGCTTCAAGGTGGACGCCCCTATAATTTCGCGTTGTCGTCTCGGGATGTTTTATCAGCGGGAAGAGTGTTCTTCCACCATGGCAGGAAATCAGAAGTGCAAGTAGCGCCATATGGTAGCACATAGGCTAACTAGATCACAGACTCACTATAAATGTAAAGACGGCGTTCGACCTGCACCATGGGGTGAACGCGTTGGCAACAACAATCATGCGGGTATAGGAAATAGAGTTTTCTCATTTCATTTCTGCAAAAGCAGTGACGCAGCGCAAAAGATGTCCCGAAGGCATTGGGATTTAATAATGTATCGCGAGATGCTGCTACGAGTACTGTTGCTGTAGAGGTCAAGCAAGTTGGCAACCAAGTACAGGTTAATTGAAAGTGTAAACAGACAACCAAGTGTCATCAAAAAGAAAGTGAGAAAAACAAAGACAGTAAATTAGATGGAAAGGATTGGAATAGAAAATGACTGTAGAGTTTTACAAGCATTACAAGGAAAAAAAAATTAGGAAAGATCTGAATGATAACACGAAGGGCAGTGCCTTGCTACTTGAGGACCGATCTGGTTGCCTAACTAAAAGACAAACCAGAGAGAATATTCGCTACAAGATGAGACAGGTCTCTACTGTAGCGAAAATCATAAAATAAATCAGCACAACCTAATGAAATGTGATCCGCCCTGCGAGACCTGCAGAGAAAACGTCCATCTTCCAGAAGCGCCGGGATTTTCCAGAAGTGCTGAAATTTTAAGCGGATGGATGGACCAACCGGCCAGCAGCCGACATAAGCAAGGTATGTTTAGATTATTGGTGGGAAAAAAGCGGGGAAGAGATTGTTAAGGCCGGATCCATTAGAAGCATTAGTAACTGTACAAGGTAGATTTGGAAGTTTTAACAAAGAGAGAAAAGACTAATATGATGTAGGCAAAACGCTAGACTGATAATGCATGTATAGATTACCTGATTAGTTAAATCAGGCAGGGTGACTATTTGTCTCCACCCCGTTTCAAAGGGGATGCTAATAAATCATCATCATTGTCATCATCTACATGCTGTTGACGTAGACGTCTCCGATGTTCCGGTATCCCGCCAACGGCTGTACGAGCCCCAAGGTCTCAAACTCTTCAATAGCGTCGTTTGGCTATTGTATTCCCAGTACAGCCTGATGTTGCATTTCATATCTTCCTTTGTTCATTTGCTTGCTCGTTTCTTTTGTAGCGCCTCCCCCGAGTGGATTCACGCGGTCAAGACAAGTAGACTTCAAGAGCGTGAATTTCAAGGCGGCAGCGAAAGGCGTATACCTACGGCGGTGTTGTCTACGAGCGATTCCGAACAGTGCTGTATGTTCGAAGAATGCACGGGCACGAGTTTGTCCTGAGACGACCCGACGAGCAAGACGTTCTTGAAATATTCGAGACCTGCGAAAGGCGACGAGCGAATAAAGTTTCTTTCCAGAAATTGCGTCCCCCCCCCCCTTTTTCTTTAGCGTTTCCTCGTTTTGCATTGCGATCCCTCGAACGTTCGCGCAGTGTCATAAACACAGGACACTGAGGAACGCGCAACCAAAGAATCACTATTAAATTCCTATTTATGAAATTTTGGGACTAGATAATCATAATCCTGAAGCCTACGACTTCCATTCAGATCATTCTATCGTCGTAACAGCGCCAAAAATACGCGATATGTACAGAAAGGCGACACGAGAGGGCGCTTACCATCGTAATATTTTTGTGGTTTACGGGATACAAAGAGGCGATCTAAACTTGGTGGCGATAACAATGCACGCAAAACAACAGTTGCGGCTTTGCATGTACGCATGTTAGCTATGTAATGCCTAAGATATCATGCATGTTACGCTGAATTTGGTGCTATAAAATGAAGACGTAAGCGTCGGTAAGTGAACGCAAAGTCTATAGTTGCGTTTTGATATGCTGCAGCGAAGTTTCAGCTCGGAATAGTTCAACAATCAAATTACTAACGAATATTTATGGATATTAATTATGTTTGAACAAATGACAGTTCATTCTCATTTCGGGGCAGATGTACTTTTCATGGTCGGAAATAAAGAGGATTATTAGTTTCAATCTTTTTATACGTGTAACTGGCTTAGCATTACAGGAACAGGGAACCCCAGACAGTAAAATATTACTGCAGAGCCTTTGATGTCCC
Source organism: Dermacentor albipictus (assembly GCF_038994185.2). Lineage (NCBI taxonomy): Eukaryota > Metazoa > Arthropoda > Arachnida > Ixodida > Ixodidae > Dermacentor > Dermacentor albipictus. The sequence goes on from NC_091826.1 coordinate 25,663,142, forward strand.
CAGTGTTCCTTTGTAATGTTAAAATCCATCGATGAAATTAAAGGTATTCAGCGTTCGTTATGCTGCGCGCCGACATCACCTGGTGCCTGGCTGAGGATGTACAGGTAGCACCTGCGTAGGTCCGCCGAATCTTGAAACGTCAGCTCCTTCAACGATCCCTTCATCTTTATCTTGGACAAGACAGAAATTTCTGCAATTACAGAAAGCAGATCCCGCCAGTCCCCTTCGGTGCCTTCGTCAGGCCACAAAGCGTCAAAAAATGCACAGGTTAAGGGAAGCGAGCACAGATTATGTTTATACGTCAACATGAAATCATGAGATGAAGCGCGGTATATAAGACGACACCCATCGTGCGAAAGTCCGACGTCTTTACAGAAAAGCACTCAATTCTGTTCTTTTTCACTAGCCAAGGATAATAAAGTAGAGGTGGGTGAAGGGAGAGAGTGTTTAGTTTGTATAGTATAGCGCTTAGTACAGTACTTAGTTCAGAGAACGCTCTCCTCCTCGCCCCAGCTCTGTGCAGGAGGGTGAGGAGACCACGCAGGCGTCCAATAGCTTATCCAAGCGCTGCGTCCCAGTCTGGTCCTGTGTACCACGACTTTGCGCGTAACTGAGAACCATGCGCTGTTCCAACCTTAGGTGTCTATTAAACGCGGCTTCAAACATCTTGCAGAGAGCAGTTTTGAGCTCAATCGTACCCACGGAACAGGTAATACAAGGTTAAGAAAGCAAAGTTTTAAAATTTTACGTATTGTGCATGTTGAAGATGCTACGTATCTACACCTACGATACAAGGCGGGCGAGCGTCGGCCGACCTTCGCACGCTCTCACTCGCACCCACAGTCCCGCGCGCGGACCCGATGTTATCGCACTTGGACTCTATGCAGAACAGCACGGCGCCGACGACGACGGCGATGTAAATGCGCCTGGTGTGTCCATAAAGTTGATATCGCAATAAAACTTGTTTTATCCAGGGGCCTTAGTTTTGTAAAGTGGTGGCAGCCGAAATAAGGGCATTGGGAAAGCGGTAAAATGACACGGAGGTGGGAGGGAGCGGTCGCCGGCGGAAAGGGGAAAGAGGGATCACTAAGAATTGTTGCAAAGAGGAAAGGAAGGAAATGGTAATTCACCGCATGCTCGTTTTCAGTGACTCGTAGCGGCCGCTTGGTGAGCGCACTGGCCGAACTCGCGCCTGCTCAGCTTTGAACAAATGTAGGGGCTCTCACGTCGCGCTTTCGGCAAGTGCGCATTTACCATCGCGTCGCATGCAGCACAGGGCACCTGGCAACGTCCGGGGTACTGTTTACGCTGCGCAGCAGCAGCATGTGCCTCGCGCGCTTGCTATTACTTCGCCCTTCAAGCGAAGCTGTAATTATTAAAATACTGATACGTTTATGAACTTGTATGTGTGAATGTGCAAAAAAAGCTACCACTGCTCCTTATAGTACACGTTTCACAATCGTGTTATGACCGAGTCCTTTGCAAGAGGGGTCAACATTTTTTTTTTTTTTGCCCGAGAGACAGAGATTATCCGCACGACCTTCTGGCGCGAACGTATTCTCCTACATGAATAAGAAAGGGAAAAACGAGCAAGAAAGAAAGAGGCAGACACAAGAAAGGACGAGCATTCGGCCTGTCGTGTTTGCCTCAAACGTATCTCTTTACTTGGATGTTCATTTTTTTTTTCAGTATACGTAAGCATGTGCCACCCAACACGCCAAACACCTTGCCTTGCTTTCCACTTTGCAACGAAAGCAACATGCTACTAGTGCAAAACGTTTTGCAAAACAGTGCCACTCACGGAACCTGAGGAATCTGTTCTTGACGTACACGACTCCCAGATGTGGTCCGTTGATGGAGAAGAACGTGTGCAAGTTTTTTATGTATGGTCTCATCTGAGCGCAAGTTAGCGCAGCGCGGACCAAGACACAGCCGAGAGAGAAACCGATAAAACTAAAAAAAAAAGAAAGCGAAAGCGCGAGAAGACATGGCAGATTAGAGAACTGCTCATCGAAATATGGTCAACCGAACAGTGCAAGGACCAAACATAATGATGATGATGATGATGATGATGATGATGATTTATTGGCATCCACTTTGAAACGGGGCGGTGACAAATTGTCACCTAGCCTGCTTTATATAATCAGATATGCTATAAATGTTTTCAATTCTATCAATTTTGTATACATCCCCTCCTTCTTTCTTTTTCTCAAAGCTTCTCCATCTAACGTTTACCGCTACATACGTCTGTAGCTGATACGGTCCTATCAACATCTTCCCTGCTTTTTTCAAGATGCCAACACATAAAGGTTCTCACTATAACACCTAGAGGGAAGTTTGGCGCCACTGTCTATGGGAGTTTCTCAAGGGGCGTTGTGCCGTCATGTGAATGGCGATAGATGTATTTGCGCGGCTTGTGTTGGCTGGTGTTGTAAGAGGCTTCGTCTAAAACGTGGATATGGCTACACGAACAGCGTGTTCTTAAAGTAAAATCTTCATAAAAAAATTTCATTCTCCCACATTTCATCTTCCAATAAAGTTTACTCAGCCACATTACATAACCAAGTCAAGAAAAGCAAAAACAGACGACAAACTCTTCCAAAGCGAGCGAGAATCATGTCGTCTGTCCTCCAACTTTAGGGACCAGCTGATATTATTTTTACGTTTCATATAGTTGTACATGCAATAACAAGTTCTCTTCATTAAATAAAACTTGTTTTTGCGTAACATTAAGGCCAAAACAGCTTTTTACGTGCTGTTTCAGTAGAAAATGAGTCATTGGGATAGACGTAACGGTGCCTGGCAGTCGCGTCTTCAAGGTGTCCCGGCTCTCCGAGGCCGATGCCAATAAGAAGTCACGATATACCGGCATCCCATGCATACCACAGCGCAGCAATGCCAGGTTTCCCTCTAGGTAGTACAGTGAGAAACACTGTGCGTCAAGATATGCGCATTCCAGAGACGCCCTGCGATGTTGCGGAATGTGTGCGTCAAGTACAACCCCACCGGCTACGACGTGAGAAGCAGATTGAAAGTTTCAGCATTTGACCTCACTCGAGTTAGTGAACGAGACCGCCGGTCGGCGACTGCGTGCGTATGCCTTTGACGCCAGGTGAGAGGACCAGTACTCACGTACGGGGCAGAAAGCTGGAGGCTTATACGAAAAGGGTTCTACTGAAATTGAGGACGACTCAACGAGCTATGGAAAGAAGAATGATGGCTGTAACGTTAAGGGATAAGAAAAGAGCAGATTGGGTGAGGGAACAAACGCGAGTTAATGACATCTTAGTTGAAATCAAGAAAAAGAAATGGGCATGGGCAGGACACGTAATGAGGAGGGAAGATAACCGATGGTGATTAAGAGTTACTGAATGGATTCCAAGGGAAGGGCAGCGTAGCAGAAGGCGGCAGAAAGTTAGGTGGGCGGATGAGATTAAGAAGTTTGCAGGGACCACATGGCCACAATTAGTACGTGACCGGGGTAGCTGGAGAAGTATGGGAGAGGCCTTTGCCCTGCAATGGGCGTATCATGATGATGATGATGATGATGATGAGAGGAATGAATCAAAACCGCAAGCAGGAAGAGTTGTTACGTTAACGCCTTCGCTGTCGAAAAGCGCGAAGTGGACGACGGTCAAGGACCCCCCCCCCCACCCCCCAACACTGAGCGCTGACTCACAACTGAACATTTTATCACACCGGCAACATAATATGTATACACAAAGTCACCTGGTGCGTGCCAGATGAACAACGCGCTCTAAGAAGTCGTGCCAGTCTTAAACTGTTTCCTTTCGATGCAAGGCGATTGAAGTTTGAATCAGGCACGAGGCGCAATTGTTGTATGTCTCGACAATTTCGTGGTTTAGTTGGTTTTTATTTGGATTTCTTTCCTTTCTTTTTAGAATCCGCCTGGTATGTAAGCCAAACTTCCATCACCTTGCATCAAAACGAAGCAGCATTTGTGAGTGGAGCCTTGCACAACTGGTAAACACCACGTGACGTTGTGTATATATATATATATATATATATATATATATATATATATATATATAATTTAGCTTTCAGTGTAATAAAGCGGTCAGTTGTGAGCGGGAGTTCGTGTTGTGTGAATTCTTCACCGCCGTCCGGTTCCCGCTGTTAGTTTAAGGAAGCGAATGAATGGGAGAAAAAAATCTCCAACGAAATTAAAGCCGAATTCACAAAGCTCTTCTTCCGTAACATTTGTTTGATATTGGCCAGTCGGATTCGATCTCACAATCCGATCTCACAATCCGATCTCCGACCTCACAATCTGTTGGCATCTATCAGCCCGCACAAGCCTTTTTAGCGCAAGAACGCCTTTGTGAATACGAGCCTTAGTCTCAGGTTGCCTTTATCCAGCGTTTTACTTCCCTACCGGCCTCAAAACACTCAACATCAAGCGTGTGTCTTATTTATAAAATCTGGCTCAGTGAATATAAACAATTCTATTTTTATGTCGTCATCATTTTCTGCACCTAACTGTTCAGGGAGTGGAAAGTTATTTTCATGTTGTGTAGGTGTTTCCATGACACTGAGGCTAGTATTTTCATCCCATTTTGTCCTAACCTTTAACACTGAGAAACAAATCCACAGTTAACAAAGATTGCACAATGAATGAATGAATGAATGAATGAATGAATGAATGAATGAATGAATGAATGAATGAATGAATGAATGAATGAATGAATGAATGAATGAATGAATGAATGAATGAATGAATGCTCAAAATTGTTATTGGAGAGCGCGTACCTCAACTTGAAGTTTTTCGTTCCGATATTGTCAAGGTACGATGCCACCTCGACAGCTAGCCTTGAGCCGCAAACGGAAATTTCGTCAAAAGTCTGCTCTTGCTGGACAAATAAAAAAGGAAAAAAATACAACATTTATGCTCCCATATCTAAGCTACAAGCCGGCCACAAACGTGTGCCGTTTGATTTAGTGCCAAGCTAGGAAATTCGTTTGTAACAAAGCTAATAATATCGGCTGCGAATTTTCTCCTACTTAGTTCTCCAACAAGAAACGGGGCTGTCTTAAAGTACATGCCAAGCCTTACATAAAATGTACTACCAGTGTCGTGTATGAGTTTCTGTTATCTTGCGGTAAGACATATATGTCGGCCAGACTGGGCGATGCGTAAATGAGCCTGCGCGGAAATATGAGCTGTCAGTGAAAGGTAAAGACGGAGAACATTTGCCTAAGCACTGCAATTCACATCAGTGTGAGCCCCGACTGGACAAGATGCGGATTCTTAAAAGAAGCAGGGACACCACGGCACGTGAATTCTTAGGGGTGTTTCATATTAATGTGCGAAGTTCGTCTTATATTAGCGACACATCACTTTTACATTTGCATGCAGAAACGTTTTTTGACAGCCGGCTGTTATTATGGTGTTGCGCGGATGAAGCTGTTTTGTATGTTCCGCATTCGCCTGCGTGTGTATATAGCATGTTATGCAATAAAGAATACATAGTCGAAAATTGGCCCTCCCCTTGTTCCCTTTCGTCCTTCCTTGTTTGCGTCAAAACGATCATATTTGTGGTCTATTCGGCAATAGGAAACCGACTGTATCTCGTGCCCTCTCCACGTAAGATGCAGAAGTGAGCAAACGAGCCTGGTAATTAATGGCAGTAGTGTCGCTCACGTTTCCATGCCAAGGTTTGAGCCGTTTCTTTCACAAACGCCCCCCAAATTATCAACGCCGCGTTGCGTCATATGATATTGCTTTTCACCTTTAATCGTTGCCTTTGTGTTCCCGAGTTGATACCCATGTTCCCGGATTTCTTAATTACAGACCCTCAAAGATTGGGAACCTATGTGCTAAGCCTTTACCGTTGAAGCTACGGGTGATGCTACGGGTGAAGCTACGGGTGAAGCTACGGGTGAAGCTACGGGTGAAGCTACGGGTGAAGCTACGGGTGAGAACATTGTTGAAGTGGAAAGCGCAGAGGGAGTTGCTTGCGACACGATCTTTAAGAAAGCGGCTTTCCCGTACAAGCTCTTTCTTCTGTATTCCTTTTTTGTTTCATCGCAGGCGGACAATCAACACCTCGTCGAAAAGCGGTCTTACCTCGTTGGCCTCAGACCAGATGAGGATGTGCTTCGGAGCGCCTATTAAGAGCTTCATCCATCGCTTAGCCCAGAAGAAATCGCTGCTTTTACCTTGGAAAGAAATGAAACATTGAGGCAAGGCTGCGGCAGCCATACAGCGACATCAATTCATTAGTCGCTTCGAACAGAACCCGTGCATGAGTGCTGTTTTCGTCACATCCGACCCGCCGTGGTTGCTAAGTGGCTATGGTGTTTGGGCTGCTGAGCACGAGGTCGCGGGATCGAGTCCCTGCCATGGCGGCCGCATTTCGATGGAGGCGAAAACACCCGTGTGCTTAGATTTAGGTGCAGGTTAAAGAACTCCAGGTGGTCGAAATTTCCGGAGTCCTTCACTACGGCGTGCCTCATGATCAGAAAGTGGTTTTAGCACGTAAAACCCCATAATTTTTAACTTCGTTCCATTCCGGAAACGCATTCCAAGCTGTGCCGAAAGTTTTGTAAATGACATGTGCCAGGTGTTTCTGCAAATACATTAGGCCTTTTTTTCTTTCGCTTTTTTATCTTCTTTTTTTATTTGCCTGCAGCGCATTGCACTATTCCAGTTCTTAAGCTAGTCTACTCGATGAGATGGACGTAGTTTGCACGGCAAATCGAAGTGTATACTCGACTAATTAATACAAATTTACTATCAAAGATTTTAAAAATTGCCTTAGGTAGATATTGCAATTTACGAATTGTAGCCGGGGAGCTCGCAAGGAGGATCCACGATGAACGAATTCTCCGGAGGACACCAGTTATGATACGTTAATTTCATAACACTGCGAAGAAACACATTAGCAGTCCGGTTACTCTTGTGCTTCAACACGTAAAACTGCGTTTTGCTGAACAAAACAAGTGATATAACAGTGCATTTATACCGCAAATGTGATGGTGCGTATCTCCAAAATGGTGTCAATGACAGTATTCCACTGAAGTAGATACGCCATGCAGGCTCACCAGCTGCAATTTGTGAATTGCAGTATGCGCCGTAAGATAATTAGTTAAACTTCAACAGTTCATTTTTGGTAGTAAGTCGATTGCACCTTTCGATTCCTCGTGCAATTGCGCCTCTTCGAGTAGGCCAGCTGAATGACTAAAATTGTGTTATCTGCCACAGGCGATTTAGAACAGAAGCAATTAATGTTCTAAATAATTTTTTTTCCAGAAACTTCCAAAGACTTCGCAGAAACATCTGGTACATATCGCTATTCCGGGCTTCATCGAAGACTCATTCGCACTGTAATTTTCACCAGATGTGGAATTTCGCAGTGGGTCCAGTTTACTGCCACGTATGCGGGTGCATTGCTTGTTTCTTTTATAAGCAAGATAAATCAGCGGAAAGCGTGAAACCAGCTTTATACTATGCTTAAATAAATCAAAAGATTGACAGCCATAACCTCATTTGAGTGATACGTAATGCGAAGTATTGCTGTTCAGTGGTGGAACGGCACTTGGGAACCGTGGCAATATTCAGTAGCGAAACATATATAGAACGTCTCGTGAAGATGAACTGGAGGTGATGACTATGCACAATTTTACATTGGTAGTGCATGCGTGCACGCGTGCGCGAGCATGTGTGTGTGTATGTGTGTGTGTGCGTGTGTGAGGGGAATTTTCATAATCACATTTGATAATATAATATTTCATAAGCTATACCAATAGCCTGACTTGCCCCAAGCGAAGATAAACAGTATTCGGTTTGAATGAGTACACAGCAAGGCCCAATAGACCAGGACTGAAGAAGAACACAAATGACAGGACCGGCGCCTGTCCTGTTTTATCGCGCCTTGCTCCGTACTCATTCGAGCATGAACCAACTAGCCCAAGCAAGAGTTTTACTTAAACAGTATTCCCTTGGTTCTATCCAACTACGTGACAATCGCATAGTTCGAATGTTTGGCACAAGTTAGGCGTGGACACCCAGCTGTCAAGGACACCCAGTTGCTGTCTGATCACTTGGACACTTCCTTCTTCCTGTGAACTTCTCTATTATACTTTGATAGGCGCCCGCCATTACACGGTATGCGGGACAGTTGGACCTCTCGCGCACCTCCTAGACCGTTGACGAATACGACGAAGTGGATTGGATCTGGGCTACGGTAGAGGGCTCCGATGGTCTCGCAGCTTTCCTGAAGCTGACGGAACACGAGCGTCCGCGAGGCCAGACTGACGAACTCCGGCTCTGACCTGCGCGCTCGAACAGAGTGAAGTAATATAAGAGAATAACAGTTGAGTTACGCTATGCAAGCCGGCAGTTTTCATTTACACTCTTAGAAAAATTTACACCCTTTGGGGCGTATCTTGTCCCACAACAATAATCGTCATCTGTCTTGCCCGCGTTTCCTTTCTTTAACGCTGCGAGCCCGGTACTTCCCAGTCACGAACGGCATGTGCGTTATCAGTGTGACGCAGCATTCTCGACAGGAAAGTAGCGAGCGCCGAGTTTCAAGAAAGGAAACGCAAGCAAGGCAGATGACGATTATCGTTGTGGGACAAATATACACCCCAAAGGGTGAAACCGTTTTAAGGGTGTACGACTTTACGACACTGATAGATAGCTTCGCTCACATGATCCAGTCCGTGCGCCCGAAAAGGTTGATGCGGCTCTTCAGTTTTCGGTACCTGAAACGATGGGTACCTTTGGTAAACCGCGGGGAAGGAATGCGACCAACACGTATATAGCCCTAAAGAGTGCAGTATAATAACACACGTTGATATTTTAATGCTTTCTTTCTGTCTGCTTGCCTGCGGTGTAGACGCATAGGCAAACATTTAATGTTTACGAGAAAAGATTAGAACAGACTTGCGGTATCGCAGTATGAAAGAGCCCGCTAAACTTAACGGGTAACGAAAGAAGAAACGATAATTTATTTTACTTCCAAGCGCACAGGAAAGCTGGATATATGATCTCAGTGCGTGTGGTGCGTTTCTTACATTTGAATTCATTAAGAACGTGTACCTGCAGTAAAATATGGGACAAAATACTCTTATTTCCTTCGGCAAACTTGTGTTGTAAAATCGAGCAACCGGAAGCTTTCTGGCGTATCGAACATGCTGCTGCCACTGCGCCGATGAACAGTAAATACTCGTCGGCACTTACCCACTATCCTGTCCCACAGTGTTGAAGTCCGCTACAGAAAGTCCACGCCACTCGCACATGACCACACTGCAGGCCCATATTTTACTCACATAGATAGATAGATAGATAGATAGATAGATAGATAGACAGACAGACAGACAGACAGACAGACAGACAGATAGATAGATAGATAGATAGATAGATAGATAGATAGATAGACAGACAGACAGATAGATAGATAGATAGACAGACAGATAGACAGATAGACAGACAGACAGATAGACAGATAGACAGACAGATTTCGTTTCGCCTCTTTACAGGCATCGAATTTTAGGCCTCTCTACAAGCGTTTTCCACACGCATCATCGCACCCGCTTGCATCAGCTTAGTGGCTATGGCGTCGCGCCACTGAGCTCAAGCTCACGGGTTCGAGCCCTTTTATGCGAAGCATATTACGAGGGCTCAACCCAGCTCCTCAGGCGCGGTGGTGACCATGAAATCACGTGACACCGTGACGTCACGACAGAGGAGAAGTGGCTTTGGCTCAACTCTTGCAAGACGGGCTGGGTGGGAATCGAACCAGGGTCTCCGGAGTGTGGGACGGAGACGCTACCACTGAGCCACGAGTACAACGCTTCAAAGCGGTACAAAAGCGCCTCTAGTGAATGCGGTGTTGCCTTAGAAACGCGCTGTTTCTAAGGCGTGCGTCTCTTGCTCAGGCGCACATTTCGTTGCCGCGCCGAACGCTGCTTTGCTCGACGCTCACCGCGTCCAATGCGGGGCGCGTAGTCGCTGCCCTGTAGCCCATTGTCTTACACCCCTTGGCGGGTCGACGGGAACGCTGTCGCGTTCCACTCTTGAAGGCGAAGCAGTAATGCATGAGTTGTTTCTTCGTCTAGCCGAACCAAATATAGCCAAGCAACAGCAGTTCACCAGGCTAAACAGTGGTTCAACAACTAAAATAAAGGCTAGTATGCTTCGCATCCTGGGCTTAACCTTACCTAAGCCACAGCCATTTTTGTAGCAAGCGCGTACTAGGGACAGAGTGAGGGAGAGAGTCTAATGCACCAATGGGAGATCAGATTTCGAGCCGCGCCCACTAGGTGGAGCAGCCGAAGCTGCATGCTCCGCCAGAAATGACGAGTAGACTGGAACCTTACGAGATGTATCGAGGCCTCCGAGATTTGCGCGCGCCTACACGCGCAAATCTCGGAGGCCATGGACGTATCATCTTCCACAAGTGCTTTCTTTCATTGTTTCGCTGCTCGCCGCGATTGGTGGCGCCGCGGCAGCCATGACTCTCGCGGTAACATGGCGGCGGACACCATGGACGACTCGTCGCGGTGCGTGACATAGCTTTTGCAGCTCGACATCGACAGCTCTGAGTTGAATATCTAGAGACATGATAAGTGCAACCAACAGTGTCAGTGATCTGCGGAAGTGGATGATCACACGCAGTGCATCCTGGGCAACCCTTGAATCCGGTATAGCACTTCCGGTCTCATGCTGCAGCTCCGGCGGAGTACGTTGTGTCCCAGTCACAGATTAGCATGGCGTTGCGAAAAAAAAAAGTCATCGCTCGCAGAGCCGGTGGGCTGCTCCGAATCCGCCATTCGGATTCACCATAGAGAAGCCACTGACTGATCTTAGCGAGCTTCAAAACCTTTTGGCTCAGTAAACAGTCAACGTAGCAAATACGAAAAGAATAGTTAGAAATTCGTGACGTTGCACTGACGTAGCGGCGATGAGATTTCGGCGCGGTATCAAACAAAAAATGAAATATTTGGCCTCGTGTCATATTTTGACATGACGGAAAGTAGCACAAAAAAAATTACGCACCAACTAGCCGAGCTAGCCCAGCCGCACGACTAGCCCCGCAGAACATCTTGTTCATGTTTTGACTCTGTAATCTACGTTTTGCGACGAAATTAACGAAAATATCGTTTTGAGAAATACTTTACTACCCCCAAGTGACTTAGTGTTTCCCTTTATATTTGGTGACAAACTAAGAAATCGGCGCAAGCTTCACCCACAAAACTGCAGTGCATCTGACCTCTGTGCCTTTGCTCTTCGTAACATGGTGCCCTGCACTGAGGTGAAGCCAACGCATGCCTCCCACTTCCGTTCTGAATGGAGAGCCGCGCCATTTGGAGTCTGCTCACAGCTTAAATGCTATTGCTCTGCTAATGTAAATGTTCGGCTAGTTGTGAAATAAACAATACTTGTTTATAGCGAAAACGTTAACTTTAGCTGGGCACTGATGTCGTGATCTTCCATAAAAGTTGCCAAGACGTTCAGGTTTCCCCCTCAAGCCAGCGACGCAAAAATAGATCTGTAGAGTGAAACTAGCCGTCTCAAACTCGCAGAAATTAAAACAAATCGCTTTAGGTCCCGGTGATGAACGAACGTAATTGGCTGACGCGCATTTCTATGAATTCTCTTTTCAGTCGGATAGTGTCACATACGCCGCTGCATTCTAAAGTTGTCGCCAAGTGTAGTACCGCCCCTATAGGGCAACACAGCGAAAAAAATTTGCCCAGAAACCATCGACGACGATCGTCAGTGTAAGCGAACAGTTCGAACGAACGAATGAACGAATGTCTTCCTCACCGAGTTCGACCACCGGCCATCACAGATCTCCGACCGCCGACCAACCGCGAAAGTCGGCCGAAACAACCAAGGAAAGCTGCTCGCTTCAAAAAAAATTCGCAACGAAGTAGCGAGGAACCAAGACCTCGAAGAGCACAATGCACGAGACTGACGTAGTGGCCGCGTCGCGGTAAAAGCTTGTCCTCCCTGCGTGGAGGGAGCCTAACCGACTCTGCAGGCACTTTCGCTAAAGTTGTTCTCTCTCTCTCTCTCTACGCCTGAAAGGTCGAGCACCGATTGCGATAGCAAATTACTAGATAGCTGTACGAACTAAGGATAGTAGTTTTATCGACTGTATACCCTTGTGAACGCCGTAGTGAGCGCCGCGGTTGTCTCCACCTTGTACGGAGCGGTGGGCGAGGAGGACGTCGAGGCAGCTGAGCCGCTGCTGGAGAGGAACGCCCCGCCTCCCTCGCGTGACCCTCCCGCCTCGTGCGCGACAGGAGAGGGAACGCATCCGGGCCGCGTTCCATCTCTTCTTTCTCTCCCCCTACTTTCATTCCCTACCCGCTGTGCAGCGCGGTTGAGGTGTCCTCTGCTGAGAGACAGTTACTGTGCTGCACTTTACCCCAACCTTGCCTTCCCATCATCAAGAATCTCCTTCTCGCTCGCGCACGCGAGACTGAACCGCGTTCGCCGGCTCACCCTCGCATGTTTTTACTCGTACAAAGCCTCACGGCGACGGCGACGGCAGAAATGCGCCTGGAGTGTCCATATACTTGCTGCCGCAATAAAACTAAAACCAATCACCTCTCGCGGGCGAGCTTGTCGCTCTCTACAGGCGTCTTCCTGACCGGCGCCGACGACGACGCCCCGGTGCTCGTAGATGGGGCGTCCCCTACGGCCCACTCGGCAAACAGCATCGGCGTGTAGTACCGAGGTGGAGCCGCGGGGTCGCTCGTCCTGCGTCGAGCGTGGGCAGCAGCGGACGCGACGCCGGTGCCGTGGCCGACGCTGGACTGGCCGCCCACGTGCATTTCAGACACGCACCCTTCTGCGCGAGTTTAAGGGCGCAGGGACGGGGTCCCACGTTACTGAAAGGCAGGCTAGCTAACACGTGCACTATAATTAAGGATGATGATGATGATGGTGTTGGTGGTTGTAGTTATGATGATGATGATGATGAGATACTGGCATCCTCTTTGAAACGGAGCGGTGAGTGAGTGAGTGAGTGAGTGAGTGAGTGAGTGAGTGAGTGAGTGAGTGAGTGAGTGAGTGAGTGAGTGAGTGAGTGAGTGAGTGAGTGAGTGAGTGAGTGAGTGAGTGAGTGAGTGAGTGAGTGAGTGAGTGAGTGAGTGAGTGAGTGAGTGAGTGAGTGAGTGAGTGAGTGAGTGAGTGAGTGAGTGAGTGAGTGAGTGAGTGAGTGAGTGAAACAACTTTATTGGGTCCACAGTAGGCGCGAGTAAACTCGACGTCACCTGGCTAGGCCCACTCGGGGACCATCAGGATTTGAGGACTGCATCAGGACTGCCAGGATTTGAGAGGTCTGGTCCTGGGCCCTAATGAGCTTCATCATTTCCTCTTGGGTGAAAGGGGGACTGGCAGAGGCGTAGCCCCTCAGGACATGATCGAAGTCTGCCTGGCCACCACACAGGTGGCAGTCCGGGCTTGGATACTGTTCGGGGGTTCCCAAGCGGTGACGAAAAGTCACCTAGCCTGCTTGATTTATGCAGGTATGCTATACATGTTTTTTCGTTCTCGCATTTTTGTATACATCTCCCCAATCTTTTTCTTTCTTTCTTCCTCAAAACTTATCTACCTACCTTGTACCGCTACCTATGCTTGTAACGGATCCGGTCGCATCAATCTCTTCTCTACTTCTTTTTACCAATACCCTAAACGCCTCTCGCTTATTTCGACTACTGACTGGCTAATGCTTCTACACGCTTTAATTCCCAGCGCTTCTGGAAGCTGTAGACTCCTTACGGGTCTCGCTCTGTGAATACATTCCCATGCTATTAGGATGTGCGGAGTTTCTCGATTTTTGCTTCAGCATACACATACCTCATCTTGCTGCGAATATTTGCTTCGGTACAGTTTTTGTCCTTAGGCAACCAGCTCGAGACTCGTATAGCAAGGCACTGCCCTTGATGTTATCGTACATATTTTGCCTTACAATTTATTTCTTCCCATTCTTGAATATCTCTATGGTCTTTTTCGCTTCGTTTATTTGCATCCAATTCGCTGCATCGGTTTCTCTCCCTTTCTTTATGAACACTCCTGGTTGCCTCCTAACACTTTTAAATTGTACTTGGTTGCCAACTTTCTTGATCTCTTTCTCCATTCTGCGTCCGCGGTTTTCAAGTGCAGATACTTGTGCGCGTTAGCCACCGATATATATTGATCCATGTTCCCAAGTCTTCCTCGAAAACTAATTTTGCTCTGTGCTTCTCTGACTTCCAAAGAGATCCAAACCTCTTTCGAGAAGGATGGCATGAACGTCACCTATCAAGTGCAAGGTCACACACTGGCGGAAAAGAAGCAAGGCACAAAACATATCTGCGCATGCTCGAGGGAAGGCAGCGCCAATCCCGCGAAAGGTAACTGTTTAGACATATAGTAAGCTTATTTTTTTTCGACCATCACGTCATACATGATGATGCAGGAGGACCGAAGTAAAAGCTGTCTTTCAATAGCTTGACAGAGCAACGGCCCCCCTTAATTGGCAGTAGCATACAAAGTCACATAAAAAGAAGATACACAAGAAGAAACACTGCTCACGGCGGTCACATTACACTCACAACACAAAACATTACACATAACATCACATTACACATAACACGAAGATGACGATTCATCTTCGTGTACGATAATCGAGGGTCGACGTACGTACGCGCGACCCGTTTTTTTATTGATATGACATACGTCGATCACGTGGTGCGCTTCTTCATTTCCATGCCTGAGCAGAATTATATACTCAGCTAACTTTAAGCTTCACCTTTAAAAAAAAGCAGGGAAAAAGCTCTGGGGTTTTCAAAACCACAACGTAATTACATGGCCCGCAGTAGTGGGGGACTGCGGATTAGTTTTGAGCCCCTGAGCTTCTTTATCGCCCACCCAATGCATGGTACACGGGTGAGTTTACATTTCACCCTTATTAAAGAGTGGCCGCCGCGGGCGGGATTTGACCCCGAGCCCCCGGGCTTAGCAGCGCATCGTTAAAGCCACTATGCCACCAAGGTGGGCGAACCATATTTGCTATCGCGACGGTCTAATGAAAGGTTCCATGGCATCCCGCCGGTCAACCACCGTCTATGCTGTGCACACACGCACGTATGAACAACCTATATTTTTTACAGCTCTCGCTGTGAAGCTGGCTTACATAAGCATGCGTACATATCAGGCTGGACCGATAACAAGTCTCATTAGTTAACGGTCCAAACATTTCTGTAAACATGTATCGTGTTTTTGACAGTAAACTACAATTTGATTGATTGATTGATTGATTGATTGATTGATTGATTGATTGATTGATTGATTGATTGATTGATTGATTGATTGATTGATTGATTGATTGATTGATTGATTGATTGATTGATTGATTGATTGATTCAACGCACTGTGGGGTAATCACCGATGAGTAGCGACATTTAAATTTGAAGATGTCAGCTGGTCGGGCTAAATCTCGATAGAAGGAAACGGGTAGAATACACAAAAAAACAGATTGAGCACGATCCACAGGAGCAGGACTGCCAAAGTCAATCGATAATTCAGCTGATAGATAGCGTCAGACATGCTTCTGGGATAAGTGCCTGTTGGTAAGCCCTGTAGGTTGGCGTTTCTTAAGATCATGAAAGGAGGGGTACCGTTCCGGCCATTCCTCACCGTAATGTTTTACGAGTCCGCAAAGGGGGCAGAGATCGCTGAAGCGGTCGTAGTGCTCTTCGAAAACGACCGCGGGTCGCCTGGGACATTCGTCAACCTCGGGGCAAAACACCTCAATCGGAGGCACCATGGTCGGGAACTGGAACTCGCGAATCGCCTCGGCCAGTGGGCTATACGACCCAGTCCTGGAAGGTAAAGAAGGAACATTCTCAAGGCTGTCTTGTGAAAGGAGTGCCTGCCACAGGCCGAGAAGCCGACACAATAAGCGTTTTTTTTTTCAATAGGCGTGTCAACTCGTCAGTTATAACTTTGCTGCATATATAATAATAATAATAATAATAATAATAATAATAATAATAATAATAATAATAATAATAAGAAGAAGAAGAAGAAGAAGAAGAAGAAGAAGAAGAAGAAGAAGAAGAAGAAGAAGAAGAAGAAGAACAAGAAGAAGAAGAAGAAGAACAAGAAGAATAAGAAGAAGAAGAAGAAGAAGAAGAAGAAGAAGGAGAAGGAGAAGAAGGAGAATGTTTATTTCCCATCAAGCAAGATGGAGGAGGCTGCAGGTAAAAGCTGCACGAACAAACGGAAGCTTCACAGGGGCCCGCAGCCCCCTCTACATGGCGGCAGTAAAAAGGGTTACAGAAAAGAACATCGAAAACATACATAGGCACCGAAATGGACACTGGGAATGAACACAAAAATCATCCAATGAGGAAGATGAGATACGTTATACATAGTGTTGTCGTATTGCAGCATTAGTTATATTTAAAGTATCAGTGGTGGTTTTCTTGCAATTATTCAGGAGAGTGGGCAGGGTGAAGGACAGTTTTTCTGTAGAGTAGTTAGCCCGAGGGGTTATATATATATATGCTCTCTCTAGGAAAGCGCATGATGCATTGTTTTACATCAAATAAGAAGGAATGAATGGCGTCGCGAAAACAATGCTGTCGCAGTAAAGATTAGACTTCCGATAAAGGGCACCGGAAACTTCCGCAACTCTGCCCCTGGATACATGCGCACACTCACAGGCAGCCCTGGGAGGAGAGGACGCAGGCGCAGCGGTCCTTCTCGCAGCTGAAGTACAGCTCCTGGAAGTACTCGGCCTTCTTGCGGTAGTACTCGGCGCACAGGAAACGCTTGGCCCTGGGCCTGCCCACGACGAGGCGCAGGAAGGCCTCCCAGAGGAGCGCGTTGAGGCAGCAGAGCGTGGCCACCGTCTCTCTCGCGAACTCCACGAACGCCCGCTCGCCGCTTACAACCTGCGCGATTGATTGATTGATTGATTGATTGATTGATTGATTGATTGATTGATTGATTGATTGATTGATTGATTGATTGATTGATTGTGTACTTATTTATTGGTTGGTTGACTGACTGACCGACTGGCTGGCTGACTGACTGACCGGCTGGCTGGCTGGCTGACTGACCGACTGGCTGGCTGACTGACTGTCCGACTGACTGGCTGACTGACTGACTGACTGATTGATCGATCGATCGATTGATCAATTTGGTCATTGATTGATTAACTGACCGACTGACTGGCTGACCGACCGACCGACCGACCGACCGATTGATTGATTGATTGATTGATTGATTGATTGATTGATTGATTGATTGATTGATTGATTGATTGATTGATTGATTGATTGATTGATTGATTGATTGATTGATCGAACACCACTGCTGAATAGCAGCCGGTGAAGGGTACGATGTGAGAAGCATGGATCATCGACTCGGCGCTCTTTGGCCACATCTGGCACGTGCGCCAATAAACTCTACAAATCAATCAATCAATCAATCAATCAATCAATCAAACAGAACGATGTGGCCAAAGTAAGCTACGCGTGCCACCGCTTATACCATACCATAATATAACATACGTTTTCTTCTCTCTCTGTAGCCTTAGTATGGCGGAAGTTAGAAACAAGCTCGTATCCACGCTTGAGTGTATGTCGCAAACCAGACATCCTGTGCTGTAATCTTAATAAATGCTCCTTCCGCGACTAATGCGCAAAGCTTTAGGACGTGGTATGGGCATGCTCAGGCACATCCGAGCTCACAACCGTAACACAGCATCACACCACATGACAGTGGGAGGCAGGGATGTCCACCTCCGGCTCGACGGACCAGATTGAGCTGGTCGACAGAGGCAGAAGGGCAGCTAAGGCCGCTGGATTGCTGGACTGAGACTGAGAGTACGGTCCACTGCAGAGGGGAGGAGCTACCCACGCTCGCTTGTCTTTCTTGCTATCGTAATTAAAGTTTATTGCATCTCTCTCTCTCTCTCTCGCTCCCTCTTTGTACTACAGCCTTTGCATCCCAAAGGTGGGACATGGGGCAAAAAAGCTGCTCAACCCACCTCGGTTGCTTAGTGGCTCTGGCGTTGTGCTCCTAAGCACGAGGTCGCGGGATCAAAGCCCGGCCGCAACGGCCGCACTTCGATGCGAGCGATGTGAATCGTACAGTACCGCATTCAGGTCATTTCGCACCCTTGTGTACAAAAACACATGCCTCCTTTTCCTTAATTTTGCTTTGTTGATTTGCACTAGCGCGCCACCTGACGGCTACGTCTTCGGGTTCTGTTGCTTGCGCTGCAATGCACTTTCATAAATGACGTTCCGATACTATCAAATACAACTGCTTTGCTAGCTGGAGCTAAAAAAGAAAGAGGTCGGCACGTGAAGATTAGTTTATATCGCCCACGTGGTGTACATTTAGGTTAAAGGCAGTTCGTACCTAATATATTGGCCTTTTTTCTTGAAGCACGTAATTTAGTAATGCATTTAAACGAAGGCGCGGAATGGATAAAGCTTCTGAAGTTCTTAAGAAGTGGGGTTATAACGAAATTTAGCGAATCGGGACAGAACACCACATTAATAATTCAGATGTATGCGCCCTACCTGCTTGACTCTCTATGTTCGAGATATTACCCCATTGTTTTGCGCTTTTTTACTTCACATACATATAGCACATATATTCTTTATTTACTTATTTAAAGCGAATACTTTACAGTATTGGGTCCCTTCGGGTATTTCAATGGTTAGGACCACAAACGATTCATATATACAGAAAAAAGAGAGAGACTAATGAAAGAAACCCGCAATGTTAAATACTGAGACCAGTTCCCTGTCCCTTATGTAATTACCGTAAAAGTGACTTATCCGACTGTGCCTTGCCTTACTGGACTTACTGTGCGCTTTTCTTCGCCCTTCTTTTTCCTAGTCGACCACATTTTTATTTTTATTTATACTGCTTTATTGTAACGTGGCTATCGACTGGCCAGTACTCATTCTTGCGTATCTGCATCCTTGATCTGGGCTTCCTTGAAAATCTAGGCTAAAAAGAGCGCAAGCAAATCACCTTACGTGGGAGGTCATCCAAAACACTGCTTGTACGATACAGTAACACATTAACTAAGAAAGTCCGAACGAATGTACCGTTTAGCCCATTCTGGTTACGCTTTACCTGAGATACAGACTGTATCTTCAAGAACGTGTCCTTCGGGCAAATCTTGTCTGCAAAAGCAACAAAATAAAGAAAAATATACAGCTTAGTATTTGCGCTGCTTTGCAAAACAAGAGCAGAAGATATAAAGAACTAAAAGCAAAAATTTCATACCGTTATCCCGTAATCTCGTTAAAGAAAAAATCTTAAATATAAAGAAGGAGCACTTTGGCAGGATGCAACGCCTTTCTGGTCATATTAGACAATCCCTCCGCCCCCCCCCCCCCTACCCCCAGAGAAACAAGCTAACTAAATGACGCAGAGAATACGAAGGAGATTAAGCAGATTTATTTTTCAGCGATGACGAGAAAGCACGAGAACAAGAACGTGGTCACGTGACATCCTCGACGGAGAGTTGCGATGTCAATCTACGTCGCCCTTTTTTTAGCAGGTGCACTCGAATATCGTCAGCATGGTCGTGTGACTTGAACAGTTCAAAACCGACGTATTTTCGTGTGCTTCTCTGCACGCTTAGCCGCTCGCGTGGCCATGGCTTCCAGCTCCGATTTCCATATTAAAATAAAATGTCAGACGCAGAAATGCTCTGATAAGACAAGCAATGAACTGAATTGAATTATATTGGTGTGTTTGAGAGGGGAAAGAAATACATTCTAGCAACTGTAGGGAAGCAGAATTTTGGTTTAGAACCTCTAACATGCAAAAAAAAACACTCCCGAGCACTGGTAGACTAAAAAAAAAGAAGGTGAAGTACGATGTTCACAAATACGTAACTCTGCAACAGAAACCAGCCATGATAGTTCTATAAACCATATCCGACAAGCCATCTGTAGGGGGCAAGTGTATCCTATAGATCTTACGGCTTAGGTAAGATTGATACGTTTACAAATGTTTCGCGTAAGCCCTGCTCACCAGTTAGTGGTAAATTTCAGAGTGGTGTAAAACATGTAACTATGTTCGCTTCAGACGTGCTTATATTAAGCGCTGTTGACAGAACTCCGATATCGTTTTTTTTATAGCTGTGTTAAAGAGTTGTAAACATGATACTTATGCTTTTCTTTCTTTAATGTGGCGATTCTCAAGAATGTTTCTAAAAACTTTTATGGCATAAATTGAGATGCCGCTTCTAACGGTTAATACACTTTAACTTCTTTTGAACGTAATAAACCTCATAAAAATGGGTGCAGCGGATACAGAGAACAACAATTTCTGCGCGCCCACGCATTCAGATAGGAGTTACCGAGCTAAATCTTGGTCGTAAGCACAGCGATAAAGCGACGAAGTTCCCTGCAAACTCCCCCCCCCCCCCCCACTTCCACGAGACTTGCTCGTTCGCGTTCAACTAGTCGCAGTGAACAACGAAAAAAAAAGGTCCTTACTGAAGAAATCTGTGTCGTCCCACGGGTGCAAGATTTCAAATGCACCGAGCGTCATGTCGTGGATGTTTCCAAGAGCGGTGAGCATGACGTAGCACATTTCCCTGTGCACCAGCCTAGCAGAGGAAACACGCTGCTGCTCGGTGGCTTTGTCATTCTTGAAAAAAAAAAAACAAGAATTACGCGTAAGGTGTCGTTTATATACATATAAGAAAGACGAGTCAGTGGCGGTTGACGTCCGTCCACACGGACGTCCGTGTGACGTCTGTGCACGTGACCTTGTGGTTTGTCCTTTAGATTGCGCTATCTCCGGGACCAGCCCACGATTTTCATTGAGTAAAGCCACACTTCCCGTCTTGGTTTAAGGCGCGCGCAATTTGAATGGGCGCACTCAAGTTTCATTACGGCCTGGGTTTTTTATTTTTTTTTATTTTTTGCTAATTGCGTATTATTAGTTCTCCATTACATAGCTCTACGCTAACTCAGTGCCTCTTCTTTCTTCCAGGCTTCGTTTTGACGCATTCTTCTTTTTGTTGTTGTCATACGAGCACCAGAGGGACTCAAATTAGGCCTAATTTACGAGACGAAAGTCGTTAGACACCCGGATCCCATCAATGCCAAATTGACCTGAAGTCGCCAAAGAAGGCATTGTCTTCAAAAGAGAGAAGCAAGGAGGATTTTAAAAAAAAGCGGATGGCAGCTAATAGAGACCTTTCAAGAGACGCCGAGGAAAAACACTAAATGATTAGTTTAGACCGGTAAAGTAAGACTTTAGAAACTCTCTTATTTACGACAACTTTGCGATAAAGGTCCATTACTAAGTCAGAAAAAAGCTCAAAGTTCCGTTTTTTTTTTTTACCTCGCGCCGAACCCCCAGCTAACTTACGCCACAGAGATGTCATTAATTTCAAAAGTATTTTCCGCTGTTTTGACCATTGTTTAGGAGTTTAGTGATTTGACTCATTTCAGACGCATTCTATTTCCGTTTTGTAATGTCAAAAAATTAACTAGGCCGAAACAGACGCCACCAAAATCTATGACGTCACGACGAGCTGGTACGTGCATTTCAATGCGGAATCACCGTCTCTCTTTCGCTTTTGCTTTTATATATTTTTTTATTTTTTTCTAACATAGCTAACTTCTCGTGCTAAGAGTAGCCTCCCTAGCATTGTAGAACATTATTTTACTGATACACGCCAATAATTGTCTTTTCAACGACTGCTTAAGGTTTGAAAGTACTGTTAGAGCGAAATTCGAAATGATCGCGAGCCAGCTGAATCAGCGTGCTCCAAGGAGCGCTCGAAATTGAACCAACGTAAACTCAGTGTAGGGCCAATGCTTTTCTTGGTATGGTGCATGCGGCCGAGCGTTGGACTAACATTGTTCAAAACTGCTTCCTGTGATGATGCATGGTAGCGTGATGTCGATGGTTTTTAAAACCAAGTTGCACCTCCCCTTGTCCCTAATAAAAACCAAAACCAACACCCGTTGCTTTTGTAAAGTTTAAAATGTGCTTGAAGGAAGTGAGGCGAAGTATACGGCTGGGCCCTGTTCATATTCAACCGAATTATATTGTTTAGTTACCTACTATGCGTGTGAGACTAGCCCAGAAACAAGCATTGATAGGCTTCTCAATCTGTTACGTTTCAGATATTTATTTATTTATTTATTTATTTATTTATTTATTTATTTATTTATTTATTTATTTATTTATTTATTCATTCATTCATTCATTTATTTATTTTAAATACCTACAGCGACCGAGTTGGGCATTATCGTAGGGTGGTTAATTACAAACATAAATATCAAAGATTGAACTGCGAGAAAAACAGCATCATATCAGTTATGCTACTAAAAATACAATCATCGTAATTAGAAAGACAACACATCCAATACCAAAAACAGTCGATTATAAAATTTGTTACACAATGCATAAAACGGCACAGTGGAAATATTGTCTAAAACAGATTCATGTGAAGTTCTCTATTGTTGCTGCTGCAGTGTAAGAGGTCTGTCAAGGCCTTAGTCGATCTTTGAAATGGCTTTGGTTGCAACACCCTGCATAACCTTCAAAATTTTTATTTCTGGTGCTAAAATTAATTGACGTCAAATAACAGGCACCATAACAAGTGCAGTTTACAAAACCGCAATATCTGCTGTATTTTTTCATTTTTTTATTGGGGGGTGAGGGGGACAGAGCTGCGGATATATAAATTTTGTGCATCACCTTTATTAAGGCTTACCGAGTTTTGTAATTTTCTGAAATAATTACAAGTCCTTCAACGTCAATTTATCTTTCTCGTTTCAATGCATCAAACTCCACTCACGTCGGTTATGCGGTAGTCTACTTAAAGAATATCTCCGTTTCACACGTAGAATAATAATGGACATTTTTTATCGTGTCTATTAAAGACTGTTCCTCGGATTCGTATTTAATAAACAAATCCGAGTCGGTTCCGGGGTTATAAAGTTTCCTCTCAACGGCTTAAGCCGTTGACGACAGCTTGACCACGTGGCGTGGTTATATACGTGTCTCGCCAAAGACTGCAATACACAAGCCTGTAGGCGTACTGTTCATTGTGCATTCCACGCGGCTTAAAAAAGGGGGGGCTAACGTACCGAGTACGAGAATAGGATGTCCTCAAACTTGCACGATGCTTTGCAGAGCGCGGCCAACCTGTGTGACAGGGGAGAGTAGATGCATGCAACTACTGCTGCTGAGACGGGTCAATTTGATCCGACACACGTTAAGCCAGAAACGAATATAGATCATTTCGCGGTTTACAAGCAGAGGACCACCGACTTTTGGGTCAGTTGGCCTTACATGATAATTACGGCAGTTAAGCGCAAATTAATACACGGAGCCAAACAAAGTGGACAAGGACGGGCATGCTTTATCAAAGAGAATTGCCTCTATTTGCGTTAGCGAAGCTTCAATGAGCTTGAATTCGTCTGAGGGCTAATTCATGCAAGCCGCTCTTTGACACGCGCGAGTCTTGTGTCGCGGTGTCTTCCCTCGTGATGCGATGACGCGACGGTGCGCATGCGCCACAGATTGTACAAATATATCGGACTGGCATGTGAATAAACAGTTTAAGAACAGTTCCAAATACAACGCTTAAGAACAGTTGCAAATAAAGAATTTCAACTGCTTCCTAGCTAAAGAGAGTGAGTGAAGGTGGCTGTTAGGTTAGGCTGAATATGTACAGCACATTTCGCTGTAGCCGAGCTCCTAATGATCGGAATTCACACCACCCAATGTTTTTCTTCGCGCGACGTTACATAGGCCGTCAAAGCGCGCGCGCAAGTCCGCTTTATCAAGGCTGGTCCGGGCATACGCACCTGGGTGTCGGCGGGCAAATGTACACCAGCGCTCCGAATACGGTGATGTTGAGGAGCGCGATTGGGCTGAAGCACATCATCAGGGGCACGTGGAGGCACAGCGCGTTGGTGGGGTCAAAGTTCAGAACGAGCGTCCTCGAACTGATGCACTGGAAGTCCTCGTAATAGTTTCCCCTTCGATAAAGAAGCATTCATTTCATTCGTTCATTCATTCAGTCCATTCACTGAACATTTACGTCAATTGACCGTTGCGAAGCCACCATGACGTCACGGATTTTTACAGAGTCTGCTCAGATTTAGATAAGTGTTTTTCAATAAAGGAGGACTACGTTGCGTTATCACAGAACCAAGATAGCAACACAGCTAGCTCCGAGCACTTTCCGTATGCCTAACTGGCTCTTTTTTATTTATTTATTTATTTATTTATTTATTTATTTATTTATTTATTTATTTATTTATTTATTTATTTATTTATTTGAAAATAGTGCCAGCTGCTTTTTGGCAGCCAAAGCAGGAGTGGTACATAGAAAATAAAAAGGGATACTGTACAAGAAAAGAAAATGTAAAAAAAAAGTTCGTACACAGCAAGCTCACACACAGTGCAACACAGATCATACTTGTACGCTACTGCGCGGAACAATATCTCTAAAACTAATGACTCGAGTTGAATAAAAATTTGGTCAAAACACTTCTATAAAGAGGAAACCTTGACATCTCTGACACGTTTCAGCGATGAGCTAGGCTTTGAAGTGAAGTTCAAATCAGGAGAATTGGGACTCCGTGTTTTCGTAATCATAAACCATAAAGTGCGCATGTTCAACTTTATAGGAAAAGTTCCCCACAGCGTCCGTGCATTGAAATCGGTAACCTCAAGGGCACCGTCATGTTGCTACGCTACGAGGCCCGCAAACACGATCGCGAATCTTCTTTGGTGTGCTGGCGCCATCTAGTTCCGAAACCTGCAAACGCACCAATTGACGCACCGTAAATGTTACATAGAATTTGTTATAACACTATCGGACCTTTCTAAAAAAATATACCGAATGAACTTTACAGGTTGTTACATGAGCACGTGCTGCATGTAAATGCTTGTTCTTGCATTAACTTTTGATCATTACTAGCCTTACCAAAACGAGGGCTAGCAACAAAGCGCCGCCTACGCAGTGGCCACCTCCCCCCCCTTCTTTTCCTCTAGAGTTCGTATACTAACTTTATGTCATAAGCCGGCTCCCGCCAAAGCAACGAAAATATCTTTGAACGAATAGTCCACCTGTCTAAACTGATAAATAGTTCGTAATTTCACTTGGTTTATAAATAGCTACGAAGGCTATAAAGAGCCTTCCATTACTGCTCGCACTCGCGACCAAAAAAGTAGTGCGTCATATATGAAAGAAAGACGCAGGTGCAAGTTTTATTGCTTTATGTCGCGAAATATGACGTAATTGTAACACTTAAGGCGTCGCAGATCTTAACCCACATTCACCGCCGAACGAGCAAAGGGATACGTTTCCGCGACCAGCAGCCACGGTGAACCGCCAGCACTCGCGGCCAAAACATAGTACGACCGCATATCGGAAGCACAAGTGCGCACGAATATTACGTGATTCGACGTAACCTGCCATCCAAGAGTTGTATTTGCAATATATAAAGCACTCATTCCGTAGAAAAACGCGTCGCAGATTCAAAACCAACTGCAATGCGAAATACGCGGAGGAACACTTCTATGACCGGACTACTTGCGTGGCTGCCGCAGCGTTGCCTGGGATGTAAGAAACGGAACGTACTGGCGCTTCAGCATAGCCCACGAAATAATACGGTAGTATAGTAAAATATTACAATGGCTTGTTTCTTCACTTCCCAAGCCTATGCGGAATATTTGTGGCAGAACAGTGAAGGACGACACAGAAACACAGAGGCCCGATTCCCACTTCCTACCTGCAAGGCGTTGCGGAGCGATAAACTTCCACCTTGAAGGTAAACGAGAACGTTTCAAAAACTTCTCGGAGCTGTAAGAGGAACGTAAATAATTATCAGCATATAAAGGTTGCTCACAGCAAATTCGCATGCCGGAACCAAATTCAGCGCGCAGAGTGGGACTCATTTTTCAAAGCAACGATGACGGGCATTTTTTCGACAGTGCGATATAACACAGGTTCTGTGCACTCTTTGACAAAAGCATGCGGGCCATGTTGTCTGCGGCAGACAGAGTACTTTTTACGATAGTTTCTGTGGTATGACATAAGTTCCATCGCACTGGTAAGTGAAAAAAAAAGAACTCTGGTACTCACAGTCGAGAGATCTGGATGGCTTTTAGTGTCACAAGGACCGCGTCACATAGCTGAACGACATACGAGGTGCTTTCTTTCTTTAATGCGTTAGCATTAAGAGTGTCAAAGAGGGAAAAAAAGTGTATGCGTGAGAAGTGTGGGAAGCTGGTTACGTGGTAGAGAAAGGTCACGTGTAGAGTAGACAGGACACGCGTCTTGCCTCCTGGAAGAGCCAGGACTTGTGTCGAGCGAGCTCCTGGACAACACTTCACAATGTGGTGAACGTGGTTCAAACCACGGATCCTCAACCTTTAAGAGGTGCGACGTAATGCTAGTGCACTTCTCTTGCATTCACCACTAAATCCTCACTGAATTTTCTTCTTTTTTTTTCTACACCGTACAGAATTTTTAAGGATCGCCCCTGGCGGACAGCAAGGTTCTAGTCCTCGAGCTGGAATGCTCGGAGACGCAGACAATGTTAGCGCGAGAGATCAAAATGAATGATCAACTAATTTTCAAAAAGTGCGCAAATTAACTTTTTTAATTGTGCCTTGATGGTCCATATTGCAACCTAGGAATTGCAGCCGCCGAGTTCGCAAGGCGGATCCACTTGGAACGAATTCTCTGGATGACGCCAGTTTTGAGACTTCCATTCCCAAAGTGGGTGTCGAAATACACTCGTGATCCAGTTACTTTTATGCTTCAATGCAAATGACAACGTTTTGTCGAAGGAGTACGAGCAACAGCAGTGCGTTATTAAAGCGATTTTGAAGGCGCATGTCTCGAAACCGGTGCCATCCTCATAATTCGTTCCAAGTCTATGTGTTTTGCAAGCTCGCCGGCTAGAATAAGTAAACCGCAATATGAGCAGCAATGTAATCAGTAAAAACGTTAATTTGTGAAATTTTGTTAACTATCTGATTAGGAATTGTTATTTATCTCAGAAGATTTTTCCTCCTCTTTGAGTAATTCATTTCCGAGAATTTTAATTGTGCTATCTTCTAGTGGCGATGTTTAAAAATTCTGTATGGTCCGAGAAACACCCCTTATATTTGGTGAAGCCGCGGAGTAGCCCGTACACTTCTGACGAAAGCTGCACAATACTTGAAAAAACTTATCGAAGGCGCTTTTTTACGACTTCACAAAGTAGCGATATGGCGAACTAATTTCCTGCACTTACACATACAAAAAATACATACATAGTAGCCAGACAACCCTTACCGGCTAAGAAGAGACATTTTATTTCAACTTTAATTGTTAGACGATGAGCAAAACGAGAACAAGGTGAAAGCAGGAGCCAATGGGTCGACAAGTGGACTTGTCTTCTTCAAGGCCATTTGTCAAAACGTTGCCGCCTGCTTTCACCTTGTTCTCATTTTGCTCATCGTCTTGAATTTCCATCTCCCGCATTCCCCGTGTTTTCCCAACGTTAATTGTTAGTGATTTGTTGTTAAAGAAAAAAAGGACTACCAAGTCACTGCTAGTACTAAGGAATATTACTGTACAAAATCACACTGCTAGCGCAACTTAAGTTGCACGGGGAAGGAAGTCAAATTTAAAGTGATTGCAGGGCAATGTCATAATACTTGTATTGTTTATCCAGTGGTTAATCAGCGAAGGAAGTCAAGCTTAAAGTGCTTACAGGGCAATGTACGAATGTTTCTCCAGCTTTTTCTCGTGGTCATTATGTGAAGGAAGACAAGGTTAAGATGCTTACAGGGTAATGTAAGAATGCTAGCATCATTTTTTTCTCGTGGTTATTCAGTGTGATCGGGGCAATAAAATGTGAAATTTGCTTTCTATAATTGAGCTTCGCGCGAGGGACTCTGCCCCTTTCCAGTACTACGCGTTACGACAGGCGCTTCTCTTTAGGTTCATAAAAAGTTGATGCAAGCTGTTTCAAAGCAAGTTCTAAACACACAAGCAGATTCCGAAGCCGCAGATGCTCTGGCGTTCTACATAGGTGTGTTGGAGTCTGTATGCTGTGAGATGCTGTCCATGCAACGCCACTCAAGATGCATAATGAACCGAAGCAGGACCTGGTGAACCCGGTGAATACGCACCAGGTGCAGGTGCTCCAAGAGGTGAATGCGGAATGCAAATGTATCCCCGAACAGCACCCTACGACCGTGTGGCTTGAGAAAGCACGTCTTGCTCACCCCGGTACCGCTGTTCTTGCCGGCAGGGAAACTGCACTTGTCCTGGTCCTCTATAGTGAACAACAGTGTAGATATCAACTTAAAATATCAGAGACGTTTAACGTGTTCAAGAGTATAACTTTTCGTCACCAGAGAGCGGCACTCTCACCACGCAGTCCCTTAAAGCGCGCTAAAGTGAAAAATTAGGTTGAACTGGATTAATAAATTACACATCTGGCAACAAACAAAAGCGCCCCTCTCACCGGGAAAGAAGGCTTGGCAAGTCGGGGGAAAAAAACGCAAGAACGAATTAGTGTTGGCGACGCCGTCCTAGTTTTGTGTCAGTTCGTCATGACGCCATGAATTTTGAGCGTCGCTGTGGTCTAGTTATGTTTTAACGGCAAAGATGGAATACACACTGTTCTCTAAAGGAGCCGAAGACTACACGTCACAATCACCAGTTTCTAGAATTTATACTGTCGCAGAACTGCCTAACATGAATTCCACGAGGTCACAGTGGCGCACGAGCGCTGAGGTTTAGTTGCAAAATTTAAAAAAAAATTAAGTTTGGCCTTTATGTTTGCTCCCAGTAAACGATCTCTTAGAGCGATATTAGCAAACATATAGTTGTGAAATAGTACCCGGTTGGTTGTAAGCTGACATCCATTTATTATTTGTTTCTGTGTGTCTGCCAAAATGTGTGTGTCTTTAGCTCATGAACGCAAATTTGTTATAACTCCATCATCCCATTCGCTTAAATTTTGATTTCATAACGCAAAGTTACGGCCTATGTTGTTTCGCTTCTTATCGGATGCATCCTATATCAGTATTTCATAATGAACCAAATCAAAGTAACAGTAATTTCGATGTGTGAAATGCATTGCAACGATGAATACAAACCATCAATTAGTTGAGCCTATGAAAATTCGTCCGCATTAATTCTTCGCAAGCCTCAGGTAACTGAACACCACAGGGTTCCTTAACGACGTCTCAAACCGCGTGTTTGAGACTGCTGCCCCGAGCAACCGGAAATACATCATCCTGTAAAGCGTGCTTTGCCTGTAGAGCAGGCATGCGCTTGGAAGAAGCCATTGTAAGAAAGAAAGAGCTGACTTGCTTAAAAACTACCCATTTAAATACAGGGAAAGCGTAAGAAATTTCAGAAGCGAGGGCGCAGATCTGCAACTGAATTTACTGAACCAAAGCACAGAGAATATTTATGCCGGCAGCCCTTCCTGCATGCACCACCTGGTCAGGTGTAAACGCAAGAAGAAACAACGAACGCGACGACTGTTAATCCTTGCGAAACGTGCTTCTCGAGTACGCACATTCTTTGTCCGTTAGTGATAAGGAATAATACACACGCGCGCGTGTGTGTGTGTGTGTGTGTGTGTGTGTGTGCGTGTGCGTGTGCGTGTGCGTGTGCGTGTGCGTGTGCGTGTGCGTGTGCGTGTGCGTGTGCGTGTGCGTGTGCGCGTGTGTGCGTGTGTGCGTGTGCGTGTGTGCGTGTGTGCGCGCGCGTGCGTGCGCGTGCGTGCGCGCGCGCACCCGCGCCCGACAGAACGACAGTTTTCATCGCGATGCTTCGAAGGGCGATTGCCACGACGAAGGAAGCCAAAGTGATAGGGCGAGCACCGAGCAAAGGCTCGTGCGGCGAGGGGAACCAAGAGAAGGAGAGGGCAAGACAGGTGAAATGCCGCCATCTTTAGTTTATAGGGGTTTACGCCGCAGCACGCAACAGCGTGATTCCTACCTCTCCCCTGGCAGTCTGTCAGCTGCGAGCACCAAAGCGCGACGTCATGTGTCACCTGTATTCCTATTGGATGTTAAAGTGTGGCGTCACACCACCCTCTCTCTCTCTCCTTCGCACGCTCTCTCTCACTTCCTCATTCCTCCTTGCGATTGAATTGTGACTCTGCGCACTTCCAACCTGCTCTTCACACTTTCCTCCTCTCCCATGCCACGTGGTAACCGACGGAAGCCGTCGGGTTTCCGTTCGCAGGTGCCTTGAAATAGTGACTCATGAGAATGTTTGCGCCCTTTAGGGCTTACCTTGTTCAAAAACAATAATCGTCATCTATATCGAGTGACTCTTTTATTTAACGCTGCAATCCCGCTATACTTCCATGTGACGAACGGAATGCGCTTGATCAGCGTGACATATCATTCATGACAGCAAAGTAGCGAGCGCAGAACCTTTAAGAAAGCAAACGCGAGAAAGACAAATGACGATTGTTGTTTGGAGTCATGGTATGCTCCCAAAGCTGCAGCCTTTTTTTAGAGCGCATATGTGTGTAACTGAGACAGCCAAGGTAAAATGCAGCTCACCTCAATTTCACCATCACTTTTTTTTTCACATTATCAATCATTCCTCGGCTAATAGTTTCAATAGAGTTGCTAGCTGGGCGTGTTGGCACATCTTTACCAAAAAAGGCGAACAGGGCAAACAAAAAGCAGGAACTCGTTTATGTCACCTTCCACTATCCCTTCGCGCTCTCACTATTCACTTTTTTGTAAAGCCTAAGATAAAGTACAAGCTCTGAGGCTCCTGTCTAAATACATGGGAACGGAGAAATCGTTTTCCTCGGCAACCACTGCACCGATATTGAGTACGCTTGTTGTACTTAAGATTAAAAGATTAGTCGCGCCTGTAAAAGCACATATTAAATGTGTAAGCATTTCTATGCCTGTCCAACGAAGAAACCTGTCCGTCACGTAAGACGAATCACTATAAGGAGAATAACGTATAAAACATTGTTTCTACGAAGGCTTTGTTGAAATATCTGGTGATGGTGGAATAAAATACCCCTCTAGAACCACATGTAGAGCCGACTTGGTGCATTGTAGACACCAGAAAAATTTCGATTTTTCACAAATTTAATGCCAAACACGCCATATATCCCCGTTGCATTTCGGCGGTCGCGGGTTGTGCTTTCCGTTGGGACGTTCCTTCACCGCCATGTCACTGATCTATGAGGGCTCGTGTGCTTGACGTCGCGCAACACAGACAGATAAGCACTCAATAAATTGATAAGGATGACAAGGAGGAATGAGATGTTATATGGGCCTCATCACGGTTGATAGTGGTTCAACGCGGATGGATAAGGTGCTAAAGAGCGATATGGGCTTATAATGGTCGGATAAATTGTGATAATGTTAATAAGCTCCGATAATGGTTGATAAGGGCCGGACCAAGTCCGATAAGGTTGATAAGAGCCGATAAGCTTTCATAAGGGTTGCATCATGTCCGATAAGATTGATAAGGACACGTGAGGGTTGGTAAGGATCGGATCGATTGCGTTAAGTTTGAAACCGATCGATAAGGATTGATTAAGGTCGGATCAAGTCCGATGAGGTTGATACCAACCGATAAGTGTTGATAAAGGTCGGATGTAGTCCGATAAGGTTGATAACGATTTATAAGGGTTGATAAGCATCTTACGGGTCGGACAAAATTTCGTAGCATTGATAATGACACGGGGATGCATGGAGATAAGCAAGTGGCACAATGCTTATGCATAGTATAGACAACTCCCAGAGGAGTTTCTGCGCATTTTTTTAAATTTAGGCCATAAGCTTTCGTTTTCATTTTTCTTATATTTCCGAAACTTGCACAATTTCAGGAACACAACTATCAGGTTTACAACTCTGTAGCTCAATAATAAAAAGTCGATATGACAATTATGCAAACTGCATGTAATACTAGCTTAAAGCGTACATAATTGATCTAATATTCAGCGCTCTGAAATATATTAATAATATGTAAAAAGAGATGTTGCATAAAACTCGTAAACAGCGTAGTAATATCGGGTAAACCTAAATTCATAAATCAAGTTTATCTGCTTTAGATGCTCTTGTTGCAGAATTACGGATTTTTAAAAGTCAATAGTGCATCATTTTTTTTTCGGACTGACCAATTATGAAAAATTTATGTAACACCTCCCGGACCCTAAGTCAAAATTTCGCTTCTACAGTCACCAGCTAATATGGTCTCTTAAATGCAAGTAAATTAATTTTAAACTCTGTCCAGCCGCTGTCTCATAAAAGCAACTCTGCACTTCTTCAAAAGCCCATTCGGTGTTGGTTCCGAACTAAAGCTTCCTCCTAACAGACTGCCCGTTGTGACAGAAACACTGACAAAGACGAATTGACTTGTCGCTCATCGTACGAAGGTGCTTAGCTGCACCATGAAAGAACACAGGTAAAGCAAATAATGTTGCATAAGATTTCCTGGACGGCTTCGCATACCCACTCTACGTGCACAATACCTTCAAAAACTGTGGCAGCTAGAGCTAATTTTTTTTCCATAACGGCAAGGGAGAGCTGTGTCCTAACTCTTCAATTCAATGCCTAATCTAACAACGAGGAATTGAGACTCACCCGTTTCCATGAGATTGACTTCACAAACTAGGCGACGACGGTCAGTCTTTTTAATTTGGGGTGTTATTCGAACGTTGTAGTGCCTGAAAAAAGAAAACGAGATCGTGAGCTCGCTTGCTTAAGTAATACAAACGATGGTACCCATCAAGACGTCTAAAAATAGCAAAACTATCCCTGTTTTAAGAATGTGAACAAAGGGGAAAGTGGGAGTTTCGGAACGATCTACTTATTATACTCAGAAAACATATGTCGGGGATGGTCTTTATTTCAGTAGCCGCCCACATCGGTGATGTGCTAGACAAGAGCCGTGCCAACGAGCCGTCAGCTGTGTAAACAACAAATTGCTGACAACGCTTCTCGTTCGCTTTGTGTGCCCGCAGTATCTGCGCATTCCAGCGTGTTCAACCCTAAATTTCCTAAACAGGGCCCGCATTCAGAAAAAAGAAACTTCTTACGCTAGGAACATTCGTAGGAGGAAATATCAGCCAATCCTGTCACTCGACGCGTCATTAATGAAGGCAGTGAAGGTCGGCCGGCCAATTGCAAAGGCCACTTAGGAACAAGAAGCCTTGGGCCCCGGGTGTACGTGCACTCACCCATCAACGCAGTCTGTGGCAAAAGTGAAGTTGCCTATTTCGAAAACAACCTCGATCAGGGTTTCCATTCCGCTCATTGGTGGGCCCATACCGTCCGGTGGCCTGTGTTCCTAACGACTCGAATAGGCAAGGCCGTGTGAGTTCTGGAAAAAAAAAAGATTTACTACGATAAGGAAAAAGCCTTTGGCAGAAGTGGTGAGCTAAATCATGCCGATAGAAAGTCACCAAAGCTGCAAAGTCAGTAAGATGTTCCTACCGGTCTTTTGCAGTCATCTTAGTCACCGCTTTCATTTTTTTTGTTTTCTTATAATATTTACATATGTTGCATTGCTTTTGTATTTTCTTTTCATGTCTGTATGTATGTATAAGTACGTGCATACGAAAATATTTATGTATTCTGCCCCTCCTGCTTGGGCCCTCATTTGGGCCTGCAGTATTGTATAAATAATAAATAATAATAAAGAAGACCCACAGGATCCTATTGTAGTTCAGAGTCGGTAACCTTATTTTGCACAGTCACGAAGTCACTTTCGGAAACTGTTCATTTTTTAGCGGAAAGGCGGTCATTGATGATCATGGCTTGCCCGGTATTTCATTTTTTATGTTTTAATGGTTATTAGTCCTCCTTGTTCTTACATTTTTGAAACTGTAGCGTCAAGCCCTTCATGCGTGAATTATGCAGGACTGTCACATATGTGTCCAATTTAAAATTCATGTAAAGGCAGTCGGCGCTCCACTACAAAAGTCACAATCTAGTAGGATGGCTTTTCGGAAAATTGTTTTGATGAGACATTGTAATCCGAGCACAATGTTTTTTTGCTAAATATTGTGCAGTCAATTAATCCGCTGTTCGTGCATGAAAAATTCTATCACGGGCTTGAACCACCGGAACAATTTCATTATCGACTGCATTATCGACTGCATGCATCACGAGCAGCAAAGACAAATTATATGTTTCTCATTGCTGCCGCTACGGGGCACCTCGACCTTCCCGTGAAACGTGGTATTACACATTCTGCAATGTGGCCATCTGTTGCAGTTGTGAGCAGTTTGAAAGTGGAATGAATGTACGTTGAGCATCCAAGGGGGCTGGATTCTTCTGAAGCTCAACGTCTGCTGATTTTTTCGTGGCCACCGCTTGACAGAATCGGCAAGAGCGAGTCAAGTCCACAGATCTGGACAAGGCGCCAGAAGAGTTAAATTACTCCTTGTGGATAATAATCCCTTGATAATTACCCCTTGCAGGTGCGCCTCAACAGTCAGAACGTGAAAAGGGGATAAAAACGCCCGTTTTCTAAAGAAAAAAAAAATCAGCGTCATCGCACTTGAAATTTATGTTTGGCTTTCTACAAACGCAGCTTCGCTGCACCCTCAAGGCTCGACAACATGCTCTTAGGTGTGCCTTTAGAAGTAGCGACAAATATAAGTGAATATTGCCACCTTAGTGTAAGATCAAGGCAGGGCGTAGAACTCGGCCACGTCCCTCGAGTAATCTTACGAGGAGAATGCTTCGGCCATTCACGTCACTATAAAGTCGCTAATACTCCAAAAATGGGCAAATACGTCGTTAAAGCCTCAAAGATCTCGTTAAATTTAGCCAACGCCTTCCGCAAGTTAACAACACTGTCCTTTAGGTGCCCTCAACAACGTGGCGGGCATGTCAAAGCAGGCCGGTTTAGCCTGGTAATCAAGGAAGTTAGCTGCTGAGGCTTGAATATCTCTATCGGAGTATATAAGGTTGAAGAACATTTTGCAAATAAGAAAAAAGTGTGCAGGAGACCATCGACGATTTCCAACGTAATCGAATCACCGAATGCCTCCGTAAACCTAATCGCATTATTCAAGTTATTGAACACCTGAATGCGTGTGCTTGTTACGGTGAGAATGTGTAAACAGCCGCGAGCATAAGCAAAAGGAATGGACAGGACGACGCTGGGCCGGTATATTGTAGCGATGCCTTTTCCGATTATATTCTTTTTCAGACTTTTCACGCTTGGCCAGCGGTCAGAGCGACGGTCTGCCCACATTATCAACGGGATCAGGCGGCCGTGTGTGGTGGATGATAAGAATAGCATAGAACAAGGTACACGAGTCGGGAACCGGAACTGCTTGGCTCTCCAGCGCTAAAAAGCAGGCAATTCAAACGTTGGGTCTGATTAGGCGCATTGCTCCTAAAATGGGCGGCGCCAGCTCATATGTTGCGCGACAATTGGTAAAGGCGGTAGTGCAACCACGCCTTATTTATCAAGCCCAATTCCAGCATTTGACGAGGGCACAATGGGATCGCCTTGAGGCTGTTAATCGCGAGGCAATGAGGGTCATCACTTGCCTTCCCCGAATCACCCCGATCGTGGCTCTCCAAGAAAATGCGCAGCTCAACACACTAGATGAGCTGGTGCAGCAGCGGCGTGATGCTCGCAGGCTTAAGGCCAGCCTTTCACGCGCAACGAGTGCTCTCAGGGCTTACGCTTTCTCGAACTCGCTTCTACCACCACCATCGCCAGTTCTCCCTCCCTGGAGTTTTGTACAGCTGAGTGACAACAAGCCAACTGATATACATCGCCCGACATCAACTCACGCGGCGGCATCGCTTCGTGACCGAATTGTAGATCAAGATGCCCACCTGCCGCTTGGCTCCATCATCCTCTACGTTGATGCAAGCATTAAGGGCTGTGAAACAACCACTGCAATTTATTGCCCATGCGCACCTGCCCTTAATAAGACGACCCGGTTTCAAGTCCAAGAACCTCCTTCCTCCTTTTGTGCTGAGCTCCTTGCTGTCCGAGAAGCGTTGTGCTCTGTGGCCGCCTTTCCCTTGGTCCCCACGGCCCGCATCGTCATCCGCACTGATGCTCTCCAGGCGACGCGGCTTCTGCGACGCGTCAGTCGCAGCCCTGACATATGCCAACAGATCCATCTTCTGGCAGCACGCATCCCGCAGTCAATATCTGTCGAGTGGATCCCACGCGACCTTCTAAGCTTCCAAAGCCGTGCGGATTCTGCGACCCGTCTAACGACCTCTCCATCGTCACCGCCTCAACTCTTTCACCTAGATGATGCCACCGTCCTTTTAACAAGAAAGGAGCACCTCCGGCGCCGCACACGTGCTCTCATACCTCCGTGTGCGGTAAACCTTCCCCGCGGTCTTACCCGTGCAGAGGAGGTTGCGCTTCGGAGGATCCGGGTCGGGGTTGCCCTCACTCCTGCCGTGACTAGGAAGTGGCCGCACTTTCGCCAGCTATATCCTCGTCCTGAGTGCCCACTCTGCAAGTCGCCAAACGTTGAAGCCGACATCCACCACCTGCTGTGGGTTTGCCCTGCTCTGAAACCGACGAGGCTCCGGCACCTCGCAGCAGCGGGACTCTCGCCGCATAATCTGAGCCATTACACTGCTTGGACGCAGGGACCGCATTATCGATCCCTCTTGGACTTCATTAGGTCAGCAAATCTATTTTCATTCATTTAATCATCCTTGTTCACCCCCATCCCATACCCTTGTATGCCCTGAGGCATTTATCCTCGCATTAAAAAAAAAAAAAAGGCATCGCTACAAAATAGCGGCCCTGATACCCAGACTTACAAGTTGGCACGGTTACGGCACTAACACAAATGCTGGCGGGATCCGTAGAACAAGAAACACGTAGAAAGGAGCCCAAGTAGAGCCCAAGTAGAAACTGCTTTTTTTTCTACCTCGGGCTCCTTTCTATGTGTTTATTGTTCTACGGATCCTGCCAGCATTCGTGTTAGTGCCACAGCAGTTTCAACTTGCTAGTCTCGGC
Organism: Dermacentor albipictus; assembly: GCF_038994185.2. NCBI lineage: Eukaryota > Metazoa > Arthropoda > Arachnida > Ixodida > Ixodidae > Dermacentor > Dermacentor albipictus. Next base: position 25,700,146 of record NC_091826.1, read on the forward strand.
ATCCAGCGTTGTCCTGTCCGCTCCTTTTGCTTGTGCTCGCGTCCGTACTTGCTGAAACACTCTACACAATCACCATGCACCAACTGGCCCAGAAAACTACAATACTAAAGTGTAAACAGCGTTTGTTGCTTCGTTGAGAGCACGTGACCTTTGCGTCAGCTCCTTCGCGTCGGCGATGAAAACCCGACCACCGGGAAAAACAAAAAAAAAACGGGCGAAACAACCAAATGTGGCTATTCGACTCGGTATGTCGACCTGAGTCCTGGTTCACCGTTCCACTTACCAGCGAAATGCCGTCCTTGGCTTCAGAATCCGGCCTGCGCGGTCGTCCAACTATAGCCTCGGCACGAGGAGTGGCTTTCCCAGACCGAAACGAATTTGTCGGGGTGTCAACCGAGAACGCGTCCGTGTGCTTCGACTGTGGATTGGGTCGGTTTGGTACGTGCTCCATTGAAGCATCCTTGTACAAGCCGCTGCGGAAGGGTTTCCACTCCGCATAACGTTTTTACATTATGGTCTGCCCTTTATTTCGTAGCATGACAGGATGCCTAAAGAGCGAGACAGGTGGGCGGTTGATATTCTTCTTCTACGACTATACCGGCCTAGCCGGTCGCGCAATTTCATTTGGAAGCAACCTACTAATCAATCTTCATAATACGCTGATTAGGCCAGCAAGTCACGAAGTATTTTTGTTTTGTATATTCCACATGATAATGACAGCAATAATTTTATCCGTTCAGACATTTCGCTTATTAATCTTAAATTTATTGGCTATGAATCTAGAATGCTATGCGCTAGATCTGTACTTTGCAAACAAGAAAAAAAAAAGCCACTCTCTTTAACCCTGTTCTCTTCAAGTAAATTTATGTTACTGTACCACTAGATTCTTCGGTCGTGACAGTTCTTTTATTTTTTTTTGTGGATATCATTATCACTATCATCATCATCAATTCCTAGCCACAAACCTGGTCTGTGTGCTTGTTACGGAAGCAAAAAAGAATGAGATCATTTATATTCCTTTCTTTTTCTAAATTTAAGCATCTATTTCGCGAAGAGGCAACCACCGCGGCTACTATGTTGAGTGTGGCCGATCCCCCCTGTGGGTACGAGCCATGCTTTGAGAAAACAACGACAATAACAACAACAACAGCAACAACAAGTGCACAAGCCATCCGATGGTTCCAGATAGCGGTAGTTAGACCTTCCTGTACATTCTGCTTTGTTTACTGTTGAGTGTGTGTTTAGGATTATAGCTATATACAAGCCTTTATATAAGTAAACTATCTATGTACGGGAAGGGAAAAACGCAGATATGTTAGCTAGGTTGTATCCAGTTCCCTACCCTCAATAGTAGGGGAGGGGCGAAGGAAGCGACGCAATATGATAATAGATTGCGTACGCGCACACGCACACACAAACACGCATTCAGGGCAGCATTGCAGTGCCGCACACATATGCAGCGAGCGCAAAACGTGCCAAGTAAAATGCACCCACATTATATAAGGACAAATGCCCATGGTGCAATGAGAAACCCACATTATACCACATAAGATGGGCATGTCAACAAACTGACGCAGTCCCAATCACGTCACACCCAAGTGCGGAGCAACGGGAGGAACTGCTGCCCAGCGACCGCTGCGAAGACCAGCTAGGTCTAGTGCAGCGTGCACGGCGGACAGCAGAGGCTAGTGGAGCCCTGGACTGCGGCCAGCTGACCACTGCGATCGAGGACGGACGAAGCAGCGGGTGAAGACCTACGAGGAAGACTCAAGGAGGAAGACTCCCCTGAAGAATCCGCCCCAGCCACAGAAAAACGCTATTACTAGAGCTCACTAGATTTTTCACTCACTCACTCACTCACTCACTCACTCACTCACTCACTCACTCACTCACTCACTCACTCACTCACTCACTCACTCACTCACTCACTCACCCGCAGCATTAGGCGCGGATTCAAAAGGCAGTCGTGCGTGTTCAGTCGTCTTCGAAAAGCGCAAAGTGGTTTTAGTGGCTTCCCATCAAGAGGAAGCCCGAGCCCAAGGTCTCAAGGTCTCGGCCCGCTCTTTCAGAAATAAAAAAAGGGGCTCTTACGCTACAGTGGTTCGTAAGAGCAGCTTCATATATTAATGAAGGCGGCCGGCCAATTATGAACCAATCTTTAGAAAAAAAAAGAACTTTCCCTAATGCCACCCCTGTGGCTTAACCTGTCTGCCGTCCAATTATTTTAGTGCACCATGCTCAGAATGAAAGCGTGAAATCAACGCACGATGAAGCCGACGATAGGCCACGCGCTTTCGAAGATGATGAGAAAAAGAGGAAGAAGATCAAATTCATCCGGCGCAGTGCACAGCTCGTCACCGCAGGCTAATATGTAAAGCAAAATCTTCGCTAAACGGTAAGTATTGCGATAACTTTTCTTGCTTTAGTCAGGCGCGAGAATCATTCTTTAGGGCAAGGCGAATGTCATTGCTTCTCCCAGTATCACTAGGAAAAAGCCCGTTATAGATATGCAGTGAAGAGGCTGCTGTAAGAAATTCGCAATTTTTATCCTAACGACCTTAAAAGCAAATTTACCACTTACTGCCATCGTTTTTCGCTCAAACTTCGCAACGGTAAGAATGCATTTTTAGTCATTATCGTTAGTTAAAACACCCGACGATGGTGTCTCCTTCGATTAGCATCGTTGTTCGCTTAGTTCCTGGCAGGCAGTCACACCAGCCCACATGATGCAACAGCTCACCTCTGCAATCTAGGGGTGCTCGTATCATAAAGATCTTTTGCAACAATTATTAGCCTTCTGGAGCTCTAGTCCCATGGTTATTCCGCTACCATGGAAATAGATAGCTTGCACATGACGTCATGGACGAAACTGCTCACTACGATGGTCTTCTAATATGGCACCCAGGATGACGCAAGCGTTTGTAGTGCAGTCGTCAGCAATACGAAAGCGAACAACCTTCTTTTTTTTAATCATAACGAATAATGATACATGGGCTAAAATCTATAGAGACCTCATACATAACAATTCATTTTTCTCTTGAACATTTAATCTCGAACACTTTCAACGAAGGGCATGCGTGTTTATCCGCCACGGGCGCTTGAAAAAAATTTGTGGTCCCTTTCATGTTGCTTAAGGTTGTACGCGAATTTCTCTAATCTGCGTGCTTGTAGCTTGACACGCTGTCGCAACGTTATTCATTACGTTTTATAACTCGCACTTTTCTAAGCAAAGGAAGGCGATTGTAGTATCTGCCCACGTGCGTAATCATATTGCGAATTCTCCCATTTATAGCGCAATATTTCGTTGAAAAGCATCAAATTGCGAAGTTGCAAGACCGTTCGCTGCAAAAGGACTCAAGTTTAGACGAATACATGTACTACCCATCGTTTCTATGCTGGCTGAATCGCCGTGCTTGAAACTACTGTAGACGCAAGCTTCCTCAGATAATTTCTTCTAGGAAACTGTATGGCCTCCGAGATCGGGCGTCGGAATTTGTCAGCGCATGTAGCCTGATCTCGAAGGCCGTGGCTCATGCGACGTTAGCTTTAGTTTAATTTAATTTTTACCGAAAAAAAAGAAAACAAGCAGGTCAGAATCAAAGATGCTACATGCTTTATCGAACCATTCGGACCTGTAAATGCAATCTCGGTGCGAAGCTTAAATGACGACTACGCATCGGTAAGCGCGAAATCTTCCGAAAAACGTTCTGAAACCGAAAGTCACCGTGTGCACTGACCGGCGGATTGCCTAGTGAATGAAGAGCGCTGCTACATATTTCGCTATAAATAACCCGGATGCCTTCGCTAAACTCATTTCGAAATAGTTGTTTGTATAAATCGTCGTTGAGGGCTGCTGGCAGACAGCTTTCATTTCTTTCTTTGCTGGACGCTCTTTTTGCAGCACTTTACCTCAACGCTAGTTCGATAAGCAACAAATTGAATATTTATACGTTTATATAAAACTTGAGAACAGACACACTTATCAGGATTCTGGTATGCGGGTTTAATACGATGTTACAAACTCTAAACGTAAACATTCAACTTTTTCATAGCAACTGATATTTCAAAAAAAGAATTTGTAGAAGAATAAGGCCTTCAATATAAATGCTTCCTTCGACAACAGGTAGAGTGTACTTCCACCTGCTGTTGGAGGTAACACACAAAAAAAAATACAAAAGTTATTCAGAATGATTCAGCAATTGTGGAATAGGACCATATTTGCATGTCACGTTCATTCTGGACAATGAAATCAGACTTGGTCCCGAGCTAAGTTTTTCTCTCAAATTGTTTGTCACAGCATACATGTGTCACAAAACGCGAACTTCCATAATAATCTCGAACGTCATTTTAGTCAGAAAGAGATTCGTCTACTTCATTTTCGATCAAAGCACTCTCGTTTGAATTTCGTCGCATGACTCTTCATAGGACGTCCTGTTTAGCGGTTTTCTTTAATGTTCCGTCATGAATGTGTTTTACGCGCGCTAAATGTATGCATCAGTCCTTTCCAGAGCACGCCGCCATGACACAAACCAACGTTATTCTGTCGTTTTTATTTTGTTATTTTTTGTTTTTCTTATTTCAGACAAATCCGCATCATGAAACACGAGGTAGTAGTCGACTTCGTTGTCGACCTGTACACGCTCTACAACTTCTACTTAGACGCCGAAGGGTACGTCTGACACATCTTGAATTCGGCCCTCGACTTGGGCTCTTCCCACTTTTCTGATGAGATGCAAACAAAAGTTGTTCCTTCATTTTTTTTTTCGCGCGCTTTCTGTCTTTCTTTTAGCCTCTACCAGGTCAGAGCATCGATGCAAGCGGACTCGAGGTATTATTCACAAGTGCTTCTAGGCCCCGCAAGTAAGTTTGATGCAAGGTCAGGGCTCGTATTCACAAAAAAAAAAAGGAAAAGCTCTTACGGTATATTTGTTCATGAGAGCAAACTCCAGCCAATTCTCATGCTGTGTGTATCATTAGCGAATGTGGTCGGCCAATCGCAAAAAAAAAGCAGCTTTGTGATTTCGGACTCGGATCCGTTATTAGCACAATGCGACCACCGGACTGCCAGTATCTTTCCAAATTACTGCAGACATCCACCCTTGCTAACTCACCTACTACAGGGTCTGCTGGTATAAAATATACATCTGTTTCTTTGTTTATTTATGTCGTAATATTTTTTAGCATACGCGCGGATGACTCCGAGAATCGCATGCTAGAAATGACAATTACCGAAACGTTCCAGTCACGTCATGTGAATTTCACATCTCGCAACAGCACTTGAACAAAACCATCTTTCTAGAAGCACAACAGCCATGGTGTACAAATTTAAAAAAAAATGTTTTCTCGTTGTTATTGCTTAATCTTGAACTTAAAACACTGAAGCCGTTATTGGCATTCATTTATAACTTAAGTAGACTTTTCCACCACGCGTTTCCTTGTAAAGTCTCCCAAATAAACAAAATCCAAGTTTGGGGACAATGCAAATGCCGCTTTCTCTGTCACTCCCCTCTCTCTCTTTCTCTCTCCCTACCTCTCTCTCCCTGTCTCTCTCTCTCTTACTCTCCCTCCCCCTCTCTCCTCTGTCCTCTCTCTCTCTCTCTCTCGATTACCCTCCATTTCGCAGGGCGGCTGAACGCCACCTACGTCAGCAAGTCGTTCTTCGTGACGCGAACCTGCGACTCCATCCAGAACGACCTACAGGAGACCGTGCGCTTCGAAGTGCACCTTTTCCTCAAGGACGATGTGAGCCCCCTCTTCCCTCCTCCCATTCTTTTCCTCCTCTAAGCGCACTCCCACGAGTACACAGAGGCGAAATGAAAGGCCTCACCTTCTTGCGCCAAACGCAGCTCAGTGGATCTACGCAACACAGTGTGCTATATGTTCGTCAGCTTACTGCAAGGCGGCCAACTCCAAAGTACCGTAGCCACTTTTCTTGTGAGCTTTCTTCATACATCTAGGGAATAACCTCCAATCGTTTCCGCATATCTAATGAGTTCTGCGCAAAATTCTTGATCGTTCGCAATGTGGTATATATCTATGATTGATCATCTCTGCACATTTTTTATCCATTTTACTGTCTACATATTACCTTATATTCGTTATTTATATTATCTATTATTACCTTTTAGATTTATCTCTGCTCACGCTGTAGAGAGGTGAAACATTCTTTCAACTATGGAGAGCATTCACGTGACGTCACATGCACCTCATTTTTTTCTATACGCCTCTTCTGCAGCGCTTCGATGGAGAACGTAGATAAACGGGTCAACAGTCATAGAACGGGTCATTATAACATGCAGTGTTATCTTCGTGCTAACTGTACAACAGTATAGCGGGCGCGATGAGGTCAGGGCATACGCATTATTTGTCTTTGCGAATTCATCGCGTTTTCGTACCTCGTCTGGAGCACGTCTGCTCCGTACTTCCGTCTGCACTGTTTGCGACACGGGACGCAAGTGAAACAAACAGAAATTGTCGTCTGTTTTTGTTCCAGGTTCGAGCGCGACTCGTTGACGCGACGTACGAACTTCGCCTGGAAATCTGGTGCTCCAAGAATGATAACGAGCAAGTACACCCTCTATGCCATATCATTCAAATCAAATCAAAAAAGTTTTGTTTTACAGACGAGGGCCCCAAAGTCTTTAACCGGGACCCTCGGTGGGTAATTATAAGAAATAAATTACAAAGGTGGCAACACAGAAATAAACTTTACAAAATGCACACTGTGAGAAACAAAGTTATCGCATTGTAATTTACATGTTGACCCCTTGTGAAACGCGGTGACGTCGCTACAACGTCAATATCGGTATTGGTACTAAGAATGGCATCCCGAGGCACCGAGGTGAGTGCAAGTCGAAAAAAGCTGGTTCCCTTCGAGTGGCGCGTAATTAATAAAGAAGTTATTACAATATATTTCTTTTATTGGCAGCCAGAAAGTTTACGTAATATCCGCAATTTCAGGTAATACCCCTTGAAGGCCGAATTGCGGTATAAACAAGCTGCTCGTCTGTAAACAAGAAAAGTATGACGTCATTATTTTATTATTATTATGATAAAATAATAATGATCTTTTTTTACTATATCACGTCGGGCTACTTCAATTCGTGGCTGCAATAATAAACGGCTTATACCTTGTTTTTTCCTGTGGGCAAAACGCTCAGGACAAACAGAATTACGTGCCTGCAAGAACCAGCAGGTCCGTGGTAGAAAAGGTTAGACAGCTAGCTATCTTTTTTACCTAATGGCCGGTAGCAGGTCTAGAAGCTCCGTGATACATTAATTATCTTAGAACTGGAAACCAAAAAAGTACACATAACTTAGCAACCAAAAAATCGATTACACAAAAAGTGAAAACAGAAAGGCAATCTGCACTCAGTAAGAAAGCATGATAAGCGTTGCACATGACAATTTTTTGGGGCATAATATGAGACACCCACATCGACATTACAAACTAATACATGGACAAGTAGGCTACAGAGAACCTAAGCAAGAGATGTCAACAAACTGAAGTTGAAATCAACGGTTGCAATCAACTGCTGAAATCGAAGTGAAACGGGTGCACTTGGCATATCAGTAAAGCGCCACTAATGACGTGTCATAGTGATGTCACTGTTTTACGAAAACGAGGATGCTATCCGTGTACCGTGACCTGACGCAACATCCAAAGAAGAGATGAATCAAAGCACGAGAAGTCAGCAAACTGAAGTCTAAATCAACAGTCGCAATCAACCACCGAAATCCAAGTGAAACGGGTGCATTTGTCTTCGCACTAAAGCGCCACCAATGATGTCGCAGTGACGTTACCGTTTTACGAAAATGAGGATGTTATCCCAGTACCGTGACCCGATGCAGCATCCACTGGTTCGCAGTGACCCGCCGTCGAGGAACCGGCAGCCGGCACCGTTCGTGGCGGTCACGGCACGCGTGCTGACGCTGAACTTTGACCCCGCCCGCGGCCTGCATGACTACTACCCGCTCGTGTTCGAAGTGGGCAACGTCAGCCTGTTGACCATGACCATACACGCGTCCCTGGTCACCATCTGCATACCCAGCGGCGAGTGAGTATGCGCATGCGCCGTTCGACGTGCGGATTAATATTTATCATCGGCAGGCTCTCCTTGGAGGGACACTAGAGAGAAACACCGAGTACACATACTAATTTATTTATTTGTGGCGTGGCTAATTTCGCATTGAATTCAGCGTAACCAACTCTAAGGCCTGATTCACACAGCAGTCAAAGGCTTCGTCCCGTTACCGTGCCGCTTCCGTTGTAAAGGTGAGGGCCTTTCCGGAAGAAGGAGCCGGCTTCGTCGTCGGTGACAGACATGTTTTGAGAATAGAGACAACACGTCGGCTGGTCTTCAGGGTTATTTTCTATCAAGGAGACCTTGCCGTACATGCTGCGCGGCAGGGCCACTGGCGTGAGGAAGAGTTGGTTGCTGCCATTCGTTGCACTCGTTGCTTCTGCCGCTCTTCCGGTGGCGCGAGGAAATGTGGCAGCGGCAGCGAGCGAAGTGACCTTCGTGCTGCCTCTCGCTTCAACGCGAACTAAGCGACGAGAACACAGCGCTCGAAGCGCACGAAGCACACGAAGCTATCAGTCCTCGACGCACCTAGACTGTACTAATCGCAGGTCGCTTTGAGTACACGGCCCGCGCTGCCCCATGCCATACGCAGCCGCCGACGTAACAGAACGACACCCCTCCCCCCCCCCCCCCCCGCGAAACCCGTCTTGCACGCGGTGGAAGACGGCGCGCTTCCTCCCCGCCTTCCTTCCTTGCGCGCACGAGATCAAGCCACCATCTTCGGCTCACGCTCGCGCGCCTTCGCTCTCACTTTCAGCATAAGGCGCGCGGCCACGGTGTTGTCGCACTTGGACTTTATGCGAAACATCACGGCGACACCGACGACGGAAATGCGCGTGGAGTGTCTATATATTTAATATCAAAATAGTACAGTACAGTACAATATCACTCGTTTGGATAAGTACACGCAAGATATTACGCTGATCCGCCGAAGCACAATGTACTTGAAGTAGTAGCTTAGCGCGAAAAAAACCACGGACACAAGAAAGACGGACAAGGACAAGCGTCTTTCCTGTGTCCGTGTTTTTTTTTTCGTGCTAAGCTACTACTTCAAATATGGACGACCAACTAACCCAACAGTCTGCTCTTCTAGAACACAATGTACTTGTTTGGCTGATGAGAGAGTTTGTGAAGTTGCCTACTGACTTCTCACACATGCAGCGCAACGAAATCCCCTTAAGGCTAGAACACACTATAGCGGGACGTTTCCCGCCAGGGTGCGCGTGTATCGGCCCCGTGACCCGGCTAGTAACGGAGCCTCGGGTAACACCATTCTTCATGTTGCCGGACGCGGGTGCCACATTTAACGCTTCAGGCTATTCAAAGACTTATAGGCTTCGCGCTTCAGGCTATTTAAAGACTTAATCGAGCGGTGCTATCATCCATAAGCTGCATAATCACAAATTGCCCTTAGGTGAGAACGTCTCTGCGAGTAGAGCCACTTACGTAACATACACCAGCTCTACACGGGCCCCGGCGTCGCGCATTTTACCGAGGCATGGATGAGTGAACAAGTCGTTCTATGTTTTTGTGTTTACACTGCTGCGTTTTTTGTCTTTTCAGGAGCATGAGGAACGCGTCCATGGGTCACTTAGTCGGCCATCTCTGCATCTGCGATGGCCAGGTGAGGGACCCTTTTGTTCGTCTATCCTTCTTTTTTTTTTACTTTTCAGGTTCTTGTCTGTTTCGTTTTGTTCCTGCGCCAGAGAGCTTTCAGTAAGGTTTCCGCGAAATTGAAGCTTATCTCTGAGTTCACTTACATCACATAGCGCCTGTACACTGAGTTGATAACAAGATGGTTCCCAATCCCCTCTGAATGTATTCGGCTTGCAGGACAGAAAGAATACACGTAGCACAACAAACACAAGCAAATCAAGCACATAGCATGAATGCGTCGTCAAGTTGTGCATTGTGTGCGTTCCAAGATTGAACAGAATCAACTCACGCAACTCAGTGGTTCTTAGCGTTGAGAGACAACGCCTGCACTCGGTGATTGACAGTTGCTGCCTCTGAGTTCCTGATGCACGCCTTTGCGTTTTTTTTTTCTCCTTTCTTTTTTACTTTTCTTTTGTGTAATTACGCATATGTAAGAAACAAAAAAATTGAGCTATCCAAATTTCAGAGCTAAGTGCCACACACGATAGTTTTCAAAAGAAAGATAACACGGACCTAGTAAAAGCGCTAAGTTGTCATTGCAAGTGAAATTTTTCTCGTTTCACATCCGACCCCAGGCACATATGACCCAAAATAGGCTTCAGACAAGCTTCTTCAGGAACGAATGCAAACGGAACGAAAGCAAAGTGTGGCAAGGAATTTTGTAGATGACGCCCGGAAATTTTTTCTTTTTCGAGGCGGTCTTTGACTCGGACGAGTTGTTTTAGCTTGCTTGAAGGGACGTGGCAGACTTGTACATCATAATATTTGAAAATTCTTGATATTGACTCGCTCACGCCTCGTGCATAGGGGAGAGACGCCCGTTTTCTTGTTCTCATCGGCCTTACAGGGGGTTCAGCTGCACGATTTTCTTCAGTCTTTATAAACTGCCTGGGGTAGCCATTGCTGAGCAAATCCTGCGTCATTCCCTTCAACTCAGCTCTGAATGCGCCAGTAGTCGAGCACAATCAGAATGCATGGGTGAACAATGTCGAGGCAACAGATCGTTTTTCTCCAAGGGAATGAGCCGAATCAAAGTGCAGATATTTCCCTGTGTGGGTAGGCTTTCAATAAACACTTGTGGAAAGGCCTGATGCAGTGCGCATGACTTCAACGTCAAGGAGGGGCAAGCGACCATTACCTTCTTCTTGAACAGTGAATTCTATTGTGCTTTGGAAATAATTTAGGTGCTGCGGAAAAGGTACGACGTCTTCGCGGAGGATAATGGAAAAACAGCCGTCGACATACCGCAGGAATAATTTTGGGGCGGGCTGGAACGTCGTGAGGGCTTTCTCTTCGAGGGCTTCCAAAGCAACGTTGGCACAAGACACTGACACCGATGCTCCCATTGCCGTTCCAAACACCTGCCCTGTAAAATTATCTATTAAATGAAAAAGATGTGTTGCGTAAGCAAAAATAGGCGGCACACGTCGTCGACTTCGAATGGGGTGCGGGAAAGCAGACATGTGTCGTTTTGCGATGCTCTTCGGCAGCAGTCAACAGCATAACCCACAGGTATGCATGTGAACATAGACTTGACGTCAACGGAAACGATGACATCATCGCTGTCTAAAGTCACATTCCTGACCTTCTCGACAAAATCAGTGGAGTCCTTCACGTACATCGGCGTTCGTCTAACGAGGAGTCGGAGCACACCATGAAGATAGGCAGATAGACGGTGCAGCGGAGAGCGAGCGTAGTCTACTATAGGCCGCAGCGGGACATTAGGTTTGTGAACCTCGGGCAGGCCGTATGTTGCAGGAGCCGAGCCATTGTGGCACAGCAGCTGGTTATACAGATGCTTCTTTTCGGGAGGCACAAACTTGAAAACGTCAGTCAGTAGCTTCTGAAGTTCTGACTCGGTCTCTTTCCTCGCCGGACGAGTTTTCGGCAAACCCTAGACTTCACATGATATTTATGTATTGAATTCAGAGGTTGCGTCATCGAAGTTCACTGTGGACGTTCTCTTAGTATTTATGTACACCTGAAGAAATTGATGCCCCCCATCCATTGAGTAGCCGAGAGCATTTGTTAACGTAACATACGCATCGCACTGGCCCAGTCACCAATGTTACACAAACGTTACGAGAGCAGAAATCACGTTTCAATGAAACTTTTCGAAATGCATATTGGTTCACGACGAGCTCAGCTTGGAACTCGCGTTCTGTGTCAATTGATCTTTGAGTGATACAAGTCTCGAAAGCAGTGTTACTGCTCTCCACAGTGCGCTCAGTTAGGTTAACGAATAATGTGGTGAATAGAAAGCGTTATTATAGCACTCTGTAATCTTGTAATTGGAGTTTGGCCCAAGTGTGCTCTTGTGGTCAAGCTACAATACAACATAACGTTTTCTGGGCCATTTGGCACGCATTTGCGAATAGACAGTAAGATACACGCAGACACGTACAAAAGGCGAGAACTGGACTGGATTTCAATTTCAATTTAATTTATTTGCCAGATAGTTCTGGCTGCATAAGTGCTGCGCTTGCCACCATTCCCTTCCTTTTTTTCTACATAAATCGAACGCTCCTCTTCTTTGTGGACGCGTTTCACCGGTCTTGCTCTTAAAAACACAAACATTGCGCGACACGCGCAAACAATATATAAACAGTCGCGGAAAATGCGCACCACACTTCACAACACGAGCCAGCTGCGCTACATAAAGGCACGTGCAGTGACGTTCCAGCGTCTCCTTGACGCGTAAATTTCGTACGAGTAGGTACGCGCGCCTTCCTAATTGTTCCCAGCTGAAGCAAACGTACGCACAACATCCGGTCGTGAGCAATCGACGAGAGCTTATGTTACAGCCGCAATGTCATACCAGGGGCATGTATACTTTAACTGACTCGGTGCAGCCACGATTTACTAATACGATGTAATGTCCTCAGAGATCGTGTCACAATCAGTTACTGTTCCGACACGTATACTCAATGAGCACGACAAACGCCCTCCACGCTACGGCGTCTTCGCTGGCTCGAGCTTTTTTGCCTCTGGCAAGATGGCGGAGACCGGCTTCACTTTTAAAGAGTCATCTGCAGTATAAAGATCAAGTCAATCTTATTTTTTAATGTCCTCAGAGAGCGTGTAAAAATCAGTTACTGTTCCGACACGTGTACAATCAGCGAGCAGGTCGAACGCCCTCCACACTGTGCTACGGCGTCTGCGCTGGCTCGAGCCTTTTTGCCTTTAGCAAGATGGCGGAGACCGGCTTCACATTTAAAGAGCCATCTGCAGTATAGAGGTCAAGTCAAGTCAACTTTATTTACAACATGCCCAAAGTACATTGGTAAAGGCCACCCTGGCAAGAAAGCCGTAAACATACAGGTTGACGAGGCCAGGGGGCCACCACCAGGCAACAGCAACAGCGCACCCACCCGCAGTACAAACAATAAGCTTTCGTAAGTAGCTTCATTAATGCAACACGTGGTACACATGCACTTCCCTGGGCATGAATACATCTACATAGATGTACACGCATTACCAGCGCATTGCAATTCGGGTAAATAACATTAGCGACAGGGAAATACACACTGGTACACTGTTAAAAATGAACGTTAATAAGAGCAATGGTTAAAATAAAGTTAAGCAACAATGAATAACGTGCACGTGCAACATACAAGAAATGAAATGAACACACATTCCACCGCGCCTGCCGCTTTCGTCCTCGGCGCAGAGCTCGTGCTGCTACTCGAACACCATCGACAAGGCGACGCAGCAGGAGCTGAACGCGCTGCTCACGTCGACCGCCTCCCGCCTGCGCAAGATCCTCGAGGAACACAAGCGTCTCACGCCGACCGGGGGAAGTGGGTCCACCCTTCCACTTCCTAAACCACGCACAGAATCGTCGCACTTAGCGTTCGAGTCGATGCGAATTTAAACATTTGCTCTACTTCATAGGAGAAACGTGTCTTATGCAACGTCTAAAATAGGGTGTCTGTGGTAGAACATTTTTGTTGGCGAGAGTTGACGTCACGTGTAGGCTGCTATGCGCGCTTGAATACTAACGCATAGGGGAGCCACGGCGTCAGTGCATGTATTTGAGAAGTCCGAGCATTCGATAATGCAGCGGATTGTCAGTGAGTGACAGTGAGTGACAATGAGTGAGTGAGTGAGTGAGTGAGTGAGTGAGTGAGTGAGTGAGTGAGTGAGTGAGTGAGTGAGTGAGTGAGTGAGTGAGTGAGTGAGTGAGTGAGTGAGTGAGTGAGTGAGTGAGTGAGCGAGTGAGCGAGTGGGCGAGTGGGCGAGTGGGCGAGTGAGTGAGTGAGTGAGTGAGTGAGTGAGTGAGTGAGTGAGTGAGTGAGTGAGTGAGTGAGTGAGTGAGTGAGTGAGTGAGTGAGTGAGTGAGTGAGTGAGTGAGTGAGTGAGTGAGTGAGTGAGTGAGTGAGTGAGTGAGTGAGTGAGTGAGTGAGTGAGTGAGTGAGTGAGTGAGTGAGTGAGTGAGTGAGTGAGTGAGTGAGTGAGTGAGTGAGTGAGTGAGTGAGTGAGTGAGTGAGTGAGTGAGTGAGTGAGTGAGTGAGTGAGTGAGTGAGTGAGTGAGTGAGTGAGTGAGTGAGTGAGTGAGTGAACACGTGTAAGAGCAGCGGGCTATCTCATGCTGATATCATAGTGTTGCCGGTGTGATGCGCGAGCCGGACAAACTTGCACCATGCGACGCAATGTAACTTTAGGTTTTTCGCTGTTACAGAAAGTAAAGTTAAAGACACGGACATCGCAAATGACCCTGGATCAGAAAGGGTAAGCGTCAGTTTGATAGCTTCGTAAAACGAGAACCTGGCTTGCACACACCGTTCGCGGTATCACGCGAACTTCGAATTTTCTGTTTGTGGGTGATCCTCCACGCGGTGTGCTTCGTAGTATAATACGCAGGACAACTCCCCTCTCTGCTAGCTGGTGCATGACTTTAAGAAAAACTCCGATTGGGAAAGAAAAAAGAACGGAGAAAACCTCAAAGATAGAACGAGACGAGCAAGGCGAGTCACACTAGCTACACATTGATTTAAATGACTGGGATAAATTTAATTCGTATCCGCCTTTGCCGCGTATACCAACAACGCAATGCCGCTAGCGCAATAATACACAAATAAAAATTAATTAAATAAATAAATAAGCGAAACTTGGCCTATATTTGTGAAAAACCCTTACGCTAGAACTCTTTTAACGAGAAGTTCCTAGCACATCATGATGTTAGACAACAGCCGCCCGCTGGCAAACAGTTGTGACGAAAATCTTCGTAAACTTTGTCCTGCGAGTGCCAATAACAATGACACTTGAGGCGGCTCGGGTGATGTCCAAGTCCCCCGTCGTTTGCTTTCTCGCCAAAGTAAACGCTATTTCCTAAGTCGCGCACAAAAAAATAGCGGCCGATTTCACTATATTCATTTTTTGCGTAAAGTATGTTTGTCCATTCACCGGCCGGCATTCGCTTAATTTAAATGTCCCACATCCCCAAACGACTGACATTCGTTCTCCCAAGCGGCTCGCGCTTAATACAATTTTGAAGCGAAGCGCTCTTTCAGAACTCTCCCGACCTTTGCTTACTGCCAAAAAAGAAAAGGCCACACGCCGACACGTAGAAGAAAGTGATCACGTGTCCTACGATAGGCTCTAACCTCAATTTGCAACCACAGCAGTCTCGACGCTGTAACCAATACCTTATAATAGAACCCACATTTCTGTCATGCCAAGGCCAGCTAGTCTATATATATATATATATATATATATATATATATATATATATATATATATATATATATATATATATATATATATATATATAATAATATTTGGGGTTTTACGTGCCAAAACCACTTTCTGATTATGAGGCACGCCGTAGTGGAGGACTCCGGAAATTTTGACCACCTGGGGTTCTTTAACGTGCACCTAAATCTAAGTACACGGGTGTTTTCGCATTTTGCCCCCATCGAAATGCGGCCTCCGTGGCCGGGATTCGATCCCGCGACCTCGTGCTCAGCAGCCCAACACCATAGCCACTGAGCAACCCCGGCGGGTATATATATACATACATACATACATACATATATATATATATATATATATATATATATATATATATGTACACACACTTTCTTGCCCCGACGAGAATTGGTGATGACGGGGTCATGTGCTTCCTTGCACCGGACCTAGTCAGGTGCAAGGACGCACCTAACCCAGTCATTATCCATTCTTTTCGAGCCAATAATGTGGAGGAATAGACTAAGAATCTGGCAAGGAAGCACCTTTCGTCCGAGACCCTTTAGTTTCTTGTACAAGGAAAGTAAAAAATCAAAAAAAGGCAGGCAAACAGCAAACGTCACTTCCGTCCTAATGATATCACTGCTCAAGTAAAACTCTTGCTTGGGCTAGTTGGTTCATGCATGAAGTAGTAAAGGCATGGCGCAGAAGACCAGGACTGAGGAAGAAGAACACAAACGACACAAGACCGGCGCCGGTCTTGTCGTTTGTGTTCTTCCTAAGTCCTGGTCTTCTGCGCCTTGCCTTTACTACTTCAAGACATCACTGCGTCTAAGTCCCACAGCGTGCACATTCCCGTGGACCGCTGTTTGTATTTCGGCGTAGCTCGTTACATGTGCAGTGCATAAACACAAACGTTGCACATGACAATGAAGCTGTGGCCCGTGCGCGTTCGGAAACGCAAAACACTGCACGAGATTACCCGTTTTGGACAAGACGACAATAGCGACCCATGTTCGCCTCACATTCCCTGTTACACGGGGTTTATTTAACTGTTCCACTTAAAGCTTCTCTTCGCGTCGATTCCCATGCTTGCGTTGTGCCCGCCTAATTGTTTTTCCCGAATACAACCGAGAACCGTTCTTCGAGGATATCAGAGGTCAATAAATAGCCAAATTATTGCACTGTGTAATAAATATCTTGAAATCATAGATTAAGCAACATAAACCACTAATATACTGCAATTCAAGAAAAAAAAAACTGCCCAAGTGTTACAAAATAACCACCTGCATGTACATAGAGACGAAACTACAATGTGTTGTTCATACTATATATGTATCAAATTAAGTGCGAATCCGTAGTGCCACATTTGTGAATTTTTCATTGTATTTTGCGGATTGCTTGATTTTATGTAAATTTGTCATATGTTAGACACACATCGTTGTATAACTGACATGTGCATTCTTTATGACTGACGATTTGTTCGCTCGATTATTTATTTTGTTGATGGTGATGTACCTAATCTTCTCTGTACATAGTGTATCGTTCTTTTTTTGTGTGTGTGTGTGTTCTGCTTTACTGTACCTGTCCGAAGTACAGCACGTAGAGCAGGCCCAGTCAGGAGACAAATTGTCTCCGTTTGCCTCTCTTCGTGCGCATTTCTTGATAGGTCCGAATAAAAACGAAATCTAAAGAAAAAACTGCAGTGGCTTAGCTCGGCTATGCCTGGATATACATAAAGAAAGCTAAGGCATAGCATGGTTAGCTTTGGTTAATCTTGATTGCAAGTCCAGGTTAGTCTGGTTGTCTAGCTATGTTGCGACGTTTAGCCACTCGTTCGGCGCGCTGTTCGTCTGTTTCCTGGGCTATTCGTTTCCTCTTCATCTAGTTCCGATGTCGATTCCAGGCCTCCTCCTGCTGATCAGAATTGTCGCCGTCCATAGTGCCGCCTCAAATGTGGTTGCGGCGGACGCGCGCTCTCCTTTTCAATCCTCCGACATGTTATCAGGCATGCGACGCAGCTGGCAAGGCGAGCGGAGGCGAGCGCAACGACGAGGAAGGCGTTGTGACGTCATGCCAAACGGCGGCGGCAATAGGGCGCGGCGCTGCGCAGCGGCGGAGCACCTGTGGCTGGGTGCTACTAGTGGGGCATGCGCAGTAGTGACTACGGAGCGAGAGAGAGAGAGAGAGAAATATCCGCGGCGAGGCGCGCGTTGTGACGTCATGTGCCTCCTCGTAGCACCGCCACGGCGAAATCGCATGTTCGCGGCCAATAAAGGCCAATAAATCTTTCGCTTTAAAGACATAAAATCGAACGCCGTCGCGCAGGCCCGCCAGCGCGTGAGCCGGTTCAGCACCTTCGATCGACCGGATGCCGTGCGCTTCCCGGACGAGGAGGCCAAGAAGCTGAGCACCATCCTGGTCGTGCTGTGGGAGCAGTACGTCGAGGCGGTCGCGGGCCGCCAGGACCTGCGGTTCGTGCTCTACGAGCCCCTGCAAAGGGCCCGCGTCGCCAGGCTCGCCGAGGCGTACCTGATCCTCGACAAGGACATGGGCTCCGTGTACTACGACGCCGTGGTCGGGTCGGTATGCCGTGACGTCTCGGTTATCATAGAGTTTCCTACAAAATTACTAGAGGGAACTCTGGCGCTGCAGCCGTTGTCCTACCATGGGAATGATGGGAAGTACATGGATTTGTCTGATCTTCGTGCTTATGGATTCAGACGTTTTTGTGGCTTTGTATATTACGCTATATAAATCTTATTGTCGTATATTTCAGCGCAATCTATATTCTTCGAAGTGCAGAACACGCCGGGAACGCGTATAATTGCTGTTAATTGCGACAATTGAGCTTGTCTATGTGCCCAAATCAAAACGCGCCAAGCGTCTCAAAGCAGTGGCATGGCCGCGATAAGTTCATAAGTGCGTTTCATTCGCTTATCGATACATGCATCCGTGGCTTAATGATTTCAATATCAGGCTTCTGTACTAGAGTCCCTGTGTTCGAATCCTGCCATCGGGCAATTTTAATGATGTTTATTTAATTATTTATTGCGCAATAAACTGTTAAAATGAGTTTACAAAGTCACAAATCCGTTTGAAGCCAAAAAGGACGAAGTTTAGGCAAATCCATGTACTTCCCATAATCCCCATGCTAGGACAACCGCTCCCGTTGTAGCTCACGTAGACACTAGCGCCAGAGTTCCCTCTAGTAATTTTGTAGGAAACTCTATGTCGGTTATAGCGCTTACAAGCATATGTTTCTTAACTGCAAGTAGCGTGGGCTACACGGTCACCGAAGGACGTGTCCGGAGCTGCCATAAGACGACTGTTGATACTGTATTTGCTTCAGAACGGCAAGTTGGGCTAGTTAGTGAGAAGTTCGTCTTGTAAAGCTGGGGTTACTGCGCTAAGACACACGGACAACGGAAGTACAATAGAAGTCCTGTCCTTTTCTACTTCTGTTGCCCGTGTGTCTTAGCGCAGTAACCCCAGTTTTACAAGATGTATCTACTTACAATTCTATGTTTAACGCTCTACCCCGCGAATCCGTGAAGAGGGAGCCACCCCACCAGGCGCTTAACGCGCTGCATTTCATTATGGATCAATAAAGTTGTTTCCCTCTCTCATCTCTAACGTTCTTAGTTAAGTATATCTCTTGTTCAGCTTGTTTTCTAGTTTCTTGTACTGTTACTGGTGTGTCCCCAACGATTTATTCACTGTCGTAATCAGCTTCCTTTACGTCCACTGCAGGACGAAGGTCTCTGCCAGCGATCTCCAGTTACTCGTGCCTTCAATCAGCCGACACCCCAACCAATGCCAGCAATTTTCTTTTTCCAATTTCATCGCAACACTTGGTTTTCCGCCATCCTCGACAGCGCTTCCCTTCTCTTGAACTCGTTTACGTAACTCTAATAGACCACGGTTCAACTACCCTGCATGCGCAATGCGTGGTCTGCGCAACTACATTTATTACTCTTAATCGCAACAAGAATATCGGTTACCCCAGTTTGCTCTCCAATCCACGCTGCTGCCTTCTCGTATCTCAAAAGTTACGCCTATCATCAATCGTTGTGGTCTTTGTTTGTTGGTCGTTATCATTATCTTTGTTGAGAACCAAGTTTCTATTCTGTATGTTAGTACCGGTGAAATGCAACGATCGCACACTTTTACCGCGTTGTGGTACCTATTAGTGTACATACAGAGTATTCCACCTTTAGGGAAAATCCTTCGTTAACATTCAAGCGCTCATAGTAGCTTGAATTCAGCCTGAACTTGACGCGGCATGTATCGTCAATAGATATCAGCCTTAATAGCATTCGTTTAAGGCACGTAATGTCCCCGTAAAGTAGAATAAGTGCTGAAATTACACATGGCTTGAATATTAAACATCCGTTTCCCTTCAGAGTGGGCGATCATGTACACATCTTCCCCCTACTATAATCGTGTATGAGGTTGGCAATACGTCTAAATAAATAAGTGGATAAAATAACGGCCAGGCAGTTCTCATCCATCACTTTATGCGTTGGCGCTTTCATTCGCATCTGGCCCTCGCAGCGAAGACATGTACCGGCGAATGGTCCGCAAGATCCGCAGCTCAAGCTACTTCAAGTCGTTTCCCGTGCTGGAAATCGAATGCTGGCCCCTGGACGGCAACCACAAGAACACGCCCATCATCTTCGAAGAGCGCTACAGGCCGTTCTCCGCGACGACATCGATAAACGTCGAAGGCAAGTTTCATCATCATCATCATCATCATCATCATCAACAACAACAACAACAACAACCCGGCTACGCCCACTCCAGGCCAAAGGCCTCTCCCATACTTCTCCAACGACCCCGGTCATGTGCTAATTGCGGCCATGCCGTCCCTGCAAACTTCTTAATCTCATCCGCCCACCTAACTTTCTGCCGCCCCCTGCTACGCTTCCCTTCCCTTGGAATCCAGTCCGTAACCCTTAATGACCATCGGTTATCTTCCCTCGAAAGGGGTTACGAAAAGGGTTCTGCTTAAATTGAAGACGACGCAACGAGCTATGGAAAGAAGAATGGTCGGTGTAACGTTAAGGGATAAGAAGAGAGCAGATTGGGTGAGGGAACAAACGCGAGTTAACGACAGTCTTAGTTGAAATCAAGGAAAAGAAATGGGCATGGGCAGGGCATGTAATAAAGGCAAGTTTATTGCCGCTTAAATATCATACGTACTTACCCATGTCAAGGATGCGTGAGGGCCCGTCTTTGCAAAGCAGCTTCTATACGACTGTCTCGTGAAGGTACAAGTTACGCCGCGCAGGTGGGACCCACAGGCACACTCACACGTGACCGCGAAGTGCACACCAAGACGGTGCACTATAGCAACTGCCCGAATTCACGAAGCTTCTCGTTCTTAAGTGCTCTTTGCCATTTGACCAGCCGCTTTCGCCAGTATGTCCATGCGACACGATCGACTGAAATTTTCTCACGAAAATTTCTAGTGTATAGGAAGGTTTCGTGTGTATGTGTGAATACAGTGGAGCTATAACGTAAAGCTGTTCCAAATGTTTATATTCCACTTCTGGAATCCTTTCTCCACGATTCGTCAAAAAAAAAGAAGAAATGCGGCCACGCTACATTTCACCCATGTATCATGCGACGTCCCGAAAACCGCGAGAACTGCCCCTATCGGCTATGACTAGTATACACAGTAATGATGCATAGTTAGACTGAACAAAAGAAAAATAATTCCAATTTTGCACCTTTCTTTTTTCGCCATTGGCCTTTCGCTATTGGTTGAATGTTGTCGGGCTGCGCCCACTTCGCCTGTTGGTCACGTGACGCCTCTAAAGCGCGAAAACTCACCACGTCCAAAATGACGTGTACACATTAAAGGTGTATTAATGTGCACAAAAAAACTAAGCTTTTTTCAGGAATAGCCGAAGGCTGCCCCATTCCGAAAGTAGTTCTGCCCGCCGGTCACTCTGGCACAGACCACTCGGAGATGCCGGGGAGAATGGATTTATTTGTGTGTAATAAATCTTTTCCACGACAGTATAACGTGGTAGAGCCCTTCCGGCACGTAAAATACGACATCCCTCTGCCAACTCTCCTTCGCTAACGACCTGGTTTAGGAGGCATTTTGATCCTTCCGTTGCACGCCGCCGCAATTTTCGATAATTTTTGATTTTCGAAATTTCTTCCCCTATTAAACTGCGGTTGCTGCGGCAATGATTCGAACCCACGACAATCGCGATCAGCAGTGAACTGCATAGCCACTGAGAGGCCGAATAATTTGCTTAAAGTTGAAACGTTTGAGTGCGCCAGAGTATACTGTGGCAACTACCAAATGCGCGCCAGGAATCTCTTCCCGCTCATAATCTATTTCTGCTAATCTTATTTGCCCAGACCACACGGATATGTCAATGCATCCACAAAGATTGCACGAAAATTAGAGAAATAAGTAACTGCGCTGAACCATTTCTTTTTTCTGCACGATCGAACTAGGACCGCTCCCTTAACTAACTAACGTCCATTAGCGGAAGTAAACTTTATACACAACGTTTCCAGTTCTAACGTCCCAGCTGCATCTGACCTACATTTCGTTCCCGACTTCTTTTTTTTTTTTACCAGCGCAACGGTCTTTGGAACTTCCGTTTTAATTTGCTTTCTGCTCGGCAACGGAGGTTATCCCACAAATGGAAGGGATTGTGATAAGATTTTATGTTCGTAGGTTCAAGTTAATGCACAATACATTTGTGCGACGAAGGGGTCCTAGTATCTCGGATCCTCTTAATCTTAGTTTTTTCTTTCTTTCTTTTACTGCAGATACGGAAACTATTCACTCATGCAAATATAGATTAATTCTGCAGAGGCGGCCGACTCATTTCCTAGAGTGCCAAATGGAATTAAAACGTACAGTTCAGCAACTACGAAGGAGGCATGCGCGTGTGTGTGTGCGAGAATTCCCTTGTTTGTCCACTGTTGCTTGCGGCGCTTTCGATCTGTCTTGCTTTGCGAGCCAGTCTCCCAGTCTGTCTGTCCGTGATTTCCAGTATAGTGAACAGCGCATAGACTGAGAGAGCAACTTTAACGGCAGAGAGGTGGAGAGGGCGGCCTGATTGAAGCGCCTCTGCCATGTTACTCCGCGCTGGGTTTTGGGGGAGCAACAGAGACAGGATGAGGAGCTAAATGAGGGCGGATAACAAAGTTGGTGGTGGGAGCTGCACATTATATACTAATTCTGTGCAACGCGTACGTGCGCACTTCACCGCACAACACGCGGACGACGAGAGAAGCGGTATACGAACGAAGACGCGCTGGCTATGTAGGATGGCTTTTATTGAATGTTTACGTTTTGACATGCGTGGTCTACAACCCTCCGGGTACTTTCCTTTTCTTTGCGCGTCATTTACCTGCCCGTCAAGCAACACAGATATTGCTGGGCTTTCCTGTTGTCTGATCTTTAACGCTATCGCAACGGCGAGCCTGTTCCCCTAGAAACGTCCGGTCAGGCGTCTTATGCCACTGTACTGCCAGAAAACAAAAATGTATCTACTCAATGTACGAGGCTTCCCTTTCTGCCTTTTCGAACGTGAGAAATGTGTGTCATGTCTCAAGCACTGACGTTTATCATTTCCCGCGAAAAGATACGGCGAGATTGATTAGTAAATTCGTGGGAATAGCAGCGGAGAAGGAAAAAAAGAAAGGCTGTTCAAAATCTGCGGGCTTCGTATGTGCCGCACTACTGCGTCTCACCGTTGTCGTTCTTGCCCGCTCTATTTATGTGAAGAAAGCTGGAAGCTTGACAGGTATGTAAACAGCAAAAGAACAGAAATGCAACTATTGTAAGACTCCGAATAATGGCTGTTGGATAGCGCATCCGTATACGCCATTCGTACAACGTAAGCCATCTAGCGCATCTTAGAATATCTATACATACATACATACATACATACATACATACATACATACATACATACATACATACATACATACATACATACATACATACATACATACATACATACATACATACATACATACATACATACATACATACATACATACATACATACATACATACATACATACATACATACATACATACATACATACATACATACATACATACATACATACATACATACATACATACATACATACATACATACATACATACATACATACATACATACATACATACATACATACATACATACATACATACATACATACATACATACATACATACATACATACATACATACATACATACATACATACATACATACATACATACATACATACATACATACATACATACATACATACATACATACATACATACATACATACATACATACATACATACATACATACATACATACATACATACATACATACATACATACATACATACATACATACATACATACATACATACATACATACATACATACATACATACATACATACATACATACATACATACATACATACATACATACATACATACATACATACATACATACATACATACATACATACATACATACATACATACATACATACATACATACATACATACATACATACATACATACATACATACATACATACATACATACATACATACATACATACATACATACATACATACATACATACATACATACATACATACATACATACATACATACATACATACATACATACATACATACATACATACATACATACATACATACATACATACATACATACATACATACATACATACATACATACATACATACATACATACATACATACATACATACATACATACATACATACATACATACATACATACATACATACATACATACATACATACATACATACATACATACATACATACATACATACATACATACATACATACATACATACATACATACATACATACATACATACATACATACATACATACATACATACTAGAGGGTAAATTAAATAGAGTAGATAGATCTTCCAAGATGCGCTAGATGGCTTACGTTGTACGAATGGAGTATACGGATGCGCTATCAAACAGCCATTATTCGGAGTCTTACAATATTTGCTTTTCCGTTCTTTTGCTGTGTGTTTGTGTGCGTGCGCGCGTAAAAAAAACTAAAAGTACATTCATGCCAGCAGTTTCGAGAGTGGGGATCTCTTTGTCAGCGCAGTTTCAAAATCTGAAAACTTTCACATAACCCTGACGAAGAGAGCTAAGTGCGTGCGTGCGTGCCGAAAAGACAGAGGAGCAGTTTGTCGTCTCGTGGAGCGTGTTTGCAAACACGACGTGTATAAAAGCCATAATAGACAGTTTTAGTTTAGCGTCCGCAACTATAGCGCACGCTATACGCTATAACATAGCGTACGCTAAGCAGCGCACGTTTTCTACAACTTTAGTTCGCCAGCGATATCTTCAGATCTCAGAGGCCATATGCCGTTGTTTCGGCTATTTCGCGCCTGTAGCGATAGGTGGCGTTGACATCTCGCATGTTTCTTTCCTTAGGCTTTGACTCGTTCGAAACGAGAAGCAATCTCGAAAACACCACGAGGTTATCCATAATACTCTGTCGTCGAAGCGGCCTGAGACTAAGCTAAAGCCGTTAACACAGTCATGTGCCACGAACGAAGTACATTTTACGAAAGCAACGCCAAATTCAACTCGAAGCGGGCAGCCACGACTGCCGCCATGTTTCCCGCAAACTCCGCTAACCGCGCAAAACCGAGAACGCTAACTCGTTTGCGTTGCGTACGCCCGCTATACCCGCTATTTCGTTTAGCGTTCTGCGCATGCGCAGTGACGACCCGCTATTTTTAGCGTACGCTATACTAAAACTGTCTAATACCGTACCCCACACGTTGGCTGTCGCACCCCGCACACACACACACGCGCAGAGGGCGACAACAGCGCTCAGCTCGACGAACTGGCCGAGCTGGCCTCGCTGCACTCGCTGACGGCCGGCAGCATGGAGCTGCTGGCGCTCAACTCGCACCCGGAGAGCGAGGTGTGCAACTGCTGGCGTCAGTTCCGGGCCACCAACTTCCGGCTCCGGCGGCCGTCGGCGGCGTCGTTGCCTGCGGCGCTGGTCGACCTGTACCAGGGCACTTCGTCGACCTACTGCTACCGCGTCAACGACACCGAGAGGTAACCTACTCGACTGTAGCCCGACACTGTCTCTCTTACGCCAAACACCACAGATACAGCGTGACTTTAAAGCTTCTTTGGCACTTGAAGTCGAGAGTATGACGGAAGCCCGCCTGGTCGGGATGATGCGCACTTACTAGGAAGAGGTCCGGACACCGGCCGAAATGGTTTAAAACATATATTTTCGTTTCGGCTGCCCCCTCCCCGGGAGCCTTGTTCACAATCACAAATGATTGTGAACAAGACTTCCTCGTCCTTCCTTTTACGTACCTAAGTATTTTAAGTATTCTTCGGCACTTCAGCCATTTTTTTCGTGGTCGTTGATTGGCAATGGCATTTGTAAGCCAAAACGGCCTACTGCTACCTCGTCAACGACACCGAGAGGTCCATCTTGACTATAACACTAATTCTATTATGCCAAAGACTCGATGGAGCGTGACTTTAAAGCTCCTTTGGTACTTCATCCATTTTCCGTGGTCGTTGATTGGCAATGGCATTTATAAGGTAAAGCAAGCTGAGTGAATAGTATATATGCTTTATGAATATGTGGCGAGGCAGAGAGGTTTGGCGAGACCGAGTGCGTTTCTTAATAAGTAGTCGACGGACAGGTCGTTATGCCAGCGGACCAGCTTATATAGCCAATCTGCACATGCCCTACAAATGTGCCGGTGACCAGCTTCTCTCTTTCTCTCTCTCTCTCTCTGGATCGAATTACGAAACGAAACAACATAGTGGTATTTGAATATCATCATCACAACAAATATTCACCTTCAATCGCACAAAACATTGAGTAAAGCGTAGCGTTCTTTGCCAAAGTGCCTCGGGCGGCAAGTCGCACTGCAATTTTGCGTGTATTCGCGGGTATTCGCTCGCAAAAACACTTTTATGTAGCACGTATTGAGCAAAAGAAAGTTGTACCGGGAATTTTTCATGCTGCTCTGCAATTTTCTCATTGACACTTTTCATCTCATTGTAGTATTTGAGGAGTTCATCGACTAATTAGGACTAACTATGTAATTACGCGGAATGCAAAAAATAATCTGGGTATCTCCAAGTGACGGCAAACAATGCAACCTTGGTTCTGTCTAGCTACGTGGTATTTGCATACTTTTAAATCTTGGTGTAAGATAGATGGAAACCCTTGTATGTACATATACATTACAAAAATGTTTCAGGATCTTAACCGAAAAAGTGCAAGAGTGGGGTTGAACATTAACGTGCAGAAGACAAAGATAATGTTCAATAGCCTGGTGAGGGGACAAGAATTCAGGATCGCAAGTCAGCCGCAAGAGTGTGTCCAGGTGTACGTTTATCTAGGTCAATTACTCATAGGAAACCTGATTATGAGAAGGAAATTTACAGAAGAATAAAAATAGGTTGGATTGCATACGACAGGCACTAACAAATCCTGACGGGGAGCTTACCACTGCCGTTGAAAAAAACAATGTTTATAATCATTGCATTCTACCGGTGCTAACATATGTGGCAGAAACTCGGAGGTTAACTTAGAAGCTTGTGAAGAGGTTAAGCAATGCGCAAGGTGCCATGAAACGAAAAAGAATGTTAGACGTAACATTAAGGGACAGAAAGAGAGTGGTGTGGATCAGAGAGAAAATGGGGATTGACGATATTCTAGTTGACATTAAGAGAAAATAAACAGAACTGCGCAGGCCACATATAAGGTGTAGGGTCGATAATCGGCAGATCATTAGAGTTACGGGATGGGTGCCAAGGGATTGGAAGCTAAGTCGAGCACGGCAGAAAACTAGACGGAGTGATGAAATTGTATAATGAAATGTATGCGTGTGTTATAAAGACAGAAAGAAAGAAAAATTAGGAAATTTGCAGGTGCAGGTTCGAGTCAGCTGGCGCGACACAAGAGTAATTGCATATCGCAGGGAGGGGTCTTCGAACTGCAGTGGACATAAAAATGGGCTGGTGATATATACACATTACAACGTTTCTCGATCCTGCCAAAATATAGTGGTGACAGTGCGCCATACATTACAAGATGACGTGCGCGCCTTTTCATTTTGTCACCCCAATTTCTTTCCCGACATTTTACTAAAGGGACAACTAAATAAATATACTACATCTGTTAGGCTTCTAAATTTTTTCACTGGTATGTTGTCGTAAATGTTGTCTTAACAGTTCGAGTACTAGAAGATAGAAATGAATGCTAAACTTTTTTAATTTCGCATCGCACACAAACGTCTGTACGTCAGCGTGACGTCACAGTTTCCAAAATACTTACCCTCGTTTAGGCCATTGTGGGGGCAGTAGAAGTTCTAGACCCCTGCTAATTTTGGTCGTTGTCTATTATATAACACAGCGTAGATCATCGTTAACCGACAAAATAATTAGCTAGGCCCGAGAAGACGCCGTCAAGATCCATGACGTCAGGACGGGCTAGTTCGCGAACTTAAAGACGGCGTCGCCACCAGTCGCCTTTCCCTTTTACGTCTGTTTCTGGCTTTATGTACAACCATCTTTCAAAGTAATGGTGGCTTCTTTTTTGCGCTATAGAAAGGTGATTTAAAAATGCAGCTCAACGTATGTTTCTTTTTTAGTCTCCGTTTACCACCTTGCACCTTCGCAGCAGGGCTCAGACGCACCGTTTCACTGTTCACACGTACAAGGTCTGCTGCTAAAGTAAACGCCACTTAAAGCTCAATTATGACACGAAGACATGGAGACCACTTTCTTTTTTTTTTTAATCCGTAGATGTCAGCCCAATGCGTCCCATCGGGCTCTCTTCTTTTTTTTTTTCCCGCAGAGTAACATAGAAGCATTCCACTCATATTAGCTTCAGCACCGGCTAGGTGCTCCCTTTAGGAGTGTAGCATACCATGCACGTTCCATTCCTTGTTCTTGAACGCCGAAATCGTGTTGCAGGTTCGGCCACATGAAGAAGAGTCTGTGGGAATCCATGAAGATACCGATTCCGTGGCATACGTAAGTCGACGGCCGCGTGGAAATATTGCCGTATATACGCGTCGAAACTAAAGAAGATAACTTCAATTGCTACTATCGTGTGGGTGTTCTGTTTACTGAGTTCCATCATTTCTTTTTTTTTTGCGTTACAGTTCAAAATCGTCAACATATCTACCGACTTGCCCAATTTTCTGTTTTGTCGAAGATTAATAAAGGAGCAAATTAAGGTGCGGTGAGAACACGGCCGGGGATCACAAGCGATTCTGTTGTTCTCCCGCCAGCGCCTGAGCTATCCCGTGGCCAGAGCCGATTTCACTCGTTAAAAAATTCCTTATTTAGTATTCTACCTAGTGCCTTTACCCCCCCCCCTTTTTTTTCGGTTGAGAAGCCAATGTGTTTGGGAAGGCCAACTACACTTTCTTCACTTTAACAGCGTTGTAATTTTCAGTTTTTTGTGGCTTCCCTACGGGTTGTACACCATGCTTCCTTTGTAACATGGGTGCCGCTCGAGGACCTCTCGAGCCGGGTCACAGCAGCTACAGTGCGCCTCGACCTCCTTGGTTTGTTGCAGATAAGAGTGAAATCGATAAACGACAAAGACCACACGAAAAAGAGACTGAAACACGTACGAAGCGCAGAAACGGAAAACTGTGAGAGGAGGAACACGAAAGAAGTTTATCGCGGGTGTTACGTGGTCCTTCTTTTTTTTTGTGTGTGTGTGTGTGTGTCCAAGGTCAATCACCATCGTCATCAGCCGTAACAGGTCCATTACCAAAGCATGGGCCTTCTCCAAGAGACCCGAGAAAGGACCCTCCCCTTATTTTTTTGTTTTCACGCAAGCGCTCACTACGAAATGTTTGTTCTAGTTATTGGGCGTTTGCGTTGGTGCGTGCTTGTATGCTGTGTTTTTTTTGCGCTCTTAGCCTTATACCAAGACGAGTTACCAGCCAGCCCAGCTGCATGTCTTTTCTAAACCTGCGTGTACTCGTTCCTTTGCGACTTAGAGCTAGACACTTGGTCCCATCGTCGTTATAAAGCGGTGCACTGTACCCCTGTGATTAGTGAACACGTTATTGGCGTGCAGGCCGGACGTATCGGAGCTCGTGCTGCTGAACTTTCCCAGCTCCAAGGCACCGAAGTCCGAAAGCCTCCATCTGATCGTCATGGTGCACGGCATGTACGGTGAGCGGGCACACGCTTACCACCCCAACCATATGATGCTTTTCACAGACCCCGGTCCATTCTCATGTACCAGTCGACGTCCCAAATATTAAAGCCAATGGCAGCGTTACACACGGTCCCAGCTATCATGCACGAGCCCTTTCTTAAGAAAAGACTACGTGAATAAAACAACGTGCACGTTGTTCGTAGTACCACTTGATAAAGCACCGGTAACTTTTTTTAGTTCCTGGTACCCTATAGTTAGTTAAAGTAGTCAGATAACCTTCTAAATGTTCTGTTTGCCAAGATGTAGTTTAGGAGGTTGTAGACAATCGCGAGAAACGTCAAAGTGTGATGTTTCCAGCAAGATACACACCGTCTGCTGACTTTTTTTTTTCTCGACAAATATAGAAAGCCTGCGAAATATGAAAAAAAAAATGCCTTGTTCCGATGCGTCTGCGAGGACTAGCGGGTACGGTACAGCAGTGGCCATCAAACAGCGTAAGTAGGAAAGCAAGCTGTAGGTAAATAGAACGAATGGTCAACGAATCAGTGTAGTCTTCTGGTATAACAAGCTTCCGTCTTCAATAAAACCTGCCTGATTGCATTTCAGATATGCGCTAACTAATGTTTCTTTCGCCAATTTGTGCCATTGTTGCCAACGTAGGACCGTTCTTCTGGCACGCAGGCTGCTCGACAGACATGCGTCTGCTCCGCGTCTTCCTCGAGTTGGCCCAGCCTCGCTCCAACATTCGCTTCCTCATGTCCCGGGCCAACGAGGTATAAGCTGCACGTCGCGCGCACGCGTGCTCGGTCTGTGAGTTACATTCTTTGTCAAAAAACGTGTCGCGATCGTTTCGCGAATTTCGAGGAACTGCCGACGGGGCCCTGTTGAAGGGACATCCTTGATGGATTATTACCACGCAACATGTAGCCAGAGTCAATGCGTTGTTGTCCTGTAGTGCGCCTGACTCTTAGGTTCTCAGTTGAGTGACTGTATTGTCGATACAGTCACTGTACACTGTCGGTATACATTAAATACACACATATATCCATGCAGTCTGTTGCTGTGCACTTCGTTGTTGTTCTACACTTCGTTGTTGCTGTGCACTTCGTTGTTGCAGCGCACTTCGTTGTTGCAGCGCTCTTCGTTGTTGCAGCGCTCTTCGTTGTTGCAGTGCACTTCGTTGTTGCAGTGCACTTCGTTGTTGCAGCGCACTTCGTTGTTGCAGCGCACTTCGTTGTTGCAGCGCACTTCGTTGTTGCTCTGCACTTCGTCAGTAACTGTGAGACTCACGAGATCGTTCTCTCTGCCGACATTATCCGTGTGCCCAGCGGGAGGAAACATTCAAGGACTTCGACACCCTCGGCATGCGACTCGCGACCGAGATCGTGGAGCACTTGAAGAAATACTCCAAGAAACCGGCCAGGATCAGGTGAGTCCTAAGACACTGTAACACGGCGGTTTGCCATTTATTCGACCGATATAGCTTGCTCTTATTGGCCGCTTAGATCGTTCGCTCGTTCAGCACTATCGAGTCAGCAGTCACCGATGAACGTGCGTTTCTTAAGTACACACTAAAGCAGCACAGATAGATGGACCGACTTGGAAGCCCAACGTGAGCCAGCAGTGGCCATACTATGGGCAACGATGGCCCAGTATAACGTCGACATTTACCAGCCGAGCAGACGCGAGCCATTCGTGACGCCATACATGTCGCTACCGACGGCAGCAGGCCAATGGCGTACTACAGCGCTTGATAACGAAAAGCTTTGAGAATTGACACAGCCTTTTGTACGCGTACCTTCGGCTGCGCATTTTGCGCTGAAACTTCGACAAAATTAACGATGGTCACGCCCCCGATATTTAGAGGTTGTGAGTTCACGTTCCAATGGTAGAATGTGTATTCTCTCTCTTCGTACTCGACTACGCTTGTCGCGAACGTGAAAAGAAAGGGGCAAAGATGATTAGGACTGCACTACCAGTGTGAATCTAGGGTACAGTCACAGAGATAGCCGCGCCATCTGATCATACTATGTAGTAAATCTGCGACGACCTAGCAATATGATCTTGTAGTAATCTCAATTGTAATTAATCCATATGGACCTTGTATTAGCACTAAACGGGCGCCAACGCAGGCATCAATTTACTTCTTCAAGCGACTGGGGATGTCGACGAACACGACGAACGACATCATTTGAACTGCAGACAGTACCGGAAACGCCTATCCCGCTGTTCCGAAAAAAATAGAAAATTCGATTTTCCTGCGATTTAATCAGTGTTGTTAGTGTTCGCAGGTATATAGTTTCGCACATTTACTAGAGTGAAGGTGTGGCGCTAGTGTCTACGGAAGCTGCAAGCGGGGCTGTTCAGCCAGCGTGGGAATGATGGTCAGTACACATGGATTTGGCTAAACTTCGTGCTTCTGGCTTTGAACGGCTTCGTGACTTTGCAAACTGATTATTTTCGAGGAAGTACCGCGCTATAAATGATTGAATAACCATTATTCAAATTGTCCGACGGCAAGATCCGAGCGCAGGACCTCTAGCACATAAAGACCGATATTGAAACCAATAGGCCACGAACGCGTGGACAAGCGGGACCGCTGCATATCAAGAAAGGTATAGATTGCGTTGAGAGTTAGGCTGATGAAGGCAGATAACCGGTAATAAATGAAGCCACGAGAACGTCTGGATCCACAAGCTCGATGACGAGACAAATCGAGGTACAGTGAAACCTCGTTATAACGAACAGTTAAAAAATACGAAATTAGTTCGCTATATCCATAATTCGTAATATAAAATTTCGTAAAATATACATGCAAGAGGAGCAAAATTCAATCATAGAAGGCACAGCAACTCGAACGATGCTTACTTGGGTCACGTTCATTTATTTACGCACAAAGAACTGCGTTATCGCGGCCTGCTTCTTGGTGTTGATCGCATTCCGTATCATGCCCTGTTCCACAGTTTGCAAACAATCAACATGGGCAAACCCACTGCCCTCAATAGCACTGCAGTGGCGGCGCAGTAAATCCAACGCATCACGTGCTTCCTGTGAAGTCGGAATGTTCTCATCGTCTACAGGGTCTACAATCTCGAGCTTGGTCTTTAACGTCAGTGCCACTTTTTTTCACATTCATCACCATCACAGCACTACGCACACCCGCGCACCGCACTCGACACGACCACCGAAAGAGCCTCCACACAACGCTACGACGGCCACGCCGCTGCTGAAGCGGCGCTGTCAGCGGTTGTGAGATGCGGACGATTTCTTTGGCTGTCAACTCTCGATGACGACGTGGCATCTGTGGCTCTGTCAGCGCCTGCGAGGTAGTCCTGAACGTTTCCTGCGCTGCACAACACTCTTGTAGTGCAACGAAACCTGCCGCCTGCTATTAAAGTGAGGTAGGGCTTGGCGTCGCGAAGTTCGTTATATCCGTTTTATGCCAAGCCGCGTTCGCTATAGGAAGTTAAAAATACATGTGTTTGACAAAAATATTTCGGAAGAGTTCGATATATTCAATAATTCGTTATATGCGTGTTCGTTATATCGAGGTTTGACTGTATTAACCATCATTCTCATGTGGCTGAACGATGGCAGCACCAGATTCACCATAGTAATTATTGCTGGATACTCTAAGCTCGCAGGGACTTAACTGAAGTGGGCTTTTATTTATTTATTTTTTTACTTTTTTGTTATCTCAACGTCTCACTCGGGCAGGCACTCTCAACGTGATTGAATGAGAGACTCCGTAAAGAAAGCCTCATCTGCGGCGATATAAGCAAGCTCGAGAGCGGCAAGTGTTTGAACTGCACTTCGAAGGCGTTCTTTGCAATATACGAAAGCCATAGCTCTCGACAGCGCACTTCCCTTGACTGAAGCACTTCAAACGTGCACAGTAGCTGAGCTATAGAATAATGTACACAGAGCCCATATCCGTAGGTTGAGTTTGAGTTAGAGAGTTCGACACGTGCTCAGTGCAGGCGGTATGGGACGCCGACGAGGAGAAAGAAGCAAGTGAAAGATGAGAAATGCTAAAAGCATTCAATGAAGGGGGAAAACGCGAATGGCCTTTTACAATTTATTGCGCTCTCGTACGTTGCTGTCTTTATCTCGAGAACTCCATCGGCCATCTCCATTCGCTCGAAACTTATGTGATATAAGAGCAATGAACAGCGCTTTCCTCTTAGTGATAAAATAGAAAGCATGTCGTACTGTTAGGAGTAAACCAACGTCCGCCTCTTGCGATGTTTTGTCTATGATTGGATGCTCACATTCCAGCTTTTCTTGCCATGGCTGGATGGGAGGGACGGGCGACTTTGGAATGACATAGAGTACATACACTGGCATCCAATTTTATTTACTTCCCACATTAGTTTTCTCTGTTCTTTTTTCCTTTCTTCCTCTCGATCCTCGTAGGCTTTTCACTATAAGAGCTCTCAAGAGAGCAGGCAGATATCAGAGAGCTCTCGAGTCGCTGTGCACAGTGGATTCGTGCTGGAAGGTGACATCTTCCCCCATCTTAATAAATCACAAAGATAGAGTGTGCACGTGTATGTCCATGTTTTTTTCTTCTATTTGTTGCATATTTATAGTCTGGATTGCGGTACTCTAGTACACGTGGCTGCTCGCGTCTGCTCATCGGAGTGACGTCTTCACATTACGCAACTTCTGCAAATTGTATACACGTGTGCCCAAAGCCCGTGCTGCGCAAAGCCAGATTAAATTTTCCCCCAATTGACGGAAACGAAATATCGCTCACGAGAAAGGCGTCCTATAAATACGAATTGGACTTTTATATGCGAGACCATGAGCAAGGCACGTTCCCGAACTTATAGGTGAGGTTAGGCACTGAGGCCTGGCGAGTGCCTCCACACAAGTGTCATTGCAAATTTCAGTTATACGTGGATAACGGTAGGATGGGCCATCTATGGAGCGCGTTTTACCGGAAAAATGTTTCATGTTGGTTCATCGTTAGAGGAGATCCAGCAGGAATTGGAAATGTCGCGTTGCCGTGCTATTGACCAGGAGGCGAGCTTCAATGCCAACGTGGACGCTCTCCCCCTTGCAAAGCATGCCACACATGGGCGCAGATATCGACCACATGCCCCGCGGAACCACACACCATCAAACACAGCGCAAATCCTACATTAAGAATCACCACGCCCGAGGAGTCGGAGGTCATGCTGTTCAACGAATGCCCAGAGGATCAAATCTGGATAGTCCGGCTGCCCGACGCCGCCGCAAAGACTCAAGGTCTGGCCGCCGCCTGAGGAAGGGAGGTGGGGGCTAGACTCCCGGCTTCCTGCGTCCCTTGACCCCAGCAAGGACTTTGAATACAATTTTCTCTCTCTTTCTCTCTCTTTCCCTAGTCTTGAATAAAGCGTACCACAAGCAACATTACACTTCCCAACCTTCTTCCAGGCCGGAGCCGAGCGACACGAGACCGATGAAAATTTTGAATTTTATGCGATCGTTAGGGAAGGTAAAAGCGTGAAGAGCTCCAGAGGACGCACTGATAGGCCAGTCTTTAACGTTTGCTGTATTTGTGCAATATTAAAGGTTGGGGAGAAAGTAACGTAAAATTTAGTCAGTTATATGTTAGTAATTGCTCAATTGCCTTAATGGCCCAGTAATGGGTCGTTGTAATAAATTACATTTTTAATTAATTAACTGTAGTTGTAATCGGCTACTTTTTAGATGTAACGTGTACTACTCTGCTTTAAATGAAGAAAAAATTAATTTGGCTGAAAAGACAACATTGCTGATGATGGAAGCCGAGCCCGCAACATCCGCACATAGGCGGGCGCTTCCATATCGTCGCAGCGTTTGATAATGAACGGCTATTATATAACTGCCCCGCTGCTAAGCGAGATGCAGGCTTAATACACCTTGTATATAAAGACAGCGCCGAAAAACTTGAAGATACCAAAATTATGAGGCGCATGATTCTCTACGAAGGCTGATAATAAATACATTTCTCTACAATACTAAAGCACATGAATGCAGTCACGCGGAGGTTATGGGTTCCGGCTCATACTCGTGGTGAAGCTGTCCTTCCACTTTCATTTCCCTTTTTGTTTAACTAAGGCGATGACGGGAGAACGGCAACTTCTTGCCAAGAAATGCTGTATCACTACTTCGCGTAGTAAAACCGCGTCATCTTTCCGCAGTGTTTTAACACTAATAATACCTGGGGTTTTACGTGCCAAAACCACTTTCTGATTATGAGGCACGCCGTAGTGGAGGACTCCGGAAATTTTGACCAGCTGGGGTTCTTTAACATGCACCTAAATCTAAGCACACGGGTGTTTTCGCATTTCGCCCCCATCGAAATGCGGCCGCCGGGGCCGGGATTCGATCCCGCGACCTCGTGCTCAGCAGCCCAACACCATAGCCGCTGAGCAACCACGGCGGGTGTTTTAACACTTTTAACCACACTGCTGCCAGAAACCATGCCACCCAGCATGCTTTTTTTTTTCTTCACCGCGCAGCTTCATCGGCTTTTCCATGGGCAACGTCATCATTCGCTCGGCGCTCGCCAAGGCCGAGCTGCGGCCCCTGCATCGCTTCCTGCACACGTTCCTGTCGCTGTGCGGGCCGCACGTGGGCACCGTTTTCAACACCTCCTTCGTCGTCAACGCGGGCGAGTACAGCTGCTCTATACAGACGATTTACAGCGAGCAGTGCGTGCAAACGAAAAGAGATGGCGCCACCGGTCTGCTTCGGGCCTGCACCCATTAGCGGCCTCGCGTGAAGCCGGATAAACCTCGGGTCGAGAGCCGCAGCGCTCGTTCTAGCGCGTCACTTCTTGCTCGTGGTTTTCTGCGGCGCCGTTTCTAAAATGAACCCGTGTACCAACTCGGCCAATTCTGTCAGTTCTCAACGAGTCGTGACGAGCCGAAGAAACGCAGACGGCGTTTTAAACGGCGTTAAAGCAGACGGCGTTTTAAACGCAGACGGCGTTTCATACTTAACGGGCGATGCCGCGGAAGCTTCGAAAATAGTCCGGCCGAAGTCTCAATCCGCGCTATTCGCATGCAGTAGCTTTATTTTTTATGTGCGACGGTTTTCTGCGTAACATCTACTCCATACATTAAAGCTACAAGTTGCGGACGTAATGTTAAGTCAAATTAAGTGTTATTTGCGCACCTTCGTGCTTCCAGCACGCGACGTACTATGTTTTAGTCGCAAGCGCAAGTGGTGCGCTGCGGCCGCTGGTTGTAGAAATGTGTTACTCCGCTCACTCAGTGGCAAATGGGTTCAGATATGCGACACAGTCCATGTAATGAATACGTCATATTTTGCCACAAAAAAGAAATACTACGAAACTCATCATACCTTTCTGGTGAAGCAGCGCACTGACACGGACGCAGTGAAGACACACGAGAAAAGACGACACTCGCTGCATTCGCAACTATATTATTTCAGAACACATACTTCATATTTATATACCTGAGCACCCTCAGGTGTCAAAGATAATCAAGGCAAGATTAAAGGCGTTTTTTAAAATAATTTGCCCGCGCATACTCGGGCGTCAAGGATAGGGCACCTATCTATAACGGTGTGCAATTCTATCGTATTGTTGCACCCCTAACAAACATTTCTTATTACACAATTTTTTCTTCCTTTAGTGTTCTTCCAAAAAAGCAACCTCACCATGGCTTAGATTTATAAATGGCTAACTGATACGACCCTCTCCCCTCTTTTGAATGTGAAAGGCTTCGATTATTTCCCTGGTCAGCTGATCCTTATGGCGCGATAAAACTAGTATCATTGTTTCTTACTTCTGATAAGGAAGGTTGTTTTGTAATCGTGCCTGAAGGTCTCTTCCAAATAGAAGGCGATGACAGAGGTCAAAAAGAATTTCTTCCGTGTCGATGTAAAAGCTAAAAAGGGGAGGGATGAAGCAGCCGCATTATTGGCAAGAATTTTGAGCGACTTGCTTCTTAAGCGCTCGTGCAACCTGCACCTCGAATTGTTTTTCGTGGCTAAAACACGTAAGGTTGGCGTTCCGTTCAGAGCCAGAGCCATGAGAATTTCATGTTTCATTCATTCACTCGAGCTCCTCCTCTGCCTTTCTCACGCTTTTTTTGTTTACACAGGCATGTGGTATCTCCAGCGATTTGAACACACCGCATCCCTGAAACAGATGATGCTTGTGGATAGTCAAGACGTCCGTAAAACGTACCTCTACCGTCTCAGCCAGGACAAATGTAAGTACGGCGAACAGTTCAGCACATATACTCTATGCGTTTCCTTTCATGTCCTCATCTGTTAACAATTAGATCGTGTGTTCTTTCTTGTTTCCTGAAGCAACCCTTTGGCGATTAAAACATGCGTTAAATGCTCAGCCAATAATTGTTAAATCCCACAGGTCGCACATGGACTGAACATGTTATGCGCAGTGTGTAGAGCATCGAAATGGTCACGTGATGGTCAAAGCACGCGTGGTTTCCACCAGAATGTCGCTTGCCTTAGAACGCCAACCGTGAAGAGACGTATCGATGGAGCGTGGCTTACAGAACCTAGAGTGCTAGTTAAATAGAAACTAAATGTTGCTAACGCGATGGCTGTCTTCGAGCGTATACTTTGGTGCACCAGGCATGGCATAAGCTTTATTTTCTTTTAAGTAATATATTGACAACGTCATCGACCTCGTCCCGTCTGTACAAGTTTTGCTGAAGTTAAGTAATTAGTCGAGATAATTTATCTCGGATTTTGCCATTCACTTGCCCAGCATATCAAACTGCTAAGCGGGTTTAGGTGAAAGGTCACGCGTGACAGAGTCCACTCATGCTGCATAGCAGCCAATTGTGAAGCTACGACGTCTGGGTGTAGATGCTTGCTTACTCGTTTGTGCTGTTTATAGGCGGTTTGAATTTTCTTTTAGAAATTATGAGTAAATATTTTATGAGCACAACACGGTAAATATGGGCGGGGTTAATTTACACCCGCGCGTCGTGATTTAGCGGAAGCATGTCTCATGTTTTGTACACTCGAGGAAACGAGTGTTTTTCACAATAGTTGGTTTTGAGATTACAAAAAAAGAGAGAACCAAACGCTCGAATACATTAAATGGGGAAGAAAGACGATATATTACTTAGAGAGAGAGAGAGAGAGAAGGGAAGAGGGAAAGGCAGGGAGGTTAACCAGACTGAGTCCAGTTTGCTACCCTACACGTGGGGAGGGGAATGGGGAGAAACAGGGAAAGAGTAGCCTAACGCAACTTTGCCGATCAGAAAAAAAAAGACATCGTTTTGTCTCGCAAAGTAGTGTGTGTCCATACCTGTTCCAAGTTTTTTGTATACGAAAGCTGGCCTGTACATATCACGCAGTGCATCTATTTTTCTTGACTGGCTCTTAAAACGCCGACCAACGCTGTCACGCAGCCATGACTAATTTCAAGAACATCTTGCTGCTCGGCTCAGCGGACGACTACATCGTTCCGCTCCACTCGGCGCACATCAAGTTGGCCAAGCACATCGTCAGGGATACCACGCCCTTGGGTGAATATTCCGCGCGCACCATTGCCTAAGCCAAGCGCATTTCTAGACACCTCACCCACACGTGTCAAGAGATAAAAGAAAAATGAATTTATAAAAAAATGTTTTGGGCTACATTTCAAAATTTCTGACTCACCATTGCAGAATACGTGTTTTTGTGATTGCTATCACTAATTAAAATTTTCAGACACTATTACCAAAATTTGCGTGCACTAGATGGTTTCAGTGTCTGGGCAGTCTGCTTCAACATTCAGCTTAAAGGGACACTAAAGCGAAACAATAAATTAGTTGAGACTAATGAAGCATTGTTTGAGAGCCCTGCAGGCAATAATTTCAAAATAATCATTTGTTTATTAGATGAGAAAATGAAGGTGGAAGTATCAGTATATGAATTTCGCGCCGAAACCCCGACGCTGGTACGTCAGTGTGATGTCAGGGATTCCAAAGTATGTTTTCGCATTAGAGCCG
Source organism: Dermacentor albipictus (assembly GCF_038994185.2). NCBI lineage: Eukaryota > Metazoa > Arthropoda > Arachnida > Ixodida > Ixodidae > Dermacentor > Dermacentor albipictus. The sequence continues at coordinate 25,739,800 of NC_091826.1, forward strand.
TGTTGGCTCAGTAAAGGTTGCCCAAACTTGCCATGTTTAATGTTTGGTTCCTTTAGAACACAATGTAGTCAATCTGTACCGCTATATAATGAAGTAGGCCCTAGAAGATGTCATCAAAATCCATGACGCCACAGCGACCAGGTGCGGGAACTTCAAGGAGGCGTCGCCACCAGTCTTTCGTTCTTGCACTTTTTCCGATTTACCAAGCACCTTATCGTGGTAAGAGTGGTGTTTTTGTGTTATAGAAAGGTAATTTACTGATGCAGAAGGGAAATCATTTTTCTTTTTAGTGTCCCTTTAAGACATCGCTTAAGACAGTTGCAGCACAACGCTCGTGTTAGTTAGCCGACGGTTTCGAAGTGCACTGCCATATTCTACTATTCTACCAAAGTGCAAATTGGCCTGTCCAAAGTGCTTCAAAATAAAATTTTATCTGCTCTAAGTAGCCCCAAAATGAAATTTAGTCTGCTCCAAAATGCAATTTCGCCTGCTTCAATGTGCTCCAAAACGCAATTTTACTTGCTCCAAAATGACTTTGGGCAGTCATTTCGACTCTGTGCATGTCATTGTGCTATTTTTTTAACATTCCTGAGCCGTCATAAAGTTCGAATGACAAGTATGGTAGGTTGTAAACATGATACGAGATGCAATAAACTTCCCCGTTGAAACTGTGCGCGGTGTTTTAACTTTGCACATGTGACCACTCTTAAAACGAGCCCACGCTGTATACGTGCTCTGCTGCGACATGTAATAACAATCCTTGGTTATAATGCTAGCACATTTTGTGCATGTACATGTTAGTGTTTGTGCACGTCTTATTCTGTTTATATAATACTTTTTTTTCAACCCCTTTCTTTCATGCCTTATGGTCTAACCTGGACTGCACATGCCAAGCATGTCACTAGGCTAACCTCGCCAGAGTCCAGACACAAAAAACTTTGTCTCTCTTTCTCCACATTGGAATGACCCGAACGTCGAGATATTTGTAGTCAGTTATGCAACATTGACGCATAGGCACTATAGTTCAGAGGCAATATATAAGCAAGGCAGACTTTGGCGTTAATTTTCTCTACACGCGAACAACCCTTTTTTCCCATGTATAAACAAAACCCCGACTTGGGAATAACACTCCACGATTTCAAAATGATTTAGCGTTGCTCACTTATAAGTTAATTTAAACACAGCTGCATTGGCGTACGCAGGCGCTGCGTACCGGGAGATGTTGCGCAACATTCTCAAGCCGCTCATCGACAAGCCGGACCTGAACCTCGTCCGGCTGGAGGTGCACGTGCCGTTCCGCAGCTCCCTCATCTCCTCTAACGTGCACATCGCACCGCTGGACTGCGAGATACTCGTCCAGAAGATTGCGCTCGTTGCATGCGCCAGGCATCTGCTCTGAGCCTGCCGCAAGCCCGAGCACCGAACTCCCACCCATGTCCACAGGCACCCTAACAACAGAAGCGCCCTCTGGTGCAGAGATCCACAGTCACATACGGACCACTCTGCGCACAAAGCTGCCGTGAAATGCACGAATTGACCGTGCCGAACGTGGCAGGCGATGACGCACGGAGTAGGCCCCACACCCAACGAGGACACGGTGCGTTGACGCATACATGCACGACGCATTTTACGGCAGCACCAATGAATGCGTCTTGTGAAAGAGACCTCGCGTAGCGCGTGCTCGCTTGTGAACCTTCTGCGGCTGATCAGTCATTGCCGCGTAGACTAATTGCGGTATTTACCATCGCCTTGATATAAGCGTGTGCATCTGCGGGGTATGTTCGACGAAATTAAACAATTTTCCCCACGGTTACCTTTTAGACAGGACAAGAGATTACGTTTAGCAATAAAAATGCGACGGTCACGAGATGTTTTGGGTCATTGCATTTCATAACAGCAAACAGGAGAAAAAAAAAGTTATACCGAATCAACACTGTCCTATATTCGGTAACCTACACAAGAATTCAATATGAGCTCCACCCACAAAACCCCATCACATATGCCTCACATGCTGCTTCTGCTCTCCAAAACATACTTCAAGGGCGACGGTGATTTTGAAAGCAGTTCGTCCCCACAGCGAGGTCATGTAAAAGCGAGAAAGTAATTGGCTGGTACACAAATTATCTTCAAATTGGACAGTGGCGTACAAGCCGCTCCACTCTAAGGATGTCACTGACTGCAATATGTTGCAGTTTCCAAGCTGCAGTTCTCTGTTTAAATTGACGGAAATTGCTCTCGGCAACATGGCAAAGGAAACCGTTCAGCGACAGCCCAGGTCAGCTTTCGTCAGCTCACGTCGACGCTCGGAACAGCTCACTTTGTGCCCGATAAGCCATTTAAGGAGCCTCTCACCAGGTTTGTACACAGAAAATAGAAAAGCATGGCGCACAGATGACGTAGTGATGATTGCGTCTGCAAACTATATTACGCTAGTACCTAGGAAAAGAATTCTTCGCATCAAAAACATTCATTTTATAATGCGACATTACCTAGCTGCCCACTTGTGCAGCTGCAAATAGGAAGAACAAACAGCGCCACAACATGGGCTGGAACACGGAGCAACCAGACAACGGTGCAGTGTGCTTCTTTCATCCCATATGGTGGCATTGTTCATCTAATTATTAAACAACTAGCCTGAAGCTTTGCACTCTACAACCATCTGGGGTAAGAAAATTGAGCGCATAGTAGCAGTCAGAGACCATGACACGCCAAGTCCCACACAGGGCGGCTTTCAACGTCCATTTAATGAAGCGCAACAAGTGCACACAACGATCACACATTGAATATCATGAAGACATCCACGTACACAATATGCCTCGCGCACACACGCACAATGCATCCCTCCAAAGCCAGCGGCATTAGCTGACACCTCTAACGCCGAGAGCAGCAAAGGCCAACAGCCGCATTTCTGTACATGACTAGGTGACGATCCTTGGTGATAATGGAAAGCAAGTCACGATTTCTCAAGATTCTTCACTGAACACTTCGGCAGGCGAGTCCAGTAAAAAAAAAAACGAGCAAAAGATGGCACGTGATACCTTGGCTCGAGCACGAGTCCTGTGCACGCAAGAATGTGGTATACAGCAGAGTGGTGTCTGACCAACGTGTGGTACACAACCATTCCGGAGCTCAAAACCTTCAGAGTACAAAAGACAAATGTCAAGCTTAGGTCTCCTTCGTGGTTATAAAGATGCAAGCGCTCCGACACTACTGTATTGCCACCATGTGACCGCTGGTTTCTTCTGTAGCTTACATATAATGGTACGGTAATGTGACAATCACTGAACAACAGCATCTCGGGAATGGAAGTGAAGAACTAATGTGTGTTTCTGTCTACATCACACCAAGCGCCATGCCAAGAGGGCTGGGCAATTGACAAATAAACCTCCCCGTTTAATTTAACTGATGCCTTCATCCCAGTGAATTTTTTCAGGGCAGTTATCTTCAATTGTGGGCAACACGCTCAGCTAATGTAATGACAAAAACTGCAAGCCCCAGCACACAAATTGCGGCCTTTTCACGAACATCACATTCACCAGCGTTGTTGGCCGGACAGTGAGCAGTAGTACTACCATATGCAGTGCGTTCAGTTTACTTCATTTATTTGTGCACATTGATCAATAGAGCCAACTGTTTATCAATTGGTCAGTTAATGCCGCGCTTCCCAAACTCTGCACCTTGTGACTTACCAAGAATGCAAAGCACAAACATGATTTTGCCTCACTCCTCTTACCAGGCTTCCCAATACCACAATGCCCGATATGACATTCAAGTCTATTGTGGCCAAAGTAAAATAAGCTGGATTGGAATACAATGCAAAGAAAGAGATATGCTCACCATAACGACAGCCATTTAGGTTTACTTTTGGAGCACAGGTTCACCAAGCAATGGAGTCTTAGAAAATTATAAAATCTACTTCTGTCCAGGTAGTAATGACCTTTTACTTATTTCTATTGTCATTTTATTATTTTGCTTTCCATTTATGCCATATTCATTCTTTATAGGCCCTTGACTCAAGTTAATAAGCCACGTTGCAACAACTCCTCCTTGCCCACTGAATATGTATCAACTGTATGGGTTTGCAATGCCTAGTTTGGGAAACAGCCACATTAATTATGATTGTCAATTAGCAAGGTTTTACGTCCCAACCCTAGCGGTGAACATTGCAAGGATCCCAAGCCGTCATAGTTATTGCACCAAGCCTTACGTAGTGCATAGCTTGCTTTATATATAGCACATAGCTGCAGGTGTGATGTAGAACAGGTGTACTCCAAACCGACTGTGCAAGTACGGTGGTGAACAATATGAACTAGAACACCGAAAAGCATCCATTGTCCTCGTACTCAAACACAGGTTTTCTTTAACAGGAAAGCCACGTAGCAAGCATAGGCGACTGGTGTCTCAAACCACACTTCTTCCGCAGTTGTTGCTTGTGTGTCGTTTAGGTGTCCTCTCTTATATTGCATCACCCTGTACTATCAAAATGCCACGTGGCATCATGGACTTCAAGTGTGTAAGTGGCCACCGTGTCATTCCCTCTGCGTGTTGTACTGAAGGTGGGGCAGAGAATTCTCAGCTGTACAATGGTTTTGAATGACGAGAGAGGGCGACTTGCACGAAATGAAAGCTTTCTTCTTTTTTTTTTCACAGTAACACAACTAAAGTTCACACAGCAGATGAAGACAAGCTTGTACTTTCAAGCTAGTACTACTTGGTAAGCTAGGGACTTTTCACAACCAGGTTGACCGTTTGGGCGCATTAGTACATGGCGTTTAAATGAAGCATGGAAGTGGTAGAGAAGGCAAGGAGGTCGGCGTGAAAGCTTATGCAAAGATTGATGTTAATGACCTAAAAATTTAAATTATGGGGTTCCACGTGCCAAAACTACGAGCTGATAATGAGGCACACCGTAGTGTGGGACTCCGGAAATTTGGACCACCTGTGGCTCTTTAACATGCAGCTAAATTAAAGTACACGGGTGTTTCCGCATTTTGCCACCATTAAAATCCGGCAGCCATGGCAGGAATTTGATACAGTGACCTCGTGCTCAGCGACAACCCAACACCGTAGCCACTAAGCAACCACAGCGAGTGATGTTAATGATCCAAGACCATTAATTGCGGGACAGTGGATTAAGCCAATTCACATTAAGTTGGGGTTTGACATACTCTCCTTAAATTCTGTTCATATAATCAGAAGTTCGCTTTAGGTGACCCAACATATTCAAATAAATGTGCAACATAAAAATTCTTGTTACATGATTGCTCAACTGACTTAAATGAAATTTGTTGCATAAAAAACAAAACAGAGTGTTTGCTGGAAGCAGATTTAGTGTTCTAATATTTAATTATTTTTTTTGCGAACTGATGGACAATGGGAAGTTCTGAAAAATGTGAACGTGTTTGCGAACCTTGAGGTCAGCAAACAAAGACATATTAGAATTCTGCAAATTCTGTAGACACCAGAGGAGACTATGTTTAAAGCATAAAGGTTCATAATATTAACGTATGGGCTACATAAAAAAGCACTTCATTTTCTTGAGTTCTTCAGAAGGCTTACTCACAACATAGAACGGCATTTTCAATGGGTTACATACACTGAAATGTATATGCTCAGCTTGGACACTCTTACAGATGTTCTTTACAGAACTGTCTTTCTGTTGAGGAGTCGCAGACGAGCAGTCCTAATGCTTCATTATTTCCCGACTTTCAGAATGTGTCAGTTTTTGTAAACAAGAAGTATAGCAGTCACTAGAATCTGACATTACTTCAAACACAACAGGTTTCACTCGAATTGGTTCCACAACTGCTAAGTCAAAGCATTTCTTCTTTTCAAGTGCATCTGAACAGCGAGGTAAGATCTAAATTTTCCTTTTATTGTAAAGAATATAAATATAAGGAATATTAAACAAAGATGACAAATTATTACACTTAGAGCATTCAACTTGACAGTGTCTTAAAGGTGGTCCACTGTATTTCGTGATAACATTGCATACAACATAGGACTGAACATGTCACGTTGGCCAAACTGTTGATTGCAGTTTGCATGCAAGAATGCCACCATTTGACTACATCAAAGTGCTTTGTGGAATCTTGGATTCCACCATACAGCAATCTTCTGATTATAACACAAGCGGTCAATGAACATTTAAAATCATGGGTTTACTAAAAATAGTGTATATATTTACACATGGAATAAGAATGAGTATGCAATAACAAAACAAGGTGATTATTCTGTAAAGATGCCTCAGCAGGCAACTAGAATAAATATATTTGGCAACTCTGAAAAAAAAAGGGGGGGTTTAACGTTATTGTGTGATGGAACACTAAATGATGTTCGATAAAATGGAAAACAATCCAAAACAAAATTTTTCGCTTAGGAACAAGAAATATACAACGCGAAGAAACTTTCCAACAAAAACAAGTGCGTTGCACAAAAGTGTGAACAAACAGTAGAAACATCCTTGGAGCTTTCCTTTTGACACTTGTTGCTGGGCCTATGCCCAAACAATGGAATAGTCATTCTTCAAAACACAGTATAGTATGTATATCATCTTAAACGCAATGAATGAATGTACTGTAAATGAAATGAAATTATTACAGGTTGTATGAAAACATGACAAGTTAGGCTAATTACAAGAGCGAGCATGAAACATGGACTTGACACAGGGCTAAGCACTTAAAAACAAAGCCTCTCATGAGTTATGGCATTTTCTTCAGCCGTTGTAGAACAACGAAGTGTGCCAAGTATAGACATAAACACTCTCTTGCAAACTGCGAACTTAACATAGGCTATGCTTAGCGATTAAAATCTGCACCCCAATGTTGCTAGTACAACACGTAGCCCTTCTTTTTCTCATTGTTGACCCTGCTAGGTTACAGTTAGGTTCCACAATATTACCTCAATCACACATAGCATAATTTCATGGTAATGACATCTGCAAATCATTATCTCTGAGACTCCACACTGTGAAGATTCAAACCAGGTTCGAAGCTATACTTAAGACAACAATCTCCTTTCAAAAGTAAGAAAAATACTGCCATGATAAGCTCACCCCACAGCACTATGTCATGGTTTGATCACTGATTAAAATGAGCACAACATGTGTGGGAAATAGTAAAGTCGAGTGAACGAAACCACAAAATAATACAAACTCAACAAGGCTACTTGTACACACTGTTCAAGGTTACAGGGTCTCATCTTGTAAACATTGCAACCAAGTTGCGATAACAAAATAAATTTACAACAGCACATACAAAAAAATCATGTGATAAGCGAACAGCTAAAATAGTCATTTCCAGAGGTAGAAGTCTCTTTTAAGACCTAACATAAACTTCAGATTACCCATTGATACGGCACCTTATATTCACTGAAGCAACATGCACCATCTGAAGAAAAAAATGAAATGTTATCTTTGGCTAACAACCAACACAGCCCAAATAAGAACTAAAAATAAATATAGCTCTCCCTGTACAATACACTGGCCTGACAATGAAGGCTTACTAAAAACTAAAAAAGTTCAACATACTTTTAAAAGAAAGACAGCACATAAAAGAAAAGCTTTAAAGAAATCCATACTCCAACATAAAGAAAACTGTACAGGAAGCTACAGAACAGCAACAAAACCATTTACGTAAATAAATATACACACGTCCATTTATGTTTTCACTGGTGACAGCTTCCTCTCGCCAGACCTGCTAAGGAAATTGACACCTACAAAAACCCGCAATTACTCGTCATGGTAAACAGAAATATTGACATGCTTGAGATTGTTCGCATTGACCAGACTTCATCTTATTACAAGCTGCCATGCTTCTAAAGCCTCTCTATCGACAAGTAACAAACCGCAATTATGACGTTGCTCAATTCAGCAATTTTCATGCCACAATTTCAAAACTGCTTACGGTGCCGCTTGCAATGACCAAACAGGGTTACACGGGGAACTTCCGAGACTCAAGAAAGGCAAGAAGAAAATGTGAAGCCTATGTCACATACAGTCAGGCCGGTTTGCCATTCGAGAAACATCCATGTTTCTGCTTCTTCAAACATTTACATAAGAATACTGCGACTGTGCATAATTAACATTTGTAGAGCAAACAGTACACGGCAGACCAAACATGGCAAAAACAATGCTGACCCTAAACATTCTTGTTGTACAGAATATGGAACAAGCCAGGCTTGCATGACATATTGATGATGTGGTGACCATTTATAAATGAAATAGAACGTCGAGTGCTAAATACAACTTGCATTGGTCAAACTAAGAGGGCTAATGAGATGCATTAAACAGACCTCAAGGCATGCAAGGGGTCACAGACAAATTTTGCTGAAATTAGCATTGGAGCACAGACACAGTGTATACCCACAAAAAGTGACCAGTGCTACATGTATATCCTGTTGAAAGAAACAGAAGGCCAGCTACCTATTGCTGACAATGGCCAACAGGCTTCTACTCTTGTTGTCACAAGCTGTAGCATGAGACAAAAGGCAGCTAAGTCAATTGATGACAGCCTGAACCAAACGGTGTATAAAACCTTTCAAATGCATGTCGCAAAAGTTCATGACCATATATAGTGTCCATTCCATGGAATGATCCAGAGTTTCTAACTTAACAAGTAATGCACATTCACGTTAGCTCGCTGAAAAGGCAAGACAGATTCGGAATCACCTGCGGCACGCAGCGAATTACAAATGAACTGTTACAACGATGTGCTTTGAAAATCTGAATTCATTCAAAGGAGTTCTATTTGCTGTTGCTTGTTTGCGTAGTTTCAACTACTACAGTGGACTCCCGATAATTCGAAGTTGCTTAACTAGAATTGTCGGTTAAATGGAAGTGAGGTGAGGGTCCCATCTATTCTGCATGCAATCCTATGGAAAAAAAATGCTTGATAGTTGGAAGTTAATTGTCTAACATATCGGTTAGGAATAAAATTTTTTAAACAGGGTTGAAGTACCTCAGACAGGCTGGCCAGCCTGTCTGAGGTACTTCAACCCTGTTTAAAAAATTTTATACCACAGTGTGCCATTCCATCTGCCAGCCCCTTTCTTGTTTTTGGATATCGGTTAGGAAGTTATTCTTTAATCAAAAGCCTCAAGGCATTTGTAACGTTTGACATGTTTGATATCTTTAAAGTACAAAAACCGCTTTGTGTATCACACTAGTATCGCCGTCATCACAGCTGACTACAGCACCACCGTTCATAAAGCGTCACGATTATACCATCAGGCCTATTTTTAAAGTGCAGCAGCGGCTTTACGTGCTGCAGCGGTATTATCGGCATTTCAGCTGATCACAGCACCACAGCTCATAAGGCGACAAAATTAAGCAGTCAAACCCGGCACAAGCAGCACGTTGGAATCCTTGTCTCCCGTGTCTTTCCTCAGGTTGGTTGACAAGCACGCTGGGTTCGTTGCACTCATTTCCGTGTGCCGTATTTCAGCTGCGCTCACGATGATGATAACCTCTGGATCCTATCGCACGCTTGACTTGGCGACGAAAGTCAAGATTTTGAAAGAAGTTGAGAAAGGAGGCACCGACAAGCAAGACATGGCATGGAAGTACAGCATCAAGCCTAACACCGTCTCAAAGTATATCAAGAACAAGCGTTCGATACTGGATGATTTTGAGAATGATCAATTCAAGATGTCTTGGAACAGAATGCGCACTCGCACCTGCAGAGCAAGCGCTGCTCCTTTGGATTAGGGAAGCACGAAGCAACCAACTTCCTCTCAGTGGTGATGTCGTTGCAGCGAAAGCCCTATCCCTTGCAGCGATGTTACGGATCGACAACTTTGTTTCGTCTGATTGATGGCTGACACGCTGCAAGCATAGTCATGACCTGGTTTGCAAAAGTGTCAGTGGAGGGAAGGCATCAGTCAATCAGAAAACGTCAATGACATGGAAGGAAGAAAAGGTTTGCGAGTAGATGAGTGAATATCAGCCAGGGGACATCTCTAATGCCGATGAGACTGCACTTTTTATTGCGATAGCAATTACATGGACACTCCAGGCGCATTTCTGCCGTCAGCGTCGCTGTGAGGTTCCGTATAAAGTCCAAGGGCGATAAAATTGTTGCCGTGCACCGTATGCTGTATGTACGAGTGAAAGCATATAAGGGTGAGCTGGCAAACGCGGTTCAATCTCACGTGCGTGAATGAGGAACGCAGCTTGGATGCATGCCCTCTCCTGTCACGCGCGAGGCAGGGGGGTCAGGCGAGGGAGGAGGGGTGTTCTTCTCTGGCTGTGCTGCTAGGGTGCCTTGATGTCCTCCTCACCCGCTGCTCTGTACAGAGTAAACACAACCGCAGCGTTTACTGCGGCGTCCACAATTCGAGTGGCGAACGGCTTCAGGGCTTCTGGTTTCATTGGAAGTGCTTCAGGGGACGATTCATCTTATCCAACGGGGAAGCTCAGACAAGTGAGCTTGACAGCAATAGTCTTGGAGCAGCTCTCGGCGACGTCCATATTGAAGAGTATGTTGCTGTGGACAGCACATTTGACAAACACTGAAATCATTGAGACTGTTCCGCACCGCAAGGCTAGTAACGAAAGTGAAATTGACGACGACATTTAAACCGAGCCATAACCGCGGGCTGCTGATGCAGCTACGGGCCTTGCCCTCGCGCAGCAGTTGTTTGCTGCAGACAACAATGCAGAAGAAGCACTTGGACACATCTACAGTCTGCAGAACTTAGTTTCTGCAGCAAGATTCTGCATGCAGAAGCAAACGGAAATTACCAATGTTCTTTTTTTTTTTCATGAATAGTGAGCTTTCGAACTAATAGAAACGTGTATTTTTGTTCTTTGTGGTTAATTTGAAGTTTGTTTAACTTGACGTTTTTCGGGGTCCCCGTGAACTTCGTATTAATGGGAGTCAACTGTAGTTGCAAACTGTACACAACATCATTGCTTGGGGAAAAAAATGTACTACAGGAAACTGAAACATGGTGGAGCTCAATGCAGCACGTTTCCATACATGGCACATGTCATCAATATGTCAAGCTCAATTTGGATGCACCATGAGAGCTTCCAATACAGCACTTAGTTTAGGAGACTAACAAAATTATTCTTGCCGTGAGTCTTATGAACCCCATAAAAACAGTAATAACATGGCACTATGGGTAATTCCAAGCACTGTCTTCAGAAACTAGCTTTGTGATGGTCGCATTACGTGGCTTCTTTGTGGTTTTGGCTATTCAGAAAACACTCTTTTCAGCGTTTGCTATTGTTTTGCAGCACTTTAGGGCATGAACAAAGAAAGTGCAAAGAAGATCAAAAGGAAGACGGATGCCAAGGATTCTGCGATAATAGCCGTGCAAAATCTGACCCTATAGCCAACACCACCACATCTTTCGGTTGAGGATCGAAAGTTATTAACAATCGAATGAGCTGTCGATAGCTTCAAAGCAGTAGCTGACGCTTTCTCTTGATGTGCAGGACGTTTGCATTGATTATTTGTTTAAATATATTCTGCACCAATAACCATTCGATGTCCATGGCCATCAGTGAGAGGAGGTGTTCTGACAAAGGTCAACATCTTTTTTTTTTTTATAGGAACTGCAAAAAAAATTGTAAAGCTTGAAAAGCTGGGAGCAGGTTTGCAGGCCTCACTTCACAAAATTAACAAATAACAAAACTCCATAATGTACATTAAAACACTTTAAAACAAACAAACTATGCCTTCCATTCGCTTACATGACAAAGCATAGCTTTGTAAACAGGACCTAGCAAAACGTGGATCATTGAAGCAAATTTCAGGTAGGATACATGTTAAAGCCGGGCTTTGGACAACTTTGCTTATCTTGAAATTTTCCCCAGTTTTTACTACTTCAAGTTAACAAGGTATAACTGTATATACGAAAGTTTTGTCGTATGAGGGTTTGTTGTAACAGATGTGGACTGTAACAGAAATTCATAAAATTTTTATATGCAATATGGAAGTAACGGCCGTATGCTAGCCATTTAAAACACTCTGAAACAATTTTCACCACATTTTAAAGATACTTAAGGGTATCGATGAAAGTGCCACTTATGCTATTCGTTAGTAAATATGTGACTCATTTGAATCAAAACTGCTTCGTGGTTGTCTCCGATAATTCGTGTCTCTGATAATTTAGAGAGAGAAACTTAACCCTTTAACTACCTAGCCCATGCTGTGCTTGTCCTGTCAGTTTGTGCCAGTATTACCAAGAACGAATTTTGATTGTTCTCAGCGTTCTGCTCTCCCGTAATGAGTCAGGCCCAATAGCTCATTTCACCAATAACTGCTCGCCTTAGGTAATCATGCGTAATCGCTTCGAAGTTTACGTTTCTTTTGCTGTCATGAAAGTTGAGAATGATATTATTGCAGCCTTTTACATATATTCAGAAAAGCTCTCTGCTGACATCCTATTCAATGTTTTCACTGGACAAGTGCATAAATTGTAGAATTAGTAGTTTTTTTCCGGCAAAACATTACTCATGTTGCGGACAAAAACAAAAAGAAAGGCAGTGCAAAATAAATAGAATAAACAAAGAAGTCACCAGTATTGCACACTCCGAGATGTACTACGCTTGTGCCTTTCCAAATAACCTGGAAAAAAAAATGTGCTGAGTAAAAAAAAAAAATAATTAACAAATTTCAAACTTTTCCAGGACAGAACTCGAGAGTTAGCAGGTTAAGCTTGGCCTCTAATGAAGCTTCCTTTCAACGCAACACACACACACACACAAAAAAAAATAACAACCTTCGTGCAGCCAAGGGGCGTAGGCAAGCACCATGATCACGATTAGTAAGCACAGTTGTATAAAATAATCTCGGTGTGTCTGGGATTAGAAAAAAAAAAGGAGGAATGGGTGGAGGTGGGGAGGAGCGAAGGACGTGTCTCACGCAAAGTACTTCAGACCCGTGACCACCATGAACTTCTCGATGAAGAGCTCGGAGTCGAGCACGGCGATGTGGGCAGCACGGCCGATGAGTGAGTTGGCCGAGCTGGGCAACGCGTGGTGCACGTCGTAACGCACCAGGCTGATGTCGGGCTTGCTGGCGAGCGGCCGAAGAAGGTGGCTCACCATCTCCCTGTACGCAGCCCCTGAGGGTGGAGCACCAGTGCACGACAGGTCAATGCAAGAAGCTTTTGATTTATTAACGACTTGACTGATTAACAGATGGACATATAAAGAAATTTCGAATAGCCCAAACAGACTGCAGCGAAACCCTCTGGACATGCTGCGCCTTCTGCTGCCGCCGCTGTGAAGTCTGCGCGTCTCCAGTAACACAAACCCACACGAACGACCCACGTTTTTAGACTGCACCACCTTCAAGATCGGTCCACGAAAACAACCAGCAGCTAGATGCCGGCCAGATAGTCGTTACAGAAGAGTCGGTTGAACTGGACAAGCGTGCTTCACATTAAATGTGCCAGTTTGACCCGAATGGCGACGCAATGACAGCAATATCAATGTAGCAAGGGGGGAGAGATGGGGGAACAACCCGCATTTTGTTTAAAACTTTCCCTGAACGCACGCCTTTTCAGGGGTTGCATCCGTACCTCATTCACAAGAATTTACGCTTGGACACAGCACAAAAGCTGCGACAAACATGGCACGGCGGATATTGACAAGCGAAGAACTGTTTTATTGTGATAACAATCAAACAAATGCTCGAGGCACATTTGCACAGTTGCCACTGGCGTCGTCGTCGTCGTGCTGTCCTGCTGTCGACGGCGCATGCATGGCTCACACGTGGAGGATTAGAAGGCCTCCAGAGATTTGGGAAGCGCATTCAGCTCCAAAAGCGATGAAGTCAAGTAGACACACTGTCATGTTATGCTCAATCGGCTCTACCGGACCCAGGGCAGCATTCCCGACTTTCACTGGTGGCAAGAGTGCTGTGCGCGTACCCTATCACGGTGAACATCAAGCTAAATTTATGTCATCCTTTCTTCAGACGCTCACCAACGCTGACAGTTTTCGTTCGATCTCGCCTCTCTCACCGTTCGTTGCGGAATTCTTTTGGAAAACTTGGTGAAACAGTAAAATCGTACAGCAAGCCGGAATTCGTAAGCTTTAGGGGAAAATTTTAGTGTTGGAAGGTATGCTTACCTATTGGCGTCGCGTCCTTGACTGCTGCCTTGCAGAGCTCAATCCTTGCTGAGTGGATGGGCACGTAACGGTCTTGCATAGACCCGAAGAGCAACACGTGCTTGAAAAATTCCAACCCTGAACGCGAGAGGAGACGCAATGAGAACACATCTGGCACCACATGTGGCATGATCCATGATACTGCTACATACGTAAGCACAACCAAATAATGTTAATAGAGAGTTGTACATATACATAATCACCATTCTCAGAATGGTGGGTTACTGGTGGGAGGGGCATTAATGTGAGCAGCTGGGTCAGTCTGCTATTTTGTGGCACAGTTTAACACGGAAGAACACAGAGCTATTATTGCAGTAACTGGCCATATGCTACTTACCGTATTTATTCAAATCTAGGCCGATGGCTTTCTTTTTTTTTCAAATATAATCATATACCGAACTCTAAGGTCGGCTTAGATTCAAGGATTTTTAAAAACGCACCAGTTTGTAATTGAAAATGATAAATATGCTGCATAGCTAGCGCCATCTAGAAAAGTCAGTATCGCAGCCGCTACTAGCCATGCCATTAGCCAACCGAAGTACACGAGCGACGGCGCCAGTTTGACCTGTGTCATATCGGTAACGTGGCTAAGTATCGGCATGCAGCGTGGCGTTATCATGGTGGCACTAAACAGGCGATGCCACAAACGAAAAGTTGTGCTAGCGACAGACGCATCGTCAAACGTTCAAGCTGGGCGGGACTTCAGCGTAGATGAGAAAAACGTCGGTCGTTGGAGGGGGCAACGAGAGTTGCCTTTTGCGTGTGGCGCAATGAGGATGTGACAGCGATAAGGAAGATAAGCGTGCGATAACAGAGAGGAGCTGTTCACCGAGATCGCGCCGCATTTCGCCGCGTATGAGCCGTGCCACACTGCGTACGCATGTGCATCCGCAAGCATACGAGGCTGGCGGCGATGATGACTTAGAGAGTTCGGCATGTTTGCATTAAATAAATGCTGTTTTCATTTTGTGAATGTTGTCCTCACTTTTTTGTTCGGCTTACATTCGAGGCACGTTCTTAAATTTTTTTTCTGCCGTCGAACATTCAGGGGCCGGCTTAAAATCAGCGCGGGCCTAGACTCGAGTAGATACGGTATCTGCTAGCGTAAAGTGTCAGCAGTGATGCAGTTGACAAACTGGAGTCCCTTTTACTTTATGTTGCTTTGACAAGAACATCCACTGAATACAAAAGCGTTTCTCATGTTGTTAGGCAAAGCATCACAACAGGTTGCTACCAGCATTGTTACTGCCTTCCACATTCACCATAACCTGGCATCTCCGCAAAAAGTCGACTAGTTAAATCTTTTTAACAAGTGCTTTGTGTCAAAATTGTGTCGTCGTATCAGTGGATGCGCAGGCCATTATAGTTAGCTTGAAAGCCCACCGATTTGAGAAGATACCTTTAAAGCCGTTTTCTCGCCTTGCATACTGACAAATTTTTTTTGTTACTCTTTTAGTGCATCTTCAGTCAAACCATTTTGATACAGCATTGATTAGGCGTTGCAGATACCAAGCACGTTGTTTCCAAGAATCTATCTTTCTTGCGATTTTCGTGATCCCAACCCCACGTCCCCCCTTAAACGGCTACATTTGAGATAACATAGTTCTAAGCCCCACCCTGCACATTCATTGCGTATTCAGAAAAACTGCCTAGTGCTAGAGACAAATTTATTCGCATATTTGTGGACAGGGACAGCAAGCTTAAAGCTTACATCCACTTCCACTCACACCTGGCACTGACGGGGATTTTTCCACAAGTGATCAATCAAGAAGGCAGCTGCAAATGGCTTCAGTCGAATCTCGATATGACGAACATTGATATAACTACAGTCAAACCTCGATATATCGAACACAGATATATCGAATTATTGCGTATATCGAACAATTTCTATATCACATGGAAAATCGCATGCATTTTTAATTCTTTATTTCGAACGGGGCCGGATGTAAAATGGGTATATCGAACTCCACCGCCCCAGACCAAATGCGCTCTGTTGACAGGAGGCGAGCTTTCCCGCAACACTCTCGAAGATAGCGGCGGCGCGATCGGCGTTCCAGACTGCTGCGTACGACAGCTGCCCACATTGGTTGCGCCGAGGGCCCCATTTGAACGTAGCGGTGTACGCACGCGGTGGCTTGGAGCCAGCACGGCCGCCTCGATCACGCGCACACCCATGCGCGCACGGCGGGGCAAGCCGCTTCGACCACGCGCGCACGGCGAGACTTGCCCCCGCCGTGCGCGCGTGATCGAGGCGGCCGTGGAGCCAGTTGGAGCGCTTTGGCGGTGCTGAGCCACACAGCATGTGCATTGAGGACTTCGTTGGCGGTGACCACAGCACCGGAACAGTGGCGGAGTTAACAGACGTGGAGATCGCGGCAGAAGTGACTGCTGAGCGGCCAAACGAAGACGCTGCCGAGGCTGATCCAGCAAGCGCTGATGTTGCCCCGCTTCCGACTGCAACTGAGGCTGTAGTTGCTTTGGCCATTGTACGCCGCTACTGCGGCACAATAGAAGGCACTGGACTGTCTCTTGTGGACCGTTTGGACTATGTTGAAGACGCCGTGGTCAAGCACGCGGTTGCCAATATGAAGCAGGCTACGCTGCTTCAGTACTTTCAGCGAACTAAATAAATACTTTGTTTGAAGTTTCATGTGAGTATCTATTGCGCCACGATTGGTTCATTGATTGATTTGCGCTAGTTTTTGACGGGTTTTCTACGTGATTTTATATATCGAATTCTGGCTACATCGAACTATTTTGCGATCACCGCGCTGTTGGATATATCGAGGTTCGACTGTAATTATTGGATATAACCAAGCAGATAGAAAATCTGTCTCACCATTATCTATATATAATCACTAAGTGCTTATAACAAATATTAGATATAACAAAGGTACTTTTGCGTCAGATGCAACTTTGTTAGAACGAGGTTCAATGGTACCGAGTATAGCAGTGGCAGAAGGATATTGCGAGCGGGTACGAACCAGGCTTCTGACTGAGCTTGTAGAGGAACGACTGCCGAATGTCAGCCGTGTCCTTCATGGCCAGCTGGAGCAGGGAGCCAGACTTCTTCCACTTCTGCATAAACCACATGCCTGCCAAAGGAAGCGAGAAAAAAAAATGAGCTGTTGAAACGAGTGGTACACATACCAGCCAACCTGAGAACCTTAAGATTCATGAAATCTCACAGACACGATACATGCCTTTTGTGGGACACATGCATTAACGATTATGCACCTTTAGTTGTAGTACACAAGCAGCAGCAAACTTGGAATAGCAAGAAACGACAAGAAACACATTGTTTTTATAGATCATAATGACTTTCTCAGCGTTCCTCCTTGTGCCAATTTCAACAGGTTCAGTAACTTGCCTGTATAAACTTGCTCGCAGCAAGTATAACTCTGGCATGCAATCACCATCAGAAGGTATAAGTACCAATGATATGAGCTTTTTCACTAACAGTGCTTTTCGAAAAATTTGACGTACCATTTGCAAAATCGTAAATTGAGCCTGAACTTGTAAACTTGACGGAAAATTAATGAGAATTAGCAGATCTGGGGACAGGATATGAGGTGATCAACACGCACAGTTTGTTTTCCAGCATTCAAAGTCGCACAAAAGGTATAATAGCTCTAAAACCCTTGCAAGGAAGCATATTGTGCACTGTGGACAGGATAAGCCCAGTGAGTCACTACCTTTGATTGCACAGTCTGTGGAATTGGCCCCACTGACTTGGTGAGACAGCACCAAGACACACCAAACGTGGCAGGCAGACAAAGAAAGCTACACTTTATAAATATTGCCATATTTAGTTGATTATAAGGCACACACAATTATACAAAGTACAGGTGCAGTCAGGGACTCTCCAAAGAAATATGCACACATATATTAGAGATGATGCAAAGGACACGTAAGGTTGCAAGACAGGATTGGATTTCAACATGGTGCAATGTACTTCACTGTACTTGTTATCGATACAAGTTGATGATGAAACATAATCCTTCACATGTACTACGATTCTGCCACATGAACAACGGTGATCAGTCACTATCATTCCAGATAGCAATGCAGCGCTAATAAAAATAGCACAGTGTCCATGTGCTCTTTCTTGTTTTGTCCAGTCTGATAGCATTGTTTTCATAAAATTACGAACTAACTAGCCCGACAGTCAATCCTCAACAACCCTTAAATCATTATGACAACCTTGGCATAAACGCCATGACTATGAGTAGTCGGTGCCATCATTTAACCAATCTTTCCTGTGCGCTTGTTGGGTAGAGGGTTTTCTTTAAACCTTATCTAGTGAATTTTCTTCATGCGAGTTCTGTCGCAGTGTCGTGTGGGTGACCAGTTTATTTTGGTGTCAAGCATTGATGCTGTGTTTTAATGGTGTTATCGTTAGTCCTTTTTCTTCTGACTTGTTCTTTTTCTTGTTGTTGCACTTCTGTGTGTCCTATTTACTACTGACATGTTGTATTTTCTAGAGCGAAGTCTTTGTTTTATGCTTGCGATACTCATCTTTGCCAATCACATGCTGCTCTGGCCTATGGGCACAAGCTTGTTTCACACTTGCCACTGAACTCTACGAGGGCCAGAGCTCCGTCAAGCTGAAACACGCAGCTTAGCCACCATGCAGCAATAGCCCCTTGCTTCTCTGAGAAATAAGAATGCTCAGTCATCTCTTAACTTGATTGCAAATTAGATTACTTGATTTACTTATGATTACAGACTGGAAGTTAAAACTTGCTCAGTCACTCTGAGAACATGAGCTTTGTCAAGACATCACAGTTATTTCAAAGTTGTCATTTTCCATACATTGTATTCGCTGCCATGACATCACTCGTGAGTCAATAAGTGGTTTCATCTGTGCTGTGCGATCAAATCGCAAACTGCAGAATGAACTGAGTCACGCACTCCGCTGCTCCCCGAGTTTGAGCCATGAGCTGGCCATGCAACGACCAGCAATCCCCACGAAATGATTTGATCATCATCAGCATCAACCTATTTTATGTCCACTACAGGATGAAAGGGGTTTCCCCCAGTGATATATAATAACTCGTCTTGCAGGTGCTGATTCCATTAATATGGTAGACAGCAATAACAGCCTGCTTAGCTCTTCTGTGAAGTTCTTAGGCTGTTTACAAACACAATACCAAAATCTACCCAGGCAACACTCAATGTCAGCAGGACATATTCGGTATGAATGCTGCCGCATATTCCGCATCGTCTTTAGCATGTACTGAGACCGACAACAGTCTAACTGGCAAAAGAATCTCCTTTTTGGGTATTTTCTGGGGACAATGGGGCAGGGAGGAGGGGATTGTCCTGAAAACGTTTTGTTGAGCTTAATACTGGTCACAATGAGAGCTAAAAAGTTACCAAGGAAGCTGTTGTTATAGTTTGAAATTAACCAATTCTCTTTGATATGGATCTGTTTGTTACGGCAAATGACATCGCCGTGCCTTTGCCGCACCCGCGCATCGCTTGGCCCAGTGCTTATGCCAACAAGAGCACCCAGAAGTACGTTGTTTACCCCAATGCATGCGAAGACGTTTAGAAACGGATTACAAGTGGTATGCCAAAGCATTTTATGCAATGAAGTACCCAAACAACCTTGCAAAGTATGATACTGAAAATGTACTGAAATAACTCTGAAGAGCTTGTTTTTAGGATGTCCCGAAAATACCACTAGAGTGTAGACTAGAGGACTGGGACCGCATAGGGCAGCTAGCTGGACCTAACCATTGTGCTCCGTGTGTGTTGCTCCCATGGAACGTTCTGTGCGATTGCCACCGCTAGTTGACACAGAGACTTTTGAAGGTGGCACCGCATTCGCGGTGCGACTCGGGCTTGGACCTGTGGCACATTCTCAGTCTGTGGAAAGACACCATCCAGCACATGACGTGCCACGAAAGAGCTGCCAGTGTTTCTGCGGTCCCCAGGTCCTGACGAAACTTTGCGACTATCTTCATTGCGCATGTGCGTGTGTGACTGCGTGTGCTGTTTGTGGGTTTATGTGATCACTGTGAGTACTGCAATTATCACCAAGTACCTGCAGTAGAATACACCAATTATCACCAAGTACCTGAAGTAGGACACCCCAAGGATGTTACTGGGTTACCTAAGGTTTGGACAGCCTGCTTTCAGCTGATGAAGGCAAACCACGCAAGGACAAAAGAATCGATTCGACTCAAACTTACCCATGTTGACGAGACCACTGTTGTTGAACAGCGTGCCGAGGTGAGGGCCTGAGAGTGAGAGGAACGTGCACAGCAGGTTCAGGTAAGGCTTCATCTCGGGTCGAGTCAGCGCACTGCGGATGATGATGTTTCCTAACGAATGGCCGATGAAACTGCACAGAAAAGAAGCAGTGCGTAAGTGTTCGAGCATCAACCAAATCGATTCAGTAAAGAAAAGCACGCAACAGAATAGCCCAATTGCAATAGTGAGGCCCCCCTCAACACCAACTCCCCCCTTTCCTTGTGCATGTACAAGGGCTGTGGAATGGGGCTACGAATTCCATTCCTATTCCACTGTGTTGAATGATGCGGCGACAGTTTCATTCATTTCAATTAATTGGAGCTGGATGTCCAACCCAACTCCCATTCCAGTTATGCCCGTACATAACAGTTCATTCTTTCAATTCTGGCAAATTGCCACAAGGTAACAGCTTTAACAATGTGAAGCTTTGGCAGGAAAGTACCCGTCCACGCACATGATGCTCCCAAGGTAACATGTAAACATTCATTCCATTCCTATTCAATTTCGACGGAAATAAAATCAGCAAGATTCCATTACAATTTCATTTACATTCCTAGCTTTAAAAAAAAAATCACAGTGGCTCCGAAATCTATTCTATATTCAGAGGTTGCAACTACGCAACTCTGCCACTCACTATACTATAGTAGGATACAACTTTAGAAAAAAGGGGGCATTTACTCCTCCGAGGCGAATGCGCACGAGCATCCACCAATGGGCGTGCACTCTGGACCGACGTCATGCGCCGGACGGCCGGTGACCTCGCCGCTTCGGTCATCTGGGCGGGGCCTCCCCTTTTTTCTAAAGTTGTATCCGACTATAGTAACATAGCTGCCACAAGACCTGTGTCAGTGAAGTACAGTGAAATCTCGTTGATACGATTCGGCTAAATACGTTTTTCGGCATAATACGTTTTTTTTTCGTTCCCGGCCGATGCCCTATAGAGGTAAATGCATTTTTGTACGGCTAATACGATCGTATTTCCACGTCGGTTTGGATAATACGATCCCGGAAACGTCTTCTGTATGATGATAACATCAGAGCCAGTCCTTTGAAGCGGGTGGGCAGAGCTACTGAAATTAACATCGAGCGAAACGACAGGCACGGCGGACTAAAGACGCGGCGACGCGCGCTTTGTATGCTCGAGGTTTGGCCTGGCTCGGCTCGGCTAGAGTCCGGCCGTGCTTCTGCACAGCGCCTGCAGCAGTGTGGCGGCCTCTGGGAGCAATTTTCGCAAGCTCGCACACCAAACGCACCGCATCGTCGGCGCGGTTGAGGCGCTATTGGCGTTTTTCCGCGATGTGATGCGGAGCGCTGATTGGCCGGAGCAGCGCGTTCAAATCCCGCGGGGTAAAGCGCGCCTACCATTGGCTGCTGCGCCGGCGGCGGCGGCTGCTCAAATCCCGCGGGCTAAAGCGCGCCTGCCATTGGCTGCTGCCCGGGCGGCGGCGGCTCCTCCCTGTGATGGCGCGCTCGCGTCCCTTGCTCGCCTGCTTTCGAGCTGTTCATCGCCTAGCGCTATCTTTTAGATTATTTGCTCAGCTTTCTCTTTTTTTCGCTAGTTCTTCGCTGCACGCGATGCCGGCAAAGCCCAAGACAGTGCAGATGTTCGGTGCACGGGAGCGCGATATGCGTCTTGTACGAGCATCGAACTTCCTATCTTCCGCAGCGAGTGCCGACTGCGTAGACGCTTTTCAGCGGCGAAACTGTGCTTTCGGCTGTCGCCAGTCGAAAATCCGACACACTGAGTGTGCCTGGAGCCGCAAGAGCTAATTAGAAGCTCCGCAGGAGCTTTCTAATAAAAAAAAAACACGTGTTCAACTTTAAGGCCTGTTTTCTCGGAATGTATTTTTTCGCTAGTAGTGGTGCTAGGGAAGGCGATATCTCAAGAACCGCTTTTCAGATTTGTATACCGTTTTTTTATTCTGTTCCTGAGTGACTTTGCCAGGGGGTAACAGGCTTCTTTTTTTGAAAGTTGGTGCAGTTAATTTATAATAAGCAATTAATTTTTGATGAATGTGGTCATTACTGGCTACATCAAATTCAAAGTTGTCTTAAAATTTTTTGGAGGGGAAATTAAAGAAAAGGGCTCTTTAGCCCCCTGGGATATCTATCAAGGAATCATCACAGTGAATTTCAGCTTCCTACGATGTCCTGGCATTTCTCCAGGCTTTTCCTCAGGCATATACATGAATCACCTAGCTAAACCTCAATAACTCTGGAACTAATAAACATATCTTCATGAAACTTTGCAGTTCCTTATAGTTCGGTGGTGTGAACATATCCTGAAAGTTTCATCTGGATATCTTAAAAAATAAGAAAGTTCGGTCTCCAGGGTAGCCTCCCCCCTTAATAAAAGCAAGTTCTGTGCCAAGTATGTATTATTCGCGATCTTTTGGAGTCCGTTTTGGATAATACGATTTTTGGATAATACGTTTTTATTTTCGGTGCCCGTGAGAATCGTATCAACGAGATTCCACTGTAGTAACTTCAAAATCAAGAGCGTCATCAAAGAAGTGTTAGTTTGCACTTCAATACTTCAATGTGCAAATTAGACATGAATTCTGCAACATCGCAAAGAAAAAAAAGAAAGAGTGAGCACCTTCAATGATAACCACTCCCTTCTTGAGGCACTAGGTTTCAAATTATGTGCCTTTATTGCACATATATAACTGCAACAAAAATTATTTATTTGTTGGGTAGATGTTTGTTTACATGTCTCCAGCTGGTGGGAACTTAAGAGCTAGCATTTCAGTGTTTCTTTAAAATTATAGCTTTTAAGTAAGCTCACTGAGACAAAGGCAAACATCAATAGTGAGCTTCATGAAAGACAATAGCTCTCACATGAAAGATTATCACATAGGACTTGCCTGATTTTGGCGGGCTTCAGAGCGAACACTTCAATGTGGTAGCTAATTTCAGAGACAAGACGGTCTGTCATGGTTTCAAAATCTTCAAAAGTTTCACCCTGTAATGAGCAAAGCAAATAATTAGAATGACGAGCAATAAAATAATTCCCGAGGATTTCCGCTATGTACAATGCTGCTCCATGCTACTCTGGACAGTTCAGACAATTCAGCCTGAATTGCAACTATGATTGCGTAATTTTCCTTAAGAGCATGAACCCAGAAACAATGCACTAGAGTTTGGTTTTTCTTCAATACGAGGACATTGTAGGCACCAACGACAGAAGCAGCAGCCCTGGCAGCGCCCTTATGTAATGCTTTTTTCAACCACAATGCATAAACGTCTTTTCGTTTTGCGTC
Source organism: Dermacentor albipictus (assembly GCF_038994185.2). Taxonomy (NCBI): domain Eukaryota; kingdom Metazoa; phylum Arthropoda; class Arachnida; order Ixodida; family Ixodidae; genus Dermacentor; species Dermacentor albipictus. The sequence continues at coordinate 25,763,449 of NC_091826.1, forward strand.
ATTGTTCTAGCAGACAGGGAAAACAAAACAGAAGTCCACTATATGCTAATTATTGTTGCTGCAGACATGTTTGCATCAGCAGATAAGCAGAACGAAGCCACTGCAATTATAGTACTATGTGCTTAGTTGATAAGATTGTCACAAGATGGTGCCACCAGCAATACTGCCTGCATCCATGTCAGTGATTCCAGAATAGTTGAGCCTGATTATAGTGAAGTTGCATCTGACAAACATACCTTTATTCGGTATTCATTATAAGCATATATTCATTACATGCTGATATCAGAAAGAAACATTTCAGATTGCATGGTTACATACAACAATTTGTTACATTCATGTTATATCAAAGTTTGGTTGTAATCCATAAACTGCAGTACATTTGTGGGCAGGCAAAAGCTATGTATTGCTAAAACACTATGTTACAATCGCTGTAAAAAGCTCATCACCAGAACAATATGGTACACAACGTACAACGATGAAGGAATGTAATGAGCTGGTGCTTCCGAACTCTAGTTTAACCTATGCAGTGGCTGTCAGTGCCAGTGACAGTGATACTATACTATTGGAGAATCATTGGAAAAAATATGGGAATGAAACATCTGTGCTTCTAATTACTTCTAGAAAGATTGTATCAGAGTATAGTCCAATCCTATTAAGGGGACCTTAAAACGGAGCTTCCAGCAGTAACACAACTATATGCGATGCTCAAGTACAAACACAAAACAAGCCTAATATGAATAACAAACTGCTAGGCAGCTGAATTTTGTTTAGTTTTTTTCTGCTTGATAATCATCAGTTCCTCACTCATGCACAACTGAAGAAAGGAAGCTGTGAAAGAGTCAGTCACCTGATTTCTCTCAGACATGAGGAACTCAAAGTTGACCATGGGCAGCCCCAACTCAAGGTAGGTGCGGACCAGTCTCAAATCAGCACTGTTTCCTGCATCATAAAGAGCAAACGAGAGAAGCAGCACCGTTTAGACATTACACGTGACTAGGCCTCAGCAGCAAACACAGTGAGGCAAAACGAAGCGGTTCAAATTATTCATTAAGCACAAGCCAGCTGCTGTGATCTTGCCACTTAGGCACAACAATGTTAGGAAGAAGCACAGGCGCAAGAACAACAGACAAAAAAGGAGTAATAATAAGAAGATAGAAGACAGGCGCGACATGAACATACGGCATTTTTGTGGCCCCTGTTCAAGAGCACACAATCTTCATCTTGACACTCGACACCTGAGAGAGGGCAGTGCCACTACTTGACTAAAGCTGCCATTATATTATGTCACCATGCCTCCAAAATTCCTGCACTAAAACTGCAAAAAAAATTTTGAAATCACATTCTGGAGTTTTACATGCCAAAAACCACGATCTGATTACGAGGTATGCAGTAGTTGGGAACTTCGGATTAATCTTGACCAGCTGGGGTGTTCTTCAACGCGCACCTAATGCACGCCACACGAGCATCTTTGCATCCTGCCCCTATCAGAATGCAACTGCCGCAGGCTGGACTTGAACCCGCAACCTCGAGTTCAATAGCAAAATGTCATAGCCGCTGGGCCACCGCGACGGATAACTACTGTTACATAACGTGTTCTCAGCATCTGCAAAGAAGCAACAAAGCAGAGGCACATTTCTCAAGCAGTTCCTCATCACAGACCTAGTCAAGCCGAATTTGTGGCTTTCAGTGCCCCTGCCATCTGTGTGTTGTACAGATATGAAATAAAGTTCAGTTTCAAGCATTACCAAAGGAGAGAGAGAGGGAACTTAAATCTGAGAAATGGTAGACAGGTCGGCCTGAGGTAAATGCCCTCTGGCCTACAGTGCTATGCTAAGAAGGATGGGAAAAAGCAAAAAAAAATGGGGGGGGGGGGTTATGAGGAGTGACAATGAGATTAGGCAGTAGGATGATGCTATACCGAGAGTTTCCAGTAACTTGAACCGAACATTAAAGAAATGATAGTACACCTTCAACAAATGAGATCAGTGGTGTATTACTTGAAGTCGTGCATAACCAGGTGATTATGTTTAAACGCAATTGCTTAGACAATTAGTTAAATTTAAATATGCAAATTTAATGGCATAAACGGTATTAGAATAGTTGTAAAGAGTGCTCAGAACCACCAAATGAAGTTGTTTACATCACTTTAACCTTTACACATTTTTTTTTCAGGCTCTGAAGAAACCCCACAAATTAAAAAAAAAAAAATCCAAGGACACCTACATACTTCCTTACGAGTTATAAATGCGAAAGCATTAATGTCCAATTGAACGTCGCTGAGCGGTCTTTCGAGTTATGAACTCCTCGCGGGCCAGCAAGCGTATTGAAATGCTTGGCTAACGCCTCTCAGACAGCATAAGCACGATGCACTTTGATCCATGACATCATGCTACTTTGCCCGATAGCCACAGAATCTAATGAGGATGCTCCCGAGTGAGCCACGGTGAATGTGACATCGCCCCTTTCGTCGCGGTGAGCTTCACAATAGAAATTTCGATCCAAGCAGCGTGATGTCATAAAGCAGAGATAGCAGCCCTGCTAAGAGGCGCTGGTTTAGTCTAGTGGGTATAACACTTGCCTTCTGAGCATGGCATCGTAGGTTTGATAATCACTACCAATATTTTTTCATTCGAACTTAATACCATATTTATTCAAATCTGCACCGATACTTTTATCAAATAATCATGTAACAAACTCTAGGGTCGGCTTAGAATAAAGGATTTAAAATAATGCGCCAATTTGTGATTGAAAATGATAAATATGGTGCACAGCTAGTGCCATCTAGAAAGTTGGCATCGCAGCCGCTATTTGCTGCGTGAGTAGCCAATTGAAGCACAGAGAAAGGACTACTGAAGTAATAGAGCGATGTCGCTATTTTGGTCTGTGGGTCATATTGGCACGCAGCTTGGCCCGTAGTGTGATGTTATCGTAATGGCACCAAACAGGCGATTTCACTATAGTGCCGCTTTCAAACGGAAAGTTATACTAGCCACAGAGGCATCGTCAAAAGGTCAAGCCAGGCGGGACTTCAGCATCGATGAGAAAAACGTCCGTCGTTGGAGGGGGCAACGAGAGACACTTTTTGCGTGTGCCACAACGAGGAGATGACAACGTTAAGGCAAATAAGTGCGCGATAACAGAGGGGAGCTATTCACCAAGATCGCTCCACGTCTGCAAGCGTGTGTGTGGTCTGAGCTATAGCGACGAGTCTAGCGGCGATGATAACATAGAGTGAGCTCGGCATGTTCATATTAAATGAATGCTGTTTTAATTTTGTGAACGCAGTCCTCACTTTTTTGTTCAGCCTACATTCGAGGTAAGTTTTTTCATTTTTTCTGGCTTTGGACATTTGAGGGTTGGCTTAGAATCAGGGCCGGCCTAGATTCGACTAAATACGGTAATGCGATAGCATTAAATGCCCCGTGTCGCAGAAACTCAGTCGTCGGCACCCTACGTCTAGCGTCGACCGTCTTGTAGGCGAAAAATCATTCCGAACCACGCGTGCCCAGTTACGCAGGCCCTCCGTGTAGCACAAAGATGTTACTGAACTAATTGAATTAGAAATGCATCAGGAAAATCATAAAGTACGACTTGCACTCAACCTACGGGCATGATAGTGCCGGATTGTAATTTGAATATACGAGAATACGTAATTCTGTTACGCGGAAACTACAACACAAATCCTTCTTCCAGCGTCTCTACTATTCACAGAGCGGTGCACCCGGTTCCTTGCAACACCATTCAGATGGTGCTCACCTTCGCACATCCTTCTACCAGAAAGCTCGCCTTCATCCATAGCGTTCGCTGCCAGCATTTCTCGGTAAACATTACGGTTACATAAGCTGCAGTTGCTGGATAGCCCGAGAAGCAGTCAGGGATCTTTGAATGCTATGGCATTCTTTGTTTAAAGGCGAAGCTTAAATGTCCTCCAAACTTTTTTCAGTTTTTTTATACACTAATTTCTTTATAGGATTACCGGCGTGAAGTTAGAATGCGGGCGAGAGCTTGCATGGACAAGGAACACGCGGAGAACACAGCCTTCCGAGAGCAAGGGTGACGTGGTGTTGTGGCGATGCCCTCTCCCCTCAAGCAACACCTGGCGTGCCAGCATGGCAGCAAGCGTTGCCCTTCGCCTGCTCTGCTCCGTCAAGGTGCACACATGACGTGGCGTCGCAGCCGATGGGAATTTCGGTGCTGTTTTGCTGCTACAGGCACCGGGTTTTCGCTCAATGGGCCATCTGATGATGTTGCATCAAAAATGACACGACTGCACTCTTGCGTCTCTGGATAGCAACGCTCTTCATTGTGTTTTCAAAGAATGAAACCTACGTGCCCATAGTAAAGAAACTCGATGTAAAACTTGACCCGTGTGTTCGCATCCCCCATTCAATGCCTGCCTCTCTCACATTTAGAACTGTGGCTAATTTTGATCTTCACAATGAAGGTGCTGATGTACGCTGGATGCCATGGCCTATCCTTCATGTTTTTGTGATATGCATGCAGACTTCTTTTCTTCAAAAGCAAAGTTAATCCAAGCAGATGCTGCTGAAATCCACAAAGTTACGGTGACCTGGACTGGTGGTATAATGTAAAATTATTTCAATCAGTTTTTACTCCAAATCGGCCATCAGCCTTCTGTGATAGGTCAAGCTGGCTCAGGCTCTGCCCATAAGGGAGGATGCGATACCTATATGGGCAAAGCCCAAGCCATTTTCACTTATGAGGAAGGGCTAATGGTCAATTTGGAATAAAAACAGATTGGACTAATTTTACCTTATAACGGCCCTGGTTCAGAAATCTATGGGCAAAATTGCCACAAATCTTTCAATTTGGAGTCACTTCTCACTTGCCAAGCCTCGACGCACATCAAACGCAGCCACCTAGCTTATTACAAAAACAAAATTTACGATTACAGCTTAGCTTAATATTCTTATTCAGCGTTCCTTTCAAGCTTCAAGCCAGACCAGCATGCACAGATAAGCCAATGTGAACACTTTTCAAGAAAATAAATGCCCTTGGCACTTACCGTCTAAACCATGCACACATATCACAAGGTGAAGTCCTTCGGGGCTGAACGCTCTCAGGTCGTTATCACACTGAAAGTAGGGCACCGACGACGCCAGCACCGGGAAATCACTGCAATGGGGCAGCAAGCAAGAAAACACTTTAGAAGTTCTGGCGAGTATTGGGGAAACGCTGCCAGGCTCTGCTAATAGAGCAGCAAGTGGCTCTGGGTATCTCGCCATGCGATGCGAACGCCAACAACTATGGGACTGCATTCATTCGCAAGTCACATCCGTCACACATTTGCAACCATTCTCCCAATTTACAACTCTCAATTGACTTGCAATCCTTCACAGTTCTCTTGTGCACACTGCTGACAGTACCTGTGGCGCCATCTATCAACTGCTGCCACCATTATACAGTTGACTTCCATTGATTCGACCCTGATGGGACCAGTGAAATTGATCAAATTTTTCAGCAGGTCGAATTACACAAGATGCAGAAAAGAATGCCACTAGCGATTCATTTGGCATCATTTGCACGATTCTAATGCGGTCCCTCTGCTCACGTGTCGAAAGAAAAAATGACATTAAAGCTTATAAACAATGAACCTAATCACGCACAATTTTTTAGCAAGACATATGGGCAGGGTCTAATGTGTTGCACAATGGTGACTGGTTATATAGTTAGGTTCACCGCAATTCATCCGTGTTATGCGCTAAAGCATACGAACGTCACTAAGGCAGGTTATGTTTTCTGTCAGATTTCACCAGCGCAAGCAATTTTCGACCCAACTTTCTAGGGGGAAAAAAAAGTGTGCACTAGAACTGGGTAAATACCGTAGTCAAACAATGTGAGAGCTAAAGTTATTGCTTGAAAATTTTCCTAGGGCAGGTGGTAAATGGGCATTTTTGACAGGAGATGACGCACATTCAGCGTATTCACTGTCACCTAAGGTTCGCCGAGACAGATGCTGCCACTAGAGGAGTCGCTATGGGGTCACTAGGGGTCAGGTGCATGCATGCTGACTGGTCAAGTTAGAATTATATGGCAAAGGCCAATTTTAACACTTAAATAATGAATGTTGGAGCGCATAGAAACGTGCAGGCGCTGGCCAGGACTTTTGTCCGGGGTCTTATTAACCGAAAATCAAATTAACGAGAGTTGAATTAATGGAAGTTTACTGTACTACATGCACAAGAAGGATGCAGAATTGGAGGGGCTTAACATGCAAAAGCAACCAAAAGGGCAGGAGAAATGCCATTGCGGAGTGCTCCAGAAGAAGTCTAAGCTCTGAAAGCTTTTTTTTAATGTACGCATAAATCTAAGACACAAGTGCGTTTTCACTATGCCCTCACTAGTATTGAACCACCCTGGCAGGGTATCCAACCCGGGACACCTAATGCTCGGCAGTAAAAAAAAGTTCACGGAGAAGCTCTGGTGCACGCACGGTCCACGTCAACACTGTCAACATGCTTTCCCCGAAAGCAATCACCAAAAGTTTGGCACAATCCAGAGCTGCGATTCACAGAACCTCACACTAAGATAACATGAGGAAAATTCGGCCATAGTTAATAGTCTCTGTAGATGCTGCCATTATGCCTGTGTGGCCAGCAAGAAAATGATGAGCTGGCAGTACATGGATTTGCCTAAACATCTTATTTTCTATTAACTAAGCACTACTAACTGTTGGGCTAGTTGGTCCGACATGTTGACTGGAAAACTAAGTGCAAATAAATAAGGCATAGACACATGGAATAGATGAGGACAAGCACACATGAAACAAACGAGGACAATTGCTTGCCCTTGTCTGTTCCGCACGTCAATGCCTTATTTATTCATGCTTAGTTTTCAAGCGAACCTCTCATGTTAATCTTCTTGAAGCCAATTCTGTGTTGAAAACGTGTTACTTGGCAATGATTCTCTTCATTTAGCCTCTAATTGCTATCATTCAACTTTCATTCTCGACATTACAAAGAAAAGCAACTGTTGAAAAGGAAAAATAATTTACCTATGGCGAGAGTTGCTGTCAGGACATCAGACTTAGCACATACTAACAAGTGTTCTGTTTTGGCTATTCACTTATATATAGGTACATAACTTGCAGTAAAATGACTTGTCTTGAACATAAAGAAACACTTGTTAAAAAATTATGTGAAGCAACCACACGAGTGCATCTCAGCAAGCAATGAAGCTGTAATATGCTTTCTCAACAAAGCCACGTCAAATCATTAAAAAAGTTGACATATTACCTATGATTCTTGCCGTGACTAAACAAATACAGTGCAACAGAACTGTTTGTTGGCCTAGTTGGTGCTTGCTAAATACAGTGCTGGATTGTTTTCTAGCAATATTAGTATGAATGGACTAATTGGCAATACAGCTGGCTTCCAATCATCATGCTTGAATAATTCTACCAGTTGATTAACTTGATTGATCGATCAATTAACCAAAGGAAATTTTATTACATGATTAGGCAAAAATGCAGGATGTTTGAATGTCTAAAACGTGGCTATGCATGGGTAAAGACTCCTTCTAATTCAAACATTTTGATATTGTTACATATTTTATTATTTTGAACTAGTTCTACTGCCAGACATGGTTTAATAATTACAAGCCAACTGCATGTGGCTACCAATGTAAAAAATCGTCATAAATACCACAACCATTACAATCATGAAATCACATTACTGAAACAGAGATAGGTACTGACCTGTACCACAGCCAAGGCATGTTTAGGTGTGCACGGAATTCCTCTTTTGCCTTCACAAAGCTGGATAAAAAAAAAACAGAAAACAAAGACAAGCATAAGCTTTTACAAAAAACTACACCAATCCTCGTAATTACAATATCAGGCTGCTCAAATTTTAATTATTTAGTATGATAGACATCAATGGCGACTTTATAGTCAAGCACCGAGGTAGAAACGAGAAAATGGGAGCTGTATCCTTGGTCAATCACTTTTGGGGACACAATCCCTTCCACGAGAATCACTTTTGGGGATACAATCCCTTCCACGAGAATCACTTTTGGGGATACAATCCCTTCCAGGAGACTTTGCGTGGCTCAGCACCAGATGAGACAGCATCTACAACACCATTCTTGCCACAGAGCAAACAGCACCGTCTTGGCACGGTGCCACCAACATCGCTGCCTGTAGACACTGATATGTCTGGTGCCAGGTCACATGACATCTCGTGAAGAGTGACGGCATCCGAAAATGTTATCAAGAATGTTGCTCCAGGACAGTGCATTGTCCTATTTGCTCATCTTTACCTCAGTTCTCGTATTCAAATTTGTGCTCACTGATCTTTGCTGCACAGCATGAATCAACTAGCCTAACAATTAGTATACAGGTAAAGCTTCTTCAATTTGGCACAACTCAAGCCTCCACTGCGAACTCATACACAATTGAAGACAGAACAGACCAGTGGAGAAGACTGCGTCAAAGTGAGTACATATAAATGTTACAGACCTCAAGTGTTAACAAAGTGCCAAGAAAATACAGAGCCAGATGATACATTATTTGTGAGATGAACCGCACACTATGATAATACAAACCACCAAAGGACACAATTTCTGCATCCCAAATAACATCTCTAGTGGACTAGCCAGAACTAGTGGGATTTACAAAACAAGCTTCTAGCCAAGGACTGCACCCCAGTCACATTATTGAATGCCAAGACTGCCCAACACACCTTTATTGATCTATAGCATCTGTCCTCGGCCTGTTTTTTTACTCCGTAAAACTACTATGGGTCAAGAAAATCTGCATTACTTTTAACATTTAGCAACAACAAACAATATATGGATTGTGCCTGCATAAAATGCAACTGGGATGAGACCAGATACTTTCTTGCCAACTAGAACACAACAAAAAGGATATATGTAAACGAAACTCTGAACTTGTGCGCTGGTCTGCAACCCTTTACTAGTTCAAGCCCAGACCAGATAAACTACAACACAAAGGCACACACCTGATGATGTCAGCATTGACTGCAGACGCCCGGCGCACGGACACGATATCTTCAGCTTCATCATTCGCATTTTCATCCTTCTCAGCTTCTATCTGTTGCCAAAATTCCTGCGATGCCTCCACAACACTGTCCAGAGCCGCATGATACTCGTCCTTTGGTTCGGTCAGCATTTCAATCAGTGTACATTTTGTTTCGAGGTACGACCTGCACTCTTCATACCGCCGTCTCGCCTCCTCGTCGGACGGGCACACCTCTTTCTCGACGCCGTTCTGAATCATAGTAGGATCCTCCGGGGGCTCTTCATCGTCACCGTTTTCGGGAAGAGGGGGCGCCACGCTTGGTGTCTGATCACTTGCAAACTCGGCCGGGGGCTTCGGGAAAAAAGCTGTGCCTTCACAGGCCATCATGGGAGCATTCACAGGTTCGGCTTGCTTTTCCTTAGGAGGCGCGACACCATTCACACTGTTCTGAGAATAAGGAAAGCTGCAGCAGTGCGTGCTGACAGAGTGATTCGTTAGTTTTTCTTTACAAGGTAATGATGAACAAGGATGGGCACCAAAACTACCTGCAGGTGTTGCGTCTTTGGGGCTGTCCCTGAACTGCGGCGGCGGTAATGGAGGTATCGACGTTCCGCAGTCAAGCGGCGATGTCGCGCCCTTCTCTGGCATCGGAGCAATAGTCACAACGTCAGATGACGTGTCCGCGCTTTCGTAACCGGAAGTGGATTTACTGGAGCCTCCAGTTCCAGGACAGAGGAAGACCTCATCCAATGAGTCCCTCCTAGAGTCGGGGATTCCAAGAGATTCCCTCCTCGAGTCAGGCATGCAGAGGGATTCCCGCCCTGAATCGGAGACTCCGAACGATTCTCTCCTAAAGTCAGGAATGCCCAGCGATTCTCTCCTTGGGTCCTGCGCGTTCGAGAGCGGTGCCGACGTGCGACGGCCGTCGGAGCCGACTTGGCACGAGGATGTCGATCGCCTGTGCTTTGCGGCTGTGAGGCTGTGAGCCAGAGCAGTTCGAAGGTGCGGTCTTACACACGAGCAAGATTCCGACACTGCTTTCCTGGCCACAACTGGGTCGCTGACGAAGAGTGCGTCAAAGTTGGCATTGAGGCTGTCACTTGCAACTCGCGACCTCGGCGGTGGGGGAGCCGGTGGCACGACTTGCGGCGCCGTTCGTGCCGATGCCAACTGCGTTGTCAAGTCCGGCATTGACTCACTGTTGAGAAGATGGGACTGCAAAGGCATCGCAACGCTTCTCGGAAGGGACAGGTTTGCCGACGTAACCACAACCGAACTCTGCGAATGCTTCATCTGTGAACTGGAGGCACTACCGCTGGATTCGGCGGCCCGACTCCGCAACGCATCGAGTCTCTTGAATGCGAGCAGAGTCACAGACGAGTTGTTGAGATTGGGCCTTTTCAGCTGACGAAGCAGGCTGGCGGTGCGCGCTTTTAATTTCACTTTGGCTCGCGATGATGACACGCTTCCTTTGCCGGAGCGGGTGGCGCTGTCACGGTCTTGGGCATCCGCAGAAGAAGTTGACGATGTAGAGGTGGGAGAACCCAGGTCGGCATCAGCGGAGAGAGTTGGCGAACCGTGCCTCAGTGGCACGGATTTCTGGCCCAGCAATCTGGACGCCACCGCAGCCTTCTCCGAAAGCTTCATACTGCTGATGGCGGACGCTGATGGACGCCTGTCATCGAACTGAAGTGAGATGTCGCTGAGGTTCAGGCAGGACTCTGAAACAGACAAGTAGGAATGCTTTGTTTCACACATATCCTTCAGACCATTTGCCTGCTTTCGTGAATACCAAAAAGCTTTGTCAATACACAAAATGCTTACGTAAATGCAAACAAAATTGCGAGACCCTATCATAGTCAATGCATATTGACACTGTTGAGGTTGAGATCTCCTGCACTGCTGGCATGCTGAACAAGTTTAAACAGCTTGTCCGACCAAATGTCAAACGCACAGTATACTTTGCATTTGTACACTCCCACTTTTCATACTGCTTTCGTGTATGGTCGACGACAACACAAACAAATCTAAGCTCATTTGAAATTTTACAACATCGAGTACTACAGGAAATAGGTAATGCAGGATACACAGAATGCATTGCAGAATTCTAAAACAAGTACAAAATACTGAACCCAACAAAACATTGTAGATACACGTTAAAGTTGGAAGCATTACAACAATATGAAATGGAGTTTTTTTTTTCAGCTATCTGCTTAAAAAGGTGCATACAATGTAAGAAATACAGTCGAGTGCCTCTATAATGAACGCCTCTACAATAAAATGACCTGTATAACAAAGGAATAATGCTCTCCGGTTCTACAGTGAGCTGCACGACACACGACCATTACAACAGGGTGACCAGTATAACAAATTATTCCAGAGGCCCCAACAATTCGTTATAAAGGCATTTGACTGTGATAAAATATACAGTCAACTCTCGTTACAACGTACCTTGATAATCCGACAAAAAACATCCTTTTTATCTAAAGTCCATAATATCTGACACGCCTTACTTCCGAAACTTTCGCCGCGATGTCTAACAACTTTATTACAAAGAGTGAGTGATGAATATCCAAAGTAAAAAACAAACAAAAAAAGTTGCAGTTTCACACGAAAGGCAAAGCATCGACTGCGATGAAAATTATACCTGTATCACACGGGCACATTTGGAAGGCCTTCCAGTCAACGGCCTTTGAAACGCCACAACTCTATCGACTCAAAGAAGTTGTCGCGCTGCTACACGGCACTTCTGAAAGGCCGTTGAGTGGTTCAGGCGTTTCTCGCAAAATTGTGTGGCACTGCGGATCTTTATTTTCGTTTTCATGTCACGAAAAGTTAAACAACATTAAAACCATTTAAAAGCTCTATAATTTCTTTTATGTTTTTTTACACATTTAAATATTTGTTTATACATTGCCATACATATATGTTCAGTTTTTAAATTGTTGAGTAGCGAAACTGTGGCAACGTTTGCGCCGCTCAATGCGGCTGCCGTTTTGGTGTGTGTTCGTACATGTCAAGTGGCAAAAACACTTTACTGAATAATGAACAACCGTCATATATAGTATTTTTAGAGCATTTAGTTTGATTTGTTCTTTCTAACCATGAGTTCGAGCACACTGAACGAGAGGGCATGTTCGCGCTGTTTCCGCTTCCGTTGCTCAAAGACCATCGAGATTTCTATAGAGTTGCAGGGTGCTCCATTGACTCGACAGACTATTGACTCGGCGGCCTTCAAAACCGCCAGTGTAGCAGCTCAAACTTGACCTTTGAGTCAACGGACTACCGGTTGTAAGGCCTTCCAAATGCCCGTGTGACACGGGTATTAACCAAGATAAGCGCAGCAGCAGCAGCAAGCGAATTGACCTTCACGGTGTCTCTCGCTTTAACGCGAATTAAACGTCGAATGCACAGCACATATGAAGCTACCGGCACTGGGCACGCTTCGTCCACGTAGCAGATCGCTTTCAAAATACGGCGCCCACATGGGCGCGCACTATGTCCACATCACAGATCGCTTTCGAGATACAGCACCGGGTGGCCGCGCACTTTGTCCACATTGCAGATCGCTTTCAAGATATAGTGGCTGTGCTGTTAACAGCAGCCACCGGAGGGGAATCCCCCTTCTGTCCCTCGCCTCCCATCCCCGTGCCTTGCACACAAAAGACGACACGCTTCCGCCCCGCTTTCCTCCCTCCCTTGCGCACACAATATGGAGCATCACAAGTCAGTTGCCAGCATGTGTCGACACAGCGAAAGTTCGTTTCATACGCCCACAACAATAGCCTCTAATTTCGCCCGCTGTAGCCGATAGTCCGTTGCAGCACAGTCAGATAAAGCGAACTTTGTTGCATTAACAAAACAATGTAGAACAAACTAAGGCTGAAATATGGTTCATTACATCCTAAAGACTGTTGTATGCAGGTCTGTCGTAACATGCGTCGACTGTATAAAATATGGCTGAGAATAAAAGGTAGCTGCCCTAATTGCTGACCTTTTAAACAACTATACCACAGTGCTAGAGTTGTTAAAATGTGGTATACCAAAGCAGAAACTTAAAGGGACACTAAAGCAAAACAATAAATCAGTTTAGAATAACGAAGCATTGTTTGAAAACCCTACAGGTAAAAAAATAGTTTGATTATTAGATGAGAAAATGAAGGTCCAAGTATCAGTATTTGAATTTCGCGCCGAAACCCCAGCGCTGGTACGTCAGTGTGATGTCAGGGATTCCAAAGTATGTTTTCGCATTTGGGCCACGTTGGCTGAATAAAGGTTCCCGAAACTTGCCATGTTTAATATTTGGTTCCTTTAGAACACAATGTAGTCAACCTGTACCGCTATATATAATTAGTAGGCCCTAGAAGATACCATCAAAATCCAAGACGTCACAGCCCCCAGGTGCGAGAACTTGAGTAGGCGTCGCCACCCGTATTTCGTTCTTGCACTTTTTCTGGCTTGCCAAACGTCTTGTCGTTGCAAGAATGGTGTTTTTGGTGTTGTAGAACGATAATTTGCTGATGCAGAAGAAATAATTTTTCACTTTGTGTCCCTTTAAGGAGAAAATAACAAAAACGCTACAGGAGTATTAAATATACTTACTGTTTTGTTATTTCATATTCTTTAATTCACTGTTTCAGCTCGCATGATCTTGTTGTACTTGATCTGTTGTAACATGTTTTCACAAGAAGTGCTGAGGAATGTCCACACTGCGTTCATGCGCTTCAAGAAGCTACACATTCCTGTAGACAGCTTCTGCTGTACTGCTGCAGCCTTAAATTTGTCATGGCCCAGAAAGGCAACTGTTCACCTTGAGCAGTTTTGCAAGACTGTCTTGAATAAACAAATGGAGGAAAAAAACTCACGTGACGCGCAGCCTTGAGGCGTCGTCTTGAAATCCTGGTAGTGCTCCTCGTAGATGATGGGAAGGTTGTTGCTGTCGCCGTCGAGCTCGGCACACTCCACTTCCAGCGGCGGAAGCAGGGCAAGGTATTCGGAACGCCGCAGCGCCTCCGTCACCTCGAAGAAGAGCTGCGTGCTGCATCAACCGGAAAGGGCTGGTTGCACTAGATGCCATTTAACTTCAAAAGTAATGCACGATCGTGACAACAAAAGTTTAAAGGAACAAATAAGGCATCAAAGTGCAGCCCCAAATTTAGTAATACAGTGCGTGCATTCAACCAAGGCAGTGCCTGTCCCAATGTCAGGCTGCTACAGCATGCCTGAAGAAAATTTATATCTGTTGCTCTGCCGTCTATGGTTGCCAAACTTATACTTGTATTTGGTAGTCATTATCATCATCATCACCATCCTATTTATGTTCCCTGCAGGACGAAGAACCCTACCAGCGATCTACAATTACCCCCGTTTCGCAACAGCGAAATGCCTGTCTTATGCCTGTGAATTTCCTAATTTCATAACACCACCTAATTCTCTGCCACCCTCGATTGCACTTTTGTAATCTATGAAAGCTGTATAGTCATTTTGTAATCTATGAAAGCTGTAGAGAGATGTTAGTTATACATTTTGCAGATTTCTCAATTACCTGATGGATAACATGAATGTGATCTATTCTAGAATATCCCTCGCTAAAGCCAGCCTGTTCTCTGTGTTGAGTGAACTCATATGTTGCCCTGATGATGTTGGTATTACCATGGTGGATATTTTGTACATGCCTGCAAGCTAATAGACTTACAAGTCTTCAATACTTTAATGTCTTTTTTCATGATGTTGGCATTCTTCGAATTCTGCAATATCCTTGAAGTCACAAGGAGGCATTGTGAATTAAGGGGAGGAAGCTTTGTGAGTACAATACACAGTTGGACCTTGATGTAACAAAGTCTTAACTGACTAGAAAATAACTTTGTTATATCTGATATTTGTTATAAGCATATATTTGATACACACTGATATTGGTGAGAAAGCTGATTTAATCCGTTATATCCGTGCTTCTTATATCGAGGTTTCACTGTATACCCCCATCTTTTATCAAATTGATTGCTGTACTAGAATTTGCCGCTTTCCCCCTGGACGTAGCTAACGAAGCTTGTAACCTCACCTTAAGTAATAACTTCATCTCCAGCAGAAGTACAACCTCCTCTCTAGCAGTTGCCGAGTGGTAGCAGGATGAGTTAGTAAGAGTAGTGTACAAGTAGGCCGAATGGTATAGTGGCAAGCTAGGACTCTCCACCATCTTCAGATAAAATGCTGAAACATGTCATCGCTGTAAAAGTACTGAAAGTTGGGCAAGTTAGTAGCTGTTCATTACAGTATTGCTTCGTGCACACAACAAACGAGGACGCAAGGCAAAGTGCTTGTGCGTTAGCGTTGCCTTGTGTCGTCTGGGGCGTGCACGCTGTAATATCCCAATGAATGTCATCACTGCATGACATTTCCTACATTGCTCTCTGCCCTTTCTTCAGGGTCACACCATCACAGTTCCAGCAGAACCGCCGAGCTTTTCCATGATTCGCTGCTACTGGCATGCCCTGGACATTCGACGCACCTTGCGTCATTGGCCGACAGGACGGCGATGCGTGGCCGCTCTATGACGAAGTAGGCCTCGGCGAAGCGCTTGACTCGCTGCAGGTGGTGCTGGCGTGCCAGTTGCTGGCGCACTCGGTCTTGGTCCGCGACCACCTCTAGAAACTGTTTCCAGAGCACAATCAGCGCACCGCACAGCTGTGCCACGTCGCTATGTGCCACCGCCAAGAAGTCTTCCTCGTTCTCTGCTTGCTACACACACGCATTGTGCACAAAAAAAAAAAAACACCTCGTCAGCAAGTGCACAGTAGAACAGCAATAATATAATTTATTTATTAGTAATCTCATAATTTATTTCTTAGTAATTTCATAATTTATTTATTAGTAAAAGTAAAGATAATTACATGTGCGTAGTATACATAAGGAGGTCCCATAGACATAGACAGTATCGGGACCTCCTGTTAAAGACACTTATGATGTTATACATACAATGTTATGATGTTATACAATAATAGACAAACCATATTATGCTGTGTCATCTTTTTATAGTTAATAGGATTTTTAGAAATTGCCTGTGGCAGATAGCAGAATTTTATCCCTTGAGCTGGATTACCTACTTGAAGAGGTGGGCATTATTTGCATGAGAAATGGTAATCATAACATAATTGACTGGGTAATTTAGTACCCTGGGTACAATTTAGTAATTGTACCCAGTGGTTTCACAAGGCATATCCACTCGGAACGAATTCTGTCGATTATACCCGCCTCGATGTACGTGTTTCCGAAGTGTTCCGTTTATTTTTGTCCAGCAAAGCATAAAAATGAGTTTCGTTAATGAAGTGGAAATACACTGCATTTTATAACAATTTTGACTTCATATATCTTCAAACTGGCCCCATCCTCAGAATTTGTTCCCTGTGGCTACAACTAGTAAATTGCAATATGTGCACAGAAGTACTTAGTTAAAATGTTGATAAGTAAAAATTTGTTAATTCAATTTCTTGTGTAAATAATGTGATGGTCTTCAAGTCATCCAGCTCAAAAATTAGAACTAGGCTATCTGCCACAGGCGTTCTTTTCAAAAATTAATTTAATATAAGCACCAGATATAATAACACCAGGATTAATATTAATAATGGTCACTGCCGTTAAGTAATAACACTGTTAAGTAATAACAGTTCCTGCTCCAATCGCAGGTTGGAATTACCGTACACTTTTTAAGGATAGCGGTAAGCTGCCAGTCATGACTTAGTAATGTCTGTTGCATGTGAAACAACCCATTCATGTTCTGTAGAAATTTATGTGGGTGCCGCTTCAAAACTTTATGCGGTGGCTGCAGAACACTACCCTTGAATGAGAAGAGTCAAAGAAATGTTAAAATGCAGACGAGGAGGAAAACAGAGGTTATCAAGGAAGAGTCGGAGACCATTACCGTGATGTGAGCAAAGACTTTGTCCCACTCCGGAGGGGAGACATCCCTGGCCTTAAGGTGCTGAAAACAGTCCTGGGACCAGAAGGGACAGAAGAAACAGGGAGGAGAGAAAAAGATATGCAGGAGAGCGCAACGAAAGAGCAACCAGAACCACAATCAGAACTGAATGTGCGGAAACAGACACCACAAGGAATACGACGAACAACAGAGCATTGGTGTCCGTTCTTCGGCACGTTTGATTCCGTAAATGATAAAGGGGAAATCAGACATCCACCCGTTCATAGCAAATCCGTAAATCACCAACTAACCCAAGGCCACATCGTTTTGGAGGAACCACAGTCAGTTATTGAAAGGTCCATTCGATTTGCCTGCACTTCCTGTACTAGGTCGGGAGGTGATGTTCCTCACTATCCATTTCACTGGTCCAACATGGCGGCATCTCCATGTCGGCAGTTGTTTCAAGCAGTGTAGACTTAGTGCAGGGCAAGTTCACAACATTCACTGCACTTGTCAGATAGGTAGCGCTGGACTCTCGCAGGTCATGCCGTGCTGATTCGGTTCTGCACGAGTAAGAACTGGCACTGAACTAGTGGGAACTAGTTCACAAAATGCAGGGTGAATCAAATGGACCTCCAGTTTCACGACCAACAACTAAAGGCCAACTACCAATGCATTAACCATCTACAGTCATGTGTGAGGATGTAATCGATTCCCATGCCAGGAAGTGCCAACATGCACATATGCTTACAATGTGCCATTTCCTTTTTTTTTTTCTGTTTGCTGTGACAAAGTTGAATTGTTGATTATGACATTCCTTGTTCAACCAATGTCAATCACTTTAAGCCTCCACCTTCTTGGTAATTCCTGTCTTGTTTGTGGGAAGTGGAAATATTTGTTCTATTCACCAGGAGCTTTGCTTAATGAGTAAATGCGCCAGATTACAAAAGGCTTGAATGACGCTACAGCCTACCATTCACAACATTCATACCGGTCAATATGTTGAGGCCGCGTTGTGGAAACATTACAGTTACATCCTTTAGTAAAAGGGGCACCGGGCTGCAGCGAATGTGGTTGTTTGCCAGATTTCGCATGTGTGGCGGTCCTTCAAGAAACAGAAGGCTCCTTGCACAAAAATGAAATGAGTTACAAATAAAAGCAAATTGTGATAGCAAGTTAAGGTCCTCTTGCACATGGTGCCACTGACATTAGTCCTCTTGCTCATCAACTGCCATTTCACACGAATGTTGATCATTTGCACAGGCGAGACACACATACAGTCAAACCTCGGTATATCGAACACGGATATATCGAATTATTGCGTATATCGAACAATTTCTATATCACATGGAAAATCGCATGCATTTTTAATTCTTTATTTCGAACGGGGCCGGACGTAAAATGGATATATCGAACTCCGCCGCCCCAGACCAAGTGCGCTCTGTTGACAGGAGGCGAGCTTTCCCGCAACACACTCGAAGATAGCGGCGGCGCGATCGGCGTTTCAGACTGCTGCGTACGACAGCTGCCCACATCGCTTGCGCAGAGGGCGCCATCTGAACGTAGCGGCGTACACACGCGGCGGTTTGGAGCCAGCACGGCCGCCTCGATTACGCGCGCAACTATGCGCGCACGGCGGGGCAAGCCGCCTCGATCACACGCGCACGGCGAGGCTTGCCACCGCCGTGCGCGCGTGATCGAGGCGGCCGTGGAGCCAGTTGGAGCGCTTTGTCGGTGCGGAGCCACACAGCATGTGCATTGAGGACTTCGTTGGCGGTGACGACAGCACCGGAACAGTGGCGGAGTTGACAGACGCGGAGATCGCGGCAGAAGCGACTGCTGAGCGGCCAAACGAAGACGCTGCCGAGGCTGATCCAGCAAGCGCTGATGTTGCCCCGCTCCCGACTGCAACTGAGGCTGTAGCTGCTTTGGCCGTTGTACGCCGCTACTGCGGCGCAATAGAAGGCACTGGACCGTCTCTTGTGGACCGTTTGGACTTTGTTGAGGACGCCGTGGTCAAGCACGCGGTTGCCAATATGAAGCAGGCTACGCTGCTTCAGTACTTTCAGTGAACTAAATAAATACTTTGTTTAAAGCTTCATGTGAGTATCTATTGCGCCACGATTGGTTCATTGATTGATTTGCGCTAGTTTTTGACGCGTTTTCTACGTGATTTTATATATCGAATTCTGGCTATATCGAACTATTTTGCGATCACCGCGCTGTTCGATATATCGAGGTTCGACTGTATTATGCACCTTGGTGAGGCCTCTGTGCTTGCTGTAGCGTGGTATTGTTGTGCAATCTATCCTCCATTTGATGAATGACTGCTTTTGCATTCTTGGGCACACTTTTGTACTTTTTCTGCCTTCTTTTGTGTGTGATAAGACATATGACAAACATGAGGCTTCAGACAAATGGCTTGATGAACCAGCGCAAACACTAAGTATACTATAACTTGTTCTTGGAAGTAAAATATAGGGACACACGGATAAGCAAAGTATTCACGGCTAACAATATGGAAAACAGAAGCACCTTCAGTGCTCCTGAATAAAGAAAGCAACAATTTAATGATGGCGATGGAATTCTATTAAAACAAAATAATTCCTGGACTCGCAGCTCAGCAGGTAGCGATACATGCTGCTGCATCGTGTTGGTGGCTGTTTATTGTGCATCCTGCTCACCCTTTTGTGATCTGTTCCCACAGTGCAATTAAGTCAAACAGCAAATCAGTATTGTTGTTGCTACTGCTCATCTACCTAACCAACTAACTCTTTTGCCTGTATTTGTCCAAAGTTCGCAATAACAGCAAATACAGCACATTAAAATGCCTTTACATATGCACATCTACTTGTAAAACCAAGAATTCAAAGCAAAATAAAATGACAAACAGAAAGCCATCACTTACCTTTGCCACGTTGCTGAGTCCTTCCAGACAAGAGGAAAGGTGCAATGAGTCTAGAAGAAAAGAAATTTCCATGCACCTGATAAGATGCAACGCAGATATAAAAAAAGCAGCGTGAAAAATGACTGGTGCAGACGTAAGGGTCAGTTGCACCTCCATTTCATCCCTCCTGGCCTTTCCTTTTTTTTTTTCCACCACAAGCTTTGGGACCCCGGCCGCGTTACACAGCTCACCTTCCACAACTCGCCGCAGGTGCTGCCATGGTGGTAGGAGGCGCATGAACTCGACCATTCGACGCTGCAGGCTCCCATAGGCCGTGAGCAGGAGTGAGCACAGCTCCCAGTGCACCATGCAGGCTCGCTGCAGGCGCCCCAGGAGCCGTCCACCACTTCCGCTCGTCTGAAAGGATAGCAGTCATCAACGTTTCATGGCGCAGAGAGAGAGAGAGAGAGAGGAGGCAAATGAAAGGAAGGAAGGTGAATTAAGACCAAGCACAAATGGCTACCCTGCACTGGGGTAAGGGTTGGGAAGGATTGAAGAATCGCAGAAAGTCGGGAGTTGGAGCACTTCGCAGAGTTGTCGACATCCAGACGAATGCTAACATAGGTTAAGTCACGAAACTACGTGAAAGTAACATGAAGATAGCTGGGTTACACCTGATACTCATTTTAAGCTGTTACACTTCACACTCTGATATAGGCTAAAAACGTTTGATATTTGCTTAATTGTATACACTAATTATTCCTGTGTTCATAATATCAAGGTGTGTCTGTATTTGAATGCTCGGTGCTGTGTCCCAGACAGTCGCTCAGTCTGGTTGCCTTGAAGAAAAGCAGCAACACTTTTGTGGCCTTCTGCAGCTGCGATATGTGAGGCCACGATCATAAGATCTTGCTCGGCAAGAGAGGTCTTCCGTCTCTGGTTTAAAGCGGCGAAGTGGGCAAGCCTTTAATCTCCTAAGGAAGGGCAGTAGCAGAAGGCGTTTCACAGTCCCTTCACAACCACAGCTCCAAGGCACAAACTCAATAGTGTATCAGCGCAATGTGGCAGAAATTTGAAAGTTTGAAGACTAATGACAAATGAGATGCAGGGTTCATGGGCAGATGGAGACAAAGCGGTCAACAGGGGTTGAACAACAGAAACCCCCATTTCAACGAGACCCGTCTCCGTCAGGGCAACAACTGCTTTCCTTGGCAAAGGCGAAAATTCATAAAGCTCACTCTCCCCCAAAGGACGACAGGCACCATCAGGACCAATTGAAATGCAAACTGGCAATAGCTTATCAGTATGCCTGTTAAGCATAATTACATGTAAGTGCAATGCGCAATTATTCTACACCCAGTTTTTTATGCACAGTGCAGTACCAAGTGTACATTTTTGGAGTCTGAATTTCAGCTACTGCTATGAATGCAGAGGAACCTGAAAATGAAACAATGCACTGAAGTCATTTTTTTTTTGTTAGAGTTTCTATTTACGCTGAGAGTACATTCAAGTAATCCATTCCGGATGCAGTGGACATTGAAGAGACGTAGCTGTGCAGGAGCTGTTAGAGTGCATCATTATCATCACCAGCAGCATATTTATGTCAGGGAGACATGACTGTAGTCAATGGGATGCTGGTGGCAGCAAACACAGGCGTCTGAGCAATCTTTTATTTTACATTATTCATTTGGCGGATGTGCTTCTTTTCGCTGTTTTGTCATAATTTGGGTGAGATGCAGTCTGTCAATTTACTTCCTGCAGCTCACAGACTCTTTTCACACTGTGGATATGTTTCCCTGCTGCAGAAAAAATGCAGCGCAGTAAAATGTTAACTGGGACAACGATGCATCAAACGGCATTACTTTCTCGAAAATGGTACCATGCACAATGTTTCCAGCAAACAGGTTAACTTTCGGTAGTCGCCAAGTTGAATTCTAATTATTACAACATGCCCCCTAAGGTAGCGCTTGATATGTCACTTGCTAAGTTGGTAGCTGAGTAAGTAATTAACACACCGATTCCCTAAGGTCCACCACAGCTACGAAGCTTGCTCAAAAAGAAAGATCATCGTTTTGTCTTGAATCCCCTACTTTTAACAATTTAGACGGTAATAATTTTAACAACAAAACCATGTGATATGTTACATGAAGTGTACATATGGCAATGTCCAACCTATTGCACGCATCTTTCAAAAGGGCTCGATTAATATGAGTCTCCAGCACATTTTTTCCCTTCTTCGCAGTAAGTCGTTGTTCATTAGAGTGGAAGCGAACACACATGCTTAGTGCAGCAGTGCCTCACCTGTGGCCCAAAGAAGACACTCTCCAGGCTGGATGACATCGACTTTCGAGAGGCGAGCCTCGGGCTTCCCGTAAACCATTGCGCTCTTCCTGTCCTGGTAACGCTGCGCCACAAAATGGAATAGGTGTCATTGCAACACCGTGTGGGGGTACATGGACGTGAATGTGCTCCCTTCAGCAAATGTATACGGATCGAGGTTCTGCGATAAAGCTGATTTTCATCTCTGTCCTTGAATGTAACTAAGATTGAAGAGTGCAGTTCTAACTTGTCGTTCAGTATGTGCATCTCAATTAAGAACAAATTAAGTGTTTCATTTTTTTCTTTCAGCAAGCCTGTGGTCCGTATACTTCTGCTCACAGGCGCACAGTCGAATTAATGAAAGCTGATCTTACGACGACTTTTCAGGTTTATGAAGCACCGTCAATTTCTCAACAAATATTCATCGAATCAAACATGTTGAAAACTCCGAGGTAACAAAGTGAACTCAACGTCTCCCCTGATTTAACTATGCTTTTAGGGAAAATATGGATAAAAAAATGCAGCACAGCACACCAGTTATGTTCAAGGAGGCTCAAAATTTGCTCATATACTATATTGCAACAATAAACACATAACCGAGCAGCTTTGACGTGGTCAGTTTTCCTTTTACAAAACTGTCTGTTGCAACATCACAACCCTGCAAATGCTGCGTCAGCTCTACCAGACGGCGCTTCATATCTAATAACTCATCGTATTTATGTTCATTATATCGAACTTCAATCACAACTGCTTCCTTGCATTCAATAATTTGTAATATCAACGCTTGTTACATAGAGGTTCGACAGTATGTCCCTCTTGTTCACTTTCCTAGAGTGACAGAAATTTCACACTTTCGTTGCCAGGGATAGCCAGAGAATAGAAAGCAACGGCATGCTTTAGAAAAGAATGTTCAGCGACAAGCATAGCAGGAAAAACAGGAAATTGCATGCAGGGTATGCCGAGAAGCTTACCCTGGATGAGACGGTGTCAAGACAGCACTCCTCCTAGAAGGGTGGCCGTAGCAGACAGAGGTAGACAGACAAAGAGTTTGTTGATTACTAGGTGAAGTAGCCTTAAAGGACACTAAAGAGTAACACTAATGGCAAATTCGGCAAATTGCACCAGTGTGCCCCGATTCGTTGTTTTATCGCCTTCAGGGCACCTGAATGGCTTCTGCAACACGAAAACAGCCCCCTAACACACCAATCCATTCTGCCTGTCGAAAATTTATTTTCATCCCAATCACTGCACCTACAAAGTCGTACAAAACATACAGCTGCAGAACAAATAATTAATTTTCATTTCTTCGGCAATTTGTGTTAGCATACTTGCAAAGCACCTATGTGGCCACTTGAAAGATACGCACGATGTAAAACATTTTGGAAAACAATGAAAGAAGTGAACCTGCTACTACATGATGACATGCCGGCACTGTACGCAAACACCCAGCTGTCCTTCCAACTCGTTTGACTAAAACGCTTCACACATATTATTCACATTTACGGCACAGGTCCAACCACAACTGCTTCAATATCCTTGCAACACAATTTCAATATCATAAGCATATTCATCAGTGCTTTTATGCCCAATTGTGCAATCATTGCCTGAAGGGGTCAACTAGGTCCGAGTATTGGTCAACATCGCACACATCTTCAACATCACAATTTCGAAATAAACTTGCCTGATGTAAGGCTGGTATACAGCCAGCAACGAAGCATGAATTGTGAGGGAGACCGCCGACAGGTGGAAATAGTCAAACAGAACTGGAATATGATGATGAAGACCGCGACTGGGGTCCATGTGCAAAGTCAGAAGCCGCGAACTCACGCACTGGATGGTCTTGTGGTGGTCAGGGCTGCATTGGAAGAAAGACTACTCAGACATCCACACACCTTGCAAGATCAAGCAGTTGAACACGTATAAATGTTTTAAGACTAACCTGATTGCATGAAACAGTGTCAAGGATGATTACACGAGTGGGTCAAGATGACGACGTTACAATTGCGGGGTTTGACATCCTGACACAATGGACTATCGGGGACTCCGCAGTGGAGAACTATGGATTTGCTTTTATCGCTTAGGGTTCTTTAACGTCCACCTCAATCCAAGCAAACGAATATTAATATGTTGTGACCACATCGAAATGCAGCCGCCACAGCTGGGATTCAAACCGCCAACCTCGTGCTGAGCTACACCGTGATGTTAAAACACCCCCTAAGATGCTTTTAACATGTGCACATTTGCATTGTAATGTGGCTGCTACACCTGGCAATCACACCCACAAAGTTATGTTTGGCTGCAGAACACCATAGACAGTGAGCCACTACAACAGCTGACGGATTAAATAGTATTACATGTGGGCTACCAAAGAATAAATGGCACTGCACAACATACCGTATACAGTCGCCGACCGATTTTCCGGACTCCGAAAATTCGGACATGCCCGATTATTCGGTCAGCCTCGCGGCACCGCCATTCTCCCCATAGACCATAATGTATAACAACTGCCGAAAGTTCGGACACCTTGCAACCTCTCGTCTGATTTTTCGGACACTCCTTGAGCCAACTCGGTCAAGAGCGCCATGCACCGACTCTGACCGGTGCATGGTTCGACTTGCTGAACGCCATTTTTGTTTTGAACGGAGCTTCCTTGCTGCCCCACGAAGTGGCGCTACTGGAAATCCCCGCTCATCATCATTGTTTCTGGCTGGTTAGCTAGAGTGGCTCTGCGGCAGTTCCGGTTTCAGCTTAGTAAGCCATGTCAAGACAATCCAGCAGCTGACTTGTTTCTTCGCGCAAGACGCTGCGAGCAGGCCGCGTTTTTCGTTTGTGCGACTGGTGTCGGCACGGTGGCGTTTGCTTTGTATGCTGTGTCGAGGTTTCGGTTAGCCAACGCGGCATACGTAAACATCGCGTCAAGGGTCTAATGGCGCCGACAGTGCCCGCGCAGACTGCGCTGGGGAATGCTGGGAATGAAAATGTTCTGCCGAGACCTGCGCAGTGGTTGCATTGCGATTCCGGACACCGTCTCATTTGACAGTTTCATAGGTGCTGACACTGCTGTATTGACATGCGCAGAACTCGACGACGGCAAGATCATTCGTCAGGTTTCTGCTGCACCGCCGGACGATGACTCTGAGTCGGTAGATGACGCACCATGTGCTACGCTGCCGTCGCATGCGGAGCGTGTACAAGCAGTGACTGTGCTTTCAGCCGCTAATAGTGACCGTACGACCCTCTCCGAGATTCAGGCTTATCTAATTGCGCGCAAACGGAACAGCGTGCAACGGCGCATTCACGATTTCTTCCAAGCCTACTGCCGAGCCCGAATAAGTGCGTGGAAATAAAGGATTTAAATTTTTTTTTCTTAATCTGTTTTTTCGGACACCTGTTTATTCGGACATTTTCGCAGTCCCCGTGAGGTCCGAATAAACGGTCGGCGACTGTACCACAATGTTATTATTTTTTTCAGTCACTCATGTTGTCATACAGCGTATGCCAGTAGATAACAAAAATGGTGCAAACCGTCTAGGCACAAGAATCCTAGCAGTGGCTTACAGAGCTTGTCAAGCATAAGCCAATGGAAGCAACTGTCGCTTTAACGGGTCTACAAGATGGCTGCGATATGGCGTTAACTTCCTGCATTTGCATAACTAATGAAAATGCAAATTCAAATAAAAGAAATACAGCACTGCCCACAGCATATCCCGAAAACTATATGTCTAGCAAAGTAGGTATTTAGCAAGCTCCACATTTAAGCAAACGTGTTAACACAGGCGAAAAAAGCAAAT
The DNA here is from genome assembly GCF_038994185.2 of Dermacentor albipictus. NCBI lineage: Eukaryota > Metazoa > Arthropoda > Arachnida > Ixodida > Ixodidae > Dermacentor > Dermacentor albipictus. Next base: position 25,789,359 of record NC_091826.1, read on the forward strand.
AGACCAAGACTTGCCCAAAGTTTTGATCCGTGAACCAAAGCTCAACAGAAAGCTGGAAGTCGGCCTTTGACAGCATATCCCGCACCTGCATGGCATTACAAAGAAAAAAAAAGACAATTCATACATGATACAGCAAGAAATTTTTTTTTCCAAGTCAGTTGGCCACGATGCTGGAAGTGGGAAAGGCAGGAGCATCGGATCAATCAACCCTTGGCCAGTACCATAGCTGCCCTTGCGGTTGACTTCCATTGATTCGATTCCAGCTGTTTCAATTTTTTGGTTACTTTGACCCCGACCGTACGTCTAGGCCAGCACCCATGCATTTTTATGTGCAATAATTTTCATTATTTCGAACCTAAAATTTGCCTTCGCAGGATAATTCGAACTTGACCAGTCAGAACACAAGCCCTGCCTGACCTCTACATTGATCCCAATAGACACTGCCCTTCAGTAACGGTGTCTGTCTTGGCAGAGCTTAGAGGACAGAAAATGCACTGTACACACATAAAAAAATATCCCATCGGAAATGCCTATTTTCAGCCTGTCTTAGGAATATTTTCAAACAATGAGCATAGCAAACGATGTCTTATTACGGTATTTACTCGATTCTAACTGGCACCTTTTTTTTTTGCATTGAAGATTGGGCCGAAAATTGCCTGCATGGTGCGATCAGATACAAAACGAAAAACCGCATTCTCGACGATCGTATGCTTTACCACATAACACGAATGTATCGTGGCGGAGATGACTTTAGGAAACCACCCGCCATTGTGCAACACTTGCCAACACGTGCTAAAAAAATTGGGTGCAAGTTAAATTTCTACTTTGTTTGAAAGACTTAAGGAAAGATGATAGTCGAAAAACGTCCTTGCTTTTTCTTCTCGAGGACCACTGAGCTATCGTGCAATATTTATGCATTACAATTTGGTGAAATGGGTTTCATGCACCTTGCACACTCTGAGAATAGTGGCATCTGTGCACGTATCTCAGAGGCCATAGTCGGCAATAGTGCAGCAAAACTTATCTTGGAGGCCATAGTCGGCAATACTGCAGCAAAACTTATCTTGGAGGTCATAGTCGGCAATACTGCAGCAAATCAACAAACTGTGTGCATCGTAAGGAAGAGGCGGTTCTTAAGAAAATAGTAGAATCATCAAAGTCTGCCGACTCATTTTATACACCTTACTGCTTCTTAATATCACCTCTGTAGGTACTTGAAGTATAGAGTCCCTTGTATATTCAAGACATTTAATTTTGGCAAGGTATTAGAGTGCACACAGCGTGTCCAATGCTTGCTCTCTGCATTGTCATCATCATCATCGTCATCAGCCTGTTTACGCCCACTGCAGGGCAAAGGCCTCTCCCATACTTCTCCAACTAACCCGGTCATGTGCTAATTGTGGCCATGTCCCTGCAAACTTCTTAATCTCATCCGCCCACCTAACTTTTTGCCGCCCCCTGCTACGCTTCCCTTCCCTTGGAATCCAGTCTGTAACCCTTAGTGACCATGGTTATCTTCCCTCCTCTCTCTTATCTTCTCTCTGCATTTGGACACAAATGCACATCATATACAAAGAAAAAGAGCACATACTATAGAGAAGCCACCAACCTTGTGTGCGTCAACAAGTGCATGGACCTTGAATAAAATGGTGTCGTGCAGGTACACTTCTTCATTCTTGTAGAGGATCTGAAAAGTCTTGCTGACAGCGGCGCCATTCACAATGCAGGGAGGAAAAACTATGGGCAGGGCTGCAGAAGGAAGACAAAGTTCAAAGAGGACATTTGCACTTTGGTTTGATTTCATGGAGGAAGATATGCAAGCATATCGTGGGAGAGCAAGCAAAAGGCACTGCTTATGTCTGCGCTCCCCAAGAGCATTCAACAACATTTAGAACATTCGGTAGACAGTATTTGGAAAAAGTACACTGTGGAAAAAAAAGCACAGAAATTAAATGAACAGCGCGACAGAAAAAAAAAACAAGAAACCACAATAGAAAGTACACACACAGTATAGTGAAGCGCACATTTTTTTTTTATTGCGATAAAAACTTGCCCTTAAAGCGCACATACGTGTGGCAAAATGAAACACATTCTATGTCTGGCATGAAAGCTTCTGAATACTTCCTTTGTACTTACATATTTTACATATTTTCATGGGATAAATGCAGTATTTAAGGATAAAAGCTCAACGTACAGAGTCTTATGTGCGTTATCTTCACCAGCCATAATTAGTGCAGGATTTAGAAACATGATATCGTGTACATCTGAAATTATTGTAATCTGTAGGTGTTGTCAAATACCTAGTTTCAAACGTGTGTTTGTCTTCCATTATCAGTTGCCTAACATAGATCACTAGTTTCTTACTGTAAACTTAGGTGACACTGAGCAGTTTATGTTTACAGAAAGAGTGTTCGTCGACTCACTGAATACAAAGTGATCATTTGCTCATCAGAGAAACCTGTGACTGCAATGTATAGAATCACCCACCCCCCTTCTACCCTTTCTTCTGCAGGTGTAATTCGTCAAAAAAATAAAAGCATGCAAGGAAACTAGCACGACCTAATAGACCTTAATAGTTTCTCCATCCATCCATCCATACAGGAGGTTCCAGCACGAAAGCGGAATAGTTTGTAAGCTAGTTGTGAGGAACTAGCAAGAGTGATCAATAATTGACCTTTTTTGTTAACATTTGCTATAGGTACATGTGCCTTTAATGATACTGGAATGGTGGTGCTACCTGTCATTGTAATGACAAAACATTGCATACACTGGTTTTTCAAGACAGCAACAGACAATGCCACTATTTCTTCACTATGGGAATCACTTAAGTAAAAGAACTGTGGGGAAGCTGATGACAAAGACACGACGAGTGAACACTGGTCTAAAGCATGTGAGAGGAACAGGCTGAATGCTCTCGGCTGTTTGTTTCAGCAGTTCCCACAGTACCTGGCAAAAGATGGCTGTCACCTACAAGACTGCACATTCTGGCCTACACAGCACAGCTAGACATAAATTAAGTTGTTTCTGCCTCCTCACACCTAGACATAACTAAGGTGGCTAAAGACGTTATCAGTGTGTAACAAATACAGTGAATGACCGATAATCCAGAGACAAAGGTATTTTGGACATGCCGGATTAATTGGACAGCTCCATGACCCAACCACTGGCCCTACAGACTTAATGAATAAGGTCAACCAAAATTTCAGACACCTTATAGCGCGTCTTGCAATAATTCGGATCCCGACTGCAGCGCCGTGTGCTAATTTGGCCACTGAAATTAGCAGAAATAAGAGATAATTTCGTTTTGTTATGTTGCCAGAATGGTCACTAATGCCTTTTGACACCAAATCTAGCAAAGCCTAGTTGGTCTGGTGGTGACCGACAGTGCCCAAACTGCGAGACAAGCCAAGCCATTATGTCGCAAAGGCTGCATTTGCAATTTGCCGAATTTGTCTGCAAGTTCCATTCAGCTCTTCTGCGCTTCTCATCCACCATTCATGGCTGGCCGACCTTGTCGGTAACACTCGTGGAGCATTGCTCTGACCACCGACGAAGCACAAAAAAGTATGAAAAAGAACAGCACAAAAGGCATCGGTAGAAAATCTCGGCCACGGGGCTGCCTAGGCTAAAGGCGAGCGTATGTGCGTGTAGCAAGCAGCAACAAGCTCGGGCCGTTATTCTCAGAGGATCACTTTCGAGGATACTTTCACTTTCCACGTGACTAGCACCTCATGACCAGGCAGCATCATTTCAGCACTATGATAAGATAGCGTGCTTGGCACTGCTCCAAGAATACCCTCGCTCAGACATCAATGCGTCTTGCATTAGTCATGCAACAGATAGCATGCTTGGAACTGTGCCAAGGATGCCATCACTCATAGATTCTGATGCATCTGACACTATTCATGAGAAATTGAAGGTAACTCTGAAAGTGACAATCCGAGAATACAATACACCTTTTTTGGCTCCTTGTGAAAAAAATTTACTTATTTTCTTGCAAAACTGGTATTTCAAACTTCTGATTATTGTCACGTTTAGGTGAGATGCGACAAGGTTTGACTAAGCAGAAGTTATACAGACATGGGGTAGCAAACCAGAATCACCACTGGTTGACCTCCATTCCTTTCCTGCCTCATTTGTCTTTCTTTCTCTTTATACAGACTGTATAACAGAAGTATACAGGCTTTTGACAAGAGTGTACAGAGTAGTAATAGTTTGCAGACGAAAAAAAAAAAACATTAAGCAGACACAACAGAAAATCTTGTTTTCATGCAGTCAAGGTACACATGCAACCCACGAATGGAATGGCAAATACACCACTGTCCAACTTGATGAAAATATGTACAGATGTGATGGCCAATTACGTTCCTGTGACGTCACAGTAAAGATAAACTTTTTTCGTTATCGGTATCTCCCGGTAACTGTGTTTTGGAAAGCAGAGCCACGAAGGGTAGCTGCGGTGCAGTTTTGTGGGCAGAGCTGTTAATGAATTCTTGCGTTGTCAGGAAAGTATAGATTGGTCACCTGAGGGGAAACAAGTCTGTTCTTACCATAACTTTGAATCACTGTGCTTTTTGGCAGTTGGACTTCAACTCTGGCTGGAAGCCTCTGGGGCACCTTGAGAGCTGTCCGGATTTGATAGTACCTGGAACCCCATCACAAAAGAAAAAGAGGGAAAATAAGATTACATTTCACTTTACAGTGAATTTCATAGCTATGAATGAACAAAGGGCTGCCTAAAGGTAAAAAGAACTGAAGCAAACCATCACACAACAGAAAAATATGATATACAGTGCTTTTTTCAAGCCCTGGTGAACCCCTTTAAGTATAAACCCCAGGCAAGCGATCTTGCATGCGACAGCGACAAGTGACGTGATGGAGATGGCTGTCGCGTTCGCTCGTCGCCTACAAGTCGTACCCCATACGAGCTATACGCGAGTGATGACTTCAAGGGATGTCTCCCCAGTGTTGCCGGTATGAGGGCAGCAATATAGGCTCCGAAACTAGCGTGACGTGTGCTTTATTAACTTAAGTTGATGTGTTTTACTGTAAAAAGCAGCATAAAATATTTCTGAAAGTCTTGCAGTAGGCTTTTATCCTTGCACGTACAAAAATTCGATCGTTTGCTCGTTCCGTGTGACAACCGGAAGTACATGAGTTATGTACATCCAGTTCCGGCTTCGCGCTATTGGCTAGTTGCTCATAGCACTTCCGGGGGACGAGCGACAAATTCTAGATTTGCAGAACCGAGCGATCGAGCGACAAGACCGAGCGATCTGTCCACACGATGGCCCGATCCGTCGCTCGTCGCTGTCGCGCACAAAATCGCGCTCATGGGGTTTAGCCTTTAAGGCCTACCAAGAGACCTATTTAAGGGATACACAATTTGATAGATATACTGTTGCACCTCAGTTTTCAAATGATCCATTTTTCCATATACAGCAGGTCAGTCGAACAACTTGCCCAATGCCACTATCCCCACATCCGAAAACTGATTCCCCACGGTAGTTATTGCCATATTATTTGTTCACGGTTCATGGTCATGAGACAGAAATAGTTGTCAATATAACGATCCGTGGTCATGACTGGGAAACAGGTGTCAGCAGCCCCATGCCCTTGCCTTTCGATTTTTTACTCATGAACGATGTGTGAGCCCAGTGCACTTTTATGCTGTCATAAGTTATTTAATTTCGATTTCATGTTTTTCTCCCTTTTTTAAAATCTTTTTTGTACTATAAGGGATGATCATTCTTAAGTTTTCTGGAATTTTTAAAGACTGCCTGTTGCAGGTAACATAATTCTAGTCTTTTAGATAGGCGATTCAAATAGGCAAACATTACTTGCACAGGAAAACGAAACGCATGTTCAAGTAGCTAAAGAAATCACTAGTTACCTTTTTTAATTAATCACTTTACAGCACATATTGCAGTTTACTAATTGCAGCTGATAGTTTTCAAGGCAATATTACTTGGAATTAATTTCCAGAAGACACCAGTCTCAGATATGCACCATCAAACTAACCATAAATATGCACTGTTGTTCCACTGACTTTTTAAACAAAATGCTCTTTTATGCCTTGAAGCAGAAAAGTGACTGGAACATCCACATATTTTGTACCACAATTTGTAAAATATCTTAATTTTCGCATGATTTGAGGCTACTTCCGCATTCAAAATTAGTCGAAACTAGCGAGACCTGACAGCACCGACACAGATAAGCAAAGTGGCTAAAGTTTAATTCCTACGCAGGCGGCTGCGGCAGAGCATGAGCAGATGATAGTCGGCTTCTTCCGGAAGTGCGTAATAATTATGAGAATCTGAAAGCACATTTTCACTTACTTCAGCCTGTTTATTAAACTATGTCAATAAATACACACAATAACAGTACGATCCAAGCACGCTGATCCAAACACCCTCCTTGATTGATGTCAGCTATTGGCCAATAGCAGCAGGATATGGGAATTTACTCTATTACGAAATAAAGCGTCCAGAAAAGAGTGAGGAGCAGGCTTCTGTTGAAAAAAGTGTTTGAGAGAAAGGTGATTTCGCACTCTGCTTGTTAGCTCCGCGCACCACACACAACTGCAAAGCTTGGCTGAGATGTTCACAGCAGCGTATGCCATACACGGACTATGTTTTTTCACCAAGCCCGAGGGGTGGTTCCAGGACCCCTTCTACAACCAAAAATTATTGCATTGCACACGGAACATAGATAACAGTGTGTATCCTGTAATTCGAAGCAACATTAAGTTTGATACATTTCACGTCAGAAACTATGACAAGATTAGTACACGAAGGCACCGCAGATCTGAACCTATACATTACTGACAGAGCAGAGTGACACATTTCATCAACCGAGTGGGGGGCTATTTTATAAGTGTCCATGTAGTGGACATGTCCATTTCGTCTGCCGCTGAAGTTCTGATTGGATGGACTGGGGTACACATCAGGAGACAGGTGCTCCCTGCCTATCAGCACTTCAGCAGCAGACATGTCCACAAGGTGGACACTTACAGAATACTCTCCCCAGCAGCGCTCACATTCGTTCACGACAAAAACATTATATGCCACATACTGGAGGCACAAGGATACACAGATAACACGCAATCTGACATAACCTTACATCCACAAGTTGTAGTTGAAATATATGAAGTAGTTATTTCGTTTAAATTGTGGCACATCAACAGAACTGCACTACAAAACAGGAAGAGTGAGAGTTTTATGACAGCACTGCATGGCGTAGTTTCTGCAGTGTTGCTTGCTATGTATAAAACTAAATAGAGACATGAAATAGTTGATGTTCTCATATCTGACATTCCCATAGAGGAGCTATCGCGTGGGGTCCACATTCTGTAGACCTGACAAAACTCAATGAAGAATACAAAATTCCTGATCTCTACTACAACTGTAAGTCTGTCACGATGCTGAAGATGCAAGAAATATAATGAAAGTAAATTTTCATTGTACAGAATTAAGTGACACCTGAAGGGAATGTAGTTATAAACAACAGGAATAGACATGTAAAAATAAATAGTCAGCAGGCACACAGCTTTTTTATGCTGCTTTGAATTCACCCAGATGTTGCATGTATTGACAAGATGGGCCGCAAAGGCCACAATATCTGCAATTGCATACCGTTATGGTGAAGCAATATGCTGGATGCAACATTACATTCAGTGTGAAAATTCCACTGAAGATGACTGTGATAATGCAGCCCTTGATCTTACTTGACAGCACCTGACCTCCTAACACTTGGCCAACAAACATCCTTCAATTGAGTGCATAAACACAAATCACGAAACAAGTAGGCCACTGCTTTCAGACAATGATGAGTCATGTTCTCGTGTTCAAGTTAACACTGAAATGAAATGCCGCGATTTGGTGAGGTTATGGCAACGCCAGCAATAGCAGCAAGGTTTGAGCAGCGTTGGCGTACAAGAAACAACACTTTTACAGTGCAGTCAATTATTATGCTTGTCAAGCATATCAGCTGAAGAGTCACATCAGAAACACATGCTCACCCTCGCTGGAAGAGGTCGACATTGCTGAACTTGAACAGCTCAATGAAAAACTCCAGAGTGACCTGAAGTTCAGCCATGCCTTGTTTTTTTACACCATTGAGGCTTGGCTCCTGGAATTAAAAAGGAAACGAATGTTGGATTCAGCAAACTGCTCATGCCTCCCCTACGAACAAATATGATATATATATATATATATATATATATATATATATATATATATATATATATATATATATATATATATACACGCACACACACATTTTTTATCTTTATTTCTTTTAGTAACCCAAAGAGGTGGCTAGAATACCCCCGAACACCGCACAAAACATCACAACATAAGTTATACCGACATTCCACATTCGATAAAGAGGCATGCTGCAGTTTTTTTTTTTTTTTCACTTCAAATTACGTACGCGCACCCACGGCAAACAATGGAGCTCTTGGTCGTATTCTCATTAACATAAGATTAAAAAAAAATTATTACAAGAATAGCAAAGAAATAATAACAAGGGCGAATCGATAAATGGGAGACTGTTGCCTTGCGTTAGACGGAGACGGTGTCACCAGCTTAAAATAGTCTCATTAATCAATGGAAAGCTAGATTTGCCCTAAGCACTTACAATGTCCGACGCAAGCCCCGAATTTACGAGCGCGCTGGCTTTTAGGAAGCATTCGGCGTGCGGAAGGCGCACATTATGATGTACGTTCGAGGCTGGTTCGTAACGCAAAAATGCATTTTTTGTTACCTTTTTACGCAGGTTCGAACAACTACCCATACATGCGGTGACAGATGTTGCGCAATCACGGTACTTACGAAAGAAGCGATCGGGAGTGTGTCGAAGCATTAAACGATGCAGCACATGACGTGGCACTGAAAGAGTTGCCGGAGAAGCGGCATATCTCGGCAGTGATAAGCACTGATGTCCAATAACGTTAACTGAAACAAACGTACACAAGCACCCGCGCGATTGTACGGCGACGCGCACTGACACGTATCGACGACGACGAGGCACACCGCCAGGGACTTACGGCTAAACGTTTCGGCAAATATATGCCGCCTAATGTTCGCGCCTTTGCACATCACAGATGTTGGAGTCCGTAGGGTTGATCCGAAGACCCGTCGGAGACTGATTAAGCCTAAGCCAAGCGCTTGCAATCGTAGCCGGCGTCGAAACAGACATGGCCCACGTCTGTCGCCGCGCACACATCACGCAAAGCACACTGACGAAAACGTACTGACGACACACTGCACTAAAATTGCTAATCCAGCGGGTTACACGGTAACATAACAGCGATTTTCGAGGTACTCAATGCTCAGGTAGCTCAGTGTAATTCCGGCAGAATTACACGGAGCGGCCATTTTTAAACAGAGCTGACCGAGTCTCTGAGTTGGAGAGCCAGGACAACCTGATCAGCTGACGCGATAAATGAACATGGCGGCGCAATTTTGTAATAATTCCCCCAAAACTGCTTTCTCTTTCTTTATTCGAGCAGTCACTCTGGTTGTGCATTCGCCATACGACTCAACGAAACGACTAAAATGACGGTCTCAAACCAGTAAGAAATCGTATTGCTGAGGCTGCCGATGTTTTGCAGTTCGCTCTCCTCCTAACACGCCTCCTAAACCACTCTTCAACACCTGCGGCTTGTCAGAACTAAAGCGCTGACGGCCATGGGGCGGAAGAAAGATGAATAGCCACTATGTGAAAAACATCAACAAAAACCCTGTGGTGAAAACCAAAACTAAAGCACTGCGCTCTGAAACGACGCGATATCGATGAATGATTAACCGATTAATCTAATGTATCCCGCAAAACGATGATTATTTATCGATGTCCACATTTCATTTAATCGACTTAATCGATCTAACGTCTTCAATTAATCGTTTTAGAGAGCTTGACAGGAGGGACGCGAAAATGTTGAAATAGTACTGGAATGGCGGCCCACGAGCAGCTAGCGGGGGGGTGTGGTAGAGCCAGCCAATTCACATTCCAGCGACTTCACATTCCTTCGCCCTGTAGAAAAGAGCATGCGATTTAAAATCCTAAACCAGTATTGTTTCCCCTGTGGATATTGCAATTTCTTGCATATTTCAGTTGGATTTCACCTTTCACTTCCGCCATTTTTTCTTATTTATTGTTTAACTGCACAGCACAGGAATTCACAAGTGCCATGTACGCACCTTATTGAATCCTGCACTAAGTGTCATTTTATAACACATATTGTTTGTCTTTTCAAAAGCCACTAGTGCGAACTCTAGGTCTTTAGCACGTTAAATTTTATGCTTTATCAAGTGCTTATACACTTGTGTTTCAAACTTGGTTCCATATCCCCCAAACATTAGAACAGGGTCCTACAAAAGTGTACAACTGTTGCAACCATTTTAAAATTGTCCGGTAAGGTTTACGATTAATAAATTAATTGATGAAAAACTCCGCATCGAAAGTGATTAATCCATTAAAGGCTAAAACGATGAATGATTAATCGCTAATCGAATAAAAATATGAATCTACCATCCCTACTACAAACTTGGAGGCTATGCAAGGTTGCGAACGGCACACAGACATGATTCAGATGTCCCACGGACGAAGTGCTTTTATTCACCGGGACCCATATCAGTACAAGGGGAGCTGGCCGATGGCCGCGGCGACTGGGAAAATGGTCTGAACGCTATGATCCCTTTCACCAATGGCTCGAATGGCTCGAATGCAATGTGTGAATCCAAAGAAGGCACACCACACCCGCTTGAGACATGCCGGCAATTCAGCACTGACAGTACGCCATAGCTGTCAACATACACTTGTTTTTCGAGTGGCCCTCTCTTAGTCAATACCGGCTTAAAGCAACGCATATAACGTGGAAAAATGATTGAAGTTTTTACGCTTACAATAGATGGCTCAGTCCAAGTGGCTATGCACATGCGGCTCCTGCATATGTGGACCGCATTTTAAAGCGTTGCAGGTGGTGGTGGTGGAAAAACTTTATTAATTATTGAGAGGGAAGAGGGGAGTGAGGAAAAGGGTGGGGTGGGAGGGAAGCGGTTGGGTGGGTCCCTATTCCAGGACACCAGTGATCCTGGCTACTCTCTCCGCCTGGTCCAAGAGGCCCCTTTGGGCCCCCAGCCCAGCTGGTCGAGGAGGATCTCCCACGGCTCCCTATTGTAGGCAAGCATCTCAGGCGAGTTCGCTTCTCGTGGTGTTTTTGTACATTCCCACGTCACATGTGGCAGCGACGGCCACGTACCGCACCATGGACAAGCGTTGGCATGTAGTGTGGGATTTATGTGGTGTGCTCTTCCCAAGTGGGGATAGGTGTGCGTCTGCATTCGTCTGTATGAGCGTTGCAGAGAAGGGCCACTTCGAAAGCGGCACGCAGAACGCCAAATCTTCATGCGGTATTTTGGATCAAATCTGTCCGGCTTACTCAGCTAGGGGGGCTGAAATTTATGTGGTTCAAGTTTATACAGCGCAATGGGAATTTTTCATGCAAAAATGTTTTTTTTTGTGAACAGGTTCTTTTGCGTGCGGTTTCATACACACAGGTTGCATCATAGGAAATTGGTGGCACTCATCACACAAACATGGAAACACACATTACATAAACGTGGACACACTGGGAATCGAACCCGGGCACAACGCGTGACAGCCGAGCACTCTAACCACTCCATTACATCACTACGCTGACACGAAGGATTCGCATAGCTGTTTCGACATACATTTGTGCTTCCGAGGCTGTGGTCTTACGTCGGTTGTTCACTGTCGGCGATCGTGTGGTAACTGTTTCCGATGCTTATGTTGTTGGTGATTGCAAGATGTATTTAAACGAGCAGCAGTATACGATTACCGCTTTCAACAGCTGTCGTGTGCGGCGGAAAGGCTAAAAAGGCTAAGATCACGGAGCATGGGAGCTGCGCGAAAAGAAAAAACTGCTTCGCCGGGTCAATGTTGTTCTTCAGTCTTTTGTCATTCTTCGCTATGCTGTGGGTTGTTCGCTGTAGTCGCTGTTTAACCGGGAACTTGGCTTTGTCTGAGAAACTTTCAACCTCGTTCACAAGGTTCAGTCAAATATGGTCCACCGCCAACATGCGCATCTGCCAGTATAGGTAACTGCACTTTGGTAACTGCATTGTTGCTTTGGTAAGCGCTGTTGCTTCCCGCTTATATATATAAATATATATATATATATATATATATATATATATATATATATATATATATATATATATATATATATATATATATATATATATTTCAATTCCCAGCTCAAGTTAATTATTGGTTGTAGGCGTTACGAGGAAAGAAAGAAAGTTGTCCGCTAGCACAGTACTTCCTCAGGATGAGAGAATAAGCGGTACTTAATAATTCAGTCGTTCAGATGGGCACAGTTCTGCACAGGGATATTTATTATTTTTTGTCTGTTCATAAATGCCTTAAATATATTGCTATAAGAATTATAGACCCTTGGTGCCATGTTCTGCAGCTGAAACTGTTTAAAGCGTTTGCTTCAAAATGTTCAGAAATGTTGCTGATAATATGGCCCGTATAGCCTGGGAAAGAACGGATATCTTATGATACCGCATACAGATATCACTTTAACTGTATAGTTGGCTCCAATGACGTGCGGGCGTGCCAGCACTGATGAACGTAATGTAGCAGAGTGGCTTGATGTAATTCGTTTTCGCAAAACACACAAAAAAAAGAAATAAAAATTTTGCAATCAGGGCGAAGCACTGAATGAGATCAACATGATAGAATATTCCACGAAGACTCGTATCTGTAGTGGCAGTATGAGTTCAAGTAAACTCTGGTAAACCTATGTTAACTAAGTATGAACAAACTCTTGTGGGATGGGTCCGCTGTTTGAATCCTGCCATTGGATAGTATCATTTATGCTCATTAATTAAAGCCAACGTATTGCTTAGCATCTTTACCACCACTTTTTCGCATCGAGTATGTTTCGAACCTCTTGCATAGGCCGATCCCGGAGGTAGCGCACAGCCGTGTCAATAATATTACATACTTTTCAGGTTTCATCTGGGTTATTGTTCCACACATTTGATATTTAAGCTTGAGAAGATTTAATATAGTAGGCATGCGCTGTCGGTGTTTAGTTTCATGACATTTGTTTTCTGGGCTGCCGTTCTTGAATTCCTGTGGAATAATTTCGTCAAGAGCGTAAGGCCTGGTATCAGAAACTTTAGTGATAGAATTGTGTGGCAACATAACCCCGCATATACCGCGTGTCATATAGCGTGGCATGGCATATAGCATACATATACCTAAATATATATGGAAGCTCACGGCGGCGGCGAGGACAACAGCGAAAAGTCACTTGCAGCGTCCATGCTTTCCCTATACGGTTGAGGGTTGGGTGAGTTGGTATTGCATTCTAAGACTGGTAGTGCAGCGCAACACAGAAAGGAAGAAACAAGCCGAGCCGTCCAGATGAAAGAACGTAGCACTCTGTTCTTTCATCTGGACTGCTCGGCTTGTTTGTTCCTTTCTGTGTTGCGCTGTACCAGTTTTAGAGTCCATGCTATATCCCAATAAAAAAAAAGTTGAAAGGTGATTCCACCTTTAGCTGACATCGATGAAAGACAATTGTCTCCCTGATCGAATTGGTGGTGAGAATAGGGTTTACGAACCACGTAATTAATTCTGAGAGGTCCCGCAGCGTCTCAAACCAAAGCGTCTGCGTCTTCAACCAGAGGCGCGGCGCCTCAACAACAGCGCCTCAAAACGCTAGCTGCCACGAGGGAAGCATGCGAGAACACCCTCCGCACCACCGGTACCAGTGGTGCCGGTACCACCGGTACCACCGATATTATCGGTGTCGGAGCACATCCTTAGACTGCACTACTCCCGCGATCGGCCCACGAAAGAGGCTCGAAATACGCAAGGACGATACGGAAAAGTGGGGGTAACTCGCATCGTCTTTAAAAGGGATCCTTTCGGCCCTACCGACACAATGCGGCAGGTGAGGCAATGCAACGCCTATACTGCCTCACATCCCGTGAGGCAGTGTAGCGCCTTCAGCAAAGTGGTCGTCTGTAACACCACTCAGAGCACCGAAATGATACGGGTACGCAGATGGTCATACGCCGAGTACGCATTCCGCTTAATTTGTACGTATTTAAACTTTATACCGAGCTGTTTGCATATTTGCCGAGTGTATTTAGAGAACTTCTTTCACTATAAACGATTGCGAGGTATTTTGATTATTATAATTTTTTTCTTCTTTTATACTGTTCTATCGTGCAGGGTTTTTAATGTGTATGTTTGGCTACGATTTTGGGATAGCGGGCGCTTCAGTAGCCAAACTTACCATGATGTCTCAGTTAATAAGCAACAACAAGAAGAAGAAAATTTACCCGAAGTGTCACTTTCATGCTTTTTTCATCTTTTTTTACGTTGTCACCATTGGAAAGAAATGGTCAAATAAATTCGCGTTCAGGCACGTAGGCACTACGACTGAAGAGTTTTATCTCACGAAAAAAAAACACGCATGTCAAAGCTTGCTTTACCACAATAATAGTGCTTATGTGGCAAAGCCCGTCCGCAAAAAAAAAATAAATAAAAAAATGGCCCACATATATTTTACAGTGAAGTTGTATATGGCTCGCCGATTCGTCCGTCCGTCCTTCTGTGGCCTTTACGCCGAAAACTGCTCTGGTGCAACCCCATGTGCATTTGTGATTAAAAAAATGGCTGTGGCTTAGCTAAGGTTAAGCCCAGGATGCGAAGCATACTAGCCTTTATTTTAGTTGTTGAACCACTGTTTAGCCTGGTGAACTGCAGTTGCTTGGCTATATTTGGTTCGGCTAGACGAAGAAACAACTCATGCGTTACTCTACTTCGCCTTCAAGAGTGGAACGCGACAGCGTTCCCGTCGACCCGCCACGGGGTGTAAGACAATGGGCTACGGCGCAGCGACTACGCGCCCCGCAATGGACGCGGTGAGCGTCGAGCAACGCAGCGTTCGGCGCGGCAACGAAATGTGCGCCTGAGCAAGCGACGCACGCCTGAGCAAACAGCTCGTTTCTAAGGCAACACCGCATTCACTAGAGGCGCCTTTGTACCGCTTTTAAGTATCGTACTCGTGGGTCAGTGGTAGCGTCTCCGTCTCACACTCCGGAGACCCTGGTTCGATTCCCACCCAGCCCATCTTGCAAGAGTTGAGCCAAAGCCACCTAGAAACAAGCGCAGCTGCTTATATACCGCCGCGACGCCGCGAGCGACGGCGCGAGTTTGGAGCCCCGTTTCTCCTCTGTCGTGACGTCACGGTGTCACGTGGTATTGAAGGCGACACCGCCGCGCCTGAGGAGCTGGGTTGAGCCCTCGTAATATGCTTCGCATAAAAAATAAGAAGGGAGGCGCGCGATCGGCAGCGCCATTAGTGACGTCGTTGCTCTCCGTCGCAGCCGAACGCGCACGCAGTAGTTTCTCGCCGGCTCCGATATGACTCCTGAGGAACAGGCAGATTTCGATCAGCAATGCCGCGAGCAGAACCGGGAACGAGTTCGTCCACGCCGTGCCGAAGCTGCAGCCCGGGCACAGGCTCGTGCAGCCGAGCGCAAGCAGCTAGTACTGCGTACCGAGGTTCCGGCAGAGAGAGAGAGAGAGAGAGAGAGGCAAAGGAAAGACAGGGAGGTCAACCAGAGATTATCTCCGGTTGGCTACCCTGTACTGGGGGAGGGGCCGCCATTTATTGAACCGTCCGGATTAACCCAGTGATAAACACCGGGGCCGCACGTTTCAGCTTCGCTGGCTAACCATCTGTACGAAATGCTTGGGCGGCGATTTTTTTTTTTTGCACTTCGGCTCCATCGAAATGCAGCCGCCGCGGCCGGGATTTGATCACGCGACCTCCTGCTTAGCAGCACAGCGCAATAACCGCTAAGCCACTGCGGTGGGTAGAAGCACCTGAAGGAGGCGCCACGCGGTGTGGCGCCATCTATCGAGGCGACGCAAATCCCGCGCCGCGGAACTTGCGGACCGCTGGCGTTGAAAAGAGCACTTAGTGCCAGAAGATGACAATCAAGTGTATAGTGCCCTGTATCTGCCTTTTGAACGTAGCTACCGGAAATGACAGATAAAACTTCAGCGTACTAGAAGTTGCAGCTTGAGTGATATTGTGAACAAATAATAGGAAGAACTCGGAAGCAATATTTTTTGTAATTTGTTTGACCAGTAACTTATGCATGCATTGTTTGGGGACAAGATGAGCCTCAAAGGGTGCACACATTTTTACACTCTTAAACAAATGTACACCCTTTGGGGTGTATATTTGCCACACAACGATAATCGTCATCTGTCTTGCTTGTGTTTCCTTCCTCGAGAACGCCGCGCTCGCTACTTTCCTGTCGAGAATGCTCTGTCATGCTGATAACGGGCACGCCGTTCGTGACTTGGAAGTGCCGGGCTCGTTGCGTTAAAGAAAGGAAATGCGGACAAGACTGACGACGATTATTGTTGTGTGGCAAAAGTGTGATTTTGATTAAGAGTGTAGAGTGTGGTCCCGGATGGCCTTGAACCGACGAGCCTCTGTGGCGAGCGCGCCGCGCGCGTCCTCCCATTATCCATGAGCGGACGTGAATGACAGAGGATATGGATGGATGTTGTGAGCGTCCCCTTTGGAAGGGGGCAGTGGGTTGCGCCACCAACCTTTTGCTAGTACACTCTAAACATTTTACACCCTTATGGGTGTTTTCTTGTCGCTCTTTAACACCCTTATCGTTAGGGCCTTACAAACATCTATAGAGGACTACAGCGGAGCTCTAACGAGACGTGGGATAACAGAACACGTAATTGAAAACTATGTAATCATTCTGACAGCTTTGAGCGCATATAAATATCCGACAGGAGAGTTTCCTATCTCTCCCTGTGAAATTCTCTTGTCGGATATTTCTGTGCGCCCAAGGCTGTTAGAATGATTACATAGTTTTCAACTACGTCTTTTGTCATCGCACATCTCGTCAGAGATCCGCTGTTGTCCTCTAAAAATTTTTTAGGGCTCTGACGGTAACGGTGCTACCGCGCGACAAAAACACCCTTAAGGGTGTAAAAAGTTCAGAGTGTATGCTGCCTAATGTTCTACCTAGGTTAAACAAGAAAAAAAAAACACTATGAACTCCCACAACCACATTTTCTGACCCGCTATTGCGAACTTTGCTTTTGTACGTCTCCGTTTTTTGTCGTTTCCCTACTTTTCTTCCACTAATCTTCCAATCGCATTTTACTAATCCCTATTGCGGACATGTTTACTTTTCCACTGCTCTAGCTGAACCCAAGAGCTTCAAGGAGGCCAGTGGTGCCTAAATCGACCGCTGGGTAGAAGTCTTCACATTCTAATAAAACATGCTCCGTCGTTTCCCTAGCTTTACCGCAGCAAGCACATGCTTCTTCTTCCTTCTTATATCTCGCTTTATAGGTGCGTGTTCTAAGGCATCCCGATCTCGCTTCGAAAACTAATGAGGTTCATCTTGAGTTACCATAGATTGTTTCTTTCCTGATTTCGTTTTCGTTTCCTCTGAAGTAGTTACTCGTGGCAGGTTTCTTTTCGATAGCGGCCACCCACGAGGTTATTTCAGCCTCTCTGACTTTCCGCTTGACGTTCTTTGTTGCTGTGTTGCCCACCCTACAGGCCGCATACTTGCTGGTAAGCTTCCTAGTTCTTAAGTAAACCCCTATCGCCCGTCGGCGCATAAAGCGGTGAAGGCGCTTTTGTGTTTCTTAAGGATGACGGGTTTGCGCGACCACCTGTGACTATTAATGCACTTTCTGTAAAACCACACGCGTCAGCGAACTTGCCGCAATTTCCTTCTTTCCTTCCCTCCTCTCTCTCCCTGTGATCTTTGCTTTCCCCTTTCCCATTCCCCCGGTGTAGGGTAGCCAAGCGGACGTTATTCTGGTTAACCTCCCTGCCTTCTTCTTTTCTCTTTCCTCCTCCTTCCTCCTAGTTCTTTTCCTCCACTGTGAATCAATGTTTTTTCTGCACAGATACCTCAACACTCTCAGAAGGCGCGTCGGCACTGTGCCCTCTAGTGCCCTCTAGTGCCCTCTAGGGCACTAGAGGGCACTAGAGGTCCCGACCGGCATATGCTCCCCGCGGGTTAACACTATAGTGACCTCCGGCCGGGACCTAATTGGAACGCTAGAGATAGCGCTGTTTCGTCTTGCGAGAATTTCTTGCTCCTGTTAAAAAGATTACGGAGTACGGATGTAGGGGATTGGGCGATTCGAGTACAATAAAGGTTTCGATTCTCGCACTGTTCCGGACTGCCAGACAACTCATCGCTGCGCGCTTATACGAGCGCTTATTGACAGGCGCCGAAACATGTGGCGCGTTTGTGCAAACGCGTATTTACGGCGGGTTGCGATCCAGAAGCTGCCACTCGTCACGATGCATTCGAGAGGCCTTTCTCTCCTGCTCGTAGCTTGTGCCTGCCGAGTCGTCTGGACGTTTCCAGGTGGGTTAACGTCGACGTACAGAATTGGGCGATATAGTCAAGAGTTCGACGAAAGTTCGTCTGGTCAGGTAACATGATGATCAGGTAATGATGGTCAGGTAACATAGAGTGTGATCAAGGAACCCGTACGGGTCCCGAAACGTCTCTGTGTGTTTTTTCACCTTGACTTGGTCAGTGGCCGTAATTTCTTCATCAGAATTGGGCGAGCTTCGATGTTTGCAACGCGAGTTGAGCGAAACTGCGCACGGAGGACGGCGCTTGAGATTTCTGGCCTTTCATGTACTTTTGCTACGGAGCTGGTGTCAGTGATGTTTTCATTGTTTTCTTGTTGTTGTTTTGTTCCCTCACAAGTTTTTTTCTTCTTTTGCGTATTGCCTTTTCGATTTGTGTTTAGAATTTACTGCCATTTAGTCTTGTACACTTTGGAGGACTTGCACTACTACTGAAGTTGTAAGAAACATCCAGCCGTTTACGTTTCCAAGTGGGCCATTTCCACTGCGAGTTATCTAGTAAGACGTTATTTAAATTATTACATAATAATTTTCATAAATTTGGTGCGGTTCCCTTATATATATATATATATATATATATATATATATATATATATATATATATATATTCAGTTGTAGCCAGCCATTTTATTTCCCGATGTGTGCTCAACAGTGCGAATCTGTATAACAAACGTGTCACGAACACCTCCAGTGACACACCAGAGTTGGTTGTACATGTTCGTGGGTCGTTGCCCTTTGATTTTGCTAGGTTGCATATAAGCCAGGCACTCCACTTGCACTGCTCTGTTCGCAACTGACCGACTTCAGGTAATACGTGAATGAGCGGCTTACCTTCAATTAAAAAAAAAGAAAGCAGCCCCCAAAACACAAAGGCATATTACCCTGATCGTTTAACTGGTGTGACATCATTGCACAACAGAAATGGGCTTCCCTCATTTGTACAGGTGGCTTCGGCATCTGATCATAAATTTTCCAGTTGAGTTCATTCGATTTGACAACTACTAGCAAAGCTGACCCTTTCATTTTGCTGAAACGCTTAAGTAGGTCTGCGTTCGCTCGACCGATTGTGATGTTTGCATATTCCTTGGAGAGGTGGCAATCATTCCTGCTGGTACAAAGACATGCTTCCTCTACTCGATGTAGTCATCTAAAATTTTTTCTTTCAGTTTTCCAGATATATATATATATATATATATACATACATATATGTATATATATATATATATATATATATATATATATATATATATATATATATATATATATATATATATACAGAGAGAGAGAGAGAGAGGGAGAGAAATGCACAGGGAAAGGTAGGGAGGTTAACCAAGGACGTGCCTGGTTGGCGGCGCTAACCTTGGAGAAGGGATAGTATAATAGATAATCAGATAAAAAAATAACAGAGTCAGTCATTCAGAGAGTCAGTCACAGAGAGATCTCCGCTGTCACAAGTGTTCAAGAACTCGTACAATCCGGTATCCTTATCCAGTATCCAGTATCTAAGTGTTCGTACAATTCAGTATCCTTCACAAAGTGCAAGAGGGCATTTGTGGCCTTTTGCATGCAAGAATGCATGCAAAACGAATCCTTGGATCCTTGGACCATGGTCCAAGGATCTTTTCTTCCGAGAGCGCTCTATAAGCCAACAAGTCGAGTGTACCTTGTAGAGTACGTCATTGACTGTAAAATAATTTACACCCTAAAAAGTGTCCATTATATAGATAACACCCTAAGGGTGTGAGCTATGGACACATTTAAACCCGTTTTCACTTTAGGGTGTAAATTATTTTACAGCGTTGAGTCTCGAATGCTGGGCCGTGACACAGAAGGTGCTCTAGACTCTCATCGCACCCGCACTACTTGCAGGCCGCACGGTTAGCCATCCCCATTAGGAAAGAATTGCCATCGGTAAATGCGATGCCCGACCACGCACGACACAGTTATAAAGTTGTTTCGCGACGAGAGTTTCCAGGTGGCAAACGAAGTCGAAAGTTAAGGTAGAGCGAGCGCAAGCGTAAGTTGGTGAAACACGGTGAATTTCATCGTAGATGCGTGAGGTGGCGAGCAAGGGATCGAAGTGGCAGCGCAGCGTCACTTCTTGAGAATGGTATATATGAACCAACTAATGTTTTATGCGAAGCATATTACGAGAGCTCAACCCAGCTCCTCAGGCGCGGCGGTGTCGCCTTCAATACCACGTGACACCGTGACGTCACGGCAGAGGAGAAGTGGCTTTGGCTCAACTCTTGCAAGATGGGCTGGGTGGGAATCGAACCAGGGTCTCCGGAGTGTGGGACGGAGACGCTACCACTGAGCCACGAGTACAACGCTTCAAAGCGGTACAAAAGCGCCTCTAGTGAATGCGGTGTTGCCTTAGAAACGCGCTGTTTCTAAGGCGTGCGTCTCTTGCTCAGGCGCACATTTCGTTGCCGCGCCGAACGCTGCTTTGCTCGACGCTCACCGCGTCCAATGCGGGGCGCGTAGTCGCTGCCCTGTAGCCCATTGTCTTACACCCCTTGGCGGGTCGACGGGAACGCTGTCGCGTTCCACTCTTGAAGGCGAAGAAGTAATGCATGAGTTGTTTCTTCGTCTAGCCGAACCAAATATAGCCAAGCAACAGCAGTTCACCAGGCTAAACAGTGGTTTAACAACTAAAATAAAGTTTAGTATGCTTCGCATCCTGGGCTTAACCTTAGCTAAGCCACAGCCATTTTTTTTGACGAGTCGAACGCGTAACTTCATCTGCGCGTTCATCTGCGAAAAATAAAAATAAATAAATAAAAATTAATAAAGGCGCCATATGTGGCGTATGCGGAGAGTGGTAACCAGCTGTTGACTTCATTATTTCGGAGCAAGTTTTTTTTTTATTTTATTTATTATTACCTCAAAGGCCCCAAGGTGGGGTATTACATGAGGGATGGGTGACCACTTCAGTGGAATGTGGACTCAATGGCAGCCTTGAAATGATGTGGATTGGAGTGGTGCACGGCGTCGGCGGGAAGGTCATTCCAGTCCCGGGCAGTCTTCACAAAGAAAGAATGTAGGTGCGCAGTGGTCCGGGCAGGCGGAGGATACACAGATTTTTCATGACATAATCGGCAAGACTGACAGTGTGCTAGAATGATGGCTGAAGCACTAGGAGCAGAATGACGAAATTTGTGATAAAGACACAGTCTGAAAACATGACGCCTTATATCTAGATTGGAAATTCCTGCTTTTAATTTTAGCTGAGAGACACTAGTGTGGTAAGAATAATCAGAATAAATACAGCGAGCTGCACGATTCTGAACTGCTTCTAGAGTGTTAGAAAGGGTGGTTTGGTGTGGGTCCCAAACAGAGCATGCGTATTCTAGCTTAGGTCTGACAAAAGTTAGATAAGTTAGTATCTTTAAGGATGGTGGTACGTAGCGCAAGTTGCGGCGGAAGTAACCAAGCGTGCGATTGGCTTCGTTGGTGATGTTCGTAATATGAGAGGACTAATAAAGGTTATTTGAGAGAGTGAGGCCAAGGTACTTGCATGACTCCACTGATGATATTTCCGAGTTGCAAAGAACGTACTTAGGAGTATGGCGAAGCTTCCGTCGATGAAAAGGTAGTAGTAAAGTCTTTGTAGTGTTCAGTGACATTAGCCACATGCTGCACCAAAAGGTAACTTTGTCTAGATCATCTTGCAATGCGTGGTTGTCGGTATCAGCTAGGATTGGGCGATAAATGACACAATCGTCAGCAAAAAGACGAATGTTAGATGAAAGATTAGCCGGTAAATCATTAATATATATAAGGAATAGGAGATGCCCGAGGACTGTGCCTTGGGGTACACCGGAGAGAACAGGGCTCTTAGAGGAGGAGTGGTTGTTAGCATACACAAACTGTTGTCTGTTAGTTAAGAAATTTCGGATCCAGTTCAAAACAAGGGGATTAAGGTGCAAGCGAGAAAGTTTTAGGAGAAGTCTTTGATGCGCAACTTTGTCAAAGGCGTTTTCGAAATCTAAAAAGAGGGCATCAACTGGGATATTTTGATCAAGGTTAGAGCTTACGTCATTTATAAAGAGTGCTAACAGGCTATCACAAGATAAACCTTTACGGAAGCCATACTGGTTAGGGTAGAAGAAACTGACAGATGTTAGGAATGTAGCAATGTGGGAATAAAGCACATGATCCCACATTAATGCATATCATATCATATCATATCATATCATATCATATCATATCATATCAGCAGCAGCTGCCCGTCTCGTGTCAGTGACTGTAGCCATTTAAAAAGGAAAAACGGTGGTTTTGTGTTGCCGCTTTTTATTATTTTAAACTCCAGTTGGATGCATTAGCGCTTCGCTCCATGTTTGCCCACCTGTGTATCCGCAGAATTGATACTGACCAATGTGAAATGCATTTTGTTCGCAAGGATGTTTCTTATTTCTCCAGTCGCCTTGTATGTTATGTGATATCTGATCCCATTAACTTTTCCTTTGGGGGTCTCTTCGCAGTGTCGCTGTACTCTTATGACTGTTTTGCTGTAACGTACTTTGGTACACGTTTGTGTGCATTAACACGTCCGTTTGCGCAAACTGTGTCCCGAAATGCACAAAACTACATGCGTAACCATGAAACCTATTTGTGAGAAAAAGCAGTATCCGGCGACATATTTCGGCACCATCTCCTTCGTACATAAGGTTAATTCTCAATTGTTTCAATGCATTCATCAATTATTTCATTAGCGTTTATTTATTTTTTATCCACTCAATGATTTTAAATACAATCAATTTATGTCACTTGCACGCGCTTCCACGCGCACGCACACACACACACGCACACGCACAGGCGCAGACACGTACACACACACACACACACACACACACACACACACACACACACACACACACACACACACACACACACACACACACACACACACACACACACACACACACACACACACACAACACACGCACACACACACACACACACACGCACACACACGCACACGCACACACGCACACACACACGCACGCAAGTACGCACGCGCGCTAAATATAAGATTCTCCTCACGAAATGGAGTGGATGTGCACAAATCGAAATGTTTGGGCCATCCTTTATATGAAATCAAGCGGCATTATACAAGTACGGCACAACACACGTAAAACAATGCACCTAATCACCGGGGAAGTATTGATAAGTACGTAACTGTGAATTTCGGAGCACAGACCTTGATCGTAATAAATGTGCGAACCGTTGTATAGCCTTATACAGAAACATTCTCGATGGTTTTCCGCTCACAAAGCCATAGGAAAGGTCGTCGTGACGGAGAAACCGGAGTGCTTTCATCCCGGTGGAACTTATTCGGTGAAGACAGCTGCTCTCTCACTCGAGTCTTTGCAGGAAACCACGAAAATGGACTACAGCACACGCCCGTACGCTTACTGTATAGAAAGAACCACTATTACGAAAGTTAATATTGAATGAACTTTTGAAAAATATTTTCCGAGGGAAACAAAGAGCACGATAAGCCCATTACTAGTACGAAAATAGCCCGCATTGCTACGTAAAAGGAATAGAAAGAAATAGGTTTTCTTTCGCGTGTTTGTATACGCTGAGAACACATATACGCTAACCCATTATTTCCAAAGCTCGCATTTTTAATTGTGCAATGCAACTGCAAGGTCACTACTAAAAAGACTGCTTTAATCATTTCCAGGTATGTTTTTTTTTGAGGATTACTTTATTCGTAAGCGGACACATGATGTGAAATACTGCGATAAATAACAACACTCCAATGAACGCAAAATCTTGTGGCCGCACGTATGTAGATATATGTGGTATTCTGGCACATTTTCATGTTTAGTACAATTGTGACACACTTTATGGAGAATAGATACTCCAACAGCACTAAACGTTCTAGAGATAGCATCATTTCATCATGAATAAAAAACCTTGCACTTTTTGACGCCTAGCGGCGACTCGCTGACCGACAGGTTGTGTGGCCTGTACGGGTCGTTTAGGTTTAGCTGGCGATGCAACGCTAATATCGAAACCCGCAAATTGGCGAGCTGCATTAACAGATGCTTTGACATCCGTGTAAAGCAGGAAACAGCGGGCTTTCGTGCAGTCAATAATATATAAATGCTTTTATAACTGATACATGTCGCCTATTTTCCCAAGGTGTCGAGCACAGTATAGATGTGTCAGCACAAGAGAGATGTGTCACGCGCACAGGATCAATCAAGTACATTGATTCTTATAGTCCAGCTAGATTTGAATGAAGAAAGGACAGTGATAGCTACCTGAGTCTCTTGGTATAAGCGACGCTTAATTCTATCAAGCGGACACGGACGCGACTGTGTATATGATGTTGTAGTAATCGTTACATCGCGTCCTGCATAATTCAACTGACGTCATTGTTACGTTCTATGCATACAATCAACTAGAGTGAGTACCTAAATGCTCTCGCTCTCTGGAATTCCCCACTGACTGCAGACGCCAACTTAACGCACAAGCTACCTGACTAGATGAACTTTCGTTCAACTCTTGACTGCGCGATCGCTGCATTCTGACCCAAATGCAGGCGACGCGCGGCCACCCAGAACCTACAGTTCCTTAATGATAAAGTCATTTGGTGCTGGCATAGAGTTTCTCACTACATTACCTAGAGGGAAATCTGGCGCTGCTGCGCTGTGGTATGCATGGGAATGCCGGTATATTGTGACTTCGGATTTGCATCGTTCTCGGAGAGACAGGAAACCTTGAAGACGCGCTTGGCAAGCACCGTTCCGTCTGTCACACTGATTCATTTTCTACGAAAATAGCACGTGAAAAACTGTTTTGGCTTTATTATTACGCAAAGACATGTTTTGTTTAACTATGATAACTTGTTATTGCGTGTACGATTATATGTTACGTAAGAAGTACCAGCCGGCCGCTAAAGTTGGAGGACAGACGACAAGGTTCGCGCTCGCTTTGAAACAGTTTGTAGTCTGTTCTTGCTTTTCTTCGCTTGGTCATGCACTGCAGGTGAGTAAAGATGTAATATGCGTGAATGGAAACATTTTATGAAGATTTTACTTTGAGAACGCGTTATTTGTGTAGCCATATCCACGTTTTAGACGAAGCCTCTTACAACACCAGCCAACGCGAGCCTCGCAGACACATATACCGTCATTCCCATGACGGGACGGTGCCCCCTTAAGAGGAAGCTTTAGCTCGGGCCCAACTCCGACGCGGCCTATTCAAATACATGTAAAAACGCAAAAACATTTTTCTAAGATAACCCCTGGACCCATTTTAATGAAATTTGTTGCATTTGAGAGAGAAAGTTAAATTCTAGTGACTGTTGGAAGCGGAATTTTGATTTAGGGCTTGAATTTTGTTAAAAGGATTTTCAAAAATTCAGACGTTTGAAAAAAATAGAAGCACAAAGTTTACAAGCTAATAGCTCTGCATCAAGAATAGATATCGTGATTCTGTAAACGGCATCCATTAGACCATTCAAAGCGGACAAATTTGATATGTCAGTTTACATCTTACGTGAATTTATTACGTTGTTTACAAAAGTTCTGCAAGAGTTGTAATTACACATTGCTCCATTTATTGAAGTTCATGTCTAACATATCAATTTGGTCCGCTTTGGATGTGCTGTAAGGTACAACTCAGAGAATTGCGATATCTTTTTTTCTTGCTGAGTTACGGAGTTGTAAACTTGATAGTTTCGTTTTCTGAAAATTAGCGATTTTTGCCAAATTTTTATAAAATTTGGCGACCTAAATCGAAAATTCGAAACCAACAGTCACTAGATTTTAAGCTTTTCTTTTAAATGCAGCAAACCCCGTCAAATTTGGTGCAGCGGTCGCTGAGAAAAACAAATTCTCCTTTTACATGTATTTAGATAGGAGCACCCGAGCTAAAGCTTCCTCTTAAGAAACTCTCATAGACGGTGGCGCCAGATTTCCCTCTAGGTGTTATAGTGAGAAACTCTATGGGTGCTGGCTCCGAGGTGTGTCTTTATCGTCCCCGTTCCCACGGAGCGACATGAGCGACGATTGATTACGTCATGCCTTTTGTGTCTGTGTCGCAGATAAGATATGCATACCGCCTTCAGTGCAGAAGCCGCACGTTTGCGCCCTGATGAAGATGCTGCCGACCTGCAGCACTGACAGCGACTGCGCCAACAACATGTGTTGCAAGGCCAACTGCGCCAGCTACTGCGCCATCAACAGGCCTAAGTGAAAGCACGCCGTGAGATGTTGAGTGAAGGATGGGCATAATCACGTCTTGTTATATATAGTATGTCTACACAGGAAGTGGAAGATTATTATGCAAGTGGTTGCCCAGAAGTAGCAAAAAAACAAATGATCCTCCGCTGTAATAATGAATTGAATACGTTAGACTGCAGCGTGGTTCACTCAGCATTTACACTTGGGACGTACAAAATGCCAATAAAGCTCTTAAATCCAGAAACTTGTCGCATGTTTCGCTCCTGCCACACATATTTAATGTTTCGCAAGGAATGTAAACAAGGCAAGCAGGCGCTTTTCTTTTTCGCACTCTGTTTTGTGTTTTCCTTGTTGGCATTGGAAATAACGAACTTCTACCGACGTACAGTTCACTGCACACAGAAACAATAAAGCTTTGCGAAACAGTCAAGAGAATCGAGTTGTTCAACAAGTAATAAGTTAATCATTATTTGTCCCTTGTTTTCTGGAAATATAAAATTGCTTCACAGGTCCTGGCAAAAAAGAGACAGAACGAGTATTACGTGTCTCACCTATGACATATGGATAAAGACGTAAAAAAATATACAGATAAAAATTAATGTCCCGTAGAAGTCACATATGGAGCGTATACTGGCAATGCCGTTCCACACAGCCACGGCCACCCTCCGACGTCGTCGTCCTCCTCGTCGGTTAAGTCGCGAGAAGCCCGGGAGGCACTTAGAAAACGGTCGACATCTCATCGCTATCGAACCTCTTGTTCACGACTCCCTCCCTCACGTCCGCGGGAGCTCCGGCCCTCTTGTCGGTCGGCGGCTGTCGGTACCGGAACTTCATCACGAGGCCCACGAAGGCGACCGCGACCAGGACGCAGAGCGAGGCCAGGCCCCCGATCCACAGCCTCTCCGCCAGCGTCCTCCTCTGGGCGCTGTAGATCTCCATGAAGGCCAGGGTGGCGTTCGCCCCGGCCGTGTCCGAGCCCCTGAGCGAGACGCACATGTACACCCCGAGGTCCTCGTTCCTGGGGTCGACGACGTCGAGCACTCCGCGAGCTTCGTCGACGGCGGTTCTCTCTCCGTTGACGACGCGGCTGCCGTTGGGAAAGAACCAGACGGTCCTGGCGTAGCCCTCCTGGCCGGCCCAGGCCACGTTCGGGCAGACGGCGGTCGCGTTCATCGGCGGCACCAGACGAAGCCGCCGGTACAGCTGGCAGTGCCCGCAGTCGAAGACCGAGAGAGACAGAAGAGCGAAAAGGCTTTGCCAGCAGACGAGCGGCTGCATCTGAAATTGAGTGCGTTTTACACGGGGTGTCTTTCTTTTTTTTATCGCCAACAGAATTTGGCGTGAAACAGCTTTAAAATTGGTCAGGGGGTGTCGCTTGCGAAGAAACAGCGTGTCATGCAAATATGTTGGACATTCAAATGCTTAACTGCCTAATTAACAATATCTCCACCGATTAAACTTTCTGACTAATTACGGACTGACACCACTGATTTCGCAAGTCAGATCCACTTGGAAGAAACCTTGAAAGTAGTACCAGTTTGGAGTTACGGGTTGTCGTTGAGCTTGGAAGAACGCTAACATAATCCTAATCCATAAGAATGGGGACGCCAAAGACATGAAAAATTATAGACCGATCAGCCTACTGTCCATTGCCTATAAAGTATTTACTAAGGTAATCGCAAATAGAATCAGGAACATCTTAGACTTCCATCAACCAAAGGACCAGGCAGGATTCCGTAAAGGCTACTCAACAATAGACCATATTCACACTATCAGTCAGGTGATAGAGAAATGTGCGGAATATAACCAACCTTTATATATAGC
This sequence comes from Dermacentor albipictus, assembly GCF_038994185.2. Classification (NCBI taxonomy): domain Eukaryota; kingdom Metazoa; phylum Arthropoda; class Arachnida; order Ixodida; family Ixodidae; genus Dermacentor; species Dermacentor albipictus. Next base: position 25,817,889 of record NC_091826.1, read on the forward strand.
TTTCATTGATTACGAGAAAGCGTTTGATTCAGTCGAAACCTCAGCAGTCATGGAGGCATTGCGCAATCAGGATGTAGACGAGCCGTATGTAAAGATACTGAAAGAGATCTATAGCGGCTCCACAGCCACCGGAGTCCTCCTTAAAGAAAGCAACAAAATCCCTATAAAGAAAGGCGTCAGGCAGGGAGATACGATCTCTCCAATGCTATTCACGGCGTGTTTACAGGAGGTATTCAGAGACCTGGACTGGGAAGAATTGGGGATAAGAGTCAATGGAGAATACCTTAGCAACTTGCGATTCGCTGATGATATTGCCTTGCTTAGTAACTCAGGGGGCCAACCTCAATGCATGCTCACTGACCTGGAGAGGCAAAGCGGAAGGGTGGGTCTAAAAATTAATCTGCAGAAAACTAAAGTAATGTCTAACAGTCTCGGAACAGAACAGCAGTTTACGATAGGTAGCGAGGCACTGGAAGTGGTAAGGGAATACATCTACTTAGGGCAGGTAGTGACCCCGGATGTGGATCATGAGACTGAAATAATCAGAAGAATAAGAATGGGCTGGGGTGCGTTTGGCAGGCATTCCCAAATCATGAACAGCAGGTTGCCATTATCCCTCAAGAGAAAAGTATATAATAGCTGTGTCTTACCAGTACTCACCTACGGGACAGAAACCTGGAGGCTTACGAAAAGGTTTCTACTCAAATTGAGGACGACGCAACGAGCTATGGAAAGAAGAATGATGGGTGTAACGTTAAGGGATAAGAAAAGAGCAGATTGGGAGAGGGAACAAACGCAAGTTAATGACAGCTTAGTTGAAATCAAGAAAAAGAAATGGGCATGGGCAGGACATGTAATGAAGAGGGAAGATAACCGATGGTCATTAAGGGTTACGGACTCTATTCCAAGGGAAGGGAAGCGTAACAGTAGGCGGCAGAAAGTTGGGCGGGCGGATGAGATTAAGAAGTTTGCCGGGACGACTGGGCCACAATTAGCACATGACCGGGGTAGTTGGAGAAGTATGGGAGAGGCCTTTGCCCTGCAGTGGGCGTAACCAGGCTGATTATGATGATGATGGTTGAGCTTACTTTCTTCAACAAAATGCATTTTTTATGCATTGCAGCTCTACAATATGGCAGAAACATCAGTGCTTTTCGCCGCAAGCTTTGGGGTTTTATATCTCAAAACTGTGGTCGTCTTCAGAATTCATTTGAAGTAAACCTGGTTTTCGAGGTCATCGGCTACAATTCGCAAATTGCAATGTGGGAAATAAAACAGTTAGTTTAACGTTGTTTAGCGAGGCTTGGTAATTAGTCGAACATCCGTTCTCATTTAATGTGCAAATAATGTCCGCCTGTGAAACTAACCTAGATTAAGAAGTAGAATCGCGCTGCATGTCGCGAGGATAAAAATATAAATCTGGTAATAACTAAAAGAAAAAGAAAAGAAAAGGAACACACCCCACCAACGACAGAGAACGATATTTAAACGATAGTTCGAAGTCCGAACACGAACTGGGTTAGGAGAAGGGAGAACGGGTGAAGTGTACCTAAGTGTGAAACCTTGACTTTCGAAAGGTCTCCTTGACGTCAGCACGTGTTGTGAGACCCAATTCTCGAACGATGCCGCCTTCTTGGGCCAGTACTTATAGTCCGAAGGTCTTTTTTGGTCCTTCACCTTCGCGTCTAAGAGATGACTTGTCCGCTTTTTTACTTCTGTAAACTCTGCCCTCCTTGGTATTCAATACAATGTCCCCTGTTTCTATCTTACAGCTGCTCTTGCAACAGACCGCGGTCACACTGACAAGAACGTTCTAACGCTAGTGCGCATACGCCATCGAATAATGATTGTGGACATGTTAGTGAAGGTGACCAGAAAATAGCAAACAAAGCTTACGAGTGAAACGCTCGGTGAATCCGGCCTCAGGCTATTGGATAGCCATAGTCATATCCGTTAGCCTGGTCTCCCCTCTGCGGTGCCCTTACTGCCTTTGCTTATAAGAGAATTTACCTCTCGTTTAGGCAAACTGCACAGAGTTACTGAAGTTAATATTGGTTTGATCTTTGAGCTCTGATGTTTTGTACAGTCGAGATATAGAAGAGGTAACGGGACGTCAACAAGGATTTCATATAGGTTCGATGACGTCACAGCCAACAGAAATTGTGATGCGTTGAACAGCTTCTTCCTTGCAGTAAAACGCTTGCTATAGCCTGTTTTTGTTATGAAAGCGTAGATGCTGTAGATTACCTTCATTTTGATTTACCTAATTACTCATGATCTTCTGTGCTGAAGCGGAAGTTTTTTTTAAAACTTTTGTGCTCTGTTCAGCCATTCTTCGAATATTGTCAATAACACATAATTGTAGGGACAACATATGATATACAAAGAAGATATAATACACAGAAGAATACTGCACTCATAAACACAATAGTCTTTCCAGGGTTGCAGTAGGCTCATGACACTCTACCGTAGTTGTTTAGTGATTGAAGTATTTAGTTTTGCTAACTTTGTCTTTAAATTTATATTCACTCATGACATATTAAAAAGGCGTATAACATTACATTTGTGCGATTAAGTAAAGTGGTCTCTCTCTCTCTCTCGCTTTCTTTAGTCGTTGAATCAGTCCCACCTTCTCATTAGTATTCCCCGACAAGTGAATATAGATAACACTCGAAGTAGGTACGCATTGACTGGTGCGCTACATAAAAAAAAAGAATAGTTCTCCCGGCATCGCAAAGTATGACTGGAATGTTCTGCACCTGAGCTCGGGATATGGCAGTAATATGGCACTTCAGCCTGGCGAAGGCAAACATTATAACATAAACATTCAGATGTATTTTCACCACTCGTGATCACAAGGCCCTGTCAACACGACCTTGATTTAATCACACGACGTTAATTAATCAACGCGACGATTAATTCGGACCACCTGCGCTTCTTTAACGGTCACCCAATTCATGGTACACGAGCGTTTTTTTTTTTGCGTTTCACCGACATCGGGAATGCTGCCTCCGCGGTCGGCATCGAACCGACGACCTCACGCACACCAGCTCAAGGCCGTAGCCACTGAGATGCTGCCGGCGTGTAACTTATTAAACTTCCATAGCTAATGGTAAAATACAAATTGCGTTCCCTCCCCGCTAATTCTTTGAGCGTCTTAACCTTTGGATAGGACAATAGCAGCGTTGTTTTGACAAGTGAACTCGTTATGCACGAATAAGGAACTGACGGAACAGGAACATACCGTGTAGCAGCTGGCGGAGCAGGAGGAGAGTGCGGTGTGTCGCAGCTCTGACATGCGTCACCTGCGGTTCTCGCCGTACGGTATTTCGCACGTCCGGTCACGTTTATGGGTCGGCAGATAAGAGATTGCTTTATCAGCTGCGAACGCGCAGTTTGAAGTGGCGTCGATTGCACAGCGGCTGCGAGAGACGCACACCTATCAGGCTGCCCGGAACGCACGGCCACCTCGCCATATCTAGATGGAGGTTCTCACGCGCGTGCACGTAGGGCGTAATAATCGATCGCCGAAACGCCGAAGCATATCGCGGGGGTCGGAAGGAGGACACCTGTCAGAAGGAACAAAGAGCAGCACGACAGTTCGAGGCGGGAATGGTTGGTTGTGGTATGACACTGCCGGCAGAGTACACGACGGGACAAAATACATACCGTGTGCTCCAGCTAACGGTATCCAAGCCTTTAAACAACAACAACAACAACAACAACAACAACAACAACAACAACAACAACAACAACAACAACAACAACAACAACAACAACAACAACAACAAAGGAATACAGAAACGCGACGCAACATGCAGTTGTAAGACCTACGGTGTTCTGTCGTCAGCGAACAGCGTGACTCTTAAAACCGTATCTCGCATCGTAATTTTTAACTATCTTTTTCTTCTTTTAAGCGCTTAGCTGACATTAGCTGGAACGCCCTATATACTCAAACTAGAAGGGTGCATTGACTGCCAAATGAGTCTTTATTCCGCGAACGTAGTCATCTTTCTGTCATATATCTTACTAGTCACGGTATACACTCTTGCGTACGCTACTTGCTTTTGCAATTCCTTTCCAGTGGTGCATAAAAATGAAATCGGATGGTTTTGCCCGAGGGGCGACACGTTGAAAGCGGTAGGGCAATATTTAACGTAGCACTGAAGCACGCCAGACGGTGTTCCAAGAATACTCGGGGACAACACGTTGGCTCGACGCAGCACGCGAGGGAACTGCAGCTGCGCACCATAAACAATGCCCCGGCCACTACCAGGCGTCTCAGAATGCCGGCGGGATGAGGAGCACCACCTCCGGCGATGCAGGCGTCACGCCTCAGTGACGTACGAGATGAGAGAGACGGAAAAGTGCCACCTTTAGCATAGCTCGAAGCGTTTAGTCCATTCCGCTCGGAACGATATATGTACCACTATGTACGAAACAAGGTGGGGTGTGCGGACAAAGATGGAAGAAGCAGGAACGCGGTATGTGTATACGCGCACTAGGCTTATAGTAGCAGTTGGAGGCGTCATAGAGTTTCATGCAATAATTACTAGAGGGAACTTTGGCGCTAGTGTCTACGGGAGTTGCAAGCAGGGCCGTTCAGCCAGCATGGGAATGATGGGGAAGTAAATGGATTTACCTAAACTTCGTCCTTCCGGCTTCAAACGGCTTCGCGACTTCGTAAACTCGTCATCTTCAACAAAGTACTGCGTAGTAAATAAATAAATTTTTTTTTAAATTGCCCGATGGAAGGATTTGAAGACGGGACCTTTAGCACAGAAACCCATTACGCCACCGAGGCATGCTTCGACAAGCGGCCGCAGGAACGCGCTTGTGAATTTCTCGTGGGCGAGCCTGCAGCCAATTGAGACGCTTGGCACGTTTCGATTTGGTCGCCTAGACAAGCTGAACCGTTGCGATCAGTAGCGATTGTTCGCGTTCGCAGAGTCTCCTTGCACTTAGAACAGTATACGTCACTTTGAATTTTAGGAAAATGCAGGCTGGTAAAACATGAAAGGACAAAGTCGCAAGAACGCCTGAACCCACAAGCAAGAAGATCAGACGATTCCATGCACTACTCTTCATTCCCACGGTGGCTGGACGATTGCAGCGGCTGAGCTCCCTCTAGGAAACTCTATGGGAGGCGGAACGGTGTCTTTGCTCCGCTACGCAGTCGATGGAGCGGTGCATGGGAGTGAATCCACTTGGTTTCGTCGCCCTTGCCGCTAAAAGCCTTGCACGACTCACGCGTATCTGGAGTGAGTGAGTGAGTGAGTGAGTGAGTGAGTGAGTGAGTGAGTGAGTGAGTGAGTGAGTGAGTGAGTGAGTGAGTGAGTGAGTGAGTGAGTGAGTGAGTGAGTGAGCGAGCAAAAACTTTATTGAAAAGAAATAAAATAAGGCACGATGGTTGGAGCGCCTATTCCAGGCCTCACTGGCACGGGCAACTCGCTGGGCTTGGTCCAGAAGATCCAATTGGCTCTCCCGACCCTCATCCGCAAGTGATTCCACCCACTGCTTACTCCTCATTAGTGGATGTCGGTGTATTATGGGGCTGTCTATGTGCGGAGGCCTTTGGGGCACTCCTATGTGAAGTGTTTTAGTGTGGGTGTGTCTGTGCACCACGGGCACTGGTCAGTGAACATCGTGAGGTGTATTCTGTGTAGGTGGCGCAGGTTGTGGTGTGTATTCGTCTGAATACGACGCCAGTCCCTTTCTTGTTGCCTGTTTAAATTTTAGTGAGGATGTCCAAAACGTGTCCGCTTCTGCTTTTGCTGCAAGAGGATGTCACGATAATTCGGTAGAAGGTCGTCACTGGGCCATGCCGTTGCTCGGACGTTTAATCCTCGAGAAATACGGTCTGCCCTCGCGTTTCCTGCCAGTCCCTCGTGTACCGGACACCATACGATAGTGTGGTGACCTTCTAGTTGATTGCGTAAAATTTGGATTAATGATTGGGATGATGTTCCATTTAGAAACAGGTAGCAAGCCGCTTGTTAGTTAAATAATGTGACGGCGGAGTTGGTCTGGCGCTCGGCGTCCTGAATGGCCAAGATGATGGCTGCAGCCTCTGCCACGCATACCGAGATGGTTTTGAAGGATGTCATTATTATGTTGTTCTAACGCGTAGAGGCCATGGTGAAGGTGTCTTAGCTGATTCGACGGGCATCCGTATAATGCACTCCCGGCCCCATGCCGCAGAAAGTTTGTGAAGATTCCTTACTCTGCGTCGCCTGGCAGCGCACTGCGGGTGCATGTTTTTGGGAATTGGGGGCCACCGCGAAGTGCGATCGAACGTTGTGGTCTATCTGTGCCGTTTCCTCTCCGCAGTGCCGGGGTCTCAGGGCAAACATTAATCAAAAGATTCGATTTGATGATTGATTAATCATCATTGATTGATTAATGATGACGCACCAACTGGCCCAGCTTTCTGCCTTGATCTCAGGGGAAAGCCTAGCCTCGCCAATACTTCCCTGCCTTGGGTTGAAGAACAATATCGTTCTTTCTGAGCATATAACGTCGCGACTGCGCTTGCTCGCCGAAAGTATTGTACACGCGTATCTGGAGACCTATTTTTCTCAAGAGGGGGAGAACTTTGGGCCAGTTGGTCTGACATGTTTAAAGAGGAAAAGGACCACGACTTCAGACGGAACGTGAGACGAAGTAGACAAGACGAGCGGTAACTATAGCAGCTAACTGTTGCTATAGATGTAATAGATGTAAAAGATGTTGTTAGATGATAGATGTAATAGATGATGCTATAGATGTAAAGCGCAGCTGTTTCAGACGTTACACGCCACCACCACCACAAGTGACGTAGTACGTCACGCCCGGACGAATGCGCCCGGAAGCGCAGCGTGAGTCATCATTCTTCTAGGTCCTCCGCCAAGCGCAAGTGCGTTATTGAACTAAATGAACGTTTGAAAGTAAAATGCGTCAGAAAAAGAAATACGAACACTGAGTCACAATCACGGCGAAATTCCACCAGGACGATAACATATACAAAGTACGAAACATTGTATACTTGGCACGTTTCGAAAGAAGTGTCCGAGTCCACACTTACATATAACCACACAGACTCCCGGAAACGCACAGTTACCCATAAACTAATTGTCACATTACACAAGATGACGTATAATATATACAGTGTACACAGTGGCTATGTACAATGATGATGGGACTTTACATAGTTTTGTAGCGAATTTATGAGATGTGTATATACAAAAATGACCATGCATACGAGAGCACACAGAAATCACGGCACCCACATGCATGTATATTCAGCGAGTACTTTTGATGGCACGGCTTCAAGAATCAGGCTGGTTAAAAATTAAGCCATACGCGTCCATCAGCCACTGACCGGAAACGGCATGACCAAAGGATCTGCTGTTACCCAAGAAAGCACAACTCCTCCGACAGAAACGATAGTAGCTCAAAGTAGAGCCTCTCCAGCAGTGGAAACATAGCGCGGTGACGATGTCCTGCGGCAACTGCCTCGCACCGGTTACGCCACAGACGAAAAAAAAAAAAACCCCACAGCTGTTAAAAGTCGCTCGAAGCGGGCACGTGAGCAGCGACCAGTCCAAGGCCACGGGAACCAGAATGCACGGACCTGCAAAAGGGTGCAATTGGGGCACAGCGACGATGCGACCCATCGCTCTAGTCTGTCACATGTTGGGCGCACTTGCCACTCTAGGCGCCACATGAAGTCACATAGGTAGCCAGGCAGAAAGGACGATGCGGTCGCGACCCACAACACACTATTGGAACGTTGACAAGGAAATGTATTCACCCGTAGGCACGCTTACAACTGTGGTAAAAACGAAAAGTACAATATGAGGTACATCACATGTAATGCATCATATTTGATGTAAACAAAACAGATTAACACATGAAATAGCGGTTGTGCTTGTGTTTCTTCTACTCTTCGTCCCTGTTTGTTGCGCACAATAAGTTTTAACGTGCGCTCGTGACAGCCTACGCCCAATGCTACTTGAATCGATGGCGGAGCAGTTCGCGCAGCACACATCCTGATTCTTGTAAGCCCTCCGGCTAGCGCAAGTGCGTTATTGAATGACTTAAATATCGCAAAGTAACATGCTTCAGAAAATTCGTAAAATGCAATTACGCACGACCTGCAGACATAAGAGCACCGGATTGTAATTTGAACGTACAGGAAACGTAATTCTGTTACGCGGTAACTGCAAACACAAAGCCTCCCAACTGTCGTTTGTCTTTGTGGGAGCAAAACGGCGCACGCGGACACGCAAAAAATCAAACCAATTAGAGGCTGACAGCGTCGCTTTAAAAGATATTTTGTCCCACGTGGTGCACTATGAACACGTATTCTTCATGTGTTCAGATATAAGAAATGTGCACCATGAGTGGTGCTCATGCGCGCAGCTTTCCTACTTGTAATCAGCAGTAAAAGTCACTTGAGAATTATGCTCGCTACACTTGCAAAACTGGTGCCAGCTGGAGAGTTCTGTGTATTTCCGGCCTATTGTAACTTGTGTTCTTTAACTTGTGAACCCGTCTCAGCTGAAAATTATGAACAATGGCTCAACGACTTGATGACGACAGCTGGCAAGGGCTGACGATAGCGTGTTTCAACTTCGGAAGCACGTATGCCTAAACTTTAACAACGCTTACGCAAGCATACAACGCAGCTGCTGCGGCAAACGCGTTGCCTCGGTGCGATATATTTTAACGCGACAGCGTTAAGGAGCTCGTGTCGCAGAAAAGCCGGCGTCGTCGGCGTCGGCGGCCGTGAGCGATAAATCCCAGCAGGCACTTCATGAATAAAAAACAACTTGCAAGATGGGCTAGGTGGGAATCGAACCAGGGTCTCCGGAATGTGAGACGGAGACGCTACCACTAAGCCACGAGTACGATTCTTTTTTCTTTATTTGAGCCACGAGTACGATGCTTCAAAGCGGTACAAAATCACCTCTAGTGAATGCAGTGTTGCCTTAGAAACGAGCTGTTTCTAAGGCTCAGGCGTGCGTCGCTTGCTCAGGCGCACATTTCGTTGCCGCGCCGAACGCTGCGTTGCTCGACGCTCACCGCGTCCGATGCGGGACGCGTAGTCGCTGCGCCGTAGCCCATTGTCTTACACCCCTTGGCGGGTCGACGGGAATGCTGTCACGTTCCACTCTTGAAGGCGAAGCTTAAGCGTCCTCCAATTTTTCGCTCTGCGGCTGATCTCGCAATGACTTGACGAGCGGGGGTCGGCAGATTGGTTTTGGTTGGCGTCGGTGGCGTGAAAACCTATCACACTACGCCGACTCGTAGACGTTGGTCATGTCGGAGACGTTGTCGGCCTATTGTGACAGGGTGCTCCCTCAGCAACATTCTGCCAAGTGGTCGGCCGATCGTCGGATATACCTTGTGCGCATCGTGTCAGAATTAAGCGTCGTGATATGCCCGGTGCAACCGGGCCTCAATGACATTCCAGCTAGATCACGGAGAATCGCGAAATGACGCTGCCAGGCTGAGTCTGTGGATTGACGAAAAGGGGCCAAGCATTTGCTGTATCAATTGCAGAGGGGAAGGTTCTGCCGGTGACGCAAGACCCTGACAGACAGCTACGGTTGGTGAACAAGGCTCGGGCGGCGGCAGCGAGCCATGGCTACCTGGACTGAGGAGGCCGCCCACTTTGGGGCTCAAGAAGCCTGGTCAAGCAATAAAGTTTATTTCTCTGTCTCTCTTATTGAGACGCGGTCGTAGGGAAATGCAGTGGCCTTGACAACTCTGGCAGCTCCTTTGTCGGCTGCATGTGTTTGTTAGTTTATTTGGTCCTGGCATTGCACTTTGTGCCGTGCTGTAGACTGCTGCGTCTTTCGTATAAAGCGGACTCTGTGTTTCCCCTGGCAATATGGCCGTCTTCGGTGACATATTGCGAGACAGGTAAGTTATTTGCGCTCAATTCTTTAAGCTATATACAAACGCAGTGTCCGCCCTCGACGATAGCGTGCAGCGTAAACAGCTGAGGAGCGGTGTCCATGCCTCGTAAGCTAACGTATCATGATTGTACGTGCGGACTGGCTTTCGGTACGAACAACTGTGGTATAGCAGTGACGCAAGTGTCATTCCGGTGCTTGTGTGCCAAATTAAGTACACAGCAAGCTCGCCGAACATATCTCAGTCGGACGCACACTTTCACACTTTTTCGCCTTTATTGAGCGTGGTCAACATGCTCTGTTTAGGCGCTAGGGCTCGCACAGTGGCAGCAGTAATTTGACACATTTCCTTGAGTCTTGTCAGAATCTTTTCAGTAATTGCAGCACATCAACTGCTGTAGTACTTAGAAATGTTTTGGGCCTCATGCTTTAATGTTTCTCCTACATATTTTCACATGCTGGTATATTATACTTACAGGTGTATCGTCACGTCTAGCTAGTTTCTATTGACATCAATGTATGTTACACAGTGTGTCACTAATGGTTCGCAATTTCTTTCTTGAAGGGGCTGGGACATTGTGCACAATGTGCCAAATGTGCAGTACGCTGACGGATAGAATGGGAAGCATTTTCTCGTCTATTCGGAGTAGCTTCAGAAACGGGAGAGACGACTATCTGATGCGATGGCTACGTTGCTCGCCATGTCTTGAGAATTCCAAATTTTCTGCACTATGGGAGAACGGAAGACGCTGGAGGTCATCGGTAAATTAATAGTCGTACCAAGGGGTGCATGCCCTTTACCACGGGCCCGTGTTGTACTTTTATTGTTGAAAGCATGTCTTGAATAATGTAGAAGATTGCTGTTCGAGGAGGCACACTCCTTGTGTTGCTTTTTTGTGCATATATTGTTTCTTTGCCCAGATTTAGTTTTTTTTTCAGGGAATTTTTTGCGTGTGGTATCTCAAGTAACTGTACAGAGAGAAATAAAAACGTTTCGCGTCATTTGCAATCCCTTTTTGCGACACTCTGGTGCCGTATCAGCCAAAGTAGTAAAGCAATTAGCATATGTTGCTAGCAGACCTTCAAGTAAAGTGGAAATACCAATTTAGCCCGCGATATGAAGTGGTGTAGGACGGAACGTCGTCACGCTTGAGGGCGTTATTTCGTAAAATTAACATTTTATCCTTGGGGATGAACAGAACATCTAAGCTCGGGATAAATGGATTATCCTTCTAGTGAATCTGTTCGGACTAGCCGTCTGTATGGCTAGGTGCAAATCAGAACTAAACTATGTCTATTGAGGTGCAACTACATGGGGGCGAACAGTTAATCGTGGTGCTGTTAGTCCCAAAAGGGATTAATGGCTCCGACAGCGCAATTCGTCCTCAAAGGGATGAACCCCACACCTTTTCGACTCTCTTTTGCCTTAGAGTGACAGACGCTGTATTACGTAAGCAAATGCCAGAAAATCGCTTTCTCCTTTTCGTAATGCCTGCAGTCACTGACTAATTTGTACATGTGCCTTGAACCTGTGACGTAACCTGTGATGACGTAAGCGCGACCTCAATGATTGTGCACGAAATCGGTATCTGATCACTGTTCAATAAGGTTGTTGACTAGCAAACATGCACAGTGTCATACTACTGCCTCAGCTTTTTCTTCAGGGGAGTCTGCAGAGTCCTGGAAGAACATTATCAAACTGATACGTTTGTCGACATCTATCACATAATTTGTGACTGAGGGAATATACCCCACAGGAATCACAATAAAATAGTTGCACAGACAGTGCGTCGGTACTATGTGTTCATCTCATGCACCCGTCGTCTGCCTTGTTCGTCATGTTCTAAGAGAGAAGAAAAATTAAAGCCGGGCGTTTTGCTCAAGGGCTGTCGACTGGGAATAACACAGTACTTCCCAGGCAGTGTTTAAAGAGTACCACTTCTACACTGGCGGGAGTCTTCATTGTATTCTGTTTGTTGCAAAGTTGCATAGAAACGCGGTTTAGACATACTTAACGGCTCATCCAGCGGCGATAAGTGAAGTACGTTCAAACGAGAAGTAATTATAACTGAACCGTACATACCGCATACCTCATTTGTAGCGGAAAACATATTGGGGCACTGGAGATAGGCGACACACTGTGAATACAGATAGATGATTTCGCACTACGATAGAGGAACGTTTAGCGCTGTAAAATCCCTCCCACGGGGGGAATAATAGACAACGGCGAAGTGTAACTGTTACTTCAGTCGCCACTGGGGTTCAGTAGCTAACACAATTCCCCTGAAAATTATTGAGCAGAAGTTATCTGCCCAATGCCGCTCGCTCGAAAACTGGGACTGATGCGCCGCAAGCGTCGCTTCCCTGCAGCCGAACCATTTGGAACAACCCTCGCGTCCATCGTTCTCTCTCCTTTGGAGCTCCAATAGGCGTTGTCATTCCCCACATATACGGAGGAAACGAATATTCGACAACTTCGAATAGTTCATCCTTCTCGAATCGAACACAGATTGAACAGCAAGGCCCAATCGATTCCTATTCGAAATTTCGAGTGATTCGCGCACCCCTAGAAAAACGAAAAAATGAAAGAAAAAAAAAACACACACACATAACCGCAAGAGAGGAGCTTCCTCTCTTGGAAAGTGTCACAGGGATATTTGCTCAAGCGTGGATGAACCTATAATTGCTACAAAGAGATTGTCTTTAATTATTAAACATTTTAATTTGTTCGTTTCCTCCAGTTAGCTTGACCAATTTTAGTATTTAATAAAGGTTGCCTAATTTCACCCAAACCTTGGCCAATCCCCCACAGTGGGTGTGCGCCATCGCATAAGGAATACCATACCATACCATACCATACCATACCATAACCGCAAAAAAGGAACTGAAAGTGTTGTGGCGCCATCTGGCTGGCGCAGGGTGCGCGAAGCACGTTCAGCTTCACCCGCGAGCCAGAAGAAGAAGGCAACGTCCGTAGGTGACCATCGTCAATTTTTTCCCCAAGCCGCGTCGACGAGACATTCTCTCCAACGTTACCCGGCCTGCAGCTCATCGATCAGCGACCAAACCGGACGCATGAGACCCACCGGCAAGGTAGGATGCTGGGGAAGGCAATGGCAACTTCTCGAAAATAGGCGGTCTTACCAAAGAACCTAAAGGCAACAGCTACTAATTGAGTGGGGACGTGGGCAGCAGTAAACACTGGACGGCGGTAACGATAACACTTGGGCCTATCACGAGGGCAGTTTACGGTGCCGTCATTATTCCATCCAGCATGAGTCAGCCAGCACTTGTGCATTATTGACTCGAACATTATTGGTGCATTTGAAATTTATACCGTGTTTTCACGTTTATTAGGAGATTTAATACCTTGAAGAAACGCAGGGAGTGCGAGGGACGTTGTAGCGGAGGAGTCGTCTTTATCACCGGCCTCTTAAGGTTGTTTAGTGTCTAAGTAGATCAGAATTTTTGCCTGCCTATATCATTGTATCGCAGACAACATGGCCAGTGATCGAACCAGCGACACCATGGTCGAAATCAATCAATCAATCAATCAATCAATCAATCAATCAATCAATCAATCAATCAATCAATCAATCAATCAATCAATCAATCAATCAATCAATCAATCAATCAATCAATCAATCAATCAATCAGTGAAGTGAGCGAGTCCTGAACTGCCCCTTTCGGCTACTGGTGCGCCTAAACGTTGTAATTGAAAAACCCTATAAACGGCACTCTTCGGGAGCGCTAGCCGCGGTTGTGTTTGCGGATGGCACCCTGGACGGCGCAGTGCCTATAGCTACAAAAACAGCGAACTGGATTACTGTCAGCAAAGAAGGTTCTCATATGGCCACGCGCCATTGTGCACTGTACTTTACCAGGTCGTCACTATACATGCACTCCCGCTTGTTGTTCCGCTACTCGCCGACGACGGGACGGGCTCAAGTGAGAAGGGTTGAAATCTGGGCCAGTTGGTATATACTTGAACGAAAAAACCAGTCAAAAACACAAAGGACAAGAGGAGAGGTTCACACCACAACGACTGGACTATCAACTGAGGTTCATCTCCCACGTTAAACCTCAGTTGATAGTCCAGTCGTTGTGGTGTGAACCTCTCCTCTTGTCTTTTGTGTTTTTGACTGGTTTTTTCGTTCAAGTGAGAAAGTGACTAAGCTGCAATCCAGTTGAAATTTTCGTGCAGGAAGCCGTGACGGCGAAAGGCGGCGAGCAATCCGGTGGCCGGGTTGGGGACTCGCCGGGGAGCGCGGGTTCATCCCCGCAGTCGCGCAAGGGAAGCCCGCCCCAAAGAAACTTGACGTCGCCAGCCACAAAGGGTGAGATGAGCGCGCCCGCTCAGCGAAGGAAGTAAAGACGTCGACAGGGGCGTCAGACTAACAAGTCGTGACTTACTTTCAGCAGACAGACAGTATACGTAGATGGAAACAGCTGGTAAACGAAGTGCAGGCATTACACGTACAAGAGCGCCGGTGAAAAGACACTGCAGGTATTCCAATTATGCTTATTTATTTATTTATTCAAAATACTCACAGGCTCCAAATAGGAGTATTGTGTGAGGGGAGCATGTACAGAAAATGAAGGATACACAAAAAAAAAACAGCTCATGCATCATTATACAATGGGGAACAGTTTCACAGTACACAAAGAACTAATGAGAAGTATAAAGTTACAAATATAAGGCCAGAAAAATATTGCACAGTATATGCAATCTATGAAGGAACATTGAAATGGCGGCTAAAAGGGTGACTAACGAAGCGCAAGGCACTGAATAAAAGAGTTAGGAAGACCAGAGCAGTACTTGGTCTTTGAAGGCTGCAGTGTCATGTAATGCAACGATGCGATCAGGAAGATCATTCCAGTAGCTCGGCTACTGGAATGATACTAGTAACTAGATACTAGTAACTAAATACTAGATACTAGTAACGGCTTAGCATTAGGAGTGTTAACAAAAAAAAAAGGAAAACATGTGTACATATTCATTTTTTTCTCGAAAAGTCTCGGAACTATCAGAAACATTGCAACAATTTGCGTAAGCTGTAAGTTCATACGTAAGTCGGGAATAATTCTTGGACCTTACGTGCCAGAACCACGACCCGATCATCAGGTGTAACGGGGGAATCCGGGTTAATTTTGAACACCCGGGATCCTTTAACGCTTTAATTTATTTCCGGGGTTTTACTTGCGATAACGCCGATCCGCTTGTGAAATACGCTCTAGTGGGGAATAATTTTTTACCACCCGGGTATTCTTTTTTAACTTGTATACTCAACGCACGGTACACAAATGTTTCTGGATTCTGCTCCCATCGAACTGCGGACCTCGCAATGGAGGCGGGGGGGGGGGGAGGGTAGGGGGAAGGGGCGGAGGTCGAACCCGCGATCTCGTTCTCAGCAGCACAACGTCATATATGGCCACCGCGAGATGCCACGGCGGGTGTCACTAAAGCATTGCTTCTGACGTGTGCGCTAGGTCTGCGTAATTCTCTTTCTTTTATGCGAAGCATATTACTAGAGCTCAACCCAGCTCCTCAGGCGCGGCGGTGTCGCCTTCAATACCACGTGACACCGTGACGTCACGACAGAGGAGAAACGGGGCTCCAACTCGCGCCGTCGCTCGCGGCGTCGCGGCGGTATATAAGCAGCTGCGCTTGCCTCTGCTAGACACTCACGAGGTGAGATGCCTCCTGGAGACAGAGCAGCTCGTTGGAATGAGAAGCGAAGGTTGCGGCGTGCTACAGAGACTGTTTCTAAGTGGCTTTGCTACGGCGCAGCGACTACGCGCCCCGCATCGGACGCGGTGAGCGTCGAGCAACGCAGCGTTCGGCGCGACAACGAAATGTGCGCCTGAGCAAGCGCCGCACGCCTGAGCCGACGCCGACGACACCGGCTTTTCTGCGACACGAGCTCCTTAACGCTGTCGCGTTAAAATAAAGGCTAGTATGCTTCGCATCCTGGGCTTAACCTTAGCTAAGCCACAGCCATTTTTTTCACGAGACAACCACACTGTGAAATAATTTACACCCTTAAAAGTGAAAAAGGGTGTAAATGTGTCTATATCATACACCCTTATGGTATCAGATATAGTGAATCCGGCAACATTATTGCCTTCAGGTAGCATGAGTGGGTTTATTGACCGGTCGCCTTCACCCATAAAGATCACGTTCTCGTGACGCCTGCGGCAGAAAGGACGTTCCACGTCCGCCGCCAAGGTCTTTGAGTGGTGGCGCTGGCTAACACTCCCAGGGTTCTACTAGTAGACATATAAATACCCAAGAAAATGGATGGGGTAACGGCGCCGCGGCAGCTCAATTGGTAGAGCATCGCACGCGAAATGCGGAGGTTCTGGGTTCGGTCCCCACCTGCGGCAAGTTGTTGCTTCATCCACTTTCATTTCCATTAATTTATCGTTTCCTTAGTTCATTTATAAAGCACGAGTAATTTCCCCATATGTCGTCCTTGGCGTCAGTGTTTGTTGGCTTCTTATGATACCCTTACGGGTGTGATTGTATAACCGACACCCTGTGGGTGTGAGCTGTACAGACACATTTACACTCTTTTTCACTTTTAAATGTTAAATTATGTCACAGTGCAGTGAATTGCTCAATCAAACAATTATTTTTTGGTCACTCCGTCGAGTGACTCGATCAGTGACTCGACTCGATCAACTCGACTCGATTTAACATTTCATCATCATGAAATGATGATGATGATGAAATGTTAAATTATGTTACAGTGCAGTGAATTGCTCAGTCAAACAATTATTTTTCGGTCACTCCGTCGAGTGACTCGATCAGTGACTCGACTCGACCGACTCGATGATACCTTATGTTACCCCCGATGTTACTTATGATACCCTTACGGGTGTGATTATATAACTGACACCCTGTGGGTGTGAGCTGTACAGACACATTTACACTCCATTTCACTTTTAAATGTTAAATTATGTTACAGTGCAGTGAATTGCTCAGTCAAACAATTATTTTTCGGTCACTCCGTCGAGTGACTCGATCAGTGACTCGACTCGATCAACTCGATTTAACGATTTAACATAACGCGGGCGCGACCGCGAAGGGAGGCGACGGCGGAAACCTACACCCGTTGGAGATGAAATCGCTCCGCCAGGGGAGAAACGAGCGCTGGCGTCTAGGATGAAACATGGCGTGCGGTCGTCTATAAGCAGCTGCGCTTGCCTCTGCTAGACACTCACGAGGTGAGATGCCTCCTGGAGACAGAGCTGCTCGTTGGAATGACATCATCATCATCATCATCAAATGATGATGATGATGAAATGTTAAATTATGTTACAGTGCAGTGAATTGCTCAGCCAAACAATTATTTTTCGGTCACTCCGTCGAGTGACTCGATCAGTGACTCGACTCGATCGAGTGGCGTCAGTCACTCGACGGTGACGATTCGGTGAACGCAGAGGCCACCGATGCCGGGACGCCGGCTCTATCGGCGCTGTCGCCACGCCCGACGCGCGAGCCCAGCATGCTGATCAACGTTCGCAACGTGTGGGCCGACGAGGCGGCCGCCGCTGCGGCGGGGAGATTGTCGCTGGGCGAAGAAGCCGCCTCGCCCAGGTCGTCCGCCTCCCACCAGGAGGCGCCCTCCAGCGAATTCTGGAGGCCGCGGCACATGATCAGGTATGCACGCAGGCGACCACCTGCGTAGATGACTTTTAACGGGAAAGCGTTGAGGATTGCCATTTGTTGGGCGTGCTGGTAAACTGAAAGCATATTTAGCGCCAGAAAACAAGGACGGAAGGGAGACGACACCACAATGCGCGTTAAGGACCACCACAAAGCGTTAAGGAGCCCGCGTCGCAGGAAATCCGGCGTCGGCGTCTCGCGTCGGACGTCGCAACGATGAACTTTGCTAAGCAATGAGTCGCAGTTCCAGTTAATTGTGTCCTTAAATGATTTACGTTTTGTTAAGTCAGCGCCAAGGCATTTCTACACAAATCTCGAACCAAATTTAGAACTACGTATACCCGACCACTTTTCTACCACCAGAGTTGCTCAAACCTTGTCTTTCATTCTTTACGAAGTTATTCCTCGGAATTTTCAGAAGGGCAGCCCTCAAACAAATGTAATGAAAAAAAAACACCGAAAGCGCATGTCCTTTATGATAGCTCTTCTCGGACTGAAATATAACAAAGCGCGAAACAATAACAGGAGATCGACCCCACGCAAGAGGCGGCGTTCTTACCGGAAAGCTCGCCTTCGTGCATAGCGTTCGCAGCCAGCGTTTCCCGGTGAACGTTACGGTTACGTAAGCTGCAGTTGCCGGGGAGCATGAAAAGCAGTAGGGATCTGTGAAAGCTATCGCGTTCCACTTTTAAAGGCCAAGCTTAAGCGTCCTCCAGATTTTTATGCGAAGCATATTACTAGAGCTCAACCCAGCTCCTCAGGCGCGGCGGTGTCGCCTTCAATACCACGTGACACCGTGACGTCACGACAGAGGAGAAACGGGGCTCCAACTCGCGCCGTCGCTCGCGGCGTCGCGGCGGTATATAGACAAGAACGGCACCGAGAGCGGCGCTGCTGCGCCGGCGTTGAGAGCGCCGCATGCGAAGCAAAATTCTATTAGCGGGTGGTACCCCTCTCCCATCTCTCGTTCGCGCCGCCTTGATTGCCTCCTGCACTGCGCGTGTTTGGGCACGTTTCGTTCCGCGCGCGGTGTGTGCGCGTGGACATTTCCTTCGAAGGGCGGTGTACAGTTTGTTTCACATTTAGGGGAAAACTCGAAGCGCATTGCATCGCGATGCGGTGAGCGCTTGAGTCACGCGGCGGCGGCAGCTCGCGCAGATGCTCGAGGGGCGGGATCTTGAACGGCGTCGTCTGCTACGGCGGCGCGCGCTGGCCGCATTGTCGAGAAACGTTCTACTGTCAGGTGCAGGGCGCCGATCACATCGTTACTGCGTGAAATGAGCCGGTATTCTTTGCTAAGCGTTGCGCGACGCCCACTGATACGCCTCGAATGTAAGTTCATCGCTGCATGGCAGTCATAGACGGCGTACTGATTCCATACATTCTTGACGGCCCGTTTCTGGAAGGCGACTATATATTCTAACGTGATAGGACGCCGATCCACACTGCTCGTGCTGTGCAAGAACTGCTAGAAGAGCGCGCAGTCACTCTCTTGGAGCGGCCGCCTCAATCCCCGGGCGCCAACATCATTTAAAATGTCTGGGGCTCGTTGAAAGTATCGCTGGCGCAACATCCCCTCTATCAGTCGCCCGAGGATAGGCTTCGATCCACCATCGTCAGCGACTGAGACGTGCAGCGAATGAACACATCCCTGATCAAGTCATTCTACACTTCACTGCCTTCCAGGATGAGCGCTGTCATCGCTGCCGCTGGGGACTGACGAGATACTAACTGAAGTTCCGAGCGTGACGTGTCAAATTCCCCACCGGCGGGCAGGGTCTGTCTGGTGTAGCGAATGATTGTCGAGAAAAATCACTTCCAGCTCATTGTCTGAACCTAAAACGTTCATTTAATCGTGTCCGTTTGTTTCACCGTGTTCGACTCCCATTGTTGAGTGCTTTGTTTTCCTTTCGAGTCAAACAAAGACTGAGCACGTTGCGCGCACATCTTGGTGCGTTTTGTCGCTGCTCATTACGGTAGCACACACAGTGAAGAAATATACGTGCACACGCTCAGTACTCCGGCCTTTCGAAAGAACAAATGAACCATGCTGTCAAAAGAAGTTTGTGGAACTCCATTATCGCCAATGAAGGATCAGAGTGTGGCGACGCACAACGTTTAGTAAAGAATATCAGCTCAGTTCCCGCAGTACCGATGAAATCGGTGCACTGCCCCTGACAGTACCACGCTTCCCGAAAATGCGGCCAGCGCGCGCCGCCGTAGCAGACGACGCAGATCACGACACTGCCCCTCAAGCGTGTGCGCCTGCTCGAGCTGCTGCCGCCGCACGACTCCATTGCTTGCCGCATCGCGACGCAATACGTTCCGAGTTTTCCCCTTAGTGTGAAACAAACTGCACACGCTATATTTGCCTTTAAGAAGATCGGTACGCTTGACGATTATTTTTATGGCTGCAATGCGGCGAAACGGCAGCGTCTGCTTAACCATGTAAGGGACTCTGAGCAGGTAATTGGAAACGACATCGTATGTGCCGCCGGAAAAATCGTCAGCACATACGATGCGGCACATACATACGGCACCTACGAGCTAAAGTCATATTTGCAGTTTCTCACATTATGTTTGCTACAAATCCGTGTTGTCTCTGATGGCAACGACTTCTATCGACACTGTGCGGAAATAAACAAGATATATCGCTGCATAGCACAAGTACGACATGCGCACACAACTTTAACTAGTACGTCCCCTACAATATGGAATAGAGGCGGCAATGTAGACAGCTTGGTCATTTTTTAGCAGTACTCAAGAGACGGAACTTGAAAGTATTATAATCATTCCTGCTTCAGCAATGCCGGCGCGACCAAGACGCGGGTGTGTATCGTCCAGTAACCCGATCGATCGGTGCAGTGGTGAAGCGGGAATGAACTCCGGTCATGTTCAATGCATCATGCACATATTCAATTTCTCGGCACGCGTGAACTTCGGCCACTGCTAGCGCATACAACAGACGTGGTTTCCATTCTTAGACAGCGCACACACAAACGAAACACGAGAAAGAAGGCAGGACAAGCGCTCGTTAAAATTAGTTTTTATATGAATAAAAGGATTATGTACCGAGTCATTATTAATTTCACGTGGGTTACATATAGAAACCGCCATACACTCAGGAGTGATCAATGAACGAGCTCGCTTCGTTTGCCAGATGTTTACTTCGCTCGGCGCACCGCAGTAATCCATGTCTGCCGTCTGCTTCTTTCGTACCATTTTCTTGTGAATCGGCAGAATTTCGCTGGTGGCATCAACCTTTTCATGTTTACATTGCTGTCGTGACAGTTAACAACACAATAATAATTTCCGGTCATCCGAAGAGGCGCCGTCGCAAACAAGAGACGTTTCGCGCGCAGCGCGAACTGAACGCGGGCGCGACCGCGAAGGGAGGCGACGGCGGAAACCTACACCCGTTGGAGATGAAATCGCTCCGCCAGGGGAGAAACGAGCGCTGGCGTCTAGGATGAAGCATGGCGTGCGGTCGTCTATAAGCAGCTGCGCTTGCCTCTGCTAGACACTCACGAGGTGAGATGCCTCCTGGAGACAGAGCTGCTCGTTGGAATGAGAAGCGAAGGTTGCGGCGTGCTACAGAGACTGTCTCTAGGTGGCTTTGCTACGGCGCAGCGACTACGCGCCCCGCATCGGACGCGGTGAGCGTCGAGCAACGCAGCGTTCCGCGCGACAACGAAATGTGCGCCTGAGCAAGCGCCGCACGCCTGAGCCGACGACACCGGCTTTTCTGCGACACGAGCTCCTTAACGCTGTCGCGTTAAAATAAAGGCTAGTATGCTTCGCATCCTGGACTTAACCTTAGCTAAGCCACAGCCATTTTTTGACATTGGCCTCATCGTGGCCGCCATGTTTTAGTACTAGCGCGTCGAGAGACTGTTTAAAGTTGCGTTCACAACATCAAAAAAAAAATGGCTTTGGCTCAGCTAAGGTTAAGCCCAGGATGCGAAGCATACTAGCCTTTATTTCAGTTGTTGAACCACTGTTTAGCCTGGTGAACTGCTGTTGCTTGGCTATATTTGGTTCGGCTAGACGAAGAAACAACTCATGCGTTACTCTGCTTCGCCTTCAAGAGTGGAACGCGACAGCGTTCCCGTCGACCCGCCAAGGGTTGTAAGACAATGGGCTACGGCGCAGCGACTACGCGCCCCGCATTGGACGCGGTGAGCGTTGAGCAACGCAGCGTTCGGCGCGGCAACGAAATGTGCGCCTGAGCAAGCGACGCACGCCTGAGCCTTAGAAACAGCTCGTTTCTAAGGCAACACCGCATTCACTAAAGGCGCTTTTGTAGAAATAAAGAAAAAAAAATAAAGGCGCTTTTGTACCGCTTTGAAGCATCGTACTCGTGGCTCAGTGGTAGCGTCTCCGTCTCACACTCCGGAGACCCTGGTTCGATTCCCACCCAGCCCATCTTGCAAGAGTTGAGCCAAAGTCACCTAGAAAATCAGTCTCTGTAGCACGCCGCAACCTTCGCTTCTCATTCCAACGAGCAGCTCTGTCTCCAGGAGGCATCTCGCCTCGTGAGTGTCTAGCAGAGGCAAGCGCAGCTGCTTATATACCCGCCGCGACGCCGCGAGCGACGGCGCGAGTTGGAGCCCCGTTTCTCCTCTGTCGTGACGTCATGGTGTCACGTGGTATTGAAGGCGACACCGCCGCGCCTGAGGAGCTGGGTTGAGCTCTCGTAATATGCTTCGCATAAAAAAAAAAGACGCGCGCGGCTTGTCGCAAGCGATGGAGCGCGTTGCGCGGGAACAGGTGTACGGCAGCATCGTCGCCTTTTGTACACAGGGTGTTTCAGCGAACACTTTCAAAAAAAATTTAAAATTTTTATGTGGCAGACAGCTCAATCATAGTGCACGAGGTGGTCTACTCGAAGCGGTGAACACTACTTGCCGTAACAATTGAAGTGAATAATCGACCAATCAACAAAAATCACTAATCAAGTTTTTAACTAGTTAACTTATGGCCCACATTGCAATTTACAAATTCTAATCGTGGAGTTGGAGTTGGAGTTTATTTCCCCACAGTGATTCAATGTTTACATATTCATACATGAGGCAAAGATACAATGTGTGGTGTGGAATGCGGGAAAAAAGCTGCGACATAAGCACAGCTTGACTGGCCCCACATCCCAGCAATACAAGCTAGAAAAGTGACAGCATTCGTAGTCATGGAAACAAGTAAATAGGCACATAAATACATAGTGAAATTGGTACAATAAGGAAATATAGTTATACAAAAACGAAAAACGCATAAGAATTCGCACTCCTCGAGAAGACAAAAAAATCGTAAAAATGCAGCATCTCATGCCACATTTCTTGCACCAAGAAAACACATCAAGAAGTACATCATGTCAGTAAAAACGTAATAGTTCGCAAGGTGGATCCACTTGGAACGAGTTCTCAGGACGACACCAGTTTCGAGATAGTAAACTCCCGAACTTTGCGGAGCAATGCTTTGCAGTTCCAGTTAATTGTGTGCTTAAATGCATAAGGCAACGTTTTGATAAGAAAGTAACTGGAACGCCAATGCGTTTCTACGCAAAGTTCGGGCATGATTATCTCGAAACTGGCGTCGTCCTCAGAATTAGTTCCAAGTGGATCCGCCTTGCGAACTCCATGGCTGGAATTTGTAAATTACAATATGGGCCGTAACGTAATTAGTGAGAAACTTAATTCGTGATTTTCTGTTAATTAGATGATTATGCATTTCAAATTTTTTTGCAAGTATCCGCCTCTTCGAGTAGACCAGCTCATGAACCAGAATGTGATATCTGCCACAGACAACCTTTAAATAGTTCTGAAAGTGTTCGTTGAAACACCTTGTTTATCATAACCTCGTTGCATAGATTTTGTGACCATTATCACGTCTGATACCTCACGTGTCATTCACATAGCCTTATCATAAGAAGCCAACAAACAAATACACCAAGGACAACACAGGAGAAATTAGTTCTTACTTATTGTATTAAAGAAATTATAAACTTTTATAATTTCTTTAATACAGTTAGTAAGTAGAAGTAATTTCCCCTGTGTTGTCCTTGGTGTCTTTGTTTGCTGGCTTCTTATGATAAGATTAACAAAAAATCGGGCCACTCGGTTAACCCCCTCTCTTCTCGTACATCACATAGCCTTAGTGCATATATATTTTGAGCACTTTACATGTTTTTTCAAGCCTCTATACATTGGTGTTACATCTACCCTTCAAAATTCACAGTTCATGCACCATTGACAGTATTGTGCCACGCTACACACCTACCATCGTTTCCGTCTCCATTTTTTTTGTCGTTTCCCTACTTTTCTTCCACCAATCCTCCAATCGCCTCTTACTAATGCCTATTGCGGACATGTTTGCTTTACCACTGCTCCCGCTGAACCCAAGGGCTTCAAGGAGGCCAGTGGTGCCTAAATGGACCGCTGGTAAACGTCTTAACATTCTAATAAAACATGCTCCATCGTTTCCCTAGCTTTACTGCAGCAAGAACATGCTTATTCTTCCTACTTATATCTCGCTTTATGTAGGTGCGTGTTCTAAGGCATCCCGATCTCGCTTCGAAAAGTAATGAGCTTCCCTTCGCAAAACACGTGAAGAACGCCCTCTCTCGGCGTCACTTATCGCATTCGCAGTGATTCAAGCCGAGAACGAATCTGTCCCGTGCTTGCTGCCACGGCAAAATACGCCCGCAAATGTAGCCATGACAATCGATGCTGGCGCTTTTTGCCGTCTGAGACATGCAGCACTAGTTTTTTTTTTCGCTATAGTGTGGACGTACCTTAAAGAAAAAGGTGACAGCGCGCGACAGGCGTGCACGTTTTACGCCGGGGGACAATGGGATAACAGCGATGATCCGCTGAAAAAAAAGGTAATAATAAATAAAAAAGGTAAAAAAAAGGTATGTACGAAAACATCGTACGCGTGATAGTAAGGTGCACTGACGTCATCGCGGCCACCATGGTTTGATTTGAATTATGGGACTTTACGTGTCAAAACACCGATTTGGTTATGAGGCACGCTGTAGTGGGTAGGGCTGCGGATCAATTTTGACCACCAGTTGATCTTCTTTCAACGTGTCTCAATGCACGGGACTAGGGCGTTTTCACATTTGCCCCCATCGAAATGCGGCCGCCGTGGCCAGGTTCCTGATCCCGCAACCTCCTGCTTAGCAGCGCAATACGATGGCAGCTAATCCACCGCCGAGGGTCGCCATATTTGGGTACTATCAGGTTGAAAAGCTGCGTCTGTGACGTCCCGTGAAAACTATCTAAAAATATTATATATAAACGAACTAATTACACAGAATTTGTTGCGTGAGCCTCGTGCTGCCCTAATAGAAAAGCTTACCTCGTACGAGGTGAAGAGGTACTCGTGTCGGAAGCGGTTCGGGCCTTAAATTTTCCTCTAGTGGCAATCCAGATAACGCGCGATCGATATCAAGAGTTGCCGCTTCAACAGAAGGCGGAAAGCTATACAAAGGCAGCAGGTTAAGTATCCACTGGCAATTAGCATTGACAAATTCAGGTATCGCTTACTGACTCGTTATTTGGCCTTTCCTAGCTAGTATCAGGTGAGTAATAAAAACGCCAGTAGCGATAGGTTCAGGTACGCCGCTTAGTACAGGGCGCCGTACCGCTTATCGCCAAGGTCATCTCCGGCCATCTAGAACCGTAATCAGCTCGCAAAGGGCAGTGTGCTGGTATCAGGCTTTTATACCATTATCGAGGCCAAGCGCGCTGTGCAAAGCCCATCGAGATTATTCGTATGAGTGAAGGGGGGGAGAGGGAGGTGCGGGTCGGGGCGGGGGGTGAGAACGTGGCGTCTACTGCAGCAGATTATCGCTATAATCGCTGACGTTATCGTTAACCCGTTGACACCTGGTGAGGAGGCGGGCACTACCGACATGTACTATAGATAACGCACACACCTGTGCCCACACCAGGAAGACGTGCCATCTACGTAAGAAAGGTGTAGGGTTGGGTTTGTTGGTAAAACATGCTTTAAAGGCTGAAAAAAAAATACAGCGCAAAGACAGCAGAAGGGGCAGAAGAGTGAACGAGCGCTCTCTTCTGTATTCTGTCCCCTCTGCTGTCTTTGCGCTGTGTTTCAAACTTGAAACTATCTACGTAGCCCGACGTCACCATCAAGACTCACGTGCTCGCGATATACGCATGTCATGCGCCACAGACGTCCAGCTTTAGATGGCGGGGGCATATAAACGATGTCTTCTCATCTACGAAAGTACCACGTGATATGAAACCCCGAAGTAAACTGTAGGAGATCTTGGTCTCACTGATCAGGCGTCCGCGACTTACGTCGCGCGTATCACGCACTCCGTAGCTGCTTGTAACGTTGCGACGTCATCAAAACATCGTGACGTCAGCGTTTCGCAATGCCGCCACGACACACAGCCAGACTACATATCATACTGACCGCACGGGCGTCTTCATTTGCGTCTTCATAAACGACACGGGCGTCTTCATTTGCGGTCAATATGATATGCAGTAAAAACCAACTATAGGCCAAACCGAAGTTCTTCTCACACAGCCAGATGGCGGCGTCTCCCAAGACCTCGACGGACAGCCGCTTCCACTGCAACCAGCGTGACGCGTTTCTCGTGAGCTTCGGCTTCTGCCTGGGCGTCTCCGGCTTCTGGCGCTTTCCCGCACTGATGGCCGAGCATGGAGGTGAGAGCGTCGCACAGTAAAAAAAGAAAACCTCTGACCTTCCAGTGCATCACTAGATTTTATTGCGAAGCAATACTACTTTAGGTCGCACTTCAGCCCGTTCCGTGGCGAGGCGGTAGTAGGCACCATTGGCCTTTAGCGTGACCTCGCTGCGTGACGTCACACCACGTGACCTAGAGTGACGTCACACCAGCTGTGCAAAAACGGGGGCCCCATCTCACGCCGTCGCGAGGCGAGGCGGTAGCCACCAATGGCGGCCTAACTCCCGCTTCTCTCACCAGGGGCGCTACGGTCGGTGTGACGTCACAACAGCTGTGTAAAAACGGGGCCCCATCTTACGCCGTCGCGAGGCGAGGCGGTAGCCACCAATGGCGGCCTAACTCCCGCTTCTCTCACCAGGGGCGCTACGGTCGGTGTGACGTCACACCAGCTGTGCAAAAACGGAGGCCCCATCTCACGCCGTCGCGAGGCGAGGCGGTAGCCATCAACGGCGGCCTAACTCCCGCTTCTCTCACCAGGGGCGCTACGGTCGGTGTGACGTCACAACAGCTGTGTAAAAACGGGGCCCCATCTCACGCCGTCGCGAGGCGAGGCGGTAGCCACCAATGGCGGCCTAACTCCCGCTCCTCTCACCAGGGGCGCTACGGTCACACTATTGCTTCGCAATCACCAGGCTTAACCAAGCTAAGGCACGGCCGTTTTGTTCATAAGTGATTGAGAAACAGGGATTTGTTATCACTTGAAAAAAGAAATAAATAACAAATAACTGCATCAGATACTAGGTGACCCGGGCATCAACTGTCGTCCCTGTTAGATGCCTCCTTATCACGATCACAACAGCCCCGGAGAACGTTATCTTGTCCCTCATATGAAATTAGGGAAAGGAGGGCGGGGAGGGGGATACTTGGACAGTACCTATTGCAGTGCGCGTTACAGTCGAGTAATTGCGGTATCACATACACTCTTAAGCAAAACTACACCCTTCTGCCACACAACAGTAATCGTCATCTGCCTTGTCCGCATTTCCTTTCTTTAACGCGGCGAGCCCAAATACTTCCACGTCACGAACGGCATGCCCGTTATCAGCAAGACAGAGCATTCTCGACAGGAAAGTAGCGAGCGCAGCGTTTTCAAGGAAGCAAACGCAAGCAAGACAGATGACGATTATTGTTGTGGGGCAAATATACACCCCATGGGATGTACACCCGGCCACAAGATATTACGGACCATGAAATGTGAGAAAAAGCTGAATATCTCCGCAACCTCGCAACGCAGCCTGGTATTTGCATTTCAGGCCTCGACTATAATATGCTAACAACATTATCTTATACAGTTTTACTGGCTATTGTCACAGGTTGCTTTGTAATTAAACGTTTTCTGAGATCACGTGGTCCGTAAACTTCCGTGGCCGGGTGTACATTTGTTTAAGAGTGTACGTACAACCGATTGCCGTATACACAGGCAACTAGAGTAATTTATCACTCGTATAGTAGTCAAACTCTGCTTAATTATATTTGTTACTTTCGACATTAAGCTCTGCCCTCATATAATTCTTCACGCGATGGACGGTGACTTTCTGCATTTCTGTAGTAACGTCTACGAGTGTGCTCGAGCTAAGCTCGGCGAACAGTTTCCTCGAAGCGCGATCAACCGGTTGACCCCGTGCCGCCGCAGCGTCCTTCCTGCTGGCGTGCATGGTGATCTACGTGCTGATGGCCCAGCCCGTGTTCTACCTGGAGCTGGCGATGGGCCAGTTCGTCGGCTCCGGCGTCACCAGGCTCAACAAATGCTTCCCCCTGCTCAATGGCAAGTGCCATTAGGGAGGCTCGTATAGACCCTTTTCATGCTTACAAACATAGTTCCCAGAAGACTTCCGGTTAAGCAGTCCAGAGAAACGTAAGTTACAATAGCCTAAAAATTTATAGAACCTCACATCTGGCACCAGTTTTGTTGCAGTGTAAGAGCGTTTGACGAGTGAATTGCGGTGTTAAATGCAACAAAAAACGCGTATACATGAGCTCGACATACGGCGCACGTTTTTTTATATTTGAAAACATTAAAAATATGTGCCTACATTATACTATGCGGCAAAATACTTTTTTTTTTCTTGGCTAACTGAACTTTCGAAAATGACTGAACGGAAGTTCTGTGGGGTCATGCACGCACTGCTGCCACACCGCGGATGAGGCTGCTCAAGAGTGACGTCAACAAATGCTTCCCCCTGCTCAATGGCAAGTGTCACTAGGGAGGCTCGTATACGCGCGAGGCCGCTCAGGCGTGACGTCACGAACACGCGACGGCGAGTGAATTCTTCTCGTACCCGTAATTGAGCCTGTAAACGATGTGCAATGATTTCGACCACGTTTGGGTTACATTGCGTTATCACGTGTGCTTCTACTTTGGGCTCGTAACCAAACGCACTTGTGTGTACATCGCGTATCTTTTAGCCACTTCCATGCGTCGTTATAAAGTCGTGTAGAAAATTCAATTGTACGAGAATGATTAAGAGCATCTGTATGCCTCATTTATCAAAAGAAACGTTTCTATACCTCGTAATTCGTATCTTGTAGCCACTTCCATGCGACGTTATAAAGTCGTGTAGAAAATTTAGTTGTACGAGTATGATTAGGAGTATCTGTATGACTTACTTATCAAAGTAAACGTTTCTGTACCTCGTAATTCTTTATAAAAAAAGTTGCTATTTCGTGCACACTATGGTGAGCTCGCGCACGCTAATCGCACGCCAAGTTTTCTGTTAAGACACCTCCAAAGCGGTGGAAGTCCGCCTGTATTGGCACAAAGAAATGCACGACCAGTGGCGGGATCGACCCTTCAGCTTAGCTCGTTCCACGAAACCAATGACTGCGGGATCCTTCAGACGGATTCGAGAACGTTGTACAAGTTCGAACTCTCGTTGTTCACGCCTCCGCCTGTTTCTGTACGGCAGCAGGCATCGGCTACGTGACCGTGTGGTACTGCTTCCTGCTCGCCTCCTGCCACTCCTTGCGAGTCACCTACGCGGTGTTCTTCCTGCTCTACGGAAGCGCGCAGAGCGTCCCGTGGTCCAACTGCAGGGACAGCTGGAGTACGGACTGCTTCACCCCGGGCACCGAATTCGTACGTGGCTCTCGCCCCGCCCCTCCTGACCGTGCGTAAGCCGAAAAGCTCGAGCGGCTGACAGCGGAAGTTGAAAAGCTTGCGGAATCGGGTCGAGGCAGCATTGGAACAGGGATCCGGCGCACAAATCACGGACAAATCAATCAATCAATCAATCAATCAATCAATCAATCAATCAATCAATCAATCAATCAATCAATCAATCAATCAATCAATCAATCAATCAATCAATCAATCAATCAATCAATCAATCAATCAATCAATCAATCAATCAATCAATCAATCAAATATTTAATATTAATTAATCTATCAGATTTAGGAATTCAGTCAACAAACAGACCAATGTATGTGACAACTATTTGTCAATCGGCCAATCAAGCCAGCTGAAGAAAAACGTTTAGAATTATTCAATCAAACAACTAATCTATAAAAATCAATCACGCACTCACAGATTCAATCAGTGTACCGGTCAATAGTAGAGTGAGCGACAATTCAGTCAATCAGTCAGTCAAGGCAGCTGAACCGGAACATTCAAAATAAAGGAATGAATGAATCAGTCAATTAATGAAAGAATCAGCCAGTCAACCGCACACAAATTCAATTAACTCAATGAATCGGTCAGGAAATCAATCGACCAACTATGCTTTCAGTCGACAGCTAGACTGGATCATTAGGAATGAAAGAGTCAATAAACTAATGACCAAGCAATTACACATTCATTGAAAAAATTATTAAATCAGTCATTCAACAAATAAACCTTTCGATGAATTACTCAATCAGCACTCCTCCCCCTCCCCTCCCCCTTCCTCAGTCATTAGTTAAGGCAAAAAAAGAAATCAATCTTAAGTTGCAAAAGACCAAGGATTTCTTTTTTCGCGTTCACCTGCCCAATTTGTTAAGAACTAACCCACGAAAATTTTGGTCTTCTATTTTACCTCGCGATGCTTCATCCACTTCTTTCAGAATAGATAATGACGTCATCAACGACCTGGCGGTGATAACCGACGCTTTCAACAGGTATTTCCAGTCCGTGTTTGTTTCCGATAACAACTTTATCCCGACACTTACCAACATGGTTTCTTCTGAAGCAATCAGTGACGTTGAGATAAACTGCGAAGGCATCCTCAACCTTATATTAAACCTGGATGTTAAGAAATGCACCGGTCCGGACGGGATACACAACGCGTTCCTTGTACGTTATTCGTTGTGGTCATCAAAATATCTGTCCGTCATATTCAGAAAGTCCCTATCATCCTCTACTGTACCTTCTTCATGGAAGTTAGCCAAAGTGCTCCCTCTTTATAAATCTGGAGATAAGCAATGTTTGTCGAACTACAGGCCAATTTCACTGACGTCACAATCATGCAAAATGCTGGAACACGTCATTCATAAGCACATCACGCGCTTTTCGGAATCAAATAACTTACTGTCTAACATGCAACATGGGTTTAGGCGCGGTTTTAGCATGTTAACGCAGCTAGCTGGGTTCACGCATGACATTTCATTTAACCTTGATGTAGGCAACCAGGTTGATGCATTTTTGTAGATTTCTCGAAGGCATCATTTGACACCGTTTTACATTTTGAACTTATTGCTAAACTTAATGCTGTACTGAATAATCCTCATTTAGTTAACTGGATTTTAAGCTTTCTCTCATTTCGTTCCAAGTTCGTCTCTTACAGTTCGACTGACTCCGCTACTGTTGATGGGACATCAGGTGTGCCCAAGGCTCTGTCCTAGGGCCGCTTCTTTTTTTATTATATATAAACGATTTGCCACTTCACTGCTCTTCTAACAACCGTCTTTATGCTGATGACTGCGTTCTATATGAAGTGGTTAACTCTTCTAATGATCGTTATCGCCTTCAAGAGTCGTTTCCTAGGTTTTGCGATTGGTGTAACACTTGCCAAATGAACAATACTTTCAATAAAACCGTTCTTATGTCTTTCTGCGACAAATCTTCTCCCTCCCTTTTTAGTTACTCGTTCAATGGCCGTGCTGTAGATAAGGTTTCTGAGTATAACTATCTTCGTGTCATTTTCACGCATAACATGTCATGGTCTAAACACATTGATTACATATGCAGTAAAGCACTAAAAAAATTAGGTTACTTGAGGCGAACGCTAACCTGATCTCCTAAAGACACAAAGTTACTAATGTATAAATCTCTAATCCGCACTGTTCTTGATTATGCATCTGTAGTTTGGAGCCCGCATAAGCAGTTAGAGATTAATAAGCTCGAAGCAATACAGAAAAAAGCTGTGCGATTTATATGTCATCGTTACGATCGCGACTATTCGCCCTCTTAAACACTTTCTTCCTTGAACCTAAACAAGCTCTCTTCTCGTCGCCGCGTCGAATCATTAAAATTCTTGCATTGCATTGTCAATTCTTTGGTTAGGCTCTCAAATGATAATTACATTAACTTCGCACCAGGATCATCAACGAGAAGACATCATGCCCTAAACTTGATACCCTACTACGCACGTAATAACATGTTCAAATTCAGCTTTTTTCCCCGCTCAATCGAAAACTGGAATTCATTACCTGGGACCATTCGCTCATGCTCATCCCGAATTTTCGCAACCGCCATCCTTGATGCATAATCGTGCTCACCCATGCCCGGCAGCATTTGTATATAACTTCTGTATTTTTGTTTCATCAGTGCTCTTTTCTAAAAGTGTTCACATGTGTTTACCGCTGTATACTCCAATGCACTTTCTGTACCTTTACTCAACCTACTCCTGCTATAGCGTAAATTGCGCTGCAGTATGTATAAATAAATAAATAAATAAATTCAAGTCAGCTGGGCACAAATACAGAAAGTTTTTCATTTGTAAGTCCTTTCTGGCATTGGCTAGCACCATTCGCTAATGATACGTCTAGCATTAGGATTGCGGAAAAATGCTCTTAGAGACAATTTTAGCGTAAGACGTTTCTAAGAAAATAAGCTTTGAATAGGAGCATTCAAAATGAATCAATGAATCAACCAATCACTCACAAATCGAATGAAGAAATAAACAATAATTTGACTGATCAATTACTCAATGAGTCAGCCAAGTGCCTGATCGATCACTTCGTTAACCTGAAAGGCCAA
The DNA here is from genome assembly GCF_038994185.2 of Dermacentor albipictus. Classification (NCBI taxonomy): domain Eukaryota; kingdom Metazoa; phylum Arthropoda; class Arachnida; order Ixodida; family Ixodidae; genus Dermacentor; species Dermacentor albipictus. Next base: position 25,850,373 of record NC_091826.1, read on the forward strand.
TAGCGAATTTTAGTCTGCTGATATGCGTTTGATTGTTTACGGGATACCGCCGTACCGAAGGCATAGACGGCAAGCAGCAGTGCGCTGGTAGCGACATCACGGGACCTTTTAACAGGAGAAGACGGAATCGTTAATTTTATGGTGATGATATTCTACTCAACTTCACGAATGAAAGCGTTCACAGTAACATAGTCATTACTTGTCACACCCTCCTCTTGACGGCTCATGCAAGACAAAAATGTTTCAAACGCGCGTTCTTGTTACGCACAGCGTCACACGACGTCGAGATCAGTGCCGTTACTCCGTTCGGCGTGTCCGGTTTTTGTGTAACCAATTATATGTGCAACCGAGAAGCCTTAAAAACTGTTTTTTTTTGTGTTGCATGAGTCAGAAAAAAAACACAAATGCCAGGTACAGTGCCAGGCTAAAGCTACCGACAACCTGTAAAGCAGTGATTTGGGCTTGTTGGTAAGACATCGTGAGGTTTATAGCACGTGAAAAAAAGACAGGGACGAAAGTGAGACGTGACAAACACACACACGCGCTCTAAACCTCACGATACCGACAACCGTATGCCAGATCGCTGACGTGCTCTCTTGAGCGTTATTTGCATACATCTCCTCGGTATGCAGCTTCGTTGCAAGTACGTACAGCAGCTCGTCCAGCCTGCCGTCAACGAGAGCGAGGCGCTGGCGCAGCCGAGTGGCACGTACTGCATCAACGCATCACGGACACCGCCGGAGGCCTACTTCACGTACGAGGACATTCGCGTCTACTCTCGAAATCGCGGGAAATTTCTCCGCCGAAGGGAGAGACAAAGTGACGACGCGTTTCGCTCCGCGATCGAAGGGGTAGGACGCATAATGGACGCGCGTTACGAAATCGGCGTATTTTAACGCGATATCGTTAAGGCCCCGTGTCGCAGAAGATCCGGTGTCGGCGTCGGCGGAGTTGTCCGTGAGCGAAAACTTCCGTACGTATTTAGGTATATGGATATTCCAGGCCTTGCTACGTGACGCGCGATATCTGCGCGTTACATTACCACATCTTTTTATCACTAAGGTTGCTCCTACCTCGTTTTGCATTATTGAAGTTATTGCTCGGAATTTTTTAGAATAACTGCCTACAAACAAATGTCATGAAACAAAACACCGGCAGCGCATACCTTTATGTCGTCTTCTCAAAATTATATATTAGAAGTGCGAAACAATAACAGAAACCTGAAAAAGGTGTAATTCTTTTTGCGCGGCTTTGCACTACTTCCGGGATCTGACCACGCTAGAGGCCGGGTTTCTATCAGAAAGGTCGCCTTCGTACATAGCGTTCGCCGCCAGCGTTTCCCAGTCAACATTACGGTTACATAAGCTGCGATTGCCTGGAAGCGTGAGATGCAGACAGAGATCTTTGAATGCTATCGCGTTCCACTCATAAAGGCGAAGCTTAAGCATCCTCCAAGTTTTTAGTTAGTACGCTGTGCAGTATCTATCTATCTATCTATCTAATCTATCTATCTATCTATCTATCTATCTATCTATCTATCTATCTATCTATCTATCTATCTATCTATCTATCTATCTATCTATCTATCTATCTATCTATCTATCTATCTATCTATCTATCTATCTATCTATCTATCTATCTATCTATCTATCTATCTATCTATCTATCTATCTATCTATCTATCTATCTATCTATCTATCTATCTATCTATCTATCTATCTATCTATCCATCTATCCATCTATCCATCTATCTATCTATCTATCTATCTATCTATCTATCTATCTATCTATCTATCTATCTATCTATCTATCTATCTATCTATCTATCTATCTATCTATCTATCTATCTATCTATCTATCTATCTATCTATCTATCTATCTATCTATCTATCTATCTATCTATCTATCTATCTATCTATCTATCTATCTATCTATCTATCTATCTAGCTAGCTAGCTAGCTAGCTAGCTAGCTCACTTCTTTATTTACAAGAATACTGCAGTCCTAAAAAGGGTCCACACAAGAAGGCCATATTGTAGCACAAATAACAATAACATTGAAACTAGACAACCACAATGAACTAGTTATATAAAGCTGAACACGCTAACCAAAAAAAAAATTGTCAGTTTCGCCATAGAGGCGAAGAATTGATTGCGATAGCGAATTATTAGACATCCATGCGAAGAAAGGTTAGTCGTTTTCAAGCTACATAAACTGCTGTAAACATTCGCTTAGACAATAAATACAAGCCTGTTTTCGCGCGAGCACAGGCAAACGCTAACACATCTCGTTCGACGATCGCGAACAGTCGCTGTCAGAACGCTGGCGTGACGAAAAAGTGGCAGCAGCGGCGAGCGGATTCCGTTTCGCGCTGCCCCTGGCTCCAACGTCAAAGAAGTGCGCGAGAGCACAGCGCACACGACGCCATCAGGTATAACCAGCTCCATGGCTATAGCCTTCGAACCCAGCGCAGATTGCCTCCAAGATAGGATTCGTGCGCCCGAGTTCAGCTACCGCCGCTGGAGTATAGGGGAATAGATGCGCACTAACCTTCCGCCTACCTCCCCGCCCCCTGCCCACCCCCCTTCTAGCGCGCACATCTCGGCTCACTCACAACTGAGCGCTTGTTGTGAGGAAGTGCTTGTTTGCGTTTCATACTTCATGTTTGGTCGACTCCGCGCTCTAACACGAACCTAGAACTCCAGCACAAGCACTCCTGCGCAGAGTTCTACACAGACGCTTCGAAGTCTAATGCCGGGGTGTCGTATGCTGCCGTCGGCCCATCCTTCTCAGAATCCGATGTACTACATCCGGAAACAAGTATATTTACGGCCGAGGCCTACGCATTACTGTCTGCTCTGAAGCATACAAGAAAATAAAAACTCCAAAAGTCAGCGATATATACAGACTCCCTAAGTGTCGTGAAGGCCCTGATGTCACTCTATACACACAAAAATCCAGTACTTAATGAACTATATTCCGTCTTGTCTATAGCATACAGATCTGACCAGCGTATCATCATATGCTGGGTGCCTGGCCATAGGAGCATAGATGGAAACGTTCTGGTGGACGAGATGGCCACGTCAATCGCATCGCAAGCTGTTAACCCTACCGCTCAGGTGCCTGTCACAGATCTAAGGCCTTTCTTGCGAAGGAGGCTACGAGATCACTGGCAACACATGTGGGACGCGGAAACGGATAATAAGCTCCACCTGATAAAACCACAGTTTGGATTCTGGCCCTCGGATACAAAATCACGCCGAACAGATGTCCTATTCTGTCGTCTAAGAATAGGACACACATTTGGCACCCACAATTTTTTACTCACTGGAAATGAGCCCCCAACCTGTGGGAGGTGCGAGGAGAAGCTGACCGTCCTCCATGTCCTCCTGGAGTGTCGGAAAGCCGAATCTGACAGAAAGAAAAATTTTCCATTAGCATACCGGCAGCACATTCCCCTTCATCCTGTAATGTTACTCGGCCCAGAACCACTCTTTGACACTAAGGCAGTCCTAGACTTCCTGAAAGATGTTGTGTTACATGTAATTAGCCCTAAACGTTCATAGCGTCTCCTCTCTCCAGAGGATGCCGCTGTAATGGCTATTTCGTATAGCACATGCCTCTCGGCCCTTGCGTTTCAAGGGCTCAGGCGAGGCAGTAGTGCTCTTATACAATTTTAGCATCTCGCATATTTTATATAATGCATCAGTCTTTTTAATGCATTTTAGTGATAATAGTACATGTCATTAATCATTGCCATAATTTTATTACGTGTCATTTTTATGCAATTTACACAAAATCTTTTAGGCCCCTTTACAGCCAAGCCACATTAAATTCACAGAGCCCATCAGACCATGACATATTCATTACCACTAGCATGGCGCTCTTTGGCCATACCTGGCCCTTGCGCCATTAAACCTCAAACATCATCAACACGAATTTCAGCGCTTTACTACACGCTGCCGAGCCGCAGTGCAAACAAGGCAGGTCGGTGCGCAGGGACTACGTGCTTCAGCGCAGCAGCGGCATCCACGAGATCGGCGCCATGCGGTTCGAACTGCTCGTCTTCATGACGGTCGTGTGGGTCATCGTGTTTGGCGTGTCCAGTCAGAAGCCGGACGTCGTTCACGCTGTGAGTGCCGCGTGGCGATGACAGCACAGAGACGTACAAAACAGGCTTGCCCACCGCGGTTTTGTGTGCGCGTTAACGACCACCAGGTGGCTTGCACGATTGACCCGGAGTCTTCCACTGACTATGTAGAGTAAGCCGCTGTTGTAGTTTAGGGGTCGTTGAACAGCACAGTTGTATATTTAGATATAGAGCCGAACGAGAAAAGTAAGAGAAGCATTAAGTACAGGCACCCGTTGCTTAGCAACAAACAAAAAGGAACGTATACACACGATGGAGCACTGCGATAGCTCGGCATCATAGTAGGGCCTGTTGCTCATAATGTAAGAGTTAATAATAATATTTGGGGTTTTACGTGCCAAATCCACTTTATGATTATGAGGCACGCCGTAGTGGAGGACTCCGGAAATTTAGACCACCTGGGGTTCTTTAACGTGCACCTAAATCTAAGCACACGGGTGTTTTCGCATTTCGCCCCCATCGAAATGCGGCCGCCGTGGCCGGGATTCGATCCCGCGACCTCGTGCTCAGCAGCCCAACACCATAGCCACTGAGCAACCACGGCGGGTGATGTAAGAGTTACGCGAAAACAGCAGCGAGTGCACCTCGACCGCCTCACTCGATATAAAGCTCAATGCACGTGCAACTAAAGCAAACGGCAAGCAAACATATGGTAGCTGGAGGTAAACAGCTTTGCTGCAATATCAGGGCGGCTGTAGATAAACATAACTGGTTCGCACTATAGTGGGTTACGCCAGAAAGTGATGCGCAGGCTATTTGTGTCTTCTCAAGTGAATTCCTGCTGTGCGGACAGGTCTAATAAAGAAATATTCCTTCTTAAGAATCTATCGGCCGCGAATATATTTTGGAAGTAAGCATATTGGTCTCTCTATGCTACTTGTCGTATACCACTTTTCGCGAGAGTGAACGCAGCCAAGGTTGAACATGAGGGTTGGGCCGCCTCACTGACAGGTCTACCAGGCGCTGTCCTGGGTGGCGATGCTGTGCTTCGTTCCGTTCATGGTCCATAGCACTTACCAACACTTCACCATTAGAGGACTCCTCAAGATCCTGACGCCGGATCTGGCTGTGCTGGCCAGCAGCAAGGCGAGTCCGAGTCACTTCAAATACGGAAATCCGTTTCACGACTCCATTTCTAGAATTGTAGTTATCTTCCCACGCCGGCAAACCTTTTACGTACTTTACACTGCGCCCTCATATGTCGCCGATGAGCAGGTGCTGAATGTTGTGTGTCTATTGCTATATGCAGTCAAGTATCCAAGGCCAGTTGGCAACTATGTAGCTTGAATGCTGTTACATGCCCGATTATTTTTTTCCTACTGAAAATATAAACGCACCTGGCAACCCTGCAAGCTCAGCATTGGCAGATTAAAGCACTGTTTGTTCCTGTCATGTCCTTCATCATCCAATCAATCGCTACAGTCCAAGACAACACATTTAAAACAAGATGGTGCTGCAGGAATCGGTCAAAGAGAAGTCATGCTTCTCTATTAAAGTGATTATCTGATGGCACCTTAAGAGTTGCGAGTCTTAAAGCCTGGTATAGAAAACAGTAACCAAAAAACTCAGTGCCCTTCCACTCTGTGAAGAAGGATGACCACGAATCTGTGTATGTGGGCCCCTTAATTGTGAACTGCACCTCCACCGCGGGTCGGCCCGGTATTGCACTATCTTGGGGATCGGCCCACGTATGGCGAGTGCTTAACGCTTGCTTCACTCCCGCCGTGGTCGGCCCGGCGTTTCACTATCTGCGGGATCTTTTGTCTACACACGGACACGATCCTGGGGGAACTAGCCCTAACAGCTTCGATGTAAAAAAAAAAGAAAACTGTCCTCGTTCCTGTGTATTCAAATACCAGCTCCCGAGACTTAGCTTCTGCCTAATATAGGTAAAGAAAAAAAACACGAAAATAATCGAGAAAGTTCATAGAAAATGAACATGACAAAACAATTTTTCCAGACATTTGCTGCGCTGCTTTGAACTCTGATGAATGGGGCTTAAGAAACCAAACGCAGGCCATACAATACCACCACGCTCCTGGAAAATAAGGTTTGTGCTGCCGGGAATATTGGATGGGTAGTAAAATTGTGAGCGTCGTCAATTTCGCCACCTTTTCGGCTGTCATTGGCTCGCAGAGCAACTACGCGCTTTGCGGTCAGATGAAAACGCCAGTGGAGTATAATGAGCGATGCGGCTCCGCAATTGCTTCTGGCGCATACGACCCTCAGAAGAATGGCATTCGGATCTGTTTCTGCTACTCCGTGAAATCTGTCGCTGGGCGCTGGATTTGGGCGCCATCCATTCGATAACACGGCAGAATTTGACAGTGCCCAAGGGTCCAGTCCCAGAACACTTCGGAAACGAATTGTTTGCTTGCCTTCGCGTCTTCATTCAAGAACGTGCCATCATCAAAAAGCGCCATTCTGGACCTCTAGTACTGGGTTGTCTTAACTAATCACGCGAGGGAAGGGGAATGGTTCACTTCCCGGATAGTCATAAGATCGCACCCAAGAGGGTATCATCCATGGATGTACGAACCGATTGATGGGCAAGTCGGCCGGTGTATGGATGAATCAACGGCTGACACAACACACGCGCTGATGGACGGACGGACGTGTGTGCAAGGATGAAGATATGGATGGGCATTGCGAGCATACACTTAATGAAGTTTGGTGCCACCAAGCTGTTATCCAAAACAAGCTGTCCGTGACGCGTTTCCGGCTCCGCAATTGCTTCCGGCTCACGCAGTCGCCATAAGCACGACCTTCGAGATTGCCTCATATTTGCCGGAGTGAACCGTGGCAGGGGCGTGGATTTGGACGTGATCTAGTATATATGTTCCGAGTACAAAGAGTATCTGATGAAAATGGAAACAGAGAAACGCCGACCAAAAATGAAACGGTTTAAAAAACTTCAAGACGTTTCGGCTTCCGTACGGAGGCATTGTTCACCCTGTGTCGAGGATTAAAAAAACGCACCTAAAGAGCTTGGCTTGCAAAGGATTACTGCCGTACATACATCATGCGTTTTCAATTTCTCATTCGTCTTGCACCTTGTTAGCTCTGGAGTGCGCTGTAGTAATGCGCGTATTGACGCAATGCACTGTTAATTTCAGGTGTGGCTCGACGCAGCCGAGCATTCGCTGTTTTCTCTGGGCACGTCCAGTGGCCTCGTGTTCTTTCTGGGCTCGCGGTGCAAGTACGGAAGCTGTTTCGAAAGGTACGGTGACGTCACAGTTTCGCGTTGCGTTCAAGGGGTGGAACACACCCATGCTTTGTTCTGTTCTACTTTTTCTTCTCCCGTTCGTTCTTTTGCACAATCGGCCATATGCTGTAGCCCTGTCGTGCGAATAATTTTGTTGACCCTTCGAGTGAATGTACTCTGCCGTTAGTGACATTGGCAGGCAGTCAATGTTGACCAACTCAATGACCTAGTGTCAATGACCTAGTGATGCTCGCTGCAGAACGTCATGCCCTGTCATGAACGTAGCCCTGTCATGCGAATACTTTGTTGACCCTTTGAGTGAATGTACTCTGCCGTTAGTGACATTGGCAGGCAGTCAATGTTGACCAACTCAATGACCTAGGAGTCAATGACCTAGTGATGCTCGCTGCAGAACGCGCTCGGTGGCAAGTGCATCCGAGACGAGCTGGCGGGTGCTCGTCTCGCCCCACAGCTCTGGGGAGCTATTCTGTAAGAGTCCACCTAATAGGGTACTCTCCATTTCGGCCGCTGCTGATTGGCTGGGGTCGCTCGTCTTCCTCCTCTCTCGTACAGCTACATCCAATCAGCAGCCGCCGAAATGGACAGTCCACTAGGTGGACGCTTACAGAACAGCTCCCCCTGGTTACGCTGATTTTGTCGCCAGCTCCCTGGCCCCGAGAAAACGACGATGCAGCGTGAAGGGCCTTTCATAGCGGCAAGCTCGCCGGTGAAGCATTTTCTTGAAGAGACGCCGGGTACAACAATGCTGAACGCCAAGCCTAACAGCCCCGAGCTAAAGCCTCCCCTTAACCCTGAGTGAGAATTTCGTTCGTCATAATGACACCCTATGCGACCGTAAACTGGCGGACTGTGCATTCGATCTGCTTCGGCATCAAAGTGTACCGTGGTGACGAATATTGATGCGCTCTTGTTCGGACGCGACGCCAACACGACGCTGTCGCATCGGCAGGTGCGCCGCCTGGACCATAGTAGCGGAGATGACCGCCTGCGACCTGATCGCCCTCACCACCTGCTTCTGGGTCTACAAGCCCGGAAACACCGAGCACGAGATCACGCCCGCCGTGCCATTCACTTGTGAGTCACCAAGCGCGCCATACTCTTCGCGCCGTCATCTGCGCTTCGTTTTGAGGAACACAACTTTTGCACCCGCCGCGGAGGCTCAGTGGCTATGGCGTTGTCATAGTCGGCACGAGGTCACTATAGTTCATTTCTTGGCAGCATTCAGATCAGGTCGAAATGCAGAAAGCAGGCTCGTGTACATAGATTTGCTCGCGCGCGCACGCACGCACGCACGCACGCACGCACGCACGCACGCACGCACGCACGCACGCACGCACGCACGCACGCACGCACGCGCGCACACACACACACACACACACACACACACACACACACACACACACGCACACGCACACCTAGGTGGCTCATTTTTTTTTGTAATGCGCCATACCGTCAATCCTTTTCAAAATTTACCCGGTAAGAATTTCGTAAAACCTTCCTCACATATATAAAGTATAATGCATGGGGAAATGTGTCCAAGTGTTTTAAGCATATTCTTGTCGTTCGCTTTCGCGAAAATTTACACTAATTTGATGGTGAAACTCAGCCGTGAAGTCCATTTCGAATACAGCGAGTTGATTTGGAAATGAAGGACGTAGTTTCAACCTATCGCACAATGGTACATCTTTATATCAGTGCAGAAACACATAAAGGTGTCTTTTTTACGACAGGAAACACGATTCGAATCGAACCATGGTATAAAAGCAACCGGCTTTTCACCTTGGTAACATACCAGTACGTAATAACGTCTGACTTGAAACGTCTGATCAGGATATCGAAGCCGCCTGCTACAAACCCTGCTTGTGGCATTTTCTATTCCTGACTTCGCAGTCTTAATTGTCTATATTATGGTCACAAATTATTTGAAGGCTGTTTGCAAGTCCCCTAACTACAGCCGGCTTTAAGCAGCAAACTTCGTACGGGCGGCACAAACGTTATGTCTCAATACGGTGACGAGCATTCCCTCGACGTTTAGCACGAGGCAACCCCCCCCCCCCCCCCGCCACCCTTCTCAGCACCTATCCAGAAATCGACACAGCGTTGATGCCGATTGTTGACGGGTGATTCTTATCACCCGTCACAAACAAAAGACCCCTCTACCTGGACCTCACAACTTGAACTAGTTGATGAAAAGGGCCAGCGTCGAATGTTACCGTGGAAACGACGTCGACCTCGAATTCCCAGATTGCTACGCACTTACCGTCATATGCAGGGGCGAAGTAGCAACATAGGAGGCAGAGTTCAGCGGAACTGTGTGATATCATGGGCGAGATATTGCAACCGATTCGACATTTGTGATTGGCCGCGATGCAGTCATCAGATTCCCTAGTCTAGGCGACTAAGGAAGATGACGGTATTAGAAGCGGAGACCTCGGTGCAGTGAGAGACAAGGTGCTGACGTGTTTTGATGTGAACTCAGACGTTTAATGTGCTCCTACATGGAGTGGGCTTCCGTATCTGGAGCGAGTGTAAGTAATGTAAAATAAACCCTTTTTTCTTCATTCCTGTTCCGAACCTACTCGTCGATGGGCTTTGTGGATTCCTTGCCCAAACCCCACCTCGAGCCGCAACAACGTATTACCGCAGTTTTCCCGCAAAGAGGGAAAATTAAGTAAAGTTCTGGAAAAATCAATAGACTGCGGCACCAAGTCTAGACGAAGCACGCAATCAAAGTTTATGGAGGCTTGATTATCGACGTTGGCCCTGGCGAAGACACAATCTCTTGTCGAAACGTCCACTCCCGAGACTCCACTTCCGACCACTGCTCATGATTTCAATGCTCCGCCTTCCTGTGAACCTCTGCTTTGGACTCGTGAGGCATTGTGATTTCTACAAGAATTACGAGATCGGAGAGTGAATGCCAGTACATTATTGCCCTGCACTCCCCCTTCCTACCCTCCCCACCTCCCGCCCTTCGCATCCCCATTAGAAGGCGCGCTTTATCCGGAAATAAATATGGTTCGGTTATCATGGTGCATGCCGGCACATTTCCCACCGTGTGCGTCTCCTAGTTCACGAGCCTTCCCGAGTTTAAGGCACGTTCCATGGATGCTTCTACATCTGAACCACGCACAAAGCGATTTCTTTTCGCGGACGAAAACACGTGGCTTGGCGTGCCGCACCGACATGCACTTAAGGTTTCGTGCTAGAAAGTGGGCACGGCGCGGTCACCGGTAAGGCCGCGGTTGAATTCGATCATCGATTTGTTTTGCCTTCGCGCGGTCAAAAACTGGGTCGCCTTGTCGTGGCGTGTTTTGCGCCGCTTTCAAGGTATGCTGCGGAAGTCTGCAGGCCGAATACTTGGAGGTGCAAAAGTACACGTAGCAGATTTCAGCAATAGCGCTTCAATAAGAACACCGTAGGCAACTTGCGCAGAAGTTTTCCCCAGTCGACAGCGGTGCCGGAACGCACAGTTCAACGAAGGGTTCACATCGATCGTGACATCTCCGAACGCTTATCTGGAGGCAAGAGTGTCGGAGATCTGGAAAATGTCTCGAACGCATATACTTACAAAACTATGAACCTTGAAATTCGAAGTGATTCTGTAAACATGAAAAGGCGGGGGCGGGATATAGTACGAACTTATGTTTTAACGTTTGCCCTTAGCACACACATTCAGTGGGATAAGTACGTCTTTACGATGATTTAGACGTAGCAGCACGAGCAGTAGCAAACTAGGAACAGCAGTGACTGAAAACAGACAGACTGTCTTCAGATCACCCTGCGTTGTTGAAGCTAAGCTTGTATTGCCTCACAAGTGGCGTTGTAGTGGCCACGTAAAAACCCAGTTGCTCCCAGAGCAGAGCAGCTGCGGGAAGAGATGGTTTGATGAGTGAAACGACAGAAAGCTGAAGTAGTTGGCAAGGATTCATAATGCAAAAAAAAGGAGCAAGGCGTGGAGACACGCATACGAGAGAAGAGAAGTGGACAACACGAACGCCGACTATCAACTGAAGGAGGCAGATGAGTTTTGTGTCTTCTTTCTCTTTTCGCCTCAGTGCTTCCTTCAGATGATAGTCGGCGGTCGTGTTGTCCACTTCTCTCGTGAGCGTGTCTGCACGCCTTGCCCCTTTTTTGCATTATGATGAGTGGACAGCTGCGCCGGCGCCGAAGCGTGAGCCATTAGCAAAGATTCCGCAACCAATCAAAACCCACTTAATTAAAAATTGCAAGAGTGTGCATGTGGAGTTGAGCTTCAATACCATGTGTCAGCCGCGACTACGGGCCTCGTGTGCTAAGGCGGCACATTTGCGTTAAAAACACACGACCGTAAAATATGGCAGCCTGCTCAGGGGGTGATTGATAGAGTTCGCGCGACCGACCGTTACTGGCGACCACAGAGCTATTCACGGCGACCGATGTTCACACCGACGAACGCTACGTGCCTGTCGCCACACGCAAGTGGTGCTTTTCACGCTTGCTAGCACTGCTCTGGCTACGTAAAATAATAATCGGCGTATTTCGAAGTCCTGCTTATGCGCAGCTGGTTCGTTCGGCAGCTTTAATTGAGGCTCTTGAAAAATTAGTCAGTGAGATACTTCAAGATGTCGGTCATTTTCGGCCAAAGCGAGGATTTGCAACCGTCGCTTCGGTTGAACTCGGTTCCGCGACGTTTGCGACTCGCGAGGTGTGGATGTTGCATTTTACTCGGTTTGCATGGTGACATGTTTGCAACCGGTTTTTATCCCGAGTAGTTCGACTTACACGAGTCGACACTGTCATCGGGCCTGCTCTAGCAGTTTTCGATGACACTTGGGGGGAAATGGCACTAGTTGGTAATCTGCAATGTATTTTGTAACTCTGAGCGATTTTCTATCACCACGCAGTTCGCCAACTGGTGACGGCAGCGCAGCTTGTGGTGTCCTGCGCGTCCCCAACCATATGCAACGCGCTCGTGTTCACTTCCTTCGTTGCGACTGGCCTGACCGTGAACGTGAGCACAATGTCCTTCTTTACAGCCAATGGTGTGAAGTTGCTGAAGTACTATAGCGCCAAACAGACGACACAAGAAGAAGAGACACGGACGAGCGTGTCGTCTGTTTGGCGCTATAGTACTTCAGTAATATGCACCAACTAGCCCAACAAAAAGTTCTGTGTGAAGTTGCCACTGACGAACGTCTCTTAGTTGGAAGAACGTCTGTAGACTTCGAACCATGGCGTCATGCATAAGAGGCTCGGGGCTCGTAAATTTGAAAGAGTGACGCTGCTGAGGCTTAGCGCACAGTTACGTTTCTTTTGTTTTCGTAATCCCCAAATCACTGCTTTAAATTGGAGTGTCGCTTCTTTTTTGTTCGATACCCACTCTCAACGTTAGTGCGTGAACCTCCGTTTCCTAGGACGTTATCGAGCAAAAAGCAGTAAACGATAATATAGTTGGTCGTTCTGTTAGTTTGCGCGGTACGCGCAAGCTGCGAAACACGACATCGCAATCTTCAAACAGCGTTGTGATTGTTATCTTTGTCAGATCGTTATCTCTGTAGCAAGAGTGAAACTTTCGTCATGGGTATAGAACAATCACGATAAACGTCTTCTGTGAGATCAACAGGGTTGCTAAATGCGGGCAAGTAGGAACATAAACGACGTATCTTCAAGCGCTGACAAAATGAAACTTCAGCGAGGAAGGCTTTCCCCTGTCCGCCTCTGTCCTTATCGGAAAAGCTTTATTTCGCAGCGCCTCAGTTTGTTTTTCCGTATACGAGTAGGCCGGAACGCAAAGATATAAGAACATTTTGGATCTCGCACGTCTTCATTTGATATTTTGTTTTACAGCGACGCTGTTTATGGCTAGGCTTCCGCACATTTTTTCTGTGCGTGTGCATGAACCATGGGCCCATCCCGAAGATAGTGCAACACCAGGCCCACCCGCGGCGGAGGTAAAGCAGGCTTCAAGCACTCCACCAACTTACAAAAATAACTGAAGTATAAGGCGCCAAACAGACGACACAAGAAGAGACACGGACGAGCGCTCATCCTTCTCTTCTTGTGTCGTCTGTTCGTTTCTTCTTGTGTCGTCTGTTTGGCGCTTTAGTACTTCAGTAACATGCACCAACTAAACCAACAAAAAGTTCTGCTGGAATTACAAAAAATAAGTTTAATATCTTGGGTCCAAGTAGCACCCGTATCAGAGATGAAACTGATATTAACAGATACTACTCTTTCACCCGCGCCGGCCACGTCTACGTTCGCACCGCCCTCTCTTTGTCGGCGTTCCAAGCGCTTGCACGTCTAATCTCCTTGCACGTTCTTTCCTTTCGCTATCCTGTGGTGACGGTCCCTTCGAAATGTCACGCGTGACTGGTTTCTTCCGGCTCCTCGGGGCGGCGGTACCACGGTCCACGGGAATGTATATAAGAATCACAGTGTAAATGAGTTCGTACCTTTGTTCAAAATTCTATCATCTCTGTGTCGTCTGCTAAACAGCTTCGCTGGTCAGAGCAGAATGGTTCGTATTTTTTTTCGACTAATATCTTTCAAAGAGGCAAGTCAGGTAGAAAATAAACCGCATGTTGTAACTGCACATGCGGAAATCGCGCTTCTAAATTTATGTCTTTTGCACATTTCCTATCTTTAAGTCCCTATAGCTTCTTTCTCCAGCCACGGCCTTCGTCATGTCGACAGACGGTTCTATGTGATAGTTCAATCTCGGCTAAGACGGCGGTGACCGCCATTTCTTTTTGTTTTGTAATAATTTATTAAATTTTTCATTTTATTTCGCTCGTGGGGATTAGCTCCGACGTGGCCAGGCCGACGCTATCGCTGTATCATTGCGACACCTAATTAGCGCAGCATAAAGAAAAAAAAGGAACGTTATAAATTACAGGCTCTGACGTGCGCGTGAAGCCGATACCTCCGGCGAAATTAAACGTGCTGCAGGCACAAGCACGAGCCGTGACAGTTTAATGGGAATCATTTGGGGACACAGCTATCCTCGTGTTTTTTCTTACGGGAAAAGATAACGCATGGTAGGATTAAGAATAGCTGAAGCACGATGCTATAACGCATTACAAATGAAGCAAGTATCAAGAATAACCGCTGCCTAAAGATCTAGCGTTGTTCTTACTGCGCATGCTTCGAGCGTTATTGGGTTTCTGTGGTTTACGGGTGCAACGATAACGTACGCCATTTTGCGAGCCTAAGGTTCGTAGTGTCTTACGCACGCGAAGAAATATCTGGCATATAAAATGTTATATACGAACCCACAAGGGGGTCTGAATCCACAAGCACGAAGACCAGACAATTCCATGTACTTCCCATATTTCCATAGAGTTTCTCACTACATTACCTAGAGAGAAATCTGGCGCTGCTGCGCTGTGGTATGCATGGGAATGCCGGTATATTGTGGATTCGGATTGGCATCGTTCTCGTAGAGACAGGACACCTTGAAGACGCGCTTGGCAAGTACAGTTCCGTCTGTCACAATGATTCATTTTCTACTAGAACAGCCCGCGAAAAGCTGTTTTAGCTTTATTATTACGCGAAAACATGTTTTGTTTAACTACGAGAACTTGTTATTGCGTGTACGACTATATGTTACGTAAAACGTATTAGCGGGCCGCTAAAGTTGGAGGACAGACGACAAGGTTCGCGCTCGCTTTGAAACAGTTGGTCGTCTGTTCTTGCTTTTCTTCGCTTGGTCATGCATTGTAGATGAGTAAGATGTAATATGCGTGAATGGAAACATTTTATGAAGATTTTACTTTGAGAATGCGTTATTTAGGTAGCCATATCCACGTTTTAGACGAAGCCTCTTACAACACCAGCCAACACGAGCCTCGCAGACACATATACCGTCATTCCCGTGACGGCACGGTGCCCCCTTAAGAAACTCCCATAGACGGTGGCGCCAGATTTCCCTCTAGGTGTTATAGTGAGAAACTGTATGCGTATTTCCCCATGGTGGCTCAACGACTGCAGCGACATAGTTCCTTATATTATATTGTAGGAAACTCTAAGCTTGATGGGACGCGCACCATAACGTACCGCAACGATGGTTACGTTTCACGTACGTAAGGCAACGAATGCAATTTTTAAAGCTGACGAATTATGCAGGTTTTGCTCGTGAAGACGTGTGTGGCCGAGATCACCGCGGTCCTCAACTACGCAACCAGCGGAGCCTACACCTGGACGCTCATGGTGGTGTGTGGGCTCGCCTACGCCTGCAGCATCCCGTTCTGCACAAAGGTGCGTGCCTTTGACTTTGTCACTATCGTTGCGCCATGTCATCATGCGCCAAGCGCACGATAAACAAGCACAAAAAGAGATAGAGAGAGATAGGGAGAGAGAGAGAGAAAGAGAGAGAAAGGGACAGGCTTAGCACCGTGTAGCGTAGACGTAGGCACACCTACCGTTTAACGATGGGTAATAACCTACGCAAGAAGTGTGGCGATCAAAATGTATCACTTCGCGCGTTTCGTGCTCGAGTCCCATGGTGGCACACGTTCGCCCGAGCCTGCGCGTGTGGCTGCCGCAATGGTTATGAATAATAAAAAAAAGGAGAATAGAAATAAAAACCCGAGAAGGAAAACAACGGAAAGCACAACAATATAAAACAAACTTATTTTAAAAGCGGTAAAGCAAAGTTTCTTCACCTTCAAGGTATAAAAGTTTTGTTCATTCATAATGCAACCCGAATGAAGAACGATTCCATATATTTGCTGCTGAAACCATCGAACTATTTCTTGATGGGAATGCAGCTACCGCAAAAATTTTTGCTAGTCTCCACAGCACTGCACGCTTTGAATGAAACAGAGTATAGGCGTGTTCCTGTCCCTGCGATTTCTTATTGTGTGTCTTTTTTTATGCCCTTGTTTAGCATGCGGCACGCATCTGAAGTCAATATATACCTACTTGCCCAAGCAGCTGAACGCGTACTAAGACATGCACGCCGTTTTGTGTGTGTTCACATTAATTATTCGGAAGCGAGTGCGATCGTGTACTTCGCGCACCTGAAGAAATAGCAAAGCGAGGTCCGTGGGACACGATCGACGAACGTTCAACTTACTGTTTAGAGGTCATCCGCTGGGCTACAAAAGGAAATAAAAAATAATCAACCAAGAGTCTTAAACTCAGCTACCCAGCCGCTGCAATTTCCTTTGCGAGTGATTTACGCCTTTTCCAGATATAACCAAGAAGGTGGAACAATGCTTTCCACAGGTGATGTGAGAGGACAAAAAAAAAAAAAAACGTTTACTCACTCGAAGACAAAATCAAAGCGATGGTATTTGCCGTTCACGTCACTTTATGACTGGGGGCTCTGTTGTAGGGCGGACCATGCTTGATACGGTACCGTCCATTCTTAAACGAAACACCACGTTAGCATTCAATGACTTCTGTTGTATGACTTCACGAAGTCTGCGCGTGTCATTACGAAAATTGGCGACTCATGTGACGCGTTAGGGAGATATTAATTGCTCAAATGTCAGTCGAGGCACCTACTTATATATCTGAAGTAGTAATTGGTGCTTGAATTGCAATTTGGTTAGGTTACCTTTATGTGTTGATAATACTGCACGCATTCCTTTATTTTTCTTCCACCAGGGAGGACTTTACATTCAGAACGTTTTTGAGCAAGGAATCGCTCGCAATCTCTTCTTCATCGTCTCCCTATTGCAAGTCATCAGCCTCGTATGGTTTTACGGCAAGTACATCAACTTCTGCACGCGCCAGATTGTTATCGTACGGCTGTGCATCCCAGCTCCCGCCATTACACAGCCTGCTCACATATAGAACATATAAACGTCCTGCCACAACTTGTTCCGCGGGCACAGCAATGAATACAAATTTGTATGCTTCTAGGCCACTCAAAGGTGTGATTTTGCCAAAGGGTTCACTGGTATTAGTTATCAAGTTGCAAGTTTCGAAAATGGCTCAAGTGTACATGTTCACTCACGTGATTTTGGTAGCCAGATTAAGTGCTTCGTAAATATATAATTAGTGTCTTGCGCTGCGTCATTCTTAATGCATACACTAATTAGCGACAGCTTCAACATTTTAGAATGCTTTTGAGCATAACGTGACCTCATACTCATCGTATAATTTGTTTAACCATGCAGCTTGCCCATTATTCACTTTCCGAGCTCGAACAAATAACTCCATTTTACTGAATGTTTTTTTTGTGCAAGCTTTATATAGTGCTCCACTTACTAACGTTCAACAGGATCACTTGAACGCGTGTATATTTCTTTTATTTGTCTCGGAGTTTTTTTACAGTCCTATGCTATAAAAAACGAAGCCTTGTTTTTTGCCACGAAGTTGTTCTTAGGTTCGCCTGTATAAAGATATGTAATCATGTAACTTTAAGGTGAAAAAAAATGATTGGTTGGTTGGTGGGTTGAGCTTGGATGAGAGGTTAAGATGTAACCATTCCCTATTTTTCCACAGCAGGAGAATCACCGTCTACATCAGCACTAACACGAAGCAACTTTTCTTTCTCTGTCAGTTGGTCCTGAAAAAAAAAAATCTGCTACTTTTCTTTTGTCTGGCAATTCCACAGGCGTGCTCAGGCTATGCTTCGATTTGGAGTACATGCTTAAGGACCCGGTCGGCATCTACTGGGTTTACTGCTGGGCTTTCTCCGCTCCCGCCGTCCTGCTGGTAAGTTTTTTCTATGCATATCGCTCCCTCACCTAATGAAATGAAGCCGATGTTCCCTGCAGCTGAGCCGACAAGCGTAGTTAAGCAAGGTATGCCGTCTTACGTGCTATAACCATCATGCCGAGAACACGCTTAGCGGTTGCTGACTTAATCAGATGGGCATGGTGCTAACTCTATTTGAGTCGACATGGGTTGGTAAATAAACTTTAGCGTTTTACATGACAAAACAATGATCTGACCGAGAGGCACGCCATAGTGGGGGGAGGGTGTGTTCGCTCAGAGTAATTGTTACCGCGTGGTGTCTTTTAATGTGCGCCTAGATCTAAGCACATGTGAGTTTTTGGTGTTGCGTTTCTCCCTCATCAAAACGAGGCCGTTGTGGAGGGGATCGAACCCCTCGACCTGGAACTAATAAGTAGCACAACGCAGTAGCCACTGGGAATAAAGCCGCGGGTAAGGCGTCACGTTAGAAAAGCACCGCCAGCCCAATGAGGAAGATACGAATTCTGCTCCTGCCTACGGCAAGCTTATTTCGTACACTTTCGTCTACCGTTACCTTATTAGTTCTACATTTCACTTAAACGTTGCAATCAACTTTCCCTTGGGTATTCTCTGGTTTCACTGATTGTTTCTTCGTATGGTCGCGCATATTGATTTCTTTGTTTGAGAAAGTCGTAGTTACTTACATCGCAATGCAGCTTTTTTGATGATAATAAGTGCACGAACTATGTAATTCTTAGCCCGGAGAGAAACTTTCGACAAGACGCTCCTGTTTCCTTGTTTCGGTGTTCGGTCGCGTGTGCACAAGCGCGCGGTTACCACGGCGAGTAATCACCTCAGTAAACGCATGTGGGCTGTGTTCCACAAGCGATTTTAAAAAAAGATCTCCTTAAAGAAAAAGAAACCCGGCATAATATTGCTGCGACTTTTCGATTTTTGCGCGTCAGAAGAGAAACATTGTAACATCTCTAAACAGGCAGTAAATGAGGGCTCAGCGTTTTGTAGCCTCTAATTATGGTACACACATTAAGTTTTGCCGGAACATCACCCATAGTATGCACTCCCCATCATATTTTTGCTAAATGTAAACTCAAGGAATGGTCGAGATTTTTTTTTTCAGAACACCTTGAGAACGTGCATATAAAGTTTTCGAGCGCTTGTAATCCCACAATAAGCCGCTGAAAGAAATGAGAAAACGAAAATAACCTAAATAAATAAAGGTTTTGAAGCAATAAATAAAATCGTCTCGAATTCTGATATAAGAGTAGGTTTGTGGCCGAGGCGGAAACGCACTTTCCCAATGTAGTGAAAGTAACGCATAAGAGTGAGCCGCGAACTAACAACGTGAAGTTAGTTTCTAGGGCAATAATGATGTGAGAGGAAGCAGTCGGTTAACAGGGAGACACTGAACGAATGCAGGTACTACTCGCATCCGTTCAGTGTCTCCCTGTGAACCAACTATTCTCTGTCGTTTCTTTCTTTTTGTTATTTTGGGATGTTCAGAAATTCTTTCGGCAAAAAAACAAGTCGACGGCCTGAATAAGAAATACGTTTCCTACAGTTTGTAGATCTAACTTTTACGAATAAGTGCAACAAATTTCTTCAACATCGGTGTTGCAGTTGTCAAGGGAGAAAAAGAACTTTCCGTTCCCAAGTATTTGAACAGGAGCTTCTAAGAGAAAGCTTCCTCGGGCGTATTACGCCGTCACGTGACGTGTTAAGCAAGGCTGCGGGTAAAAGCACACATTTCTGCCTGCACTGGAGTGTTTCCCTGGCTTTCGCAAATTTTTCCTAATTGAAACTAACGAGTCCCATTGTATACATTATATTCTTGGTTTTTTCTTTTGTTTAGTTTGTAGGAGAAATGTTATTGTTACGGCTCGTGTTTTGATTATATCTTTCTCGCCCTCGTGTTTCGAACAGTTTCGATACCGTAATGCCTACCAATGCTTTTTTTGTCCTTATTGGTTGGAGATGATTTTTACTATGGCCCTGTTGTTTAGAGCACATTTTTCTTTTCTTCATTTGCTTCGCATGGTTCGCGATGGTCAATTTTGTGAAAACGGCATTTGTAAACAATGATGCACTGCCTTTGTGTTTGCTAACGGCGCGCAAACGCCAATGCGGGAGCCTGGGGCTTCGTCAAGCTGTCCATGTGGCAGCTTTCTCTGCATGCCCCTCGCGTCGCGTACTGATGTACTGATACAAATAAACGTCATTGTCAAGCATAACGTGTAACGTTAAGGGGATAAGAAGAGAGCATATTCGCTGAGGGAACGAACGCGAGTTAATGACATCTTAGTTGAAATCAAGAAAAAGAAATGGGCATGGGCAGAACATGTAATGTGGAGGGAAGATAACCGATGGTCATTAAGGGTTGCGGACTGGATTCCAAGGGAAGGGAAGCGTAGCAGGGGGCGGCAGAAAGTTAGGTGGGCGGATGAGATTAAGAAGTTTGTAGGGACGACATGGCCACAATTAGTACATGACCGGGGTTGTTGGAGAAGTATGGGAGAGGCCTTTGCCCTGCAGTGGGCGTAACCAGGCTGATGATGATGATGATGATGATGATGGTGATGATGTCAAGCATAAATGGGAGAGAAGGAAACAAACCGGGAGCGATAACTCTGGCGCCCTCACGCAGGTGTGCGCCGCTGTGTACGTGAGCGAAGGAGCCGGATCAGCGTCACTGACCATCGGCGACTACGAGTACCCCCCGTGGGTGGCCGTGTTCATGTGGCTGTCCAGCGGGGTCAGCCTGCTGCCCGTTCCGGTGATGGCCCTCAGGCACTGGCTGCGGGTCGACATGGTAAGTACGCACGGGGTTGTGACGTCACGAAAGCGTTCTCTTCGTCTGTCCGCAGCGAGGATACTGCACCCCCCGACCCCCTGCCTGCGGCGATATATGCTTCGAATCATGTGATGGGGGATGAGAGGGATGCTGCTATGACTCTGCTACATACCGCTAATACTCTTACCAAACTAGCGTCACTATACCTGAGTCATCTCCGAACCTTCCAACCCTCGAGCACCGCCGCAAAACAGCAAGACCGTGTCTCTTTTACAAGCTTTATCCCTCGCTGCTTCACCAGACCGACATCACGACTGCGCATCGCACTTTTCATCCCGTCATAGCCATTCAAAGGCTGTTTACTCCCTCCATCTTACCTCTTTCTTCGTTCAAACAGGGAAATACTGGAATCAGCTACCTGCCGAAGCGGTGCATCACTCCATTCATTCATCATTCAAGGCATTCATTGAAAAGATGACCTAAATGTGCCATGAATGAATGAATGAATGCTTCTCAGAGGCAGAGAGGAAGCAAGTACGAAAGCCAGGCTTACGTGAATGCCACCGTGTGTCGTGTCGCATTGTTTAGTGCATCGCGATTTCATTGCTACACGCGACAGCTCTTTGCATCTGGCGCGTCTCTCTTCGTGCGAAACGAGCCGGAATCTTGGTTTCCGGCGTTCTGCGTTCGGCCGGTGAGTCGAGGCAGAGCCCGCACGCGACGGCAGCGATTCTGGCGTCAATGCGACACGCCACCGTTCGTACGGGCCTCCCTTGAGACGAACTTGCTTTCGATCCTTAGCCTCGACACTTGGTTGACCGTTTCTTTCTTTTTTTTCCTTGTTCCTTTAGTGACACACCACACAGATACCACAAGGAGCATTGCACGAGGAAGTGTTCAGGTAACAGCAAAGAAGGGGCGAAAGAATATATATATATATATATAAACTTTAGTCTGAATTTTTACGTTCCAGAACCACGATGTCACTGTGAGGCATGGTATAGGAAGGGACTCCTGACCAATTTTGTCTACCCGGGCGTTTGTTTTTTTACTTTGTGCTAAGTTCAATTGCACGAGCGTTTTTTTGCATCACCGGCACGGAAATGTGGCCGCCACGGTCGGGTTCGAAGCCGCGACCTTGATCAAGCCAGCGCAATGCCACGAAGCTACCACGGCGGGTGTTACAAATGTAAACAAGAGCGTGAAATGGTTAAGTACAATATCTACTATAGAATGCAATACATTTTTTTCAACGCTAGTAACTTTTTCTTCAACGCTAGTAAGGTTACGTAAACCATAAATATAAAAAAATCACGCGGTGGCCTTTAGCCAAGACACTACCAAAATATTGCGTCGACCTATCTGAAGCTTACAGGATCTCAATTTCGGTGGCGCCGTATCGAAGATCATTCCAATGCTTAATGACACGCGGCGAAGTAGGCGAGGTATGCATGCATTGGGACGGCGAAAAAAAATATGCGCCATACGCAGGACCTCCCCTCCTCCCCCCCCCCCCCCGCAACTACTGGTCGTAATTATACAATATCAGCAGGTCATCGGGATAATGACGACGCTCTCCACTGTCCATCCCGTCTTGCGCAGGACTTCAGCAAGGCCCTGGGCACTGATCCCATGTGGGGACCACAGGACCCCGATCTCACTTTCGACTACAACGACCGCATTCGTACCTTCGTCACCATCACGCCTGTCAAGGGCAAGAACGACGCCAGGGACAAGGGAGGTTTCAACCGCACGCCCGTGCTATTTACGGCGTCTTCGTCGTTCACGGCCCTCAATAACCAACTGTCGCTAGAATAAAATAGAAATGAAAGAGTACGCATTTGGGCTGGTTGGGTCATGATCACGAGCAGTAAAACATTTTTTTCTCCCCTGCGCATGCTGAATTCTGTTGATTCTGTGCTTTGAGTTAGCGGCGGAGTATGTATATGCTGACTGAAAGAATAAAGACAATTGGTTGTTAGTTGGCGGTGGTGTCTGTGTCCCTCTCCTCGTCCTATTGTTTAGCGCTGTTTTACTGCTAGAAATAAAAGTTTGTTTCTCATGTTTCGTACCACATTAGGAGGGAGAGTAAAAAGACCCTGTAATGCAGCTTACCTGGGTACTCGCCCATTTTGCCAGTGCACCGTTGGTGCACTTCGTTCTATATATGGGGGGGGGGGGGGGGGTTTAGGTGTGATGGGGGGAGGAGGGAAAGGAAGAGAAAAATAAAAATAAACACGAGGATCACGCAAAGTGACCGTGAGCAAATATACGCGGTGCACCGGTTTGCAGAAAAACAACTGAATGTCTTCGTAAATCAGACACACAAACCGAAATTTTCGAGTGAAATAATTTCGCTACACCAAGTTTGGACGGCAGTACTAAAGTTTGAAGCTGCATCTATACGCGGAGCAGATAATCGGCTTTATCGAGGAATCCCTGGTCTGTGTAACGTTTGCGCAAGAGAGTACGTAGATTTAAGCTTTCCCGTTACACCAGAACATAAGCAATGGCTCGGTTCAGGAGAAAAGATAAAGAAAGAAAAGAAGAAAGACCAAGAACAATATCGCAGAGCAATAGGCCGGAACACATTTAAAAGAGAACATGTTACGCCAAAACAGCATTACGGAAGTAAACAATGTCAAACCAATACATGTCAAAATGAAAAAAAAAGAAAACGTGAAAACCAAAAGGCACGAAAGGGGCAGACGACGTGATAAGCTAAAACCTTACAACCGTATGGACGATGAAGCCAGAAAAGCATATGGGAATAGTATATATGTTTAATTTACGAGAAGAAATAATAATTAGGGAAAAGGGAAATGCAAGTCCACGAAAGGACACCTTGTCGCAGCTGGAAGCCAAACTCACATGTCCATCTTCACGTGTGCTGCGCTTTACGGAATATACTACTGTGGTGGCCGTCTTCTCGTGCATTTCTTTCTCTAACTGTTTGTGTATGTGTAAAGGTTAGCTCTTGCACTGTTGGCTGTGGAGCATCCTTCAACTGCGGACAGCGCGTGAGACGTCAACTTGGGGGTAGGCAACTATCCAGCCGATCGAAATTTCTTCGAAAAGCTTCGTCATTAAGAGTGGAACGCGATAGCTTTCAAAGATCCCTGACTGCTTCTCGTGCTTTCCGGCAACTGCGTGCTTATGCAACAACCACAATGCTTACCGGCAAACGCTGGTGGCGAACGCTATGTCGTTTTGGCACGTAAAACCCCATAACTTAGAGCTGTGCACGGTCACCAAGCACGTGAAGCCTTGTTGCTCCTTGCTTCCAGTTTTATCAGAACAAGGCACGGTAAGCATGTCTAGAACTATTGCACACGAGAAGATCGAACTTCAGATGCGCGGCGAACTGTCGAATGTTGTCGGCACCTTCGAGTATCCCTAACAAAAAAAAAAACAGTTTATTTTCACGGCGGTATGCATGATCTTTCGAACAATTTGAAGTAACGGGTGAGTGACGCCTGTTGCTACAAGAGTGTCTGTTATTGGCGTCTCACCGTTTGGTTCGTGAAGTACATCCGAGTGGAGAGCAATATCCTCAGGTCTTTGGTCAGACGCGAGAGAACTAGCGCCGCCCCCCAAGTGTTAGCGTGGCCTCTGTTTCACTCGGAACGCGTTTGTTTTTCCCAGTCGTGCACCGCGTGCGCACCCGTTACGTCACTGAAAGCGAACATTAAATACAAATGCACAAGAAAACGAGCGTGCGAGGAAGGAAGGAAGCAAGCGAGCGCGCAAACAAAACGCAGAAACAAATTGCCCTTCGCACGCGCCTCGCCTCTACAGACGACCGGGTCACCGAGAGAGGAGGTGTCCGGACCCCCGGGGTCCGTCGTCTCGCCAAGCCACTGGCCTCTTCGCGAGCGAACAGGTTTCCGATCAATCGGGCGCGCGCGGGCCAGCCCCCTCAGCGCGTGACGCTCCTTCCCGCTTCTTCGGCGAAAACGAAACTAAGCAAAAAAACGGAAAACCGTATTGACCGCCCGGCGCGCACTCTATACTCGTGCAGTCAGCTCGTCCATCGCCACCGACGCGCCAGTTCCTCTTAGCGCGAGGCATAACAGTTTCCATGGAAAACGATGATGTACCGGGGAACAACAAAACTTTGCAATCGACGAACCGGGCCTCCTCCTTCTCCTCCGATTCGGGGCCGTTCGCACACATGGCGTTCCCCGGAGAATCGATGTCGCCGCGTGCGGCGGACGTCCCCGCACTCCCTTCATTTCCCCGTAGACGAACGCCGCAATGGCTTCCCGAACTGACCGCAGGGGGAAAGTGGCTTTGGTTTGAACGAACGCGCAGGGGGACACGCTGGAGTCTGGAAAGCTCGGTGTAGTCTCTGGGACTGTCCATTAGGTTAGGGCGGATGGCGAAACGATGTTGGGCAACGCGTAGATGCCGCGTCGGTCTTATTGCAAGCTGCGAGATGTAGAAACTGAAGGCGTAGTGCTGTCTTGAAAGCGCCGGAGCCACAACCTTGAGAGCCGACTGTTGAAAGGCTTAGCGCTGAGTCCTACGGGTGCTCCCGATATGATTGGTGGTTCGATCATCGTATGCGCGATCCCAGAGGGTAGCTCCCATATATTTTAGTCGTAGCTGCGATGAACGCTCGCGAGTGGTGCTTTGCAGCGAAGTGAGATATCGGGGAGATTGCTTTATGTAGAGGGTTGACCACCTCAGTTGGGAGAGATGTAGCCGCGTTTATTTTCCCGTTGATAGCTGTCGACGTTTCCGAGTTCGTAACTGAGTGGTCGGAGAATCGTCCACCAACAGGTACCACTATGAACCTTCTTTCACCCTTGACAAAGCAAGCCGATTAATTGTCACAACTCAGCTCACTGTTTGGCGTGAGAGAAGTTCAGAGATAAGCTGTACGAGGCCTTAATCCTGTCAGCGTTAACGAATCTACAAAGCGCAGTAGGAACGCAGAAGATTTTCCTTCCTTGAGTTCAAATTGTCGGTAGATGCTAGGATCGGCGTTTTTTGAGGCGCACAAAAACAGTTTAGAGCGTGTGATTTACCTGTATACGGCCGCTGGGGGGTTGATTCATCAAGAAAGTGCTGGGTTTCAGAAGGAACGTGCTATTACACTTTTACTTTACACCATCACCATTTTTCGAAAGACACCGATGCGGGTGTCTTCTTCGTTGGCAGTTGAGAGCCTCAAGATGACCCCTGCTGCGTCGAAGCAAATTTGAAGGTGGCTGTTTGGCATTGAAGACGCCACATGAACTCTCGACTTCGTCTCAAGGTGCGACTGTCGGTGATCGTTTGCACGACGAGTGGTGCTGAGAAGCGTCCGTGCAGAAGCTGACAACTTCTTCTGGGACGATGGGCTGCGTTCCCTCCACGCGGGTTTCGTCGAGTGTGCCTAGAGCCGAGAGCGTCATTGTCAAGGACACGGGTTCGATGCCGACGACGCCGGTGCTCACAAACTCTGCCGGAGACATTGAGGACGGTGAACCTGTTTTTAGGAGTGATGGAGCGTACCCGGATTTGCAGAAAGCGGAACCAGATTTGAAGAAAGTGGAACCGGATTTGCAGAAAGTCGAACCGGATTTGCAGGAAGCGGAACCGCAGGCGCTGGTCCAGGTAAGAATTCAACTGCTGTTTTAAGACATTGCTTTTACTCTGCCCGTGTAGATGACTGTGCTGTGTTGTGAAGTGTGCACGTGCACGTTGCACAGAAGCCGATATTCGTTGGAGCCCTCATCATCATCATCATATTCACTCTACTACTACCCTCGTTCCCCTTCACACTATATCTCTGTCGTTTACCCGCACCCCTTACCCAGCGTGGAGTAGCAGGTTAGAGGCACTTCACTAAGGCCGACCTCTCCACCTTTCTGCCAATAAAAATTATGTACATCTCTCTCTAGCCCTACTACAACTTGTCTGGTAAAAAAAAGAACACGTGTTAAGGGCACACGTGACTGAATGGGACAATACTTGGAAAGATTTGCATAGTTATCGTTGCATTTAAAATAGAATGCCAACATCTGCTGACTCTATGTAGCATACTTATGACTGCAGCCATCGGATTAAGACAAAGAAAAGGATTTCAGAAAAATCACAACGTCAACAATTCAAGCGCCAATTCTTTTCTTTAGCTCTATAAGTACTGTTCAAGAACAGATAACGCATTAATGTAAGATGTGTTAAATCGTCTAAAGCGAAACGCTTTAACAGATTAGTGAAAGCTGACGTGAATATGTTACTTTACTGCAGCAATTTATGGTACAATAATCCTATTCATAATGTATTCGTTTGCGTTGAGAAAATGCATAATCGAATGATGTGGCTCACTGTAGTTGAAATAGCACACGCCGCCTAGTGATGTCTCGTTTTGGTGAATATTTATGCAGTTATATTATACGCCTTAAGTTAGCTTTCACAATTTCCGTTTAAAATTAAAAGAAAGCAGTCAAGGTCTTAGTAAAGGTCACATTCTTCCGACAAGTGATATATTGTATCTTTCTCTTTGAAATCCTAGGAAAGTCATCAAAATATGTAAAATTAATGCCGGGCAAGACAGCTCCTCCGGAACCTTGTATTTGGGTAGCACCACGTGAGGCAAAGTTTACGGTTATGTGTAGGCACTCGTGGGCAATATCGAAGATACATGTACCTTATCTTTGATACTCTCTGATACTCTTTGGGTATCTTGTATCTGTACCATGATACGTCTGGAAAGACGTGTATCAGCATCTGCATTTACGATACATGAAAGAATGTATCGTGCATCTCAAGATATAAGTTGCTGGCTATCGCAACATGCTACATAAAAGTATTTTTCCGGGCATGGATGTAGCTCGCGAATACACGAAAAATTGCCGCGCGACCGGCTGCTCGAGGCACTTTGCATGTATTCGCTGGCTTTTTTCACCCTCGCAAAACACTTTTATGTAGCTCGTACTGAGCAACAGAAAACTGTATCGGGAGTTTTTCTTGTTGCTCTACAATTTGTCTCATTGACACTTTTCATCTAATTATAATATCCAAGAAATTGCTTAATTAATTAGCATTATGTAATTAGGCGGAATTAAAAAAATATAATTTGAGTATCTCCAAGCGACGGAAAACAAGATTAACTTGGTTCTGTTCCGCTACGTGACATTTGCACATATTTAAGGTTTGGCTAAATTTACGTGTAACACCTTGTATATACATATATACACCATCATCATCGGCCTATTTTTACGTCCACCGCAGGACAAAGGCCTCTCCTAGCGAGCTCCAGTTATCCCTGTGTTGCGTTTGATGATTCCAACTTCCGCCTGCAAATTTCCTAATTTCACCACCCCACCTAATCTTCTGTCGTCCTTGACTGTGCTGCCCTTCTCTTGGCACCAATTCTGTCACATTCTGGCAATTAAGGACCATGCAAGAAGCGATGGAACATCACGCGTAACGCTAACAGTCAAGACAGCGGTGTGGATCAGAGAGCAACAGGGGATAACCAATACTCTATCTGACATTAGGAGCAAAAAAAGGAAAAGATATGGACCTGGCCAGGCTATGAAATGCGTGGGGCAGGTAACTAATGGATTATTATAGTTACAGAATGGATATATATATATACATACACACTTTTCTCCACTTTGACACTCCTAATGCGAACACATTAAAAATTGGCCAGTTTCGCCATAAGGCTGAAGCGCGGATAGCAACAGGAATGTTTGGTATTGCAGAAACAGCGCCCTAGCAGTTAGCACAGGCATCTCACCACGCTGACATGCTGAGCAGCGCCGCCATCGCAGTTGCAGTCGTCACATGAACCATTGATGAGACCGGAGAAAAACCGTGAACGATTGTGGCTTGAAGTTTACTCTGTCCGTTCCGCTTGGACATCTGTAAGCAATAACGGTGGGACACTAACATAGCAGCCCTGCAGGAACGGTAGCGTTTGCGCGCGCACAGCGCTGGTGTCATCAGTGGGAGGCTGAACTCTGCCCTGGCTTTGCTGCAAAGTCGATTGAGTGGAGCACGAGGGATATTTGGCATCCTGGTTGGGTCACTGTGCATATCTGCCACTGGCTGTATGTCGCTCTTCAAGGAACCTATTTGATGCTAAGTTGGGCTACTGGGGCCGCCGCTTTTCAATAAACGCCTCTGACGCAACTTGGGTCAATTGATATGTGCCACTTCGTATGTGCTACTGGGTGTGTGCCAGTTGCTATGTGACGCTCTTCAATGAAGGGAAGTGGGACGGAGGAGCTTGGTTGCAGTACATGGTTCACACATGACGCGCTTCGGCGATGGCCATACGGTGCGCCGCTACACCATTTCGAAGCTAATCAATTCGCGACAACGTCGACGGTCGTCCTGAGATGGTTTCCGCCAGAGTGCTTTTCTTTCTTATATTTGTTAGAGATCTGTACCCGCATAACGTTATCTGCATAAATAGCGCCAAGCGTGTGTGTCGTCCGTGTTCTTTTTTTGTCCTGTTTCTGATGCGCTACGCCTTTTGCCTCTATCATGATATACCAACAAACCCAACGTGCAGCTTTAGTCATACCGAGTTGCTCTTTACTACACGACTTCTAGAAAACATTTTTCTTGTGTGCGCAGTGGATGTAACCACAGCCTTGGAGCACAGAGTCTGCAGCTATATAGTGAGTTTCAGCGGCAACTAAATTATGTAACCATATATTCTTAAAAAAAACCTACAAAAACTCATTGCTGGACGGCAAGAATTATCTACCAAGGGAATGCAGTGAATGCTGATGAGTAAAAGTATATTTACATCAAGAAAATTTCTTTGTACGGAAATAAAATAAAATACGCTGAATTTTATGAAAAGAAAGATAAAGAACGCCGAAAGCTTTGCCTCCACCTCCGTTATTTGTATGTTAACATTTCATCGTGAGTGTTGCTATGAAGGGTACGAGGCATTGACAGCTGTCTGCCACCATTGCATGCCTCGAAGCTGTCGAATAGACATTTCCAGAAAATTGTGGATAGAGAGAGAGAGAGACAGAGCGAGCGAGAGAGATACAGCGAGGACAAGAAAGGCTGGGAGGTCAACCAGACGAGCACCCGGTTTACTACCCTACACTGGGGGTGGGGGAAAGGAGGCCAGGGAATGACTCGGCACGGTTGAGCGAGTACATTACGACTTTCGCGAGCGAACAAAATTATTTTCTCTCCGCAGCGGACCCCCACACCAAGGCCGCTGACGGGTCAGGCCCAGAGCCCGGACTCGGGAGTGCACGAGCTCTACGACGAGTACGCCGACGTGGTGACCGAGTTCTCGGCACCCGAGAAAGTGCGCGCCGTCGAGCTGGAGTTCAAACCTCTAGCGGACATCGGTAAGTGGCTCTCCGCCCCTCACTAGTGGCGCCCGTTTGAAGCCCTGTGAGCTCACTCGATACATCGTTCCGCATAATTTACATTACCAGTAAGTAGGGAAAACAGGGGGAAGGCGTTAGTTGGAAATTCAAGACGATGAGCAAAACGAGAACAAGGTGAAAGCAAGAGCCAGCGTTTAGACCAGTGGACTTGTTGAAACGTTGGCTGCTGCTTTCACCTTGTTCTCGTTTTGCTCATTACCAGTAAGTAGAATGTTTACTCAAATATGTTGCACTTATGCTTTTTGAAACGTAGCTATTACATGGAACGAGACCAAGAACAATATGTAGCTTAGCGAACCTTGGCTACTAATTCTCCATGTAACCAGCCACCATGCTACGAGAGAGGCAAAAAAAAGGAAAGAAAAAGAGACGACAGCATTTGAAGTTCAGGAGAGTGCAAGAACAAGGTTGTCAAAAAAGAATAGAAACACATCTGCTAAGATTTAGCTCCCGCTAAATGTGTACATGATTCAAATGAGTTTGTGAAATACACATTCTTTATACAGATACAATGACGTCAGATCCAACGCACATGCTAAAATTAACGCGAAGCAAAGCTTTCGTGATGTGGTCAGTAAAATGCTCCGATATCGTCCCTCTCATGCAACGCATTTTGCAGCACAGTGATGAGTGGGCCCAACACAGCAAGACAGCGGGCCATTTATGCTATTGCACTATTCCCAGGATCCGACCACTTCATCCCACGCGGGGTGGATGACTCGACAGCAGCGCATGTGTGTATCGCGGGCGATCTTGCACACCATCGTTTATGAAAGTGACGTTTATATACCTTGCATCTCTTGCAAGCTTGCGATTTCGTACACAGCGAGATGCGCTAGCGTACGCTAAACACGTCTCGAGTTTTCTCTGTTAGCTCCAGAATGGGTGAAGTCAGCCTATATTGTTGGAAAAGAAACGCGCGCCTGATAGTGAGATCGAACCTTTGCCGTTCAGCACAGCAGCCCGATGCTTTAGACATTACGGCCCCGATCGCATGCATGCTTCTCTCGAGCCAAACTCGCTCTCTGAACTTTCTGGTGCATGCGTCACGTGTCAGCTGCTCGCATTCTTCCCTCTTGGCAGCTAGCGTTTTGTGAGGCCGTGTTAGAATGTAACGCCTTCGCGACCGGCGCACGTTTTTAGGCCAAAACGATGATGGTTATAAAGTCTGTGTAGTCGGTCTATAACGTTATAGCAATAAAACCGCAGCGCAAGCTAATTGATCTGCTACGTAAGGGAAAACCAGAACACGGGCACCACTGTTGCCGTTAGCTAGAAATAAATTCGACATTTGTTATCGAAGTACTCCATTACACAGGCGGAATCAGTTTGTTCTAACACAGTTTGAGAGCAGCACTTAAGGCACGCGGAAGCGAGACGGTACATTCCGCGAGCTTTCTTCTGAACGCTACAAAAACAGCTGCGCAGAAGACAGGGCGCCACAAACGCTTGGCGATTTCGAATGTGTTCAACAACATAGTGCTGTTAAGGCTAGCTGAAGTATAATAAATTAAAAACATGTATTCATGGTAAACTAATTAGTTATGAGCAATACTCAATGCTTCTTGAGGTTGCGGCTAAGAACACGCATTTGGTTTCATGTGCACTGAAGGCTTGGAACATGGTGCATCGCAAGCTAGGCATCCTATATATATGTATTGCGCTCTATTCTATCGCAGTGCTGCAGTTTGGAACCGAATCCTACACTTTGTGCTCAATAGCCGAACATTGTGGCCACTTAAAACTGTCATTGGACGCGGCCGAAAACACGTGACAATGCCTCCTGAAGTTGCACTTCCTAAGCGGGTGTTGTTGGAACTCCTCCGTGTCGACCCCACCTACACTCTCCCCGGTTGGTGGCCCTGCATGGCTTTCAACACACCTTTTCGCTGCTGCAGCACACGAGCTACACGCCCAGCGCGTATAGGCATGACGCTGCAGTTGGTCGGCGTTAAACTCGCCTGGGCTTTGTTTCTTTCCCGGTTTGGAGGCGTCAACAAGCGTTGCGCTTAGTCGGGCGTTGCTGCTGCATCTTGTTGCGTTGTTGCTGCATTTTCTTTCGACAGAGCTGGTCGTCGAAGGAAAGCAGTGTCCTCGTCGCATGAGTGGCAAGGACAGGGAGAGGCACGAGCAGGAAGCCATCCTGAACAAGCTCAGGACTGAAGGCCTCGTCCTACGACCAGAGAGTAAAGCCTCCGGCGGAATTTCGTAAGTGAAGCTATGATGTATCTGTGCATTAGATGGATTGCGGAGAAGTTTATTTATTTGCACTTGCACAGACAGATTCAGTCATACTGACATGTTTGATTTAAAAAAAAAAAGGAACTTACGAAGAAGTCCACAACAGGCATGGCAAACAGGATGTGTTAAGGGGAATTAAGACAGTTATTGTTAGAAAGGTTTGAAGTTATGTCATTTTTATAGGTTTGAAATAAAGAAAAATTAACAAAGAAACAATGACAGTGCTGGAAAATAACAGTATGCCTGCTGTCTGTAAACGAATGCTTGAATTCGCTCACAGCGCTCACTACTGAATGCTTCTATGTGATTTTTTTGCCTAATTACTATGCGACGAGTTGACACCACGTAAACTGCCCATTACCGTGATGCCTATCAATGGGCGCCTGAGAAAAGCGGTTTCAGGTGGATCAGAAATCAAGTTACTAAGTTGATCGGGCCTATGCGAAAGTGATGTCCCTGAGTGCTGGCGCTTTTATTTGGTGGAGTTCCTCACAACTGCTGCTGTGTAAGACTTCGAATTTCGTTTTCAGTACGTTCAACTCAGCGAGCGAAACATATTTTTAAAATGTGCACTTGCTTACCGTATCCTATATGGAAAAAAAAGTTTAGAGAGCACTAGTAGAACCAAATGCACCTCGCTTTATCTGTGGAAGATGAACATAGTGCAGAGTAACTACCGGCTACCGCAGTAAGTTGCTTAAGCTAAAACGTTTTAGCTCTATTTTAGTACGAATATTTGGATTGTAAACAAATAGCTTTAATGTGACGTTTGTAGGTGTTTTAATCTTGCCAGAAGTGACTTGATCGACGCGGGATAATGACTTCTCTTGCAATCGTCCCTTTCTTTCGCATAGGAGGAACGGTGTACGGGATCAAGAAAACTGCACGTGAACTAAATCCGGGTATCTTCGTAGATTTTGCCAAAGAAAATGCGCAGTAGTCGGTTTGGGCAGCGATTGCAGTTGCCACGTCACAGCCGTCTCAAACAGCACGCACAGAGTGCATTGTTTGCCTCTAGAAGAACGTTATTTAATCAGCGAGAAAACATGTTGTTCCCGCGAGGAAACTGGACCTTTAAGCAGGAGTTGTTCCGGTTCCTACGGAAGTTCTTAGCTGATGTGGACTTCAATTGTAACTGGTAAAGTTTAGCAGGCTGATTTCGGGACGTTGTGTGGTGGGGGTGGGTGGGCAGGGGCGGCAGTGTGCGATAAATGGCTCACCAGCTACGAGCTTGCGTTGTGCCCCGGATGGTCATGCGCCTCGCGTTGTTCGTCCGTCTCGCGGTGTGCTCTGAGCGAGGATAAACCGAAATACGAGGTCGCGGGCTCAAACCCCGGCCCCGGCGGCTGCGTATCGATGAGAGGGGGGGCGGGGGCAATGCAAAATCAACCGCGTACTTAAATTTAGGTCCACGTTAAAAAATCCCAGGTGGTGAAAATTATCCGGGGTCCCCAACAAAGGCGAACATCATAATCAGATGGTGGCTTCGACACGCAAAACCCCATAATTTAATTAGTTTCACCGAAAGACATATCTATAGATTTTAGGTTTCCTAAACTCTGGTAAAAGGGGACGCTGGGGCGCAGCAACTGCCGTCAATCCCAGCAAAGCTAGATCCGCCTGCAGCCGACATCGTCAGCTTTTTCTTCTTCCTCCTTATCATCCTCATCATTAATATAATCCTTTATCAGCAAAGAAATTCTCATTTTCTTTCTTATAGGTTCGAGCTTGTATCTACAGAAAGCGAGGTAAAGCCTTCCAAAGGTCCCGTGCGACAGCTTCCGCCCTTGCTTCAGAAGAAGAGAAAAAACAAGGAACGCACTCGTGTGACGAAAGAAAGTATTCTCGACAAGCTCGAAAAGGCGGAAGACCGGCGGAAGGTGGGTTTCTGAAAAAATAGTAATAACCCCGTCACTTGTAGCCTGGTTGACTGCCAGCAACCGTCTCGTGTTGCGTAAAAAATACACAAAGAAAACAAACAAGCAAAGAAGCAAACAAAAACAAGTGTTCTTCGATTACACTCCACAGCATCGAAACACTCTTAAGAAATTCAAGTGTGCACGATATGCACGTAGAAATATTTTCAAACAATCCACAAATAACAGAGGCAGTGTGCGGAAAGTGTACATGCAATTATTTAGTGTTTGAAGGCAAGCTCCTCTTAGCTGACCTCACCCTGGTTTGACGAATCTGATGTCTCTGTATCTTGTAACCACTTCCAGAAAACAAATAGCGATTTCGCGCTTCCAGAGTGTCGTAGCGAGTCGCCAGAGCTATAAAGACGTAGCTGTGTACGAGAGAAGAAGCTACATATAGTTGCAGAGTCAGTAAAATTAATGATACGGGCATAATTAGAACCAATATAGACGAAAATAACTCGGAGGACGCTTAAGGGGGCTTCGCCTTTTAGAGTGGTACGCGATAGTATTCAATGATTCCTGAGTGCATCTCACGCTTCCCGGCAACTGCGACTTATTTAACAGTAACGTTTACCGGGAAAGGCTGGCGGCGAACGCTATGCATGAAGGCGGGCGTTGTGGTTCTTTTTTTTCATGGTGTGCAAGGAACCGAGGGCGCCGCGCCGCTTCTGCTAAGACATACCTCAAACGGCAGTTGGAAAGCGTTGTTGCGGTAAAAGGGGTTTGTATTTCAGTTTCCGCGTAACATAAGTATGTTTTCTCGTAAATTCTAATTACAATCCGTATGCTATCATGTTTGTAGGTCGTGTGTAAGTCGTACTTTGCAATGTTTCCTCGTATTTTGCTTTGAGAAATTCAATCGGTGCAGTAACTTCCTTGCGCCCCATGTAGGGTAATCGTGGTTGGGTAAGAGTGGTTCGAAATTGTTTTTGCCGAAGTAACGTCTGACGCTGGGCGCAGGACGTGGGACTCCGGACTCCAACGCTGGGTTTTCTGCGACACGGGGCCCTTAACAGTATCGCGTTAAAACGGCATTGCACTCCACCCTTGTAGTGGGTGCGCAGCCGTGTATACTAGTGCGTTGAGGCAAAGCCGCCGTACGGCACACTTTTGGGAAATAGATTAAGTTCGTTTGGACTAAGCAATGCATGCGCAAGGCTACAATGTCTTGAAGGCAGCCGCGGCGTTACTCAAAGAAGCGAGATATGGTCTCAGAGTTGGTAAACTTGACGATACGGGCGTAATTAGCGCCAATATAGACGAAAACAGCCACATTGCACTCTACCCTTGTAAATGGTGCACCGCCGTGCGTATTGGTATGTTGAGGTAAAGCCACCTTACGGCACACTTTTGGTAAATAGATTGAGTTCGTTTGGACAAAGCAGGGCTACAGTGTCTGGAAGGCAGCTTCAGCAGTGCTCAAAATAAGTGAGATATAGTTTCAGAGTTGGTAAAATTAATGATACAGGCGTAATTAGCGCTAATATAGACGAAAACAACCGCATTGCACTCTACCCCTGTAAAGGGTGCACCGCCGTGCATATTAGTATGTTGAGGCAAAGCCACCGTACGGCACACTTTTGGAAAATGGACGGAGTTTGGACTCAGCACGGCTTTCGCAAGTCTGTAGTTTCTGGAAGGCAGCTTCGGTAGCGCTGAAAAGAAGCGAGATATAATCGCAGAGTCAGGAAAATTAACTGTACGTCAAAAATAGCGCCAATATAGACGAAAATAACCCCATTGCACCAGAGACTGCACTACCAACATAGACGAAAATAACCACATTGCACCATAGCACTACCGACATAGACGAAAATAATAACATTGCACCATAGACTGCACTATCTCCGCGATCGGTCTTTTGGTAAAGAAATGCTCAACCAAGTGTACACTCTATAGAAGACAATGGGGATTTAATTGTCCTTGAAATACGATACCAATAAGACACGAAATAAGTGAATAATGAACACAAGACAGGAACAGATGGATACATAATAGAGATATATAAGGAACATTTAATCATGGAATGATTTAGACCACCTTGTACGTCGATTTTTTCTTGAGCACCGACACACGGTTGACCCTTTATTTCCTTATTTACGGACGGTATGTCCAGATAAGAGTGACCTTGTAGTCACTCGTTGTTGAAAATGCTTTGACACAACACTTTATACAGCGTGAAGAGTGCTTGTGTTTAGGAAATGCTAAGAAAATTATATGCTTTTTTTATTCTTTTTCAATTTCTCTTTAGAAACAAGTTGAAGAAAAGGTTCGAAAGGCAAAGGCATTTTTAGAAGAAACGTGCCCAGCGAGGAAACCGGTGGAAGAAGAGGCGAACGTTAATCATGCTGTAAAAATGACTTCCAAGGCAGAAAGCAGGTAATAATCTAGAGGTGCTTTTGAAAGTCATGATTGTGTTTTCACATTTACAGTGTGGGTGCTACTGCGTTCTGAGTGGTTTTGCAGTCGCCTTACTTCAAACCTATAGTTTAATTTTAGACACCCAAAAGGTACTTCACTTGTGTTCCCTGCAAATGACTGCCAGGACTACTTCTCTGGGGTCACTTTTACCTGATTCACGAGGAAAAATTTATCCACAAACGAAACGGAAACTTAGGTTACAGACATGTGAAGTAGTTGCACAGTTTTACAGAGATCTCGCATAAAGCTTGGCTTGTGCTTATTGAGTGGATTAGGGGAAGAACTATTTTACTGCGATGCCAGTTAAACGAACGCTAAAAGTTGGGCCTTCGTGCTGTCCTGTTAAAGATGGCACATGCACTGTCCACGCATGGAGGCTTAGGAGACAGAGCTTTTTACAAAAATTGCTAGAGGAAACTTTGGCGCTAGTGTCTACAGAAGCATGATGCTTCTGCTAGCGTGAGAATGATCGGCATTAAACACGGATCTGCGTAAACTTCTTCCTTCCGGTTTCAACCGGCTTCGCGAATTTGCAAACTGGTCATCTCCAACAAAATATTGCGTCATAAAATGACGCAGCTTGCAAACGATAACGCAGGATGGCAGAGTCTTATTTACTCGTGCGTTTAGAAATACAGGATTGCTTCAAAATTTAGGCCATTTCAGGCAAGTTAATTATAGAAAAACAAAGCCACAAGGACGCGTGAAGTAACGAGCATGAAGGTCAGGGAAATTCACTTACTGACCGCCATTCCTATGGTAGCTGGACGACCGCAGCGCCAGAGTTCCCAATGTGGTTTAGGAGGCGTCTAGAGCCACGCAGTGTGTTCGGCTGCAAATACTGCGAAGCCAAGTGGACAGATTGCCACGCCTCCCCCCCCCCCCCCCGATCCAAGCCCCCTACGCCTCCTCGTTCTGCACATTGTCAAATGCTGCCATATTGCCGAATTTTTATAATGGCGGCATTATTTTGAACCAACCACGAGGTCGTGGTATCAAATCCCAGCCGCGACGGCCACATTGCGGTAGAGAAGAAATGCAAAAAAAAAATCAAGCATGCGATGCCGCGCTTTGGGTTCACGTTGAAGGTCCACAGCTGGTTGAAATTATTTCGGTATCTCCCACTACAGCGTACCTCATAATCAGATCTTGGTTTTCACACGTAGAACCCAATATTTAAAGGAAAACAATTAAAAAAATCCGCTCTAGACGGCCGACAGTGGCTTGTCGCTTTCTTCGCACAAGATTGACTATTTTGGCTACATAAACTTTTAGGCGTACGGGTTAGACGCTGGAGTAATATGAAAACACTTCTTTGGGCTTTCTAGCTGAAGCTTGGACATAAAAGCTATTTTGATACAGCGGTTATTTCATGGGCTTCTATGGTAAATGAAGTGATCCAATTTAACGTTTTCAGTAATTTTTAAAGTTTCACCTGTGGTAGATAGCTTAAATGTTGTCCTTGAGCTGGATTATTGGAAGAGGTAGACATTAGTGGCACGAGAAATCTACACATATTCAGCTAATGAACAAGAATTCACTAATGATCTTCTTAATTATTTACTTTACGTCACATATTTAAATTAACGAATCGTAGCCGGTAATTTCGCAAGACGTATCCCCTTGAAATGAATCTCTAGGCTGACACCAGTTTCAAGATAGTATTTCCACAAATGGTGTGTCGAAATACATGTGTGTTCCAGTTACCTTTGTGCTTCAATGCATAAAAAAGCGTTTTCTTAAAAACGTAAGTGGAACAACAGTGCATTGTCACTGCGAGTTTGATGGCGCGTATCTCCAAACTGATGTCATTCTGCAAATTCATTTCAACTGGATACTCCTTGCAAGCCCACCAGCTACAATTCGTAATAGTAATATGTGCCTTAAAGTAATTAAGAAGTTAATTAGTGATCTTTTTAATTATTTGGATGCGTGTATTGATTTGTAGTCTAAGTAATGCCCTCCTCTAAGAATACTCCAGCTCAAGGACTAGAGCTATGCTATCTTCGACCGGCGATGTGTATAAATTCTGGTAATGCTAAAAATAATCACCCTGTACACTTTTTCGGTGTGCTTTTCATCGAAGTTAAGCCTGCCTACCTTTCAACGTTTCAGAGAGAAGCGGCTGGAGGATATGGTCCGAAAGTTGAAAGCCAAGGAGGAGCACGCCGAGCGAGTCCGAAGAAGAAAACTCCTGCGGCAAGCGACCATCCATGACTCAACAGAGGCTCCCGCTTAGCATCCTGACAAGGCGTTTACTGCAGATCCTTTCAGCGTAGTGCCAAGCTGGCATTCCCGCAGCACGCAGTGCCCACGACATTCCAGTCCACGTCCTTGGTTTACCATGCTGATTAATGCCAAGCTAGTCTGTTATTCCTGCTTTCTTGTATGCCTTCGCTTCAGATTTACCGTACGAAAGCATCCCGATCTATCCTCATCGAAAGCAAGAGCTATTACAGGCAGTGGCTCAGCAATTACATAATGTCCAGGACATGGCGTCTATGACGTGTTTCAGGCTTCCGAATAATTTCCGGCGCATGCAGTCGGCATTAGCGTTGTTCGAGATGTGTTTCTGTTATCCAGAGGGAGCCGTCACCGGCCGTGAACTTGGACTCCACTGACTGATAACGAATGAAACTAGAAGGAGTTGGTAAAGATTGGTGTTACTGAACGGCAGGTGGGGAAAACGCGAGACTAGAAGGAAAGAAATAGGCAACACAAATGCCGACCATCCACTGAGAAGTCGCGCAATGGCGGGAAGAAAAGAAAGAAGATGACACAAAACTTATCTGCGCATGCTGCAGGAAAGACAGCGCCAGCCCGTCAATCAAGGACACTTGCGTGGCAGATAACTGGTCAAGCATGGCAATCCTTTGTCGAGATTCACTTACGCACGTGCTACCTTCATTAACGATACGCCATGCCTCGCGCATAAAGTAAATTTATTCGTTCTCCTGTCTGAAGAAAGCCGTACTGTCAAAAAAAAAAATTGGGAGTACACTTGCAATCGCAATGGGGCACCGAAAAAATTGGACTGTGTTCCACTCGTCAACGAACGTTTATGCTCAAATACTCTCTGATTGATGCAACGACTTGTCGGTGCTACAATAACGTCATCGCAGCTAAAGAAAAGTTGTGAAACTATACCCGTTTAGGCATTCCGCGAACTTGCAGGGATGCTTTGCATATACACCGCTCCTTTCTATATTGCACGAATGTTCTCGCCGACACATTTCGGGCAGTTGCACATTGCGCGAAAGCCTGCTTCTAACTTTCCTCTAGGGTGTATCGCCAGATCGACCGATCATAATCACACTTAGACTCATGGAGATGAACGGTAACGCATGTTTTTCGCATAGGTATCACTTTGTACGATAGACAAGACGCGAATCAAGGGATCCTGCTTCAAGTACCTGTCTGACACATCACGAAGGAACCAGATTAAACAAAGTCGTATATATGTGTATTTGAATGCAAATGATTTACAGAGAGACAGCACTTTTAATTCAGTTTTTCTTGGTAGTTAAAAAAGCTGCATATGCAATCAATAACAAAAATTCGCAATGCATAATCAGTGGACGTGCAGTACACAATGCGATAACAGTGTTTTATTTATCAGTAGGGAGCGTTCGCTTACTCATACTCGAAGAAGCAAATGCAGTCCACAGCACTGTAAAGTTGCGCAACGAAAAGGCGTACCCTACCATGCCACCACGGCTAGAGACACTTACATGATCGTTCAATATATATATATATATATATATATATATATATATATATATATATATATATATATATATATATGCACGTTGCGATCTAGAGGAAGGAGGTAGCAATATGGTGCAGACAATTTACGCTGACTTGGTAAATTGAAAACGACATGTTAGATACCAAGAAAAGCGCGCAGACATTGTGGCGATATAGATAAAAAAACAAAAAAAAAGCCCACCATACTTTACTAAGTGGAACCGTGAAGTCGTGAAGTATATGACATTTTGTAAATTTATGCAATGAGCTACATTTATGAATCGGGTGACAGCAGTTTCACTTAGTGTGCACATGAATATTATCTGGCTTGAAGGATCACGCAAGAGGATGCCTTCTATCGCACGCAGCTCCAACGCAACGCACTCATCGAAGCGACTAGGGTTTCTAGAAATGCCTTGCGGTAGGCTTGAGCTAGAGGTGGCGGATGCATATTTTATCAGATTGGTAAACGACGGTTGTATCTACGCCACATCACTGATTGAAAAAATAAAATTCAGTTCCGAGATATTTTTCTTTAATTGTATTACACTGTGGACAGTGACGCTGTCCTCACGTGGTTTATTTGGTTTCTATGGAATAAAATCGGGGGTTGCAAGCCGGTGCCTGGTCCTACCTGTCTGTATTATGCTTTTTTTATATTGCACGGTTTGTCAAAGGGCGCAATATGGTTCAATTAATGCGTGCGGCCTTTCTCCGCGAAGACGCAGGCACAAGTTACCTGTTGAACTTATTGTCCATAATTGTGATAGAGATTTGTTCTGATGAAATTGGAAGTGTTGCAACTGTTATGTCGCACAGCTTTTCCACAACAATACATTGTTCAATGAGCAAGAGATGGCTGTTCCTAGCGTGCGGGCTGGTCTGTCCGTACCCCGATAACTCTTGAGCTCTCTCTCTCTCTCTCTCTCTCTCTTTTGGCTTGTGCTCCTGGGCCCAGCCACAGCATATCTTGAACACTCACATAGCAAACGCGGGACCGAGGCACCTTGAGCACTTCACAGAGTCCTCCTGTGCCAAACCCCAAGCCCCGTCTTTTTGGGTTAGGGTGGCCCTTCGCACCTTCTCGGCATTACTCTTCGTGTCAGTGTACAGTTTGTTCTGAATCCTCAGCTCGTGCTCAAATAACCAGCCTGCTCAGAAACTCTGATAGCGAGGCGTCAGTACAGGAATGCTTGTTACAGACTGAAATAGAACGATAAGTAACATGCATTTGGTGCTTAACCCCGTAAACGTAAACCAAAATGCCCCAGGCCCCGTCTTTCGCGTTAAGGTGGCCCTTACCCCTCTTGTACATTACTTTTCGTGTGAGTGTACAGTTTGTTCTGAATACTTAGCTCGTGGTGAAATAACCAGTCTGCTCATAGACTATGATGCTGAGGTTTCAGTACAGGCACGCTTGTTACAGATGAACACAAAGAAATAAGTAACATGCATGTGGCGCTTACCACCAGTAAACGTAAACTAAAATACGTGCTATGCGATATCTAGGATACCATAAAGCGACAGCTTGACATGGGCAAGAATAATAATACTTGTAACGTGGTAGTGCGGAGAAATCGCGACACAGAGGAGGCAGGGGACGCAGACACTGCATTCCTGCGCGCGCTTTGTCCTTGTTTACCGGCGCTTTCAGTTTTTTTTTCGCCTGATAACTTGTTTAATACAACTGCGCCAAAACAAAAGGTATTGGAGGTATAGGGTAATATTTATAAAACCTGGAAACGAAGCGTATCTGTGGAGTAGCGTTACATGTACGGCTACGCGCAGCGTACGAGAAAAATGAGGGCACTGCAAACTAAAAGGTAACTGCAGCGCTTTTATGCAGGTTATTAAAAATAACTATGTTTTTGAATTGAGGGGGATTAAGGTTCCCAGAGTAACGCTGGGGCTGTTAGAGACGCCGTGTACTGAAGGGCTCCGAATAAATTTTTACCATCTGGCATTATTTAATGTGTACTTGTCACCGAAACCACGGCCCAATGGGTAGGACACCCAGCTCAGCTGCGGATGGTGCGTGGTTTAGTACCCACCGCCGGATAGTCATGGTTTTATAGGGCGGGCATTAGCAACCTGTGGCCAAGCGTCCAGCTTTTAGGGGTCTGTTGCTTGCCAGGGGATCGCACAGATCATTACATGTTTGCTGTCCAAGAACTACGGCATCTCACAAAGTATCTCACAAAGCAAGAACCAAAGCATCTCACAGCTCAACCCACGCAGCTGTTTTCCTCTCTCTTAAGGTCACGCCTAACATCTTTCGTGTCATCGCTCGTTGCCCCGTCCTTAACGTTTCCTGAAGTTTCGGTATTAACCTACACGTTTCTACCAGGCATAACCATCGCTTACCTATTGTAGGTCGCGCGTTCGCATGCCTCGCGACGCCGGCTACAAGCGTGCGGTCGCTGCTTGGAGTCATCGCCATCGGGGTCCAAGTTGCAGAAAAGAAGCGAGGCGTAGACCTGTTCTTTTTAAAACCTTTTTACTCAACAGCTGGAGTCATAGTAGGCGCATACACACTCGAGAATGTCTTGTTACACACATGTATACTTTGAAAACACTGCTAAACAATGGGGGCTGCTCAATTTTGCTGGCCGAATGGTTCACTGAAACGTGCAAGGTTCGCGAGAGAAAACGGGGAAAGCAAACCCGAGGGGAACACACGTTGGGTAAGCAGCCAGGAAGTGAAACCGGAAGTAAACCCGAACACATCTTGTACACATGAACACTCTCGAGCAGCCGGGAAAAGAAAAATGCGAACAAGCGATAACACATTCAATAACGATAACATCTGCGAAATATTGCGTACGCACTCGTGAAGCCAAGGTAGGACAAAAGGTCTACGAAGAAGGACGAGGTAACAGAAGATAAAAATAAAAATAAAAAAGGTACCCACGATACAAATGGCCTACGCAAGAGCACGCTTGTCACCAGCTCCGCAAACAACCACTACATCTCGCTTAATGCGAGAGAAACGCAACTCTCAACGTGTGATGGCATGGCGTCTTCCTTTTAACATCTTGCGGATTCATGCACAACTATGTACACCGACACTACGGACAGGCAGAGATGTTGAGAGAATGAGCGCGGGCGATCCGGTCCTGTTATGTATAGAAAGGTTATTTCAACGGCACTTGCGACACTGAGGAAATTATTATTTTATCTTTAGGTTAAGTCATGATAAGTAGACTAAACTGGTCGAAGAAGAGAAGGAGAGACAGCGAGGAGCAATCGCAAGCGGCCTTTCGGAAGCTGACCCAAAGATATCACATCAGGCCGGCTCGCAAGATATGCGGCTTACGACCAGCGACTTAAGATTTCAGGTTTATGGATAGAAGGCTTTCTTGATACATCTGTTGGATGCGTGTACGTTATTACTGAAATAATTATGCGAAATACGGATACGTAGCAAGCACTAAAATGCTGGTAAATAAAGAAAGCTCGTAATTTAAGTATAGTAGTAAACGTATGAGATACAGCTGCATGAATGCAACAAAAATAAAATTTTTTGTCTCTAATTACCTTCGCGACAGAAGCCTTCAACATTCAACTTAGAGCTACTGTCACGAATACGAAATATTGTAACAGTGTATATGTCATACGAGTCCAAATACCTTAACTGAGCTAGTGAAAAAGGACTCTCCATATAGCAAACTGCCTACGGCTTCATAGAGAAAACAACACAACTTCTACAATAATAGGTGAATTGTACGTTTCAGCAGATTCCCATTGCTATGCATGCGCAAGAAATTGCCATAAAAACCTCATTTAACCAAAACTAAAATCAGTCTCTGTGTTCTTGGTAATCTAACTACGTTTCATATCCTAAAGGAACTACCATTTGCTTCTGCTTGTAAATCTACTCGCTTTACTGCCACTTTCTTTTCTTTAGCGCACTGCTGCGATACAACTTCAAATAGTAGCGGTAGCTGCGATTGAGTCGGTGTTAAAGAGGGAGCCTTTCATTTGCAGTCAGTGTAGTGTAAACCGTCGCAACAAATTTCCTAGCCAGATAGCTGTGTTTATGCCAGATAGCGACCCGGGACATAGTAACAACGCAAACAAAGGCTGCGACGTTTCGACACATCTGCATTTCAAACGATGCATGAGGTGATGCAAGGCTATCGCGCTTATTCTATAGCCAATCTTCCACTGTCACGGCATTGCTGATTGAACG
Source organism: Dermacentor albipictus (assembly GCF_038994185.2). Classification (NCBI taxonomy): domain Eukaryota; kingdom Metazoa; phylum Arthropoda; class Arachnida; order Ixodida; family Ixodidae; genus Dermacentor; species Dermacentor albipictus. The sequence continues at coordinate 25,895,077 of NC_091826.1, forward strand.
CGTCACGACACCTGCAGTGTTGAGGGGTTGAGATCCCAAAGCTGTTCCTTCGTAACAGCTGTTTGTTACTGGCTGCCTTCGCCAGTACGTCCAATATGACGGTTGGCAGGTACCTGTTGTTGCGAACAGTTCTAGCTTAATAGTTCTTTTTTTTTTTCAAACACGCTCCCAGATCATCCGAACACTTCGCCAGGTTACGGCTTCCGTGGCTTGAATAAGATGTCTTTGGTGAGTCAGCTTACGAGGGGCCGCCAGAAACGCGGCATTGATCTACTGGGCTACCCACCGGGGCGGGCGGATCACAGTTGGCGAAACCACATGACATAAGAGCCCGGTGCCAGGGAAGGCAGCCTCGTCTACGAGTGATATGCCCTAGAACCATGATAATACGGTATTAGAAGCTAGACTCTCGGCGCGATAAGAAAAAAAGAACGAGTGGGAAAAGCAAGGCGCGAGATTTAACGATAGAAGGTAGCGGATAACAAAGCCGGCCTTGTTTTTTTTTCTTTTCACAGGAGGGCACGTTGCATGGTTTCGTTTTCCAGTTCTGGGTCCAGGGGACACGCACACACACGCACACACACACGAACCGGCATTGCGCGGCGGGAAAGTGAAACAAAATGTTCCTCGAGGGCCACTATGCGGAGTGAGAGAACGAGAGAGTTCTTTGAGCAGAGGGTAAAGGTGGCGCTCGCTCGCTCGCCTTGCTACGCTACACTTTCAGTGATTACGTCTCTTCCCCTCTTTTCTCGGCCGTGCCAGATAATTCTGGTGACGTCATCCTTCTGGGAGTACCGGTCTCTTCGACGTTCGCCGACGTCTGGCTGTCGTCTGCATGCCGTCGTCTGCATGCCATCGTCTGCATGCCATCGTCTGCTCTGATCTTTCCCCCCTCTTACGGTCGACGTCGTTCCTTGAGGCAAATGCGTCACAAAACCGTGCAGCGGCGAGCTTTTTTTCTTTTTTGCTGGGATTAGAAGGTGCTTTGCGTCCTGCTGAGGGCTTCGGCTGGTTGGCGCGGTTTGAGAAGAGGCGGAGGCGGCGTGGTTAGTTGCTGCTGTGTTGCACGTAACTCGAGTGAGGTGTCTTCGTCGAGGGTGGCTTTGTGCGTAAAACACACGTCCAAAAAAAAGCAACAGGGCGAGAAAGGTTCCCCCTCACGGCAGCGTAGCTGCGGTGTTGCGCGGGGAATCAGCACATTCGCTCGATTGTGGGCACAAATTTGCTTCACGAGGTGCGTTCTTGGCGATGTCGACGCCGAAACGAGATTATGCGCAGTTGTCGGCATACGTGTGACCTCTGCGAACGGACAGGGCGTGCGGCGAACACGACGGGTCATTTGACATAAAAGAGGTACTCCATCCTGCCTCGTGACTCACCCTAGCGGCAACTGTGGACACGCTAATGCGCCCATTTCTTTTTATTTGGCGATAGGCAGTTGAAGTTGTTCGCGTAACGAAAGTTATTCTCATAACTTGACAATCTCAGCTTGCGGAAACGCCGGCATAACATTGCTGGGAAGAATTAACTTGAAATCTGTGTATAAAATGCGTGATACTGACAAAACACTGAGAGCTTTACCATTGCCTTACCAATGTTAATTTTTTTAAAGAAAGGTCAGTTGTTGAATTCATAAATGGTCTTCTGAAGAACAAAACAGCGTAGGTACTGTTTATTGAATATAATGCCTTTTGTTTGTCAGTGATGATCGGTAACCTTTTAGTTTTCCGTCGACTCCCGGAGAAGATACCTAATTTTGAATATAACGCGCAGCACACTTTGTAAAAAAGGTTACTGCCTCCACTCTCAAACGCGCACCGTCTCTTGCTCCTAATTAATGTAGTAATTAATGTACTCAATAAGAATAAATCAGCATTAGCAAGCTCATGATGCTTACAGTTAAGAAATTAGATAAGCCTTCTTCAATCATTTCAAGCTAAAATTTAGCCTCTATTTGCATGCGCCTGAGAGCCTCCTGCTGATCTTTATCGGGACGACCTCCCCTTTGTGGTGTAGTTTGCAGGTTGTCAAAGCTTCAGGATGCTTCAACGAGAGTTTATTCATTTTCGGTCGTGCTATTCATTACTACCACGCTACGACATCGCATCGAAGATAAACAGCAGACTCTAACTCTATTTGCAAGCAGATTCTTCGGCAATGTGAACCGACGTATAGTATGCAAATAATGCCTCTTTTTTTGTCAAATGACCCATGGTGTATCACATGAGACGGAAACGTCAGTGGATAAGCAAACCGCACGGGTACCTTGCACCAACACAAAACGTATGACACTTGACAGGCACAAAATAAAGACGCACAAGGTTAGTGTGATCACTAAAATGCTTCTTTACGAAGAATTATTATGCGCATTCAAGTCACGCAAAGGGCTGAAACATACCTATTTTAGGCGCAGTGGTCAGTGGCATCATAGAGGAACCAACTGACGATACAGAGAAGGAGGCACAGGGAGGAAATCAATGGCATCGGCACACACACCAGAAAAAACATGTCAAAGGTCGCCACGGGGATCACGTGATTACTCTGGCTTTCAGGTGCACTAACGTATACAAAGGGTCACATTCCATGTTTTGGTGCACGTTAGGTGGTGACACAGGCGTTTTGTTCCTGCCCATTATGACTAGGAGGTGGATCAGATTGAAGAGTGGACACACAGATGGCACATCAGTGTACACTGGTGTTTGTTTTGTAGTCATCACAGCTGTACAGAGAAGAGCGTAGATATTGTCTGACTATGCAAGAACTCTGACAAAAGAAAATACGGGAAAATTATTCCTTTGAAACCGCCGCAAAAGCGCATGGTTGTTAACAAAAGTAAAATGCGAATAGACATGGTGATGGCACCTGGAAACGAGCTACATGACGTAATTTGTGGGAGAGATTGCCGCCTTCGACACGCTTCACAACTTTTTAAGGCAAAGCTTTCTTTGGCTCTTCCCTTAACTTTGCGTTGACGGCTCTGTGGCCAAGTGAACTGGGCCGATCTTAGATACAGTGTAATCAAAGGTGGTGATTTGGGTGGCCGGTTCTAATTCCTGTCCCCGAGATTTGTTTTCGCAACAAATTCATTCTAGTTTGCAACGCGGGTCGACCCTGGAGTAAGTGCAACGCTGCAGATAATAACATTTAATCAGCAGAACTAATCAGTAAGTGTCACCGGCAGCATATCTTAGTAGGTATATTGGGAAGCCATTGGTTCACTTTGACAATAATCCTCAGATGGTACCTGGCCAATTTTTTATTGTACCTAATTAAGTAACCCATCAGTCTGCTAGCTGCCCAAATTATTTATGCTTTTAGCGCTTGGGAAATCAACTATGTGAGGCTCATCATGATTTGTATACTTATCCTCATCGTAGACAAGCAACTAAAGCTCAACTGAGTAACATCAGTGCTAACAACAAAATGCGTTCGCCTTATAGTTTATGAAAACGCTGTGCCCGTGATTTTCTTACAGAGATTCACTGTGTGAGAAAATATTTCGCAAACAACTAGTGAGCAATAGGCACTGCTTCTGATACTTGGCACCAATTCTATGGGTGCCATTGCCATGTCCATGCGCAGTTTATTTTTGTCACTAAATATTCAAGTTAACGAGATACAAAATCAGAAACGTATTTGTACCAAGAACTTCAACTCAAGCAAATGTTATTTCAAGGAACAAACGGAATGAAGTCACAGGTAAAAAGGTTCACCATAAGTACTTTCGACATCACAGACAAGGGAAACAGTGAACAAAGAGTTACTCATCGACAAACAGTTGACGATTGGACAGGGCAAAGTGTCCAGATAAAATGGTAATGATGATGTAAAGAAGAGTAGTTACAAGCGTTACCTTTGTGATTGTTATGATGGTTAATGTTTCCCGCTTTATTAGAGCTAGGCAAAAAAGCAAGCGTTTCAAAAGTTTAAAGTCCATTTCTTCCGGCAGGCAATAGATGTGGCCTAAAGTTCCCCGCAATGAAATGTAAAAATAAAGATAAACGCATCCGTAATCACCGTCATATCGAATTGTAGTAAACTAGTAAAACAGTAGCAACATATAGCAATTGATCGAATAAACTGTCGCCTAGAACTTTGGGCACACTGTGCTCAAAAACATTCCGTAAGGAATAATATAATTTGTTTTTGTTTTTCGAGCGAGTGTGCCAGTTACATCACAAACATGGAACTCGGCTTGTTACGAAAATTCATGTTATGAGAGAAACATGGCTGTCTGATGTAGTTTCGCTGACCATGTTGTTATCTTTGGTGACGCTTGCATATATTTATTTATCTGGGCTCATCTTTCACTAAATATTTCGTATTCCAAAAACAGATATGCTCGCCGCCTGCTTTTTCGCGTAAAATTTTCTGTTCGCATTCAACGCTTGTTTTGTTAATCTACTTTTCTCTTCTTGCGTAGCTGCATTCTTGTGTACCACTTAAAACATGCGTTGAAGCACGAAAGGCTGATTACCTATGGCTCACTTTTGCTTTCATGTCTGCAGGCTAACTTGACCCGAGAAAAGTTATTTCTAATAAGTGAAGCGTTTCGGATAAATTAAACAACTCAAGCCATGAGTCAAATTAACTTCTGTCACAGCGTCGGTAAGCCATACGCTGCCATGTCCTTGTTCAGCTAAACTTAACTGTGCCACTTCTTTGGTAGGTTGAGCGAAGTCTCATCGAGTCTTTACTGAACACGCAGAAAAACTTTACCTCATTTGCGGACGCATCAAGCAACCTCGTCAAACAGGTGCGTGGGAGGGGTTTTAGAAGTAAGTAAACGCCGGCTCAGACGCTTTGCCTTGTGCATTCGTCAACACAAGTCACTCACGACCGACCGAAACGTGATAGATGCTTCCACAGCGTGCCGACACAGGCCGCTGCATTCGCGTGAAGCTGATATGCATATTGAAGTTCCTGGTTTCAATGCGCGCGTGCTTCATAGCCGCCGCAGGGGAAGAAAACCGGGCACGTTGTGGTGGGAGGGAGAAAGCGAGCGGCCAATTGCCGTCGCGTGTTTGACGAAACACTCGTGCAAGGCAGCAGCGACGGGTAATGGAGAGACGACCCCGAACGTAAAGTGGGCTGCCGTGACACAAAGGTGCAGAAGGGGGGTGGGGGGTGCGTTCAAAACACTCACATCCACGAGTGACGAAGTACGGTGATGTGAACGCCAGGCTGCGTTCACACGTGCGTTCCGAATCGCCGCGTCGCGGATCACTGCTTGAGATTCGAGAGCAAGTCGTGCACTTCAGATGTCAGTTTCTGTTTACACGCATTCGGCTGATTCATCGAGAAACCAACTAAATTTGGGCACTCTTGCATTCGACATTGATGCATGCGAGGTGTAGAAGCGAGCGAAATGCTACAGGGGCCTCCACGTTCGCAGGTCTCAAGATTTCGACTCGTAGACTTCATGTGGCCGTGTCAACGTCAGGCGCCACAGGTCCGGGTGAGAGCTCTTAGCGCACTGGGAAAGAGGGTGCTTACAGTGTGCCGCGCGGCAGTGCGGTGACGTAGTCGCACGTGTGAACGCGTGCCGGATTTGCCGGAAAAGGCGTGGATGAGCGTCACTGCAAAGATTCATGGGATGCGACGGGGAATGCGCGATTTCGCAACACACCGGTCACGACACATGTGCCAGAAACGGATCGTATCGTACATGAAGTGCTCTGTACCCGAAGGTGTGCATGACACAGCAGTTTAAAAGTGGACTCGATGCGACACAACTGGTGAACTTTACAACAGTCAGTAATGTCCTCGGGGACGCGTCCTTCAACGAAAAGTAGGAATTTAAAGGGGTGCAGTGCTTTTAGCTTTACACAGCCGCAGAGGAATGGGCACGATTTGGGAAACCATAAAGGGTAAATCCGAAAACTGCAGCAAATTAATGTCGACTTGCAATTAGCGTTTCGTTGAGTAAAATTAGTCGGAGAAATGCGCAGGATGACATGCAACACAACTGTTTTTGCAAATCGAGAATGCCATGGAACGTACTAGGTTTTACTCATGCCAGTACTTTCCGCCCCATTTTTTAGGCGCGTGGGTTCGCGTCAGCTCTACGCACAGTTCCAAATAATATGACCGACGAAAGCAGTTGAAATGAGCATCAAATTCGAGGACGCTGATATATGAGGCGAAGGACTAGCGAGATCGGACTCGACCACGAAAATTGGAGGGCGCGAGGCAAGGGCTTGGCATTCAGAGCCTGTGCATAGATATTTCAGCTTTTTCAGAAAGAAAAGAGAGAAACTAAGTACCCTGAAATAACTTGCAAACATCTTGTAATGTTTGCTCCTAGACGTTGGCTTTTTTTTCTTTAGTTAAGTTCCCCGACATATATTTTCTCTCATAAATATAACTCCGGCTTCGTCAAAATATGAGCCAGGAAATACAAGTAGATATGTCCATGTCTAAAATATCACCTGAATGCTAGTCTTTGATAAGACAGAAAAAGTGGGACACTTGGCACTGAAATGTGAACAAAAATGGCGTGATTCGAATAATCAACGGAGCGGATGCTCAATTTTAGCACGCACTAGCAATAATAAAGGAATGCATTAAGTCGCATTCATCTTTCTATATGATATCTATATAAGAGATATGTATTATACCCTTAAATGTCGATATGGCTCGACCTTAGACAGAAATGGGCTGCGAAAGATAATTATTCAGAAAAAAAAATCGCACAAACCTGCCGCAATCCTGCACATATGCTTGATTGGATGCACAAGAATCCGATAGATTTACCTGTTAGCGAGCCTCTCACAGAGGGTTTCAAAATGATCTGGTCACATATGGGCAAGTAACGTGAATTCTTAGGAGCTGAAGACGGGCTCCCACAAAAAATAGAAACCATCCAGGTGAAATCAATAAACGCCGGCGTTTTACGTCATAATAATCGTGCGTTGTTCATGCTGTTGTCAACGTGACGATAACAAAATTGTGGTTTGGTCGTACTCGCGACAATGCAATGAGTAATACTATGCCAAGATTTTCGGATTAGCTGTAAAGATACACGCATTCCTCGGTACGCTAAGAGGAAAAAAAGTGGTGCACGAAAATGCAATAGGATTTCTAGATGATGTGGACAGAGCACCGACAATTTTGAGAGCCTTCATGAGACATCTGCAATTGCAAAGAATCTCCAAAACAGTGCAGCGCAATTTTTCAGCGCAAAATATGACATTCTAACAAACACCATGTTCAACAACAACACCGGTAACACACAAATCTTAGATTTCTAACAATAGGTCATGCTGTAGCATGGGTAGACTATGTATACACGTACGCAGGTGCATGCTCTACGAGCGAGAACAGCGGCTCAACGTCACACTCGCATTCAACAGGGCAATGTAACAGCGTCTAAAACAGTCTCTATAACGGCGTCTATACAAGTGACGGATACTAAGGCGGCATCGAAGCCTGTGGTTTCGCACGTCTTTATTACGCTTTTCCCCGTCTTATGGCTGCTTTAGTTGCGTGATGCGCTGAGGGTGTTGACGAAAAAATATTGCCCCAAACGCTCGTGCCACAAGTGAGGCAGATTCCCATTCGTAATAAACACGATTACTGTACTCAAGTCTACAATTTTGCCCCATGTTTCACAGCATGCTCGCGGATTATTATTTGTGGCAGTGAAGGAAAAGCTGCCGTGATGAAGCGCGCGCCTGACAACACTCCCGAAAACGGTTCCACTGTTTCTTTCAGGCTTGTAGAAAAGCTGGAGAACAGAAACCATAATCGTCTTTTTTATTACAGCGCTTACACTGAAACAAAACCCTGTTACAATTCTCAAGGATAACAAGGTTGATCAAGCGACTTTAAGAACAGAGTTAAGGATTATCGTACGCCGTGAACGGCTGTGAGCATAAGCCCGTGCTGTATCTCTCCATTTCCTTATCTTTCTTATCTTCCACTTCCCGTCCCCGGTCTAGGGAAGCAAACCTAACTTTTTGCACTGGTTAATATCCCTGCCTTTAGCCTTTCTTTCATATCTCTATCTCTCCCTTAAAATGAGACGTCATTGAGACCACCGAGTGTGGGATTTAGATTTTCCTTATGTTTCTGTTTTCTTCTCTTATATGTTTAGGGAATGCGAAACTGTCGCAAGTCACAAGTTACGCAAATCCAGTATGTCCTCTCAGAAACCGAAACAGAAAGCGCTGACAAACTTTACGGGACTGCTCGGCGCATTAGCACATGCGCAGAAGCTCCACACTCGTAGCTTTTCCTTCACTGCCCGAGAAAGTTGTCCGCTAATGTACAGACGTTGTCATTAGTTGGCGAGAATGCAATCCTCCTTGAAACGCGTTGACGCCCCGCTTCGGAACGGTGCCCGATGTGCGTTCGAATGGTACAGAAACAAGGTGAATCGGGGTTTCCGCATTGGTTGTGATGCAATTCCCTCAGTTTCGTATTGGGATCATTATGTACATAGAGTTTCTCACTACATTGCCTAGAGGGACATCTGGCGCTGCTGCGCTGTAGTATGCATGGGAATGCCGTTATATTGTGGATTCCGATTGGCATCGTTCTCGTAGAGACAGGACGCCTTGAAGACGCGCTTGGCAAATACCGTTCCGTCTGTCACAATGATTTATTTTCTACTAGAACAGCACGTGTAAAGCTGTTTTAGCTTTATTATTACGCGAAAACATGTTTTGTTTAACTATGAGAACTTGTTATTGTGTGTACGACTACATGTTACGTAAAAAGTATGAGCGGGCCGCTAAAGGACAGACGACAAGGTTCGCGCTCGCTTTGAAACAGTTGGTCGTCTGTTCTTGCTTTTCTTCGCTTGGTCATGCATCGTGGGTGAGTAAAGATGCAATATGCGTGAATGGAAACATTTTATGAAGATTTTACTTTGAGAACGCGTTATTTGCGTAGCCATATCCACGTTTTAGACGAAGCCTTTTACAACACCAGCCAGCACGAGCCTCGCAGACACATATACCGTCATTCCCATGACGGCACGGTGCCCCCTTAAGAAACTCCCATAGACGGTGGCGCCAGATTACCCTCTACGTGTTATAGTGAGAAACTCTGTGATTATGTACGATGCTCTGCTTCCAAGCGTGTGGCGCAAGCGTTTCGTGCACTCATGAAAGCACGTCAGAGGAACGTCGGCACGAGGAAAACAACAGTGTGTGAGCAACAGCGATGGTTGTGTGAAAGGTGCAGAGAGCACAGTACCGCACATGCACGTCAGCACGAAGGGCCGAGTGGTTAGGAGGGTGCTCGATGGATTGTCAGAAAAGAATGCGCCTCGTCACGTGACACACACGCAGAGATGATAGAAACGAAGAAGCAGTGATAACGCCTTCGACTTAGTGCCCGCCATGAAAAATTTGTTCTGACGACGTCTCTTACATAGGCGTTTCCCTCTGCGCGATAGGCGTACATCCCTGAAATCATGGATACACTGAAGCGCCCTGAACAAACGGATCAGCATTCATAACTGAACAGCGATACGAAGAAGCAGGGACATGACTCTTAACTACTGCAGGTTTATAATTGGTAACTTCGTTTGATATTTTCAATGCCCCTATCCCAGAGTCAGAATTGATGATGCTGGAAATGTCTGTACGGTCTTTATTACACGAACCTTTCCTGTGTCACGACAGGTAATATTCAGCTGAAAATAAGTGAAAGGCACTATTTCAATCGAGCTATGAAAATTTAAAAGTTGTCACAGAGATGTAGGTTCTGTGACAAGACGTTGCAACGTTTATTATGACACTATCTCTCAACATGAGGTAACTTTACAGGAAGATGGCAGCTTGAAGTGATTAAAAAGGGGTCGAACAAGGAATTTCGCCGAAGTCGATAAGGGAACTTCGTAAGTGCAGCGTTTGCTGCCCTTACAAGGATAAATCTTGCTGTCGAAACGCTGGTCTCAGCGACGCTTCGTATTCCACCACTGTTAATCAATGAAAATGTCTGTAGCCTCAGAGCCGTAGTAGTTTTCATAAAAACATTTCGTTGCGTGGAAAACAAAAAAAGTCAATGGATCACTGCTTCTGCGAGTGCCTTAGTTTTAACGAGGCGGTGAAATATTTCGGCACTAGGTGTTGAAAAAAAATTTAAAAAATTTGGTCACCGCTGTTTGGCGCTTACAAAGATGAGACATATCATTCTGTCCCGGTGCGATGAAAGCTTGGTTATATGCGAGCAACTCCGCACCCTCCGCCAACCTTTCGGGCAAGCAACAAATCGCGTGTACATGCTACGTACTACTGACGCGCTTGCATAGACCTTCAGGGGTGGTTTCACACACGATAAAGAATGCGGAGGCGAGGGAAATTGAAAGAGGAAGGATGGATGTTGAAGGGGGAGGAGGCGCGTTACGTTTTGCAGTGAGCTTATAACATGGTCACACGGGGAAATTAACGTGCTGGCTTTAGTGGGCCATTAACCAGAATCGAGGTTTGCAACAAGCCACGATTAACGGATACAAAATAGAGTCCATTCACGCTTGCACTGAGGAGACACAGGGGTCACCAACAACAAAAGTAGTTTGTGATTATTGATACAAGTTCACATGAAGCACCGCCTGTCACGACTTCTGAACCATAAAGACAGCCGGCTTTGCCCCTTGAGTTTTCCGCAGCGCAAATCGATGGAGTCAAAAGGAGTCGCCTTTGCTGTTCTGGTCACAGGAGTGCAGGTGTAGCAAGTGCTATGGGCAAAATGTTGCCTTCGCGTGTATTGGTACTGCGCTAGGATCAGCCGCCAGCTTCGTTTGGGTGACACTGCGGGTGGTGGTGTAGGCTTAACACACACACACTGCCGACATCTACGGTAAACGCTCGCTTTGAGTTCGATGATCGTCAAACCTGTAGCTCATGTTTCAGAATCAGCGTCGTCGTTGTATTTCGAGTTAGCATGAGTTTCGAGGAGTGGTTCACGAAGTTTACAGAGCTTGGAGATGGAAACTGCTATTTAGTACGGGCGCCTCTTACTTCTGCGAAGCGAAAAATGCCTTTCACGAGGTCAGCGTTCATGGGTCACTGAAATGTGTCGTGCGATTGCGCGGGCTGGCGGGAGTACAGGTCAACAAATGAGTAACATATAAGGTTCAACATCCGGGGAATATTTATTCCTGGTCGACATATTCGGCAACTTCTGCCAAGTTCAGGCTAGATTATTTGGCGCGTTGCAAAGCGAATGAAGAATTCAAACAGGATGTGATATCTGGGAATCCTAAAATAAATCTTTTGAATAGTGACGACTGCACTATATTGACCCTGCATTTAAGAAAGTCACTTGGACAGTCTGAATAGGGTACCTATGAGAGACCAGAATAACCTATCATATTAACTTGGAAACAAAGAAATAAGAGCCATTGCAGTGCTCAGTTGGCATTGGTTAGTATGCGTCGATGAGGCTACAACCTTACATAGAGAATGGACTAAAACAATTGAGGCATTTCTACAATACCATCTGAAAATTAGCTTTATAAAGAAAGTGTTAACACAATTTATGGAAAGCGAAACGAAAATACAACGACAAGTTTTATATCACACAACTCATAATCAATCCTGAGTTAGCTTAAGGCTACTTTCATAGCAATCACAGCAAGACATGACTTTAAGAAATTGAAACAATAGACAAGAAAGAACCCGTTCTATCCGATAAATATACGAAAAAAAAACAAGGCATGTTTACGGAAAGTGTGCGAGCGTTTACTTCGGTTAATGTAGGGGTAGTCGTAATATATCCTTCAATGTTTTCTCAAACCTCGAGTAATTTGCACAAAACGCTTCTGTGTAGCTAATGGGATGCCGAGATGACATAAATTTGTAGTCATTGAGCAGCATTGCTGTCAGTTCTGCACTTCTATGGTTGCTACCTCCTCAACGATCTGAAGCACAATCCTTTACCACACCGTTTCGTGATGTTCAATGCCGCGTAACAAGACTAGAGTTATTTCCTAGTTTACTGCCCATTTGACGACAGTTTAATACTGACTCTACTTCATCCCAAATGAATGGCTGGCTGAAAGTTACCCACTATACCAAGCGGTTTGTCAAAGGAAGCGTTACTCGTAGCTGGTTGGCAATTATGACTGTAGCTTAAATACTGAATACCAACGCCCTCTTGTGAGAGCTCAACGAAAAGATAGGCTTGCATGCATTACACGCTTTGCCTTGAGGAGAAGACCACTCTTTGAGCGAAGTGTTCTTGCTTTGCTCGTTGCAGCCTGGCTGGAACTAGCACTCCACTCGGGCCGAGTGCTCAGGAAAGGCTGGTGAGAAAAGCATCCACTCCGATCATAGTCTCGACATGGCTGTATATGTCATGTGCCTACGGTCTTCTATAGAAGTTAACAGGTAGGTCGCGATAACGAAAATGAATGCGCACCCTGGTAGTGTGTAGCCGCAATGTTTCCTTGCTCCAAGGACAACACATAGTAAAGAAACGGCATCGACACCAGTCGCCGGCCGTTATGAGACCCTGTGCGGTTTTGTTATTTCTTTTTTTTTTCGTCGCTGTAGTCATAGTGGTACGAGACATGTTTTAGTTGTTGCAATGTCAAACCTATCAGGCGCCACTTGGGCCAGTGTCAGGAAAAACTGGTAGCGAAAAACGTCGACATCCGAGCCATAAACACCTTCCGGCGACAGTCCCGAGTGACATAAAGTAGAAATCAGTACTGCACGTGCTACGCACTGAAGCTGGAGAATGAGAAACAAGGCTACCTACAAGGCGTCACTGAAATCGTGACTCGTATAAGTATCCATCTTGTGGTGTGTTCTCAGCAGCGTTCCTACTAGAGTATCATTAAGGGCTTACGAGAACAAAAATGATATAATGCATCATCTCGTACTCCAGTTCACTTGCACATCAGCTTGCGATTACTCAAACAAAATTAGATGACATCGCAAGAAAAGCCTAGCGCCACGTCAAAGAGTGCCGAATACACTACACGCTTCAAGTTCACAAATTGCACGTTCAAGGTTACTTGCTTGAGAAATGAGCGTGACGTCAGCTTTAGATGTGAAAGCACCATCCTTGTATAACCATTCTTGTCGCCCTGGATTCTTTTCTTGCGTTATGAACGTGAGATTACACATAAAGTGTAACAGTGCACACCGCTCAGTAAAAATAACGATGCGGAAAATTACACACAGTGCGATGAAATCCGCCACGGGCACAGATACAATTTTGCGGAAAAAAGTAGCCAGAGGAAATTTGTGCTCACTCGGACCAAGTTCACGCATTTCCTCCTCAATTGCACTTCATTACATGTCAAGTGAAAGTTTCACTGAGGATAGCCCGGCACACGTGAACACACTGATTGAAAAAAAAAAACATGCCTGCGTCCTTCATTTGCACGGAACCGTTATGGCATTCGTTTTTACCAGGTCTCTAAAGCCCAAATGCAATCCTGCTGAATCGGACATTTCGCTGGGGTCCCGAGCACCGTTACAGCTGACATAAATGTTTCCAAGAACTGTGAGACACATGCAAATATATGTACCATTTGGTGCGCTTCAGCAGAAAACACAAAATGTTTTGCATTAACAGAAGATGATAACTAACAGAAGCACAACTTATCTCAAGAGGTCCCCGAACAACGAGGCTGCGGTACATATGGGCATACGGCTTGCGGTTGCGCCACGTTCCCCATGTGCTGGCTTTCATCCGACACTGTAGCAGCATCTAGGCCTCTAGCGACTCCTCCAGCAGCAAAGCAGGCCAACGATAGTGACAGCAGCGCCAGCACAGAGCCTTAAGCTCGCTCAGACCACGATCGCACTGTGGCGTAAGACCTTCTGATAAAGATAAACCGAAAAGCACCCTCCTAGCTTCATCGAAATGCATTAACCTGCACAGTCCACACCTCCCCTGCTGTTAGTAGTGGCGTAGTAAGTGGTTGCTACTTGAGATCAGTGCCAAAAGATAAAAACATTTGGTAGGGCCGTGTATGCAGGGTCGCCGCGCTCACGCCTGCGTGGGGTTTCCCACGGCTGGCGAGGGGATCCTGGGCTGCGGCAGGAGCCTCCTGGAGGCCCTGGGCGAGGGCGACCTCGACACCGCCGGCGAGGTCCTCGGTGGCGAAGAGCGCAGCGACGGAGACCGCGACGACGGAGACCTCGACGACGCCGGGGAACGCGGCGACAGCGGCGACCTGGGCGACAACGACCGCGGCGACAGAGGAGACCGCGGGGAGTGGTGGGGCGACGCCGTCGGAGACGAGGCCCGCGGCATCGGCACTGGAAGATGCTGAGCGGGAGAGATCGAAAGAAGAGGAGGAGGCAAACGGGACGGGGAGGATGGAGGTGGAAGATGGAACAGCGGAAGAGGTGGTGGCGGTGGTGGCAGAGGACGAAGAAGAAGGAGGAGAAGAGCGGGAAGAAGTGGGTGGAACACGAGAGCGCAGATAGATCGGCATCGAGAGTTCTGTCTTTTTTTTCACTTTTTTTTGAGTTTTTTTTTTCTTCGCAATCTCGACGGCTCGGGATGCTGTCCTGTGTCCCCTTGTCTGCGTGCTCTTGCGAACCCTGGCCTGGGCGCGGCCTGCCCGCGACTTCAAGACGCAAGCTATTTGCCGGAAAACAGCTGCGACTGGTGGAGGGGTGGGAAGGTGAGGAAGAGAGAGAAAAGAGAGAAGAAAAAGGAAAGAGGAGCTGCGGCGGATCTGCTCCAGCAGTGGTTTTATTCTTCGGCGCTGGCGATATGTGAACAGGCCATTAACAATTTTCTCCGTCCGCAGCGCGCAAATTCAGTTAAATTTTTTTTTCTCTGCGATGCAAGGGGGACAACATCGATGCAGGCGTTTCAGGGACGGGATGCAAGCTTTCGGTATTGATCGGTGTAATCTAAGAAGCGCCCTGGGTGCTTTTGTTTCCGTTCCGGCTCCTTAAGGCCAGATGAGTCAAATTCTGCATGCCAGATCATGATGCCTTCTTTAATGGCGAAGCTTCAGGTGCCTGCAAAATCCGGGCAGGTGAAATTCATTGCGTGTAAGTGACTACCACTTCAGAGATTTGAACAAGGCATAACGTGCTTCGAAGAGGACGCGATATTTTGGCAGTAAAGTACATCCCTGTGTTGCTAATGGTCATCAACGCTAAGCGATCTCAATCCATGCGTTTTAAGCCAAATTGTCGGAAACGTCGCAATGGAGGAGGTTTGTCAGCAGTAATTTAGTGAGCTGCTTGAAATGATCACTCGAATTGGAAATGACCACGAGTACTCATGGAGCTGACCACCTACATCCATGGTGGAAACGAGTCTTTTTTGAGTTTCTTATATTATACTGCCGACATAGTAACTGATGGCAGGTTACTACACCTAAGTTTTGTCTTGTTTTACTAAGGACTCATTAAGACAAGTACCTAAGATGTATAAAACGTTCCAAGAGCCAATCGCAAGAAAGTAGTGAAGTACCCCATCACGATTCTTTTCCTATTTAAAAATATCCGGATGACCACTGAAAAGCTGAATATCTGCCTTACAGCACCTAAAGCAGCAAAATTAGCCTCTGTGATGTTGAAGGTGATGAATAATACGCTGTTTTTTTCCATTATTTAACAGAACTGAGACTGCCAGCGAATTTGCGCACACGAGATAATAACTTAGGGCCTGTTTTACATCGTAGCTTGTCGTGAGTGAAACTACAAACCAGTCTTTAATCCGTTTTATGTGACATCGCCGCCAACTTTTCAAAATAATAAAGAAAAATGATGTCAACGCTGTACTCATAATACGTGTTTTATTTGTGGGAATACGAATTTCACCCAAGACTATTTGGCACGTGGGGGAGAAATGAGGTCCAATGCGCTCACTACGATGGTGAGATCGAAAATAGTTCAAGAACTTCCCAATTCTGAAAATCTGATATCTGGGTACTGTTCCAATAGCGTCCCAGTGAAAACGAAACTATGTTTTTGTGTACCAGAGAAGAAAAAAAGGCAACAAAAAAGCTTCTCTCTCTTCATGTACACTCTAAAAATCTCCAGTCTTGTCCCAGTTGACCAAAATGTCTGGAGTCTGGGTAAAAAGAAGGTTGTCAAAAGTCAGCAAAGAAATTAAGAGGCGAAAATAGAAGTTATAAATTACGTGGTGCCAATCGATGGGTTGCTACAAAATAAGTTGGCTAGTATTGAAACGCTAAAGCGTTTAGCGCTGCTTAAATGCACATTTTCTTTCTTAGACACCGGATAATGCAGTCCGCTTGACCAAAAAAGCACCACAGCGTTTAATGTCGTGCCAACAAAACGTACTGAAAGAAGCAAGATCGAGGAAAGCAAACGTAACTTTTACATGTCAGGAATTCGACATGTACAGGCTTTGTAAAAAATTTTGCATCATGTTTCTAATGGCGCTTTTTAGAGTGTAGCGTGCTTCCAGAGCAAGAAAACACAAGACAGCACACAGGGAGCATGATTACTGCATCTACGCACAGCCATTTCGCATTCAGCCCAGAGTCGGGAACACAGCTTCTCTCCGCGCAAGACGCACACATATGGCGAGGAACCCTTCGGTTCCCACATCCTGGCAAATGCGTTTCGCCAGGGACTTGCCGAAATCAGAACCCACGGCTCGGGCCTAGGAGATGAGCAGCTACACGTTCACTGGCCGCAAGAACGTGACCCCTTTAATAGCATTTGCGGAGTGCCAGGAGACCTGCTGTAATTTCGTTTCGTCGGGATCATTGTTTATTCGGTATGACAGGCCACACGGCTGTAACAACTGATAAGGACACATTCGTACAACACAGGCACATATAAAGTATCTCTGTTTTATTTCGTGCAAAAGTACTCGTGTAATTTGGATGATTTCTTTCTTTGAAGTTGGCTATATTCAAGGAAGCTGAGTGTTGTGATTGAGAAAGTTTTAAAGATTAGGGCCTATCCCGTTATACTGATGAAATTGGCCTATTTTCTTGGCAAAAGAGGTAATTCAGTCTAGCTTGTTACATGGCTTTAGGCCTGCGCCACAGGAGTGAGCAACTGACACAGGGAGAAGGAAGCGATAGAATGAAAAGATCAATAAAGTATCTGCTGCACTTTCTATCTCGTCACAAATTCTTGAAATGATGGCTGAATTTCTCATTTTCTCATTGCAGTTCTGAAAATTCGGACATGTTTGTTTGTGCCATTTCAATTCTTAACACAGAACCAGTCCCAACAGCAGTTATGTGTTTTGGGTATCGCATGAGCAGGAACGTTAAAGCGTCATCGCCTCGGTGTGGTTTCAGTGGTCGTGCTGTTGTTGTATTCGGAGTTTTCTTTTCATGCCAAGCAGGCCTTATCTCGAGTAATATGGCTGCACCAGCAAGCATCAGTGCAGACGACTCTTCCTTCAGATTAACGACGTTCTCGGAAATTCATTTTGGTGCACTTTATTCGAGAATTTCGTCTCCGCATTCGAGAGCAGACCACATTTTACGCGAACACGTGACGGACGTTTGGAGAAGTCAGGTGCGAGCGGTGCGAAGCGAGATTCGTGAGGTACGCGTAAGTGCCCGGCTGTGCGAGGAGAGAACAGTGTTCGGACTTCAGCAGCAACATATAGCAACACCGAGGGCAAGGACAACGACAGAGAATGCATAAAGCCTCTTACAATGCCCGAACAAAGATTCTAAACAGGTTGCCGCTAACAGCACAAAAGCAAGCGTTCAAGCGTGCCTTCGCCCCAGAAAACATGTGATCGCAGCGACTTAAAAGACACGTGCAGAGCAACACGCTCAAAAAATACTATTCAACTGAACTTCGTATCACAAGTCAATATAGTGCTAGCTTAATATGTGCTATAATGGCGATAAGGCTTTCGATAAGCAGCAAGGTAGCTTTCCCGCAGTTGCACATTCGCAAAACTTGGTGGTCCTCGAACCGTTCAAGTTTTACCCATGTGCGGAGTTCGGTTCATTTTATACAAACAGTGTAAGATTGTAGCACTCAAAAGTGGTTTCCAATGCAGTAAGCAACATGTGAAGAACCTAGTGATTAGCATTGCCACCATGTTTCCGTGATCGAGTTTCCCGGGAAAGCCAATATACCAGCTTTAAAAAAGGTTACATTCCTAACATAGCGGAGTCAGGGATCATATTGTAGTTCATTTGCAATAAAAGTTGCAATGTTGGACAAAATTTTCTGTTCGCGTATGAAGTGCTTTAACTAATGCCCGAGGACGGAAGAGATATTAAGATATAGGGCTTGAAGAAAAACTATTTTACCAGTTGTTTGTTTCAACAATTCATCGCATTTTTTTAGATCTTGGGAATCGATTCCATCAAAATGTTGCGACAGACCCTCAAGAGAAACAAAAGATATAAAGGTATTTGTGGTTAGGCAGCAATCAAAGCTGAAGAAGGTTCTTTACGTTACCGGTACATTGCGCGGCTTGAACACATCAAACCACTTGTGTGACAAGTGTAAAAAGAATAAATCTTTTCAGTAACCAAACATTCGACTGTATTCCGTAACATTAGGTTTTTTTGTGCCTTACTGAGGAACTTCTAAAAATGCTATTGCATGCTTAATTTACTGCTTATTAGTTCATTTTTTTCAGGCATACCCTTGTGAATCTTTGAGCTACGAACATCTCTTGAGTATTTGTAAAGATCTGTAACTTGAGTTTTTGATGTCACAAAGTCTCATTTTACAAATTATGTTGTCCCATTTGGCATGCTTCTTGCTCCTTAATTTATACTCTCCAAAAATATCACAAAAATAGTGTTGTGAGCCTTACTTCAACAGGGAAGTTCCAGGGAGCAAACGCCCGTAAACTTACACTTGTTCATGACAAAAGTGTTATTCTGTACATACTTGCTCTCAACCTGCCTAAACATAAAAACTAGGACTGATTTCAGGAATCACACTTCTTTTACTAGCACATCCAATCGGAGCAACTTTATCTTATCAAAGAACCAGAATATCTCATATTGGCTATATCCATTGATCCCCTATGATAACATGATATCCTCTATGGAAGGCTATGATTCCATACACTTCCATAACATTACGAAGAGGAGCACTTAACCGTTTCTTAAGGTTACACTCTTTTTCCTTATTTCAAGGCACATTCTGGGTGAACATCAAGAAATTTGTGAAGTCAAGGCTCTAGCCCCACTAAAGTGGCCATGTCCCAGCCAAAATGAGATGCACAGAACAGCCAGAAAGTGACGAACAGTGTGCAAGGCAGACGTGAGCCGAACATGCAGAGAGGGTGCAAAGCATGCAGATGACAAAATCATAACACCTCGGCAGGACCCGTCAAAGCGCTACGTCACCAACTAGCACGCTACCGCAGGCAGCTCGCCGACAACTCACAGGCAAAGTGTAGTTTCGCGTGCCATTGACTTGAGCTATAAAAAGTTCATGTGTCTAAAGGTGAGCCATAGCAGGCTACTTTGCCTACACAGTACCTCCTAAAAGGAAGCTTTGGCTAGGGGCCAACTCCGATGTCGCCTATTCAAATACACGTAAAACGCAGAAACGCTTTTATGAAACAATTCCGAGACCAACTTGAATGAAACTTGCTGCATTTTAGTGAGAAAGTTACATACTACTGGCGGTTTCAAGTGGATTTCTTATCGTGGACTAAAGAAGCTTTAGAAAAATTGCCGAATAGGCATGTTTAATAAAATACAACCACAACGTTTACAAATACGTCACTTTTCCAAAAACAGATATTGCTTTTCTGCAAATGCTGCTCTTAGAGCATCTAAAGCGGACAACTTTTATTTGCGAATTTACAGTTTACGTAAATTTGCTACAGTGTTTATGAGTCTCTTGCAAAAGTCTTACTCACGTAATGATGGCATATATAGCAACTGTGTACAATACAACATTTTGTCCGCTTTATATTTGTTACGTGCATTTCGCTCAATTGTCATATCTTTTTTTCATTGCTGAGTTAGAGAATTTTAACTTTACTATTTTGTTCTTAAAAGTTTATCGATCTTCAACAATTTTAATAAATATTCATGGCCGAAATCAGAATTCTGCTTGCAACTGTAAGTAGATATTAATTTGTACATTTAGACATAACAAACCTCATCATATTCGGCATCATGGTTGACGAGAAAACCGCCTTCTCCGTTCTCATTTATTTTTAGATAGGGACCACCGAGCTAAAGCTTCCGCCTAAGGTAACGTTCAGGCAAGCTTAGTGCAACCACCTTAGGGCACCCTTAAAAGGCAGTTTCTCCTCTCATTTCCCTAATACAGCTTGAACAAACAACGACACAAAGAGACAATAAAGAAAGGAAAAACGACAATCGCGCTTCTCTGTATATTGTTTGTTCGGGCTGTATTAGGGAAGTGATTCCGTACCAACTAGCCCAACTCAATGCGAAAAACATGACGACGAAGAAAAGAAGCAGACGACGAAAGCGTTCGGCTTTCTACATATTTTCTTCGTCTCAGTGTTTTTCGCGCTGTGTTGTTCTCGAGCACGGATCTACGCCAACAAGCCCAGCTTTCAGTCTTACCTCTTAAGGTAAAGCCAACCTTAAAACTACCTGTTCGGGTAAGCTTAAGGTAAGCGTGGCGTCATCGTTTCGAAGTAACCTTGAGAGGCAACGCTAAATCTAAAGTGACGTGAATGAACAAACCTTTATAAAGATAGCACTTGCTGTGCAATCAACTATTGAAAGCATGGTTTAGGAGCATTGTTTGCAAGGCACTGAGACTCAAAACAATGCACCTCTGCTGGTGGGGCTTCACAACATTGTGCGTAACATCTCTAAGTACACAGACTACTAACATGTTAGGTGAACATGATACCCAGTGGAGAAACTACATGCCTTTAAAAGAATAGACGTGCTGCATAGCGTAATGTGAAATCGTGTCCAGTTAACCTTTATCGAAACTGCAGGAAACTGTGTGAACGTATACACTGACAGCTTGCTTGTTCGCCTTCTTTGACATTGACTGATGACATTCATCAGCCTGAAACTTGTGGAAGCTTGTCTGGAAGTATTGTTCACGCTATATTACGGCGAAATGTCTTCAACCCGCCTCAAAATTCCAAAAGTTTCTTACTCTGCTTTCGTTCCGTTACAAAGAAAACCCGCTTGGGTTTATCTTGTGGTACTGTGCTACTCTCACTTGGATGACTTTTTTTTTCATTTCTTCTTCACATCTGTGTTATTCTAGTTTTCTGCGGTATAGAAAGAATGTAGTCGTTGAACAGACAATAATTTCTGTGAGACACACCAACAAATTTTTTTTTCACTTAGGGAAAAAGAACATTCGAAATATGTAGTGGTGCATCAATATGAAATTCCTGAAATCCGAAACGTCTCTTAAAATATGTTTTTGTAATTTAAGAACGTGGCTTTGTAAATTATTCTTGTCCGCGGTTAACTTATCCAGAAAGCTCTTCAGCAAAAGTGCAAATTTCTCATAAATTCGCTTTGTTCTACAGGCATTGGTTTGGACTGGATGGTAAATGCTGACAATCGCCACAGTAAATATTCGGGAAATGCATCAACAGCTCCTGCTGGCTGCTTTCTGAGCAAGGAACAAGAGAGGGGGGCGGCTTATCTAGAACCGCGGAGTGGTGAACAGAATGAAGTGTCCTGCCGCGATGTTTACCAATTCTACTTGTGGCACAAGCGGTTGGTGGGAAAGACAGGGGAGACAGTTGGAAAGAAAGGCAGCATTGAACAGCACACAGCGGAGGTGGTGGTACACGACAGCGAGAAGCATGTTTTGTGGGGGGATAGTACGTACAACTCCAGAGCCAATCTGCTGCAGGAAACTGGATGCCTGGTTGGCGGCGTTGGGCAGTCCTGCAGCGCCGCATACTGCAGCGGCGGAGTACCGCCTTACGTTGGCTCTGCTCGAGCTGAAGAAGTCCACGCCCAGGTTGGGGCTCGCCTGTGCCGGAGAGTCAGGCACGCGTTTTAGGACATCTAGGACGAGCCACGTGTGGGTGGCACACAGGTCCTATTAGCATAAATTCTAAACGAGCAAAAAGCACGACTTTATAGCGTTGTTCCGTCTACAAGTTTAACAGTATTTGTGGCAGTGGCACAATTGGAGATCGCAGGGAAAGGCCTTCGTCCTGCAGTGGACATAAAACTGGCTGATGATGATGATGATGAATGCTGCTGCTGCTGCTGATGATGATGAAATTTCCACACCAAAGGGCAATAACTGTTACGCGCAACTGCGTATACCTGGGACAAGTAGTCCCGACTGTACAGCTTTCGATTCTGAATCATCAACATCATCATATGTGTGTGTGTGTGGTTTCTGCTCCCACAGACATGTTTGAGCTGGTGCCCATCCATTGGCTTTTCCGCAATGCAGATAAATAGTTCCGGTCCCCAAGAGGTAAGTTTCAATTTACAGAAAATCTTAAGGACGGAGGCACACGTATCAGCACCGATAAATCCTTGGTAAACTCGCTACCGGGTAGCGTGGGCTTGCTAATGCTTTCTGAGATTTCTTCCTGGAGCTCCAACATTTATACGCAATTGCATGGCGCTTTATTCAAGAATTAACTTTCCCATTAATATATAGAGCCCGTTATATAGAGAGCGAATATATTCGATTTCTTTTCTATACAGGTACACTGAAAGGCTGCTGACAATCACTGTTGTATCGTTCCACTTTAAAGCTCCTACTCAGCGGTTCTTAGCCGTGTATATTTACGAAATAAATTCTCCAGCACAGTTACACCTAGCAGATGGTGTCTGATCCTACAGCGAAGTCAGCAACCACAGGACACTGCCGGTATCCGCCAAGGAGAAAAAATCCGCTTTTTGCGTCACCTATCCGCGGTGCTTTAACCGTGGGGCTGCGTGTGAACACATGCCCAAACCTCCAGGCCGAAATCAGCGTGTACAAATATTCCCTCTTTCAAGCCACGTTTCTAATACACATGGCTCTGATGTTCAGCGCTGACCAATCAGTGCCCTTGTATAGTGCCCTACTCCGATGAAACATTTCCATTTTGAATAAAATATTCAGATGCTAGTCAGCCCCCTATGTACAATGCGGTACACTGCTAAAGGCAACAGCTGCATACAAATGAACTTCAACCTTTCAGGTACGTGGAAACACTGGCTGACGTGAAATGCAGCGCGAAACCAAAATTTACAAACCGGACATGAGGGAGGCAACACGGCGCATGACTGCTCTGCTTGCAAATTTTGGCTGTACGCACCAGTAATCGTGAACCAACTACATCAGACGAAACCGTTGATGAAGCGAAACGCTAAACTAATATTCATTGTTAAAAAATCTGTTTTTTACAGGATTTTATGCGAAATGAGATATCTAATCGGCGTTAGACTACTAATGTTCCTTTTAATGCTGGACTATACTGTTCGTGCAACGTACATTTGTCATCGTGAACCAAATTAATAAAGAAAATTAAATTATGGGGTTTTACATGCCAAACCATTTTCTGGTTATGAGGCGCGCCGTCGTGGAGTAATCCGGAAGTTTCGACCACCTGGGGTTCTTTAACGTGCACCTAAATCTAAGTACACGGGTGTTTTCGCATTTCGCCCCCATCGAAGTGCGGCAGCCGTGGCCGGAATTCGATCCCGCGACCTCGTGCTCAGCAGCCTAACACCATAGCCACGTGAACCAACTTGTAGCCCCGACATCCCAACGTCTTCCGTTTCCCACCGGAAGGCGAGGCAGTGGGCGAAGTGAGCGTACCATCTTGGGCGAACTGAAGAATCCCGAAAAACGCGAGTCCTGCGTCCCGACACTGGAATGCCTGCGAACGGGGAGGCCCCCCGGGGTATAGCTGACGGTGCCCTCGGGCGAACAGGGGGCCACCAGGATCCTCGGGGGCTGGATCGTGTTGTCCGAGTGCCTCCGCCCTGGGAGCGTGGCCTGAACACGCAGCAGGTTCGAGTCTGGCGACGACGAAGCTGCGAGGAGGAGGAGGGGGACGGGATAGGGTAGAGGGGAGGAGAATGAGTAGGCCATGCCATTCAGACAGGTTCTCTAGAAGCTCGATACTGTCGCGAATCCGCCAGTGGTTTGCAAAGCTTACTCGACCACATCGTCCTGGATAAATGAAAGAAGTTGGTGCAGCGTGGAATAAGGAAGTGAGTGGTGGCGCCGCCTGTCATCGTTATGGCAAAACATGGCGAGCATCGTGTTCTGATGTAGCAGGGACAGATGGCGTCACTGCTAAGTTGCAGCAACTTAACTTTTTTTCTCTTTTGTTTCAGGTCGCAGCATACGACGGGTACTTCTGGGTCCATATTCGCAAAAAAAAAAAAGAAACTGCTTCAACCGGCCAAGTCTCTGTTAACCTCCCAGCCTTTCTGTTATCCTTTGCTCGATCGCTGTTTCTTTATGCTAGAACTGTCCATAAGTGCAAGTTCTAGCCAAACGTGATGTTAGTTGTATCCTTAGCTAAGGAGGCAGGTCAACGGCAAACACGTCTTACGAACGAAAAGCTTACCGAATGAACGATTTCAAACGTGCTGATAATGTTCGTGCATCACAATATCCCTCCTGTGTGTCGAATTTGAGTGCGAACGTGTACTCGGCTTCCTTATAGACGCAACTTTCTGCACAATTAATTATGATCCAAATTATCTAATGAAGCGACAGTCTTATATTAGGTGTGCCTGAAAAACAAAGACATGTTCCAGTGCGTACGTTTTCTGTCGTCCTTTTTGTCTCTGCACCGCTTTTCATTTTTCATTACGCTCTGACACATGCATTTGTCTAAGTTCCAACTAGCCCACTTAATCGGCAAACAACAAAAGACGGAGAAAATATAGAAAATATTCTAATTGAAGTTTCTGGCAATGAAATTCAAGGTCTATCTCATGAGCTCACATCAGCTTAAGTTGTAAGCTGCATCTGGTTCTTCACATATATTCATAAACAACCACAACGGTGTGAAACATGGCCACAAATTATTTGAATACAATTTTTTGTGCCATCAAAGTGAGGTTATACGCATTAGGCATCGGGATTGGTGCGAACCTTAACTGTGCGCAAAACTGTGCTGTCTCTCGTCATCCCCATACCCCCTTTCCCCAGTGCAGGATAGCAAACCGGAGGTGCGTGTGGTTAACCTCCCTGCCTTTCCTGTCTGCTATTTCTCTCACTCGCTCTCAAAGCTAAAGCACAGATGCCTAACTTCGTCGTGAATGCGAAGCACGAGCGTCTGTGAAATGCGAGGGGGAGCCCTGTTTATCTGAAGCACAAAGTCGACAAATTACGTAACTAGCATCGCTGACACCTTTCAGAGAATCGCTTGTCTTTATTGTTTTTTTTGGACGTCGAATGCAGGACGTCGTATGCTTCCTGCAAGACATAATGATTCTCAACAGGAATCACTGGAACAGAAAGAGAGGCGATATGGAATGCGTTTGGCCATTACGTGAAGAGAGACCCACCTGAACTGCAGGTCCTGCGGACGACGTCGTCCATGCTGATGGACGTTCGTCGGGACTCGAGGCGGAGTGAAGGTGGGCGGTGTGGGTATCCTGTAGGCTGCTCCATGTTGTAGGGCGTCTGCACGGGCAGCCTGTGGGCGGGGCGCGCGGCACGGTTCTGTCACACGGGTAACGCTCGGCAGGGTGGCCTTCTCAAGGTTCGCTGAGCGTGCATCTGCTCATTGTGTTCTATAGGCCAGCTACAGCGGCGCGTAACTTTTCAGCGGTGGGGAGGAAGGGGGGAGGTTGTTTCTCTACCGTAGAGCTTCTTACAACATTGCCTAGAGGGCTAACTGGCGCTGCTTCACTGCTGCTGTCATTCAGTGTTAATTAGTTCACTTATTAAAGCCTCGGCTTAGTTCTTTTTTTTCTCTTCTGCATTTATGTATTACATGATGTATTAGTGTTACATTATGTGTCATTATGTAGTATACTATTTATGCATTATGTATTACAGGCTGAGTGTACTGCAATATATCGTGGTCTAGGCGGGGATTGGCGCATTGTCACGCATTCAGTTGCCTTTTCGCCACCCCTTCCCGCTGTACCACTGGATATGTACGCTGAACTGATGATGAAATAAACATTTGAGATTGTTGATGCGTCGTCATGAAGGCTTTTCGGTATAGCGCAACCAGTACGAGACCACACAGGAAAAAGATGACACACGCACACACACAGCATTGTATGTGTGTTTTGTTCTTCCTCTGGTTCAACGCTCTAGTTAGGCCACACCGAAACGAATTCATGATGCCGCTGTTGTGTTCGTGGGAATACAGGGATGTATGTGGTGGTTGTAGATTTGACATTGTTCTCGGAGAACGAGGACCGCTCGCAGGCGCATCTGGCTAGAGCGCCGTTCCGTTTGTCACAAGGGTTCATTCTCTGCAGAAACAGCTCGTGAAGAGGTGCTTTATTCAATATAGTGCAAAACTCCTGTTTTTTTAAAATTCAATCGTGAGCACTTGTGCTTTCACATAAAATTATATGAAACGTGAAATGTACAGGCGGACCCGCTATAGCTGGAGGACAGGCGAAAAAGGTCTGTGCTCACAGTGCGGCAGTTTAAGCTGTTCGTTTTTAGTTTTCCTCATTTGCTCGTGCTGCAAATCTTGTGAGTAAACTGTAATGAAAGGCGCATTAAAGCTGAGCGAAACCTTTTCTGAAGATTTCGTTTTAAGAACGTTTTACCTGAGCAGTATGACCATGATTTAGGCCAAGCCACGTTCGGGAAAAAGTCTCGACTACCCATATCTCGGCATTCACAAGGTGGCACAGAGTCCATTAGGGAATCTCAGATAGATGTTGGCTCCATATTTTCCCTCAAGTATTACTTTTAAACCTTCACGTTGTTTACAGAAATGCTGTATTTAAAGAAGGCTGAATAGATTTATCTCTTCTCACAGTACGCCTTTTTCTTGCGTCTGTTATTGAGGTTGGGACACTGCAGAAGGCACAGTGAAACAACTGCGGTTGCGTCGCTTCTATGTATCTTTTTGTTTGCTGTCCTTTTATTCGTATTCGCGCAGTCATTTTGTAGAGTATTCATGAAGGAACTGGCCCGTCAAACTGGTCTTCTGAAGTCATGGTATGTCAGTGGGCGAAAATATTTCACCATACCTGCTCACGAGTGTTACTTCTCGATGTAAAGTCAATGGCGTGTCTTACAAGCTTGTACAACTGATGCATACTCATGGCGGCATAGTAGAGTGAAATTCGATATGAACAGTTATATTTTGCGGGCACAGTAAATACATGTGTTTTACCTGCAGAGTGTTTGTTGCCTGCATATTTGCAGTTATTATCACCTTCTAACTGTTAAACCATGCCTGCGAAAATTATTGTTGTGTTACATACACATCATTATGCAGTGTCAAAAAGCGAATTGAGATTTTCAGCATTAGGAAAAATTGCGGGCCTAATTCTCAAATTTCGCAATTTGAAACGTCGAATGGTGATACACATCAGAATCTTTTTGACTACTTTTCTAATATTTATGTAGTTAAGCGGAAGCATGGATCTGAAAACGCTTAGTGCCTTAAGTACCACTGTCGTCGATAGGCGTGCTTATGAAAAATACTCTAAATGTTTTTTCTTCTTACGTCCACCATTTGTATTTGAAACGCAGGAGCGTACAGACTCTGAAAGAAAAGCGCTTTCACTTAGGAAGCAATCAGAGTTCTTAAGAACTCCAGCCGGAAGCAAGCGCACTATTGGCTAAGCAAATATGCACCAAGATGCAAACATAGTGCGCATATCTATTGCGGCCACAGAAGCACGTGCAAATCTATGAAATCAGCCCATAGCGCTGGGAGCTTTGCGGATGCTTTCGTCTCTTCGCCAAGATGGCACCAAAATGCAAGCGGGTCTAACATGGCCATGCTAAAAAGCAACCAACCGCGAAAACAAATTTGAATTCAGTCATTTGAGCAGAGAAGACGCCTCGCACTGGAAACGTAGCTGCGGGTATTGTTTTTTTTTTCAACGGAAGCTCAATCCGGAATAAGAAATCGTCTTAAGGGGTATTCTCTCCGCTTCTCGCCAACACCGTAACCCGCAGTGCACGGATACAATTGCTCTGACACAAAGTGAACGTTGTCACTGCTAACGCGTCGCCAGAACGTGAATCCTGTCACAGTGCAATGTAATAACAATGCAGGTGGATCGTGTGACTTGATTTTTTTAGGCGCTTGTGAGGAATCGGGGGGGGGGGGGGCCTACGTGCACTGCATTACCGGATCTGTGCAATGTCGTGCCATGCTGTGGGTGTAGATGTGGAGGACTCTATCTACAATGTGTCTGGGCTACGGTGCCGCGTTCAGGCCTCGGCTCCGCACAGCTCAACAAGATTTGAAATCCTCAAGAAATACATATCCTACACAGGACCGCTCATATGAGCAAGCAATCTAGGCTAATATTGTCCAGGATATGTATCGAAACTTCCAGAGTGGCAAATGATCAGCGTCCGTACTTACACGGTCAACGCTGACCATTTCAATTTGTTCTCCTGATGTCGATTAGCATATTTTTATCCGCGTCCTTTAGGGACATGTCTGTTTCGATTTCATTTGAGAGCATAGGGGCCACCTGTTTCGTGGCTAACGCATACGTCAATGTCTTTTACAACGACTGATTTTTCATTTGTGGAGCACGACAGAAGCGCGACCTAAATCTTGTTTTCCTACGACGCACCAGACACTGACAACTGCATTCTGACAGAAACTGCAGTTAGAAGCAGAATAAAAAAAATAAACAGCGGCTGTCATTCGTCGAGTACTTGCCAGTCGCTTTGTCCGCAGTAAAGTGCAAAGGGTGTCATGCAAACGTGATAGGCGTCACTTGGAATCTGTGACGCAACCTTTTGATGCTGCTTTATCTTCTCACGAACGAGGAGAAAGTAAACACGGCGTGCGAGTTTTGATACTGATTGCGAGAGCAGTGTGTTTCGGTCTTCCGTTTAATAAACAGCAAGGATCTTCTTTTGTCGCAGCACATATCGCACAAAGCCTCTGTCGATAAACGGACACGGGGTCGGAAGCAAAAAGTCAGTGCTAGACACGCACACAAAAAATGAGTTTCATTGTGTTCCCAATTATGAACAGAACTTTCTAAATAAAACTAAATTTGTGAAACCTCGGTATCACGAATGGGTGTGCCATTTTGCTCATGCTAAATGGAAAGTGGATATCGAGGTACAATCTCCTTGCTTCGCTCACCCTCCTTCTGGTCTTTCATCACCTAGTCTATGTGATGGCAGCGCAGTGTACGCGACTGTCATGGATGACCTGAATGACTTAAGAATCACAATTACTTCAAGCCTGCTACCACGACAACGATTCTGAAAATCAAAGCTCGTCAAGCTTTCGCTCTTGAGAATCACACTTCGTGATTTAACATTTCCCGTGCCGCACTCCTACCATTAACAAATGAGAAAAGCTCGACAACAGAAGAAAAAAGAAAACACATTCAACAAGCAATATTAGCTAAAAATGAGGATGTGTACACATGTGCGAATATACTTAAATATGTGTACTATGTATGTGTATATATATGCACGCTTGAACTTGAACCTTATAAAAACGAGGGTAAATTGGAATCTCGTACCCACCCTTTATGTAATACCCCTGAAATCAGAGGTCCTTACGGAAAATAAGCTGAACTGAACTGAATGAGAGATAATGAGAGATACAACCAAACACTGTGATAAGCTTGTTATCGCAAGTAAACAAAAAAGAACAAGCGCACACACCACTCTCGCAATCGAGGGCAAAACTGGCATCACGTGCTGATATGCTGATGCATGGCCAGGTCCCAGGCCACGCCAGTGCGGATCGATGCAAGAGCGAAGCGTTCTACTGCAAACGTCCGGCAGCCCACGTAGCCGCGTATGGGAAAGAGCGCGTTCCTGGGGAGGGGCGCGTTCAGGCTACAAGAGCGAGCGTAAGGGGTTCGGGCCGGGCATGGCAAAGCCATCTACTGGACTCCGCGGGCGACCGCGCAGCTTATCGGTACACACCTATCTGGCGGACTCACGACCCGGTGTTGCTGCGCCTCGTCTGGCGTCGTTGCGCTGTTGTTTGGGAAAAAACAACGGCGTTGCAGCACCTGTTCACCTCTCTCTCTTTCTCTCCCTTCCAATTGCAGCTGTTACCAAGTTCAAGAGCGAGTGACTCATTCAAGAACAACAGTTGCTAACATAGCGTGTAAGATCACTGATCTTTGAGTGAGGTGCACTGAAACAAGTCGTGGACCTTTTTCCACGTCGCTGTGACTTCTTTAGGCTTGTAGCGCAGCTCAGAAAGAGCAAAAAGGAAGGTGGAAGGGGTACCCTTCAACCCTCCTTTTTCCTCTTTCTGAGCTGCGCTACAAGCCTAAAGGAGTCATGGCATACCAACTCGCCCAAACAGCCACGCTTTTCACATCGCCGTGAGTTCGCTACCCCGCAAAGCTCCACAGATCCCCAAAACTCGGGTCCACATACCCACTTTCCCATTTCTCCTCTCTTTAATGCACCTCGATTCTTCCCGTATTTCGGTATAATATTACGGAATTGGGTACAACACACAATGATAGTTTCTTCAAGTGATCAGGACTAGTGTGGTGCACAGCGTCGTTGGGCAGGAATTTTCAGTCGTTCACTGTCAAAAGTGAAAAGGTGAATGCCACCTCACCTCGGGGAGGCCCTAAGCTTTCAAGTGGGAGTTATTTCTGTGTGTCTCGCGCATAATTTGTAGCGTTGTAATGGGAGCCTGTTGACGGAAACCAGAGCCTCAACCTATCTTAAATTTAAATTAAATTTGGGAGATTTACATGCCACAACGACGTCGTGATTATGAGGCATGCTGTAGGGGGGAGGGGGCGGAATAATCTCGATCATACGAAGTTGTTTAACGTGCCTCCCGTTCATGATACACGGGTATTCTTGCATTTCGCACCCATCGAGATGCAGCCGCCACCGTCGGGATTCGACCCCGTGCATTCTAACTTAGCAGCGTACAACTTCATCTTGAAGAAATTTTGCCTCGAAGGGCCTATTGCAGGGTCACAACGGAAATACGTATATCTCCCAGTGTAGTACATATAGAAGAAACAAAATACAATGACCGCAGGTGCATTTACAGCAACAATACGTTTTATCCTGAGTGCCATGCACTTGTGATAGATATGAAACCAGTGGATGAGAGTTTCAGAGTGTCAGCGGATCTCTGCAGGGCCACGAACTGTAAAAAATGTCCCTTGGGAAGTGTGAAATACAAGGGTGTTATTATGGGCCACTCATCTGTGCCTGTCTTTTTTCGCAGCACAAAGAAAAAAAACACTTCACACCCGATGGAATGTCTGGCAATAATATGCTCACTCACTATCTGCTTCAACGAAGTCATCAGATCATGTCAGCTGCAAAAGCTAGAGAGCACCGGCTTGACGACATTCTTTGCGTTCCGATTACGTAGCCATCAGAACAATGTCCTGATAATACCATTCATTGTCGCCAACTTCGAATGTCTAATATAAAAGAGCAGTTAGAAAATCCATGAGATTGCATACTCACATGTCCGTCGAAGGTATCGACAGCTTTTCCAACTTGAGCTTGTTTCGCTGGCTTTTGGAGACGTGTTCGAGCATTTCTTGGAGTAACTCTATAAGACTCGTAAACTGAAAATTAGAAAGAAAGGTTATTTTTAGTTTTAACATCAGGCGATGACGTAAGAATAGCAAGCGTGTTTAACAGCGTAGTGTTGAAGCGAGTCACGCATCCCGTCTCTTTCAGGAGGGAAGAATTCGAAAGCGAGTCGATGCTGGTAACAGAGATTGGCTGTTGTTCTTAACTGGATCTTGCCCGTAAGTGCTTAGTGAAAAAGACTTGGCAGGCGGGCAAGTTCTCACGAATGTTACTTGATGCTAGAACGAACGTGAGTGCCTGTAAACGTGAGTTGGTCCGGACACAAACTCGACTGACATCTCTTGAGCCGGCGTCAACAAGTGCAGGTGAGTGTGAACTAAAATCGTCCTCTGTTAGTATAAATGGCTGCATGCGAGACTGCGACTAACAGCCTACACATTACTAAAAACAAAATACCATTAGGAGTCTTTTGATTCTGCTCATCTTTATGTAGAAATTTGGTTCGGAACTGTTGGATTGTGTAATACGATTCGGCTCTGGAAAGGTAACGTTCTGTGTACAGCGTTTGAGGGATGGAGTACCTTGGCTTGGTAAGTCTCTAGCCAAAGGCGGTTAAAGTAAGTTTACATGACATGACCCAAACCATGAACGAAGGCATGGCTGTGTTCTAAGCAAGTATTGGAGTTGTAGTAAGGCAAATAGCAGAAATGGGCACAAGTCTTTTTGAGGTTTAGAATGTGTCGTTTTCTCTATATCCGAGTGACTCACTTCGGCAAACCCCAATAGCATAGAAAGAGCTAGCAGGAGTACCGCAGTCAGTACTCGTAAGTCAAGCTTCAATGGTTCTCAATAGCTAATCAGCTGGAAATACCAAAGAGTGGTGTCGCTTCTGACCTGATCGAGCTTCAGGGCTGGGCTGACTACGACGGGTATCAGGGCTGGCATCACTTTGGTGGCGAGAAGGTTGACCGTTAGTCCGTATCGTTTGTCGCTCAGCATATGCTTGTAGATCCCTGCGCACACAACACGCCCACCGCACAGACTCAATCAGTGTTCACAGAGGCGGACATCAAATTGAGCGAGGCTGTCGGCTGTACAACAGTGCAGCACCTTCCCGGCTAAAAATTACCTCCAGATATATGTCCTTATCTACGATTGTCAGGCGCATCTTGGCCCACCTGACACGCGAACTCCCGTCCCCCCGAAATTCATTTGTTAGATAGATAGCAGCCGGCCAAGCACCCTCCTTTAGTAAAGCAATAAGCGGGGCTAGTTGGTGCGCGTTCATGATTGTATACGCTTTGTGCTACAATGATGAACATAAGGAACAAGACGCGGATGTACGTGACGCAAACTACCAATTTGTTTGGTAATTTGCGCATCAAAAACAAAAACGGAGCGAGAAATATGGGAGACACTTGCGATAGCAAAAGAAAAGAAGTGTGCAAGCGGCCCGTTCATCATGCTTATCGAAGCTGAGGTCGAGTTTGCCAAGGCGAACGGGTGCAAGGGAACGATGTTTTTCCGGCACAAAGCATCACCGCATGTCGTCACCTTGTCACATATTTTGGTATCTCCCCCCTCCCCTCACCACATATCCTTGTATACAAGCGTGTTCTTTATTAGTATTAAACAAGTTGGTAGTTTGCGCCACGTACGTCCGCACCTTGTTCCTTGTGTTCGTCAGAGTAACACTAAGCGAAATGCAATCATGAAAGCACCCTCTTACCGTGCCGAGTCGAGTGCTTGTCCTCGCATCGGCAAAAAATCCCTGGCTGCGCCACTGAAGATGGCACACCTACTGGCATGCTGGAGCAAAATAAGCCAAGCCGGCTGGCCTTGGATGAAATGGCTCAGTGCCAGTTTGCACCAAGTTTTGGGTGCAAGACTGTACCAGCCGTTACTATTGTCAATTTTGTGGAGCAAAAAAAAAACAAAAAAACAAAAAAATGAGTCCAGTGCTTCACACGAGTCAGTCAGTAGAAGCTATTCCCACGAGTCAGCGTTGCTATGGTACCTATGCGGCTCTCTTTTCGTCATAAATTGAATTACTGGATTTTGTTCACGAGCATCTTCTTCAAATCGGGGTGGAGTCTAATACCCCTAACTGCGTTACTATGACCATCCTGTTGCGACTATTCTGAGCCCTTAAGGTACGTGTTTCGGGTTGGCAAACCATCGAATCTTGGTATATTTCTTTGCTCTCAACTCTAACATTACTTTCATTCTGCGTCTTCCGTAACTTCAAGGAACCAATCCTATTTCCCCATTTTACTACTAACTAACGCAGATCTCGTTAAAACTTTGAGTTGAACGAGATCTGCGTTAGTGAGTAGTAAAATGGGGAAATAGGATTGGTTTCCAAATCCGGAGGCGTCGAACAATCTAACTACGTTCCTACCACCACCCTCTGCATAGTATACATCCCTGTCGAGGTGTTAACAGAAACGGGATTCGAACTATCTTGCTGACGGAGTGCACGTGTGTATACTTACGGACGACCGGCATGAGTATGGCCGGGTCCTGGAGCTTGGCCTTTCCCAACATGGGCAGGACTTCATCCAAGATGTCCGTCTTCTCGAGCTTGTCGATGATCTTTTCGATGCAGATCAGAGCGTTAGCCTGCACCTACGATGTGGAGAGAGAGAGAAAGAGAAGAAAGAGAGAGAGAGGCGTATACGTAGAACATTGGAGTTAGTGGTACGTACCCACTCGGAAGGGCTGACCGAAAACGGGGTGCACTTTCACCTGTTTAAGAACTGTGCGCATGTTTTAGTGTGCTTTTTTACTCTTTTCTGTGCCTTCGTTTGCTGGCGTGCAAAACTTAGCAAATGTTCGTAATATCTGGGAGTCTCCTGTGCTTTTTTCACCCTTCTTGTGATTTTAGTTTCGCTTTCCCTGCCTAGAGGGGTAGGCGGCGTCTGTATAAAGGCGCCAACCTATCCTTTAATTTCCAGTCAATAAAAGAAATAACAAATGTGAAAGAAATCAAACGAAGGTTGAGAATAGCTAAAAAGAAGAAAAATTTGATCTCAGAGAATGAGTTTACGTTAGTAATGCATGATATGAAAAAAATATTTAAAAAATAACAAATCGATCTAAACTTGATAGAAAAAGAAATTCAGGGTATTACAATTTACAGTTTAAGTCGCCTTGACCCTGTAAAAAAACCGTGGATGCAAGAGCAATCCTTACCGCCATTGTGACCAAGGGTCGAGGCACACAACAGCAAATTAGTAACAGTTGTATCTAATTCGAGAAAAATAAGCAGTGTTTACAATGTTCTTTCCATTATGACAATCAGTCGCTCACAAGAAGAAAAAAAAAGCACGCTTTGCGATCTCATCTTCTCTAGAAAAAGAATAAATAGATGTGGGTGTCTAGCTATAGTCGCGCATAAAAAAAATATTTTAAAGAAGGTATGCGACGACTTAATGGGTTCTTCCTTTCTGTGCCAGTGTTGCCCTCCTGTTTGTCGCCAGTACTTACAAGCCTTACCAACAACTACAAGTTGAGGAAGCTAGAAGCTCAAAGCTCGAGTATCGGCTACCAGCATCAAGAATACCCGCTTTCACGTCAACAAGTGTGGCTATTTTAATAACGATTCTCATTACCCGTGAGTCACCACTCCATGGCCTTCGTGACACATCCGCGCTTACCTAATAATAACCACCTAGGCTCGACGCCTCTGTGAATTTATTCCTCCGGCTAAATTTCTTTTCAATCCAGCCCACACACGTGACTTTAATCGTGCTACGCGTAACCCTTCGAGGCCCTCGTCCTAACGAAAAAGCTCGAGCTCCCGCCCCTACAATTGATCTCGTCCCTTGCCGCTCCATGGAACATCAAACGACCGTGGTGAACCGACCTTATCCTTTCAAGCGGACCGCTCAAGCCAGTGGGGCCGTAGACTAGGGGCTCCACCCACTCGCTTTCTGCATTTTTTTTTCTTTCAAATAAACGCTTTGATATATATATTACCGTTACCGAGGAACGAAGGCTGAAAACAAGGGTTACGTGCTGCGGCGTCGTGCTCGTGACGAATAGAACGGCTGCCGAGATTTGCCAAGTCTTCGCTTGGGAGATGGGCACGAATATTGAAGTTCTAGTTTGCGAACCGGGGTCTCGAATTCGGAAAGCTTTTCTCTTTCGTAATGGCTGCTTGCCAGTAGGTGACCGCGTTCGGTAGCGATAAATAACGTTATCAATATTTCATTTTTAGACGTTTAAGCTCGCTCGTGCCCATGAGCGTGCCGTGAATCTCCTTGCCACCCTATGCGGTTGGCCCTTGGCTACGGCGTTGCGTTAGTGTGCTTTCTGTGCAGGTGCTGCTGGAATACCGCCTCCCATCGCTTGTCGGCCAATAAAGCGGTGAAGGCGCTTTTGTGCTTCTTGAGGACGACAGGCTTGTGTGACCATCTGTGACTATTAATGCAATTTCTATAAGACCACACGCGTCAGCGAACTCACCGCAATTTCCTTCTTTCCTTCCCTCCTCTCTCTCCCTGTCATCTTTGTTTTCCTTTTTCCCATCCCCCGCTGTAGGGTAGCCAACCGGACGTTATTCTGGTAGACCTCCCTGCCATCTGCTTTTCTCCTTCCCTCCTACTGAGCTGGTATTCGCGGGTTGGATTCCGTCCGAGGCAGTCGCATTTCGAAGCGTGCGAAATGAAAAATTAAGAAATGAAAACGCTCGTGCGCTTTAATTTAGGCGAGCGCTAAAGAACCGGAGGTAATCAAAATTAATCCAGAGTCCCCCACTATGGTGTCCTCATGATCAGATCATGGCCTTGGCGAATAAGGATCCAGAATGTAATTTTTAATGTAATGTTAATCGCTTACCCTATAGAAGAAAAACGAATATATTTCTCCAGTAAGAGTAAAACTTGTATGGAAATATAATGCAGATACACTGCTGCACGTATTTTCACGTTTTGTAGATTTCTTTTAAAGCAAAACAACTTTGTTTGGCTTCTTCGACAGTTTTCATGGTTGGTTGGTGTTCGGTCGGTGGCCGGACTCGACAGAGAAAGCGTACGTTTGCTCTCTCTCTCTCCCCTTCACTCTCTCGTTCACTCGCCATCTCGCTCGTACGCTGCACCTCACCGAGATTACCTCTCGCCAAACGAGCAATCTCCCATCGCTGGTTCGTTTGTTTCGGCTATCCGCTTACATTTGCAATCATCTCCGATGGTTTCTGCACAAGTTTTCTTTTGGCATTGCTAAACAAGTTCCTGCATATTTACAATATAGTTTAGTTAGCGCTGTTCCTTTAATGTCGTCCCTGTGTAAGGTTATGCCGGTGGAACTAGTCAAGACGCGCTAACTACAGCCCCGAAAGATAGCGTGATAGCGTTGTCGACATATTGCAGAGGGATCGTTTCTAGCAGACAAGGCTGCTCATAGACTAGGAAGTTGCGTTGGACGGGGGCTACGGCTGTCATTTGCGCGTCCAAGAATGTTGTTTTGCCGTTTGAAGTGTCGCTATCTTTGCGATGAGCAAAAAGTACCCATTGGGACATCCCTTCTTAATAATTTTTATTCGCTCCTCGTAATCTTACTGAGTGAGGCCTCTCCAATACCGCAGGAGCAGTATTTGCAGTAGCACTGGGACGCCATTTCATGCTGGGCAAAGAAAAAAAAAACGCCGTAAAAGGGACCTTACCTTGATTCCGGAGTTGTTTTCGAAGACTTGCTTTGTCCTCGGCAGCACCATTTTGCGCACAGCACTTTCTTCGAGGTAGTCTGCAATTTGCGCTATCGCATGCATCGCTGCACACTGATAAGGAGGGGGGGGGGGGGAGAAAGAAAGATGGCCAGTCTTAGCTTGGTTAAGCCAAGAATGCGTTGCATATTGCGCGAGTTGGGGCCCAGCTTTTCCTCCGGCTGTTGTGACGTCACGTCACGTGGTAGCGCTAAAGGTCAATGGCGGCTGCCCGGCCGCGCCCAAGGGCTGAACTGAGTGATTGCAATATGCAACGCATAAGAATAGAAGCAACTTAATAACAAACATAGCAAACTTAAAAGAGAATAGACCCACATATGAGACGCGCAGCAATGAACGATGGCTCATACCCTCAATGGTGGCTGCCCGGCCGCGCCCAAGGGCTGAACTGAGTGATTGCAATATGCAGCGCATAAAAGATAAGATAGTTCACAAACAGTAATCTCAATTGAGTGTCGACGAAAAAAAGATATATTGAACTGCGGCGGCGACGAGCGACAAAGCCTGTTACGCTCATCTGAAAATTTCGGTTTGCTGCGTGGGCGATAGGTGTGCCCACGTGGAAAGCCAAAGAGTTGGTGTAGATCTGCGCGATATTAAGCAGCTACGCGTGCTTAACGTTGATTGCTGAGGCATAGGTTCGCGACACGTATCTGGGGAGCGGGGAAATGGCCGAGAGCATGGTGGCTACCACAAAATGACAAGAGAATCGCTGAATTGACGATTCCGGCGATGCGACACACCGAAAAAAAAAATACGGCGTGAAAAGAAAGTTGAAGCTAAATATAGGAACTAAATGTGTATATATGTATATATATATATATATATATATATATATATATATATATATATATATATATATATATATATATATATGTATATACTACTTGATTGATTTCGCTAACATAGCCCCGGACTGTGGAGCAAACGAATGCCGTATCAGTTGCCTCACTGGAGGGGCGTGCAGGCACCAGCTGGCTTTTTTTTTTTCTTTAGTACGCCGTAGCATAAATTACCACGAATACACGCACGCGCCACCGTGACGTTACAGCTCCGGATGTTCGAACCTTGCGCCATCTGAAGGCCGTCGCCGAAAGCGGTTCTGGCGCGAGCTTTTCTGAAGCAGGCTCGTCAGATAGGTTGCAATTCGCTGCGCTCTCGGCAGCGTTAGTGAAGACGAAGGCAACCATTGACCGGTTTCAACGTTCATTAGCAGAAGAGCGCTGCTCCGTAACCTTTCTCGTGGCAAAAAAATAAAGAAAGAAATGTGTCACGGCAATGCTTGAGCGGTCCGCTGCTTAAGGGTATGGTGTACAGTGCCGTTTCAACCTTGATTACGCGAGGCTGAAATCGTGATGAAACGAGGGAATTTAGGGGTAAAAAAACGTTGGCATCACATTAAGGTTTGTGTTTCAGTTTCGGGACCCCTTTTTAGCACTTCTACTTTTTGCAAACTTTAGTATCTTAGGGAGAAAGAACCTCTTTTAGCCTTTATTGGAGAAAGAAATAGTGCTATTCGAATGACTACTACTTGTTTAAACAACAATTACTCAGCTCAGACAACGCGACGTAGATTTTCTTACCTGTTACCCGTACATGGCATGTTGCTGCCAATGTACGGGTGGCACGGCCTAGTCAGGCAAATGTTTTGCCTTTAGCCGTGTCCCCTAAGGCAATCTGTTCATTGTCTTAAATAAATCAATAAAGAAAGAAAGAAAGAAACTATAAAATTTAAGAAGTATCATAAATAATTTAGGGTGATCATGTAATTAGACAGAATGAAAAAAATAATCTGAGTATCTCCAAGCGACGCCAAACAACATCAGCTCGGTTCTTTCCAGCTAAGTGGCATTTGCATAAGTTTAAATTATGGCTCGGGACAGTTGGGATATTACATATATTAATATATATCGAGAGCATCGGATATGGGATCGTTGGAGAAATGTGATTTTTGTAGGGCTGTTTGGTTTTCAACGTTTGAAACACAATCAACTATGAATCGAACAATTAAAAAAAAGCGAGCGAACACTTGTACACAGCGACCTACATTAATTTCTGTATTGCTGGCATCGAGAGGGCGCAGCCGGCTACTGCACTGTATACAAAAGAATATGCGAAGCGATATTATGGTATAATATGCCCTGTAATGCTATGTCCATACAAAGTTTGCCGAGGAGAAAAAGTAAATCAATTTTCACTTTGAATTTCCAGCATAATAATTAGGGGATTCTCTATTGAAATTCAAGAACAAGAGGCGCGTTACTAAAAGCCATGGGCAACCTCAACGTACCAGAGTTTGGATTAATGCTTAAACCTGTGTCATATTGTTTTCTTTTTCTTGTTTGCTAAATTGTCATCAACATGCCACTGTTGATTTTATTTTTCTGTGTATATATTTCTTTCTGCTTGTGACTGTACAGCTCTGCAGCATTTTTAATATTTTTGGTAATATTGTAATATTGTTTCACATTCAACCTGTGAACACAAACTAGATTGTATACACTGAATTTACTTCTCCCGAGTTTCGCGCAAGAAGTGTTGCTTGCCCCTTGATATTAGGCCGGGATGCCAAACTGTATTCGGAGCAATAGCCTCCGCCACGCTGTTCGGCCTCTGGGCTTTCATTTCTGCATGTGTACCGAAAGCAATCAATAAAGGAAGCCACAATAGCGACAGCTTTCTTTGTCACCGCGTGACGCTGCAAGGACGCACCTGAATCTGCGGGGTTGTTGAATCAAACGAGTTGTACAGCATCGGAAGAACGTCCGCCTTGATGTCCGTCTTGGGGGTCTTCTTCATCAGGACGTCGAGATTCTCCAATAGCGTTACCGTCGCCTGCGAGAGCGCATTTCAAAGTTCAGCTGCCATAGAATCAAATGAACAAAGGAACCCAGCGTGCAATGACCTCAGTAACCGGACAACGCTGGCGCTTAAGCAATACCCTTCTGCAATATTTCCCCTCTTCTAGTTTAGCTAGTGTAAGCACAGCGCACCATGACCTCAGTAGCCGGGCAAGGCCGGCGTTTAAGCAATACCCTTCTGCAATATTTCCCCTCTTCTAGTTTAGCTAGTGTAAGTGCATGTATGCGTTATGTTCTCATGGATGAATAAAAAGCAGAAAAAAAACCCCTTAGGTCTCGAATCTATATAGATATAAGCCGTTAGCACTACTGCTGCTGCCATCCGATTCTAATCCGTCGAGATTCGGTGTAACTATCCCTCTTTTGATTGCCGTTGCTGCTGCTATCGCTCCTATCACGTGACCTATACCTTCCCGCGCATGCCATAGACCCGGGCGCGCGCTCCTTCTTTCTCACGTGACCTCTGACATTCCTCCTGCGTCACTCCTCTCAGTAAAGTACGACGTCGGGCTCGTTGATACATAGCTGTCGTGGTGACGATTTGACGACTTCACGTCTGCTCGTCTTGACGTGGCCGACAGCGGGTGAACAAAGGGATCGTCAGCTTTTGGGAAACGTTCCCAATAAAAGGGACTTGTCTACGTCATATATTCTGAGCAAGATAAGTCTCCATGTCCACATGTCGGCCATTGACGAAGACAAAGTTGTCCTTGCCAAGGCGTTGACTCCAAGGTGAAGTTTCCTTTCATCACCTATTGTGGACCTATTTGTATCCACCTTCCTGTGGCATTAAATTTTTTTTTGTCTTGTTTCAACGTGTCGTTCCCTTCGCTCGCGCCAGCTCTCTCTTCCATTCCAAATTTCGCTTTTCGACACCACTTACAACACAGTCCCGTGAAATTCTAACGCATTAAAGTCGAAGAATACCACGCTGCTGTGTACTCGAAGCCTGTAGCACTCATTAAAACTTTAACACAATTCGCGGCGGAAACACAGCCTACTGTCTTTGAAAGTAAGCAGCGGTCGAACATGCGGGTGTCCCTCAACCTTCTATGTGTACCGAATGACCTTTTTAAGGGGAACGGATTCACTACAAATCCGCTGTGGCAGATAGTGCAGTTCTGTCGCACTATATGAATTACTTGAAGAGGTTGGCAACGCTTGCATTACGAATCGCATTGATCACACCATTCTCTAGTCGCAGGATTCACGCCCAGTAGTAATGAAGTCATATCCACTTGGAAGAAATAGTGTGCTTAGCTCCAGTTAAAAAAAAAAAAGCAATCCGACCTTACAATCTGTGGTGAAAAGCACCGATCTTTCCATTAACACTTATCAATGCTTCATTTTTTCCATAGTACGTCATTCAATTTTTATTTGTATGAGACCGTCGAATTCCTTTCTTTTTCCCTTGCATTGTACGCAAGCTGTCTCCCCAAGTGAAATGTTTGCAATTTCTCAAATACAAATTTGTTCTTAGTATTATGCGCGGGTTTAAATTACATGCGCCTTTCTTACAAAATAACACGCTTAACCTAGCTCCAGATATGTCCCGATAACTAAGTAGAACCTATATAAAGCAAAAAAAAAAAAAACATGCGCCACACACCGAGTTGCACCTGTGTGGGAAGAATGTTCTTGAATGACGACCCTTCCTTCGGCGGCGCTTCTGGTCTCTGTTATGCCACGTATCCCTCTTTATTACCGTCGATATAGGCTCCACTAAATATTTGGGACATTTGCTTAAACGTCCTACTTACGACATGAAAGCTATCTGTCACGTGAATATTAGTGCGGAAAAGAAATATTCATTCTGCTTGGAAAAGGTTGCGCTAAAAAAATAAAGAAAAAAAGCTTGCCATGCTTTATGCCATCTTGTTACAGCTTACGTCAGGCCCATCGAATGAAGCATCTTTCTTTTTTTCACCG
Source organism: Dermacentor albipictus (assembly GCF_038994185.2). Lineage (NCBI taxonomy): Eukaryota > Metazoa > Arthropoda > Arachnida > Ixodida > Ixodidae > Dermacentor > Dermacentor albipictus. Next base: position 25,937,109 of record NC_091826.1, read on the forward strand.
AAATAAAGAAAAAAAAAGAAAATGGAGGAATAAAACCAGAGCCCTGCGGAATTAAGACGGGCACCTGAACAGACTTGGGCATGCCGAAGACGCTTCGGAAGATGGGCAAGATGATGGTTTGGTACTCGTCCACCGTGCTCTCCTCGATGATGAAGAGCAGGGGCTGCAGAGCGGCAGCTAGCACCTCGGGCGACTGCAGCTCCATCTTGAGCGAGGGGAGCACGTGCTGCCACCAGAGTTTCTGCGAGGAGGAGAGAAGGGAAGTCCCGTAGAGACGTCCCGGTTCCACCTCTGAGTGGCGCGGAAACGGCAGTCAAGACATGGTGGCAGGAAAACCACAGAACGAGGGAACCATATAATGACAATGATTACGATGAGGATTATTCCATTAAAAAAACAAAACAACAACGACAACACCAATGGAACTCTGTGTCGAAATCCTCCATCGCCACTTTGTCCTTCTTTTTCCTTTCTTTATTCCGGCAGTTGACGTCACAGTAAAACTTAGTGTTGCCGTGATTGTACCACATGTTGCGCTCCGGCGTTTTTTCCTGTTTCTCCGCACAGCGACCTTGTACAATTGCCTTTGTTTATTCGTTTGCTTTGCGACTTGCCCTGCGATCTGTGATCGCACTTATGGCTGGACCGTGATACCATCAGAATTTGTGACATTTGTGGCATTCTTTATATTTATATATGTTTATGAGTAGCGCTGGTTAACGTTTGGTTGAAACCGCTACTTGAGATGCATACTTATCACTTGTGTACATCGTACATTTAACCCGCGCTTCAGCGATCCTCGGGTCAGCTGTATCTTGAGCTAATTAAAAAAAAGAAGTAAGTTTAATCGCGACGAAAGGAGGTCAGCTGGCGCATGACAGCGGTGAATGAAGATTGCAGGGAGAGGCATTTGTCCTGCAGTGCACATAAATATTATGATGCTAATGATGATGAGTGTGACGACTGTAAACGGTCATCATCAAAATTGGTAAAACGCTGAAAGCCACAAACAGATCGATGCTCTTTTTGCACAAAGTAATATTCTAACCTCTTCTCCTAATGTGTTGTATTTAGTTGAGACCCCATACGTGTCACCCATTATCAATTGTACGACAACGGTAAAACACTAATTTCTATTGATAGCATTCTGGACTGCACGTTCAAACGAGTACTGTCATACATTGGTCGTTTTCTTGCCATTATTCCAGTATATTTTCTCTGTGCAGCTGTTCACGCTACCTTGCTGCAACCGTGTGAAACATTCAAGAGCATTCGGACAACAACTATAGCAATATAAATAAAGAATTAAGGTGAAACAAAAAGTGTTGTACTTTAAGTGCCCGCCCTACTTGATGCATACCTTAAGTTTCCGCTTCTTTTTTGCGCATAAATACGAGTTGAAGCTTTTCCTAAATGTGTGATTGTTTCTGTGTTCAGTGTTTACTAGGATATGTTGTTTTTTCTGTATATAAATATGTCACTGCTTCTTACTAATGCTGTTTTTCTTACAGATTTGTTATTACAGCTGTCTCCGGCGGTATGTAATGAGCGCAATGGGCATTTATGGTATGTGAATAAATAAATGTCATTAGACAAATTACATCCACTTAGAAAAAATACATCCTAATATCTGCTGTCTTTTATCACTTGATGACAGCTCTAAAATTACGGTAACGTTTTCACTGCTGGATTACAAAGTGCGATTCCGCTGTTTTTCTTTTTCGTGTTGAATGTGTTGCATGATCGGTTAATGGTACAAATTATACAGTACTACTGTGAATAATTCAATGTCCGGTGTGGCTACGATTACGCAATTCGTTCTGTTCATATAGCCTACTACTATTTTGCTGTTGCTTTCTTTCTGCCACGATTTGGTATTGCATAGCCGGTGCATTCGCTACGAGTGAAAATGGCGGAGAGTGATCTCCACCTGGTAGTGATGATAGCTAGGATTTATTGGCACCCCCTTGAAAACTGGGCGGAGACAAATTGTCACCTTGCCTGCTTGATTTATTCAGGTGTTATATACGTCTTTTTCATTCTACAATATTTTTTATACCTTCTCAATCCTTCATTTTCTTGTCGTCCTAAAAGCTTCTATATATACCTTGTACCGCTATCTATGCCTGTAACGGATCAGGTTGTATCAATCTCTTCCATGCTTTTGTTCCGCCAATACTCTAAACATCTCTTGTTTATCTCGACTGCTGATTGGTTGATGCTTCCATATACTTTAAATCCAAGTGCTTCTAGAAGGTGTACGTTAGCTACAGGTCTCACTGTGTGAATCCCTTCGCATCCCGTTAGGATGTGCTGAATGATCTCCAGATTTTTACCTGTAGCATACACATGCCTCATCTTGTTGCGAATATTTGCTCCAGTATATGTTTGTCCTTAGGCAACCTTCTCGAGCCTCACATAGGAAAGCACTGCCCTTTTCTGTTGTCCTACAGATTTTGCCTTCTAATTTCTTTCTCCTATTTCTTCTAAATCTCCTCGGTCAGCCTTGTTCCTCGTTTTTTTTTTACATTGAATTCGCTGTCTCTGTTTCACTCACTTTCTTTCTGATCAATCCTGGTTGTGTATTAACACCTTCAATTACCGTGTGCTTGGTTGCCAACTTCCTTGATATCTTCCTCCATTCCGTGTCCACGTATTTCGGGTACAGATATTTGTGCACCTTAGCCTCCCATTTATTCTGATCCATGTTCCTGAGTCTTTATTCAAAACTAATTTTGTTCTGCGCTTCTCTGACTTCGAAATAGGCCCAATTAATGTCACTATGCACTCCCTCATTTGAGGTTTTACCGTGGTCTACCAAAGCCAACCTGCCTATCGAGCTTTGGTTAATTTCCAACCCCGACAAGATATGCGATGTTATGCACAGAATAATGGCGTTTGCGAACGTTAGCGGCGACACCATTACCTCTTTCCCTATTCCACGCACAACCTCATATTTATCGCGGATCCAAAGTGCTTTACGTTTCACTATTGTTCCATTTCTCTACGTTTTTATTTTCATATTACCTTTGCGGATGCTTGTTTATGCATACGCCGAGATATTTGTGTTGCTTGACCGTGGATATGAGTTGCTGTTGAATTGACACCGCGTAGTTTCTCGTCCCTTCCTTAAATACAACAATTCCCGATTTCTCAGTGCTAAACTTATAGGGTTGTACGGTAGCGCGATTAAAAGACGGGACAAAAGAAGACACACATGGACACAGACAAACTTAGCGCTTAGATTTGTCGCCGCGTTGCCGCAGATATTCGTAAGTGTCTGTAGATCTCTTGCATTCTCCGTTAGTAGCACTATGTCGACCACATACATTAGTACGCGGGTCTTCTGTTGCAACACTTGTTCATTATGCATGTACGATAAATCAAACCCTATTTCACTGTTTTCCGGTTGTTTTTCAATGCCCCTTAACATAAAGCATACCTTTGGTATGTTTGGCAGCGCCGTCTTGAGGTTGTGGTAGAAGTGTGACTTGTGCGTCGAGTCCTTCATCTGGATCACGTCCAGGTATTGCAGTCCGTGCACAGCTGGGTCCATGAAGTACTTGATCTGCGTACACGCATTGAGTCGTGAAAACAAGAATGAATAGCATCAAATCAAGTTTTTTTTAATCATACGGAAGCGCTCTTCTGTGCTGGCGCCGCCCGCACGGTGCGTGTATATCTCGAGTGCGGTCTTTAACAGAGATGCCACAATGGCATGATTCGCTGTCCTGACGACCACTTCTTGAATACATCATACGAATGATAGATCACACAAGCGTTTACGTTTTCGTCATTGCCCCGCGTTTTAAATCGTACAAAATGACGCCACAGCAGTTCCCCAACCTACCTATTTTGATGCGAAGTTGGCACTAGGTGTCGCACCATTTCTCGAATGCGATATGCGCAATCGCGCAAAATGTTGACGCGTTGGCAGAATATACGAGCCCTAACGCAATGCGCTAGGGTTGCGCAACATTTATGTAGACGCAGTCGCAGAGAGTGCCTTTAATTTTGTTTGAAGCTGAGGTGAAGAAAACGCAGATGCCTCAATACTTTGGCTTGCCATCAGGGGAGACGCAGGCGAGCATTGAGCAGAAAACAACGGAGCCTGAACTAGGGTGGTTGCTTGAGCTAGTTGGTAATTCATGATCAAAAATAACGCACAGCGCGAAAGACAAGCACTGCGAAGACGACATGCACAGCGCTGACTTCCAACAACATTTAATTGCGTTGCCACATCGTGTGTACAACGGAACCTTGTTTGAACAGGAAGACAGAGTTGGCCACAAGTTCGTAGACTTAAACCGATGAGAACGACGTTTGGAAGGCTCCAGCACCATTAACGAATCGTTTCTTTCTTTCTTCCTCTCTCACCTCTGTTCCTTATTGCGTGATTTCAATACGGGACGCGCAGAAATGAGGACGCACTTAACCATCTAACGCAGCGAGCTTAACTCGAGCAAGCATCGCTCTCTGTCGACGCTCGCCTTCACGCTCGCACGCATCCGGCTATGTCAACGCTCGCCTTCACGCTCGCACGCCTCGGGCTCCGTCGACGCTCACATTCACGCTCGCAGGCACCCAGTTTCGATTAGAAACTCACTCGGCCGTTGAGCCTACCGCGGAACCGCGCCAATGCTCCGGGATTACCGCGCGACCGTGACTTCCTCCGGACTGCGTGCTGTCTCCAAGGCGCCCAAACAACGGCGTCCGCGCGATAGTTTGGAATACTCAACGGGCGATCCCGAGGGTCTTCTGATTCTCCGTCCGTGGAGACTGGACGCTTGTGCATGCGTGTGCGGGTGTGTTTGTGTATGCGTGCGCAGGTAGATGATGTATGTGGGCGAGTGTGTGCGTGTGCGGTGTTTGTGTGTGCGCGTTCGCGTACCGTATTTGCAGACCTACAAGTTCGTTGGTGTCAGATGGCTGCATAGCGACTTCCCCGGGTACTGGGAGAAACATTGCCATATATCATTTCTCTCCGCTACTTTTTAAGCGTACAGATATAGGATAATGTATTCAGGCGTTGGCTCCATACTTCTTTGTGGAAGTGGGTAAAGTGAAGGCAGGCTGGCCTAGACCCAGGCCATCAATTTGCGCGATATTCAATAAAGGTGTCATCATACACACGCGTCAGACTAAGTGTGACTCATTATAGAAGCTTCACATGTGCAACTCCATACTGCGTTAAGTGTCTCTTTGACGTTAGCTCGTGACAGGACTACGTCCTCGAACGACGTCACCTAATTAGGCTAGCACATTTCCCGAAATGTCCTTGGCCCTTGGCGTTCCCACACGGGTTGACGTACAAATTCAGTTATACGTCCCTTGTGTATGCATAGCACTCACCCTGGGGAGGTGATTGCCAACGTAGCCGTCCTTGCGCTTTCCTATGTGTGACGAAAGCTTTCAGAAATTAGTTGTAACCCATGCAATGTTTTTTTTTTAGGCCTAGTACCTTTTCTAACCGTCTAGGCTATAATTCTAGTTGCCATTAGGTCTAGAAAACGCCGCAAGTTCAGAGAAGTGGGAGGGCTGTGGAGGATAACATGGACTTGAAGCCATCCACAGCGACACATGAAACAGACCACGCCCCAACTTCCTTCAGCAACAGGCGCGCAGGTGTCACTTTTTCTGAGCAATAACTTTAAACGATTTGCTTGTTGTATTTTTTTGTCCCTCGTTTGTACTGTGTACCTTGTATTTATTAGTTATTAGAGCTCCCCAATTTAACAGTGGCTACGGGATCTCCTTCGGCAGATTGAGTACTGCCACCGATATGTCCAATCAAGAAATATATTGACTGTGCAAATTTACGCGCAATGTCCGCGACGACAATATTCGTTATTTTTAATTTTTTTTTTACGTATTAGGGAGCGACACCGCATGCTAAGAGCTCCGATATACAATGACGCTTTTCTGGAGCGACGCTCTCTGTGTATAACCTCGCTAACTGAAACAAGCTTCGTTTGTTTTACCGACTCAACTCAGCTTTGCAGCTAAGAAATCTTTTTTTTTCATCGACATAACAATAAAGAAAAAGGAAATGTTAGCGCGCCAATCTGACGCTGGCTTTTCTGTCACTCGTGAAGAAGGTGTCACGGTTACACATATAGCTTTACGCACCCAAAGTGCCGATGACCCAACAATTAGGCGCGTAACACGGACCAAGAAAGAAAAACAACAACAACAACAAATGGTGAGAGCTCGGCGGCCAACTTCACGGAACGACAGCACTCCGCACGTGAGGACCAACTAACTCTAAGGGTGTGGCACAAGAAAAGAAAATAAGTGAGAAAAACGAAACGCTGAAGCATCGAAGGCACGACTGCTGCTGCTGCTCGGGGAGTCGGGCGTGATTCCGATGCGGCCTAATGCCTCGTCCCGGGAGACGACCGCACCGCGCTAATGAGCGCCGGACAGGGCCCCGAATCCCTGGTCGACCAACACCGCGAGTCAGTCTCGGCCCTTGTACGAAACCCCCGCTCGGACACTGGACCGCCTCCGGTCTTGCGAGGGCCAAGCGTCCCATGGCGCCGGAACAGCAGACGCATGCACTCAGTTGAAACCACGGAGTCAGCGAACTCGCCGCCTAACGTCCTTCTTTCCTTCCCTCCTCCCTCTCCCTGTCATCCCTCTTTTCCCCTTTCCCATTCCCCGGATGTAGGGTACCCGACCGGACGTTATTCTGGTTAACCTCACTGCCTTCTGCTTTTCTTTTTCCTCCCTTCCTGGAGTTTTTTGACAAACGTTACTAGACGGGACTCTGGCTGCGTTCTAATGCTCGGCGAAGACTGCTAAATAGACAGCTGAGAGGACAGAGGCCATATGAAGTGTCGATCGTACCACTTCTGAGAAAGCTGACAAAAATGAAATAAAAGATGGCTTCGCACAAGAAAACAAGCATCGAAGACAAAAAGCAATGCGCGCAATTTTCTCTCCAAACGGGATGGTGGGTGGGCCGATTAGAGGTTGGATTGTGCCAGATTTTGACGAGACACAGAGAAGAGAAACGGACACCGCAGAGCGCTCTGTGGCGTGTGTTTGTCTTCTGCGTGTCTCCTCAAATGTTGCGCAATCCAACCTCTAATATGCTATACCAAGACGCCCAGTCTTCAACCTTGGCTGCGCCGAGTGCTTTTTTTTTCCATTTATTTACCCTAAAGGCCCAGCTTGGGCATTACATAGGGGGGGAGAACAATTGATATACAATATAAAATGATATACAATATACATTGTAAGTCGACTATCCTTATATGAAGTAGTACATGCTATACAACCTTTACAGCACTTCTAATTCGACAACATCATACGCCAATAATTATTAAATTATACAAACAATAATATGACATCTGAAGAAAGGCAGGAAGAAATGTTAATGTTATTAATTCACGAATGTTTCATTAAGTGCTTGCTTGAATATAATATGGTCAGTTATTTCAGCTATATTACTTGGGAGATGATTCCATTCCGAAATGGCTAAGTGCAGACACGAAAACTGCAATGGTTTAGTACGTGCAAATGGTTGTTCGACCTTAAATTCGTGATCAATTCGTGAGAATTTTCTTTTGGCTGGTAAGATGTGTGCCTGAGAGAATATATTTGGGCTATGAAAAAGTTGGTGGAAGAATGTTAGCCGAGATATTTTTCTTCTAGTCTGCAATGGTATGAGTCCTAGGTCATGTTTTATTTTGGTGATACTTGAATGTTGTGAATAGTTACCTGTAATAAATCGCGCTGCCTTGTTCTGAAAAGATTCTAATTTGTTAATAAGATGCGTTTGGTGCGGGTTCCAAATAAATGAGGCATACTCAATCTTTGAACGAAGTACGGTGGTATATGCAAGAAGTTTAGTATCACTATTAGCCTGACGAAGCGTTCGACGAATGAAGCCAAGAGATTTGCATGCAGCGGAAACAATACAACCCACGTGATTATGCCAAGACAAAGTCGGAGAAAGATGAACACCTAGATATTTAAATGATTCTGTAGTTTCTAGAGCCTCACCATTAAGAAAGTATGTGTGTTTCGTAATTTCACTGCAAGTAGTAAATCTCATAAGTTTAGTTTTCTAGGTATTTACGCTCATTTGCCAGTCTGAGCACCATCTTTCAATCCTGTTCAAGTCATTTTGTAACTTATCACAATCAACCTTACATTTTAATGGCCGATACAGAACGCAATCATCGGCATATAACCGGATTTCTGAGTCTATACCCTGATGAATATCATTTATATAAATTAAAAATAGAATGGGTCCCAAAACGGAACCTTGAGGCACACCGGACTGAACAGGTTGAAATGAAGAACGGACATTATTGATTACGACAGCTTGTCGTCTGTTACTTAAATATTCTTTAACCCAGTTTGTTACTTTTTCGTCAACATTAATCAGTTTCATTTTATATATGAGGCGGTTATGAGCCACACGGTCAAAGGCTTTAGCAAAATCTATAAATATGGCGTCAGTTTGTGTAAGTTCGTGAAGGTTAAGGTGAATGTCTGTAGTTAGTTCAAGAAGCTGGGATTCACATGACCGACCTCGTTGAAAACCATGCTGGTTTGTTCCAAACCATGCTGGTTTGGAATTTCAACGGGAAAGTCGTCTCCGCGCTAGAAAAAAAAAAACGCAGTCAAGTCTTCTCACGCGTCTAGTCGTCCCATGTCCATCACTTACCACTGGACATACTTGCGGACAGACGTACGTGCGAGTATCTTGTTACCGTGCGTATAGCCGTGCATGGGTCATCGGTCATTACGGCGCCAGTTTCACTAGTGCGCCGTCCCGCCCATGTAGTTTGTCGCACTCATCACCTTAACCTTGTTCGATTCCAATCACACTTGGCCAATTTTAAGTTTTCCCTTTTGCCCATGACGGTTCAACTCTGGAATAGTTTTGGAGGCTTTATTCGGCAATTGTCTCCTATGCAACTTGCGAAAGAAACCGCTCCTCATATACCGCAGCTGGTTCTAAAACCCACCTGTGTACTCGTAGAACTTGATTCTTGGTTATGTACTTCATTACAAGCTTTGTTACAACATACTTCGCATGTGATGCTCCTTCTGTTTCTTGTGTACTTATATACAGTTCCATGCTTTGTATAGATTGTGGCATCTATGCCGTTTCATGTATCAGAGTTATTTCCTATGTGACTCATTGCCACACTTACCTCTGTAATGTTTCCTTATGAGGGGGCAATAGTTAGAAATAAAATATTTAATGTAAGCTTCGTTGCTTTGAGCAACAACATATTTCTCTTGGCGTTTTCTTGTCTGTGCTAGATGGATGAGTTTTGGTTGCTTGAGCTTAAAGCTGCCGTCCTAGCAGCCACAACAGACTGTCTTCAATTCTGAAGAAGATTAGTTATTGGCATCCCCTTTCAAACGGCCTGGTGACAAATAGTCACCTAGCTTGCTTGAGTTTCAGGCATGCTATCCATGCTTTCGATTCTAGCATTTTGTATACTTCTCCTTATTCTATTTTTTCTTCCTCAACATTATTCTATCTACCTTGTACCGCTACATATGACTGTAACAGATTCGATCCTATAAATCTCTTCCGTGCTTGTTTTCCAACAATACTCTAAACGCCACTTGCATATCTCGACAGCTTTCCAGTTGATGCTTCCATACAATTTATTCCAAATGCTTCTGGAAGGTTTAAGTTACCTACGGGTATAACTCGGCGAATGTATTCGCCTTCCATTAGGATGTGCTGAGTGACCTCTGAGTTTTTGCTTCGGCATACCCATGCCTGCACTTAATTAAATTGTGGAGTTTCACGTGCCAAAACCACTTTCTCATTACGAGGCACGCCGTAGTGGGGGGCTCCGGAAATTCGGACCATCTGGGATTCTTTATGTGCACCTAAATCTAAGTACGCGGGTGTTTTCGCATTTGGCCCCCACTGAGATGCGGCCGCGGCAGCCAGGATTCCATCCCGCGACCTCGTGCTTAGCAGCCCAACAGCAGAGCCACTAAGCAACCACGACAGGTATGCCTGTACTCGTTGCGAACATCTGCTCCGGTATGTTCTTGTCCTTAGCCAACCTGCTCGAGCCTCAAATAACAAGGCCCTGCCCTTTGTGTTATTGTACAGATCTTCCCCCTTCTAATTTCTTTCTTCGCATTCTTATAAATCTTGATGGTCTGGTTTGTTTCCATCATTTGCATACAACTGTCCTGTCCTGTCCTGTCCTGTCCTGTCCTGTCCTGTCCAGTGTCCATAGCTGCTTCTCGCACTTTATTTTTGATGTCTTCCGATTGTTTACTTTCTTTCGATTACCCTGTACTTGGCTGCCAACTTTCTTGACCTGCTCTTCCATTCTGTGTCCTCGCTTTGCAGGTCCAGATACTTGTGCGCTTTAGCCGCCCATTGATTTTCATTCACGTCCCATGCCGGCCAGAATTAGGACACGTTCTCCGGAGCCAGCGTCTACGGAAGCTGAGAGTAGGGCGTATCAGCCAGCGTGGGACCGGTGGTTATAACATGACGGGGTGGTGATGATGATGACCTTAATGTCCTTGGCGTGACGTTTGCTCAAACTTTGTCCTTCTGACTTCAAACGTCTTTGGGGCTTGGAAGATTGATCGCCCTCAACAAAATTGATTGCGTTGTATATGCAACACTTCTGAATGATTAGGCGTCCACGCACAGATTAATTTATCGGTGTGCTGCTGTGTTTATAAATTTATAAGCGGTTCGAAATTTATCAAGACGAAGCGTCAGGAAATAATATTATGAAATAAACAAAAAAAAAAACGTCACAAGCCCATTTGAAGCCACAAGCGCGAAGATAAGACAAAACCGTACGCTAACCGTCATTCCTATGATAGTCGATCCGTCGGAGTAACACTGCTCCTTCTAGAAATAATAATAATAATAATAATAATAATAATAATAATAATAATAATAATAATAATAATAATAATAATAATAATAATGATGATGATGATGATGATGATGAAGGTTAATAGAAACGGGCATGACTCATTTACCTGCTATGGATAACGGAGTTGAGGTAATAGGAAGTGCCGACACGGTCAGTTACCTAACATTATTTTAAATGCGGCGTATTCTTACACTCTAAAAATATAAAGAGGAACCATACTGTAAATAATCTGAAAGGATGTTTTAGTATCTGTTATAAAACATAACGTTGAGAAAAGACGGGGAATGCGGGAGATGGCAATTCAAGACGATGAGCAAAACGTGAACAAGGTGAATGCAGGAGCCAGGAGCAGGAGCAGGAGCATTCATCTTGTTCACGTTTTGCTAAACATAATGTTGACATATCTGCTTTAATTTTGTAATTATAAATTTAGTAAAAAGACATAAATACTACCAATTATGAACGATAGAAAACTGTTCAAAGCCCTTTCCGGTTTCTGCTAACAATATGCAGTTGACTTCATTCATATAGGGCGCCTTGTTTTCTTTTTCTAACTTGTTGCGTGATAGCTGGCACACCTAGAATATTGCTCATTTGTAGCATTTCCACATCAGGTACGTTTCTTTGTAATATTTTTCTTCATATATTCATGTCTGTTTCGAGTCATATCATTTCGTAAAGTTCGGAAAGTCGCATTACTGTTGTGCGTGCCACGTGTGAAGTTATCAACATGAAAACGCTAATGTGGCGTTAAAAGGCGGCGACCTCATGTAGAGACAAGTAGACCGATAGATCGATCTATCTTTCCTGTTCTTTCTCTCTCTACCTCTCTCTTTACATTTTGTAGCCGGTGTGTTTTGCTCAAAGCATTTCTTCTGCTCCTTACTGGTAATATCAGTGCACCTGCAATGTCTTCTATTATGACCTTTGCCGATATTTCTCACTTTCTGTCCACTTCTCCACGTCCGAGTGGCCCACATTTCAGCTCCAGCTACCGAGGCAGTAACTGCGGCGTATTATGGCCACGCTGCCGCCGGAAACAAAGGACACAGCTGCGCAGCCGTACCGCAAACGTTGTCTTCGCGTTCCCGTGACCTGGCTCCACAAATAGCTACGGTGCAGGCACAACGATAACAAGTCTCGCAACCATAACCCAGGTCCTGTAACCCACCTATCGCCATCAAGCCGGCGGCTATTTCATAAATAAATACTTCTAATAACGTTATCCCCGCCAATGTTTACCTTGTGGCCAGCAGGAGTTGCAGGGCAGTTCCGTCGCGTCAACACCTCGCACCCGCTTATGGTTAGTACCGATCTTACCTGTCCGATTTTTGTGGCGCTTGTTAGAACACCGTCCGAGGGGTCTTAGTGCAATCCTAAACCTTGCCATCTCTGTCAATGCTTCGCCGTTTGGACGAAACTGCCTTTTTCTTAAAAATATTTTGAAGGTCCTAGAGTTCTGCGACTACCTTTGATTACGCGGTGTGCGCACGAATCACCCTGCTGTCAGATTTCTTTCTGCCTTGCCTTTCCTGGCCGCTTTCCGCTCCACAGCGTTTGGTAGCAAGCCAGGTGCAACCTGGTTAACCTGCTCGCCTTTCCTTTCCATCTCTCCCACTCGCTGTTATCCGTAATTATTCGTTATTCGTATCCGCCATGGCACACGTTATCCGTAACTGCGTTAAGCAGTACGTCGTTGTGATTGCCGTGATGCTTGTGATGGTGACGTTGGTAATGCTGCTGTTCTTGTTGTTGTTGTTGTTGTTGTTGTTGCAGGTGGGGTTAGTCTGGCTGACTTGACCGGCAGTTGCTTGCTCAGCCTGATCGTCTCTGAGCGTGTGTGTCCTTGTCCCGATGCGTTCATCAGGAGTTATTGAATTTGTGGCAGGAATACTTGTAGTGTGCGCTCACTGTAGACGGTTCTTCCGGGAGGATTAACTGTTCAAAATGTGACGTCTATAGAGGAAATCCTCGCTTTCGCATGCTGTCGTAAGCATCTTCACGTTATACCATAAACGAGGGCAGTAACTATAGGTCGTGATCCCAAAATAGGACTTACAGTAGAACTGCCTGCCACAGCAGATGCCAGCAAATCGTCGTACATGCTGACGTCATACGTGACGACGTACATCTCGAACTTAGTATTGGTGAGGGCAGCCGGTTGATGACAAAGAGGACTTACCAACGAAAAGCGTTGCCAATTCCGTCTCAGACGAATCAGATGAGAGGCTAATACCATATGATATGGCATTATATGTATACGAATGCCATGTGATATTCAAGCTTCCACTTAGACACTTTTGTTCCAAGGCAGTATTTTTTTGTTGAGGCACTTGTGTGCTAATAATGAGCAGCACTTTTCACTTCATTGCGCTTCATTTGCATGTATGTCGCTGCTACGCTACAAACAGACAAGAAGGACGTCAGAAGGAGTTGTTTCTCCTTTCTTCTTCTTTTTTTTTCTTGAAGCGCTCGACAATGGCCGAATAAGGGAAGAGTGAGCCTCAATGTTGCTCACGACCTGCAATGTCGTAACAGCGCGCGAGGAGGTTCCATGGTGTCACAGAAATTGCGATGTTTCTCATGTTAGTTAAGACAACTCCCTTTTGAAAGTTCTTTAATGAGTTTTGTGTCGCTCATGTTCTGCATTTCTTCGCTCGCCCGGTTTGCCAGTGTTAAAATGGGTGCACTCCTTGTAAAGCGTAACACATACCGTCTATATACCCACCAAGTGTCCGTGATCCTGGAATAAATATTATTCGTATGATCATCACCGTCTTCCGTACCACCACCCCCACCAGAACCGCCATCGTGATGCAATTTATTTACTTATTTATCTACTAATAATTTATTTATGTATTTATTTTTTGGCAATACTTCAAGGACCTTGTACACAGAGTTTTGCATGAGCTGTTTACTGCTCACTGAAGGAGCGTTACCTAATGACCTCGCATTACCCCTGTCTTATGCCAGTTGGTTTCATCTTATGCCTTAAAATATGCTAATGAACTTCCATGATACCGCAATTGATGGCGGTACAAAAAATGATTGATCGAAACGACCTAGCCCGTCTCGTAGAAATGCTGGCACCAGGCCGAGGCTTCCCGCGTTCTAACGTCGCTTACCGCTTCGACCGGCAAGTGACAGTGTACGACCAGATTAGCCCCAACCTTCAGTCCATCCGTATACCGCCAAGCTATCCCGACTTTCAGTCGATCTGCGAGTCCAGAACGAGTGCATAATGGCGCGCGGGAGGGTGAAATTATCCTCCCCCCCGTACAGTTGCGCCCGAATTACGAGGTTTCGCTTTCGTAGACTCCCCAGCCACGCACGCACGCAATCCCGCGCGGAACCTCCCGTACACGAAGCGGCCACCGGTAGTTAGGGCAAATCCGCCGAATTCCCTCCTCCACAGCGTGCGGCAGGATGTGACAGCGGCCCGGCGCGAGCGAGACCAACCAGCCTGCCAGGAGGATCGTCCACGGAAGTGGAACGGCCTCCTCTCCGGCGTCGCCCGGGGTGTAATTGAACGGCGCGTCGCTGCATAAATCGGCTCGCCGACGCTCTGATCCCGAGTGACCGAGCTTCCGCTCCTTTGTCCTTCCCTACGTCGCTCTCCTCTTCGCGTCACTGCCGCGTTAGGAAGTGTGTGTCTGTGTGTGTGTGTGTCGGGTGGGAGGGATTTGGAATCTGTATCACGGTCGTCGCAATCACCGCATCCTCCCCTGCCGAAGTGCGTGGCCAAGCGACTGCGACTGCCCTTCTTACGACGCGCACCTGCGATCGCTCCGCGTTGCGTCCCCCATCCTTCGACCCTCGGCGTACCATTCTTTGATACACGCACACGTCGAAGATGCGGTACCTCGGCGTCTCCTCCTATCGGCCAAGCACACACTGAAGGTGCGGTGTCGGGCTTTGCCGGCGCGTAGGTCGGTGCCGCTTTGCATGCCTGCGTGAAAGCGCGCGCGCTCCTTTCGTGGGTCGAAAGATAGAGAGATGTGGGGGCGTGAGCAAAGGAGGGAGGAAAGGACTGAAGGAGAGTGAGAGGGATAGTAAGGGAAACGAGACGAGCGCTCTGGGCGATTTGTGGGCGCATTCGATCGGGGCCGTCTTGAAGAGCTGTGCGCGGAGTCTAGATTTCGTTGTTACGCAACCTACTTTGTACGAGCGAGAATAATTGGTACTTAGTACGTAGTACGTAGTAGTACGTAGTACTAGGACATAATACGTACTACGTTATACTTAGTGCGAGCGGACGCGGACGCGTTCCGTTGTGTCGCGATTTGGCGTGGGGGCCTTTGTACAAGTACGTCAACCCTACGGAAAAACTACAGCTTCCTAATTCCCCCGACGCGTAAATTGTTGGGAAGTTCTAGCCCTTCCGTAAACGTAGTGCCCTTGGCGGAATAGCGGATTGCGGGAAACTTGTGCGGCCGGATTGTTTGTGGAAGAGTTTAACCGGAGAAGACACCGACCTAATGTTTCACTTATCGGCCAGATTGTGCTTAAATGCTGGTGTAAAGTGTCGGCAGCGACGTAATATAGCAGGCAGCCTCTCTGACTTAACATTTTCAGTTTTCTTCGACAGGAACACTCATGTATTACGAAAACGTGCCTGGAACGTTGCAGTTCCACAAAGCGTCACAAGTAGACGCTGCCATAGTTTTTGCTGCAGTTTGCTTCTCTGGTACTAGGTATACCGGAATCTACGTTTACAAATAAGATCAAATTAGAGGGCTTTAGCATGGCCGGTATCACAGTATACACTATGGTGTTTGCGTAATAGCGGCTTGATGATGATAATGACATATTGGCATCTCCTTTGAAACGAGCGGTGACAAATAGTAACCTTGCCTGCTCGATTTAATCAGGTGTGTTGTTTTTTCTAGAATTGTTGTATATATCTAGTTAACCTTTTCTCTCTATCGCAATACTGCTCTATCTACCTCGTATCTATGCAAGCAACGGATACGTTCGTATCACTATCTTCCCTGCTTTTTCTGTTTTTTTTTTCCGCGAATAGACTAAACGCCTCTTGCTTACATCGATTTCTGACCGGCTTATGCTTCCATCCGCTTTAAATCCAAGCGCTCCGGGAAGGTGTACGTTACCTCCAAGTGACATTGGATGAAACCTTTCTCATTCCATCAGAACGTGCTGAGTAGTTTCCAGATTTTCGCTGCGGCACACACGTGCCTCATCTTGGGGAACATTTGCTCCGGTATGTTTTTGTCGTTCATCAACCAGCTCGAGCCTCAAATCGCAAAGCACCGCCCTTTGTGTTACCGTACAGATTTTCCTTTCTCATTTCTTCCTTCCCACTTTTTGTAAATCTCCACGGTCGTTTTGGTTTCCATTCTTTGCAACCAATTCGCTGTCCCTGTTTCTCTCGCTTTCTTTTTGATGAAAATTATTATAACAACCGCTATTAGCGGGCGCTTATAGCAACATCTTGCGACGCTTCGTATAACCACAAATGCATTAAAAACACGTTTTCGAGTTCTTTGATTGCTCTTGTAAAAAAAAAAGACTGCATTTAAAAAGATGCAACGCGTTCACGATGACACAGCTGCCGAAAATTTGCACCAGCCGCGAAATAGAATGCACTCGTTTACAGCAATAAGATCTCCGCGTTTGCCTGGAGCCACCAATCGGGCCACTCACGCTTAGGCCTCCGGTAACCCGGAAATCCGCAGACGAAACCGGGATACGGGACACGCTGAAGTTCTCTATTCTAGCTTCTAAGCTTCTAGCTCTTTTTTTTTTGGAAGCCACGATCAATCAGTGAAACAGACTGCCAAATTCCGCTGTTTCATCTGAATGCGTACCTTCTTTCGTTAAAAAAATAAATGACAGGGTTGAAAGATGTATGGCGTATTCTATGCATTGTTTGCTGTGCTTCAGAGTAAAGAAGTTCGGCAATATCCCTTGTCAATCATTGTTATATGTTTATAGGTGTTTGTATAAGGAGTGCTTATTTTTGAGTGTGTATGCTCCCGTTCACCCCTGTTATAGCCCAAATGAGGCTAATAATAATAATAATATTTGGGGTTTTACGTGCCAAAACCACTTTCTGATTATGAGGCACGCCGTAGTGGAGGACTCCGGAAATTTTGACCACCTGGGGTTCTTTAACGTACACCTAAATCTAAGCACACGGGTGTTTTCGCATTTCGCCCCCATCGAAATGCGGCCGCCGTGGCCGGGATTCGATCCCGCGACCTCGTGCTCAGCAGCCCAACACCATAGCCACTGAGCAACCACGGCGGGTCCCAAATGAGGCTGACAGTATAATAAAATGAAAAATGACATGAAAAATGAAACAGAAAGGGGGCCTCGGCCCGAAAGGGGGCCCCGGCACATATGTTACAATAAGGAAAAAATACGTACAAACTACGGCACCCAGAAACTTAGCTACAGAATTTCCAGTTTTTTTAAACGATCACCATCCTGCTGTAAACATTATCCAAGAAAGTAAATCATTCAAAGCTTTTAAAAATAACATCACTATGTATCTATTGTCACTGCAGGCATAACCACTCCTTTTGTATTGTTTTTTTCTGTTATCTCTTACATCAATTTTCCCAATTGTACATAAATATTCAATATGAAATAACTCTCGTCTTAATGTTACCAACCACTCTGTATTTCCATCTTGTTCAGTGTTGATTTTATGCGCTGAATGTCTTGTGCTCTCGAATGGGAGCAAGGGCCCAGACTCCTTGTCGGGCAATCACTTGCCTTTTGGTCTGCGCCCTAGGCAACTGTACCACGTTGTCTGAATAAACTCTTGGACTTTGAATTCGTCCCAATGCTCCAGCTGCCCGCGCGCTCCAGTCCCGTTCCACGCAGTCGCAGTCGGCGTCCTCGACCGCGACCTCGCGACGACGACCACGCACCCGAGCCTGCAAGCCACGGGCCCCGACGCGTCGCGCCCGTGCCCGGGATGAATTATTGAATGCAGCCGCCTCGCGAAGCAGGCTCTGTGCTCGACGGTGATGACGACGTCGCCAGCGTGCCGCGCTCATTAAAGGGGGGCCGCGATGCTCTAATGATTTCGTTATAGCGTGGCGTGCGACGACCGACTGCTCGTTATACAGCGAGCGCGCGGCGCTAGTGCCAGGCAAGGCACGGCACCATCGTCTTTTTTTGCTCGGGCCTCCCTATATACTTTGTCATTTCCAGCGCGTCACTCTCTGCCGGCGTCGCCCGGCACACGCCTTTGTTGTCGCATTGTGCCTGCAGTCATTGTTGTTGTTGTTGTTGTTGTTGTTGTTGTTGTTTCCTGCCTTCTCTGTCTCTCTCTGCTCGCGCCTGCAGTGTTTACCCGAAACGCCACCGCATAGGCACCAAGCCTGGCTGCCATATACTGCGTATAGCGTCACATAATGTAAACTTCGTAAGGGCTGCGAACGCTGTGGAAATAAGCAGTGTTTATCTTTCGCGTTAGCGAAGCGTAGGTGCTAGGACAGTGCGGCGGTAGGTCGAGTTGTTGGTTTGTTGGTGTGTGGGCGGGTTGGTTCGCTGATTGGTTTGCCGCTATAAATGACTCGCACCCTCTACTGGGGATTTGGCCAAGCGTGAGGGCCCGCATTCACAACACAGAAAAAGAAGCTCTGGCGTTAGAATTGCTCGTAAGAGCACGTTCCAGCCCAGTCTGGTGCAGGACATATATCTACCGAAGTCGGCCAGCGAATACCAAGCAGCGTTTGCGAACGGAATGCTTTCGTGAATTGGGCCACAAATTAGACACGTCTAGCGTTGGTTGTAACTACTTCTTCGGTTGCCCGCCGTAGTGGCTTGACTGGCTATGGCGTCGCGTTGCTGAGCTGAAGGTCGTTGGTTCGATTCCCAACCCTAGCAGCCACATTTGGGTGATGGCCGAAATCCAGAAAATACTGTAGTACTTTATTTAAGTTCGTGGTAACGAACCTCGGGTGGTACAAAATTTCACGGTGTCCTGCACAGCCGCCTGCCTTATAATCCACCGGGAAGTTTCAGAACGTCGAAAGACACACTTTACTTTAATTCCTTTATTCAGCTATACAGCGACCGGTAAGACGTGCCGTTCTTGTCTCTCAAGCGTTAGCACCCTTTGTCCATCCAAGAAGCTTGTCGTTTCGGACATCGCGGCCTTCTTCTGGCTCTACAAAGCCCTTCGGGCATATCAGATGACGTCATCTGGAGTAACACGTAACCTCGTTCTCCATGAGTTTTGCTAAATAAAGGGAATTTTTTTCGGAAATGTTACACTTTTACTAAGTGCAACTTACGCGGAATGAAATTAAGCGTTATATAGTGTAATATAGCAGTGGCAAGAAACGACAGCGGAGGTAAAGCCCGCACACTAGGATATTTGTTCCACATAGGCCAAACATAGCAAGTGGAACAATTTTGCGGGTGTTTTCCACTTACTTATGCGTACTTGCGGGAAACGAGATAAGCAGTGCTGGCAAATATCTCCAGAATCCGCTAAAGTGTTTCCCTCACTCGCCTTATCCACGTAACCGTAGCTAAGGCAAGCTTTTCTTTTCTATCTTTTTTTTTCAGTTCTGTGCAGTAGTGGCAAGGGTAGAACCACGGACATGTAACTCCGGCTCAACTGAACCTTCTGCTTACCGAAAGCGGCTGCATTTCAGTTCGTTCCGCCGCGTATTGGAACACATGCACTCTTTGCTGGTGTCGCCGCCACGTATGACAAATCGGTCAATGACAACTGTTATCAAGGAATAGCTTTTCTTTCCTACTAATGCCTGCAGTCAATAATTCGCGTGTAGGTCTACTTGGAGACGATTCGTGCAATATTTTTTCAAATAGAAGTACTAAATATGACACTGTATACTTAACTGAAGAATAATGACACAACGACTCACTAGAAAAGAGCCCGAAGCATGACCCCACAATCTTGACTTTCTTTCACTAATCTATGTGGACGCGTTGAAATGAAATTGAGTAGCTGTCGCACGTTTCTTGGCTGTCCGTCATGATTAGTAACTGCATGGGTTAAAGCAGGAGTTGCAAAGAATCTTCGTAATTGTTTTCTCTATCTCTGGACAAAATACAGCAGGAATCTTAGTTTTTCCGTCGTACCACAAGTTTAATGCGACCAGTTCAACACTTCCACCAAATGTGCCGTGGCTTGGAGCATGACAGAGGCTGCAGGTTATGTTTAAAAAAATTAGATGTGGAGGTCCCGTGATAGCAAAAGCCGGCTGACCACTCGTTGTTTATTAGATTGTATTTCTGAGACCTAAGCGAAATAGAACACCGTTTTGAACCAATACCTTTCAAGCCAAATCATAACGCATGCTTCTACGTTCGAACGGGCGCACCACGTTAATGGTTACGTGCACCACTCTGAGAAAGAGTAATCAAACATGCGTCACTTAATGTCACGTGCAGTAGCGTAGCACGTGCTACATTATCGAAGACTCCGTTGCTCTGAATGGTAACGCTACTAAAAACCCACCGAAACGATTATTCAGTGGGAAGCTTCCGCTGAATTGATGATTTCGGGATGAAGTCAGTGCAAGCCTAATTCTTGACATAAGCGCAGTTTAGAATGAGTGAAGGAAAACAAATATGAAAAACGAGAATACACACACGTTCTTTGCTTATCTTGGTTCACTGAGTCCAGAAGTCAAATTCACAGGTGTCACGTAGTAAGTGGTTGAAATTATAGCTACTCCCCGTCTCTGGTACGTTGACGTCTTTATCTTTCCTTCTCTAATCCTGAGTTGCATTGATGTCTTGAAAATGTCACAGAATACCGACTCACCCAAACCGCCATCCTCTTGCGCAGGCAGTACAGTTTCTGCAATGCTGCGCGCTTTTATTGAAAGAGGGAATCAACGTCGAGCTTTCGGGCTTGCTTTGTTGCATGCCCCATATACGGGGTTCATTTCCCCGGAGATTTTGGAGGGAGTACCACCGTCTTAGCACAGGGACCCCCTCTCGCCCCCTTCCCCCCTCCCCCGGCCCCTTTCGTCTCCGACGAGGCCATTGAGCGAAGCCTGCGCTGTGTTAATGAAACCGAGCAAGGAGGCATGACAAATAGCAGAGTGCGAGCTGAAGTGGGAGGTCAGCGCGTCTGTGGCCTTTCGCTCTCTGTGATGCATACTTTGTCCCGGCATCCAATCTTCCTGGAAATGGAGGGGACGCAGATGGGAGTTAACCCTGTTTCGTCTTCTCTATTTTATTTTGCTAGTACTAATTGAAGTGACCTTTAAAGGGGACAGTGAAGAAGATGGAAAAAAAATATTTAGGTTCCATTGTTAAGTACACAACCCTTCTACAAAATTTAGCAAGACTGCTGCTCTTCCTGTGAGAAAAAGCTTGGTGAGCCCGAAAAGACGCAAAGATTGGAGAGACGGGTGGCGCCGCCACTTTGAAGTTCATGACGTCATGAACTTCATCATGACGTCATCAATTCAGGAGTGTCTGCTCAGGCCTAGTCAGTTTCTAATGCTAAAGACGGACTACGGTGTACTTTCAAAGAGCAAAAGAGTGAAGTTAGCAAGCTTCAGGAACTCTGACCGAGCAACAACGGCCCAGATATTAAAAAAAAGCTATTTTAAAATTTGCTAACATGACACTAACGTACCAGCTTAGGAGTTTGGCGCGGAAATTAAAAAAAAAGAGAGAAGATGAAGTTTGGCGTTCGTTTTCTGTTCTAAGAATTCACCTGTTAATGCGAGTGTAAAAAAAATAGAGCTTTGAGAGAACACTTCAGAGGCCAGACCTGACCTATTAATTCTTTTTAGGGTTCCTTCAAGGGCAGGGTATTATGGATACGCCACCGTTAGCAATGATTCCGTTGACTCCATGATGAGGGCAGCGACTCGTATTACAACGACACAGCTGGTACGGATCCATTCAGAATAATAATGCAGCTCGATGAAGGAGGAGGAGACAAAGGATAGGAAAGACAGGGAGGTTAGCCAGTGTAAGTACCGGCTGGCTACCCTGTGCTGGGGAAAGGGGTAAAGGGAATAAAAGGAGAAAGAAGAAGTAGAGGAAAAAAAAAGAAAATTCACACAGTAACGCGAAACTACGCTCTACATACGACACAAAGAAATGGACATGGAGCGTGAATACGCTTACAACTGAGATTTTCAAACGAAAAAAAAGAAACGCCACCGACAGATATGTTCTATGCACGTGATACAACGTTAGCGTCACAGCTTGTAAAAAAAATTAAGGATGTATGTAGCTTGACGAGTGTCAGAGCCAAGCTGTCGTGATTAAGTTGTGCGTGCTGCTCAGCCAGTCGGTTCATACTGGACAAGTTCAGCTCATAATATCTATGAACATTTCATTTACCGCAAGATGAACACCTCCTCTGTGACTGTCCTCACTTCAATTTACAGAGACGATCGCTCGCAATTGCGATAGCGCGCTATGACCAAAGACCTCTAACAGAGGAACTTATTTTAAAATGCCGCCATCACAAGCAATCGCATCAGAGATCACCAAGGGCACTGTTGTAGCTTTTAAAGGCAACAGAATTGGACAAGCAGCTGTAGCCTGAAGAGATGTTTATAGTGCTGCAAGTTCTACTGTGCTGTGCGGTGACAGCATGCGGTGACAGTGACGGACTGTGATTGTATGTATATGCTCCTTTCTTTATTTATCTCTACTTTGTTATCACTTTACCTGCCCTCCCCTCTCTCCCCAGCGTAGGGTAGCAAACCGAATCTTCCCCACTGGTTAACCTACCTGTCTTTCCCATTTCATCTGTCTCTCTCTACAGCAAGATCAAAATAACAAAAAATCCTGAGTCATTCCACTCTGTGACGGTTGATGACCAGCGAAGCAGAGGACGTATTCTAAAACGATCCACTGCGGCCGATTCTATCGCTTCGGCGATAGTATCGCCGTTAGGCGTGCGCTGATTGGCTGGTTGCGCGAAATCGGATGACGTAGTGCTTGCAACCAGCCAATCAGCTCATCCTATTTCGCTAAACCGGTCCGCTCATTTGCTACATCAATCGGTTCATCCGATTTCGCTTTCAGCGATAGTATCGCCGGAAGTGATCGTTTTAGCATTCGGCCCCTGTTTAGCACGCGACACAGAGGCGACGCAGAATTTTGAACAAAGGTGCGAACACTTTTATTATCCAGATCGGCGGTCATCGCGGCGACAGGCACGCACGCAAATTCTCGTGTCACCTCTGTTATTGAACGTGTAAGCATTTGTGTGCCTACCCAACGAGAAGTTTCTCCGTAACGCTAGACAACGAATGGCTTATACACCCTTAAGAAGGCGGAAGATAATTTTCCAATTAATATCCACCTAACAGTCTACTGACTTTGAAAATTGTGCCTTTAGATAACTACTCTACAGAAAATGCATATCCAAGTGATGAGACGTATAAACAATTGCACAGAATGAAGCGATCTTGCATCAAATTCGAGAGCTGAGTTTTTGCACACGCAGATTTGTTCATGGACGCGAAAGATCCCCGGAACCCTAGCCATAAACAGTTTCGCTGTGAAAGGAAGTGGACGGGAGTGGGGTAGGTGGCGGAAGAGGGGGGGGGGGGGCGGAGTTCTGTGTTGTCGCCTCGCTTATGCCTCATTAGCAACCAGGCAAATTTTGCCCGAGATGTATTCTGAGTGGGCTGCAAAAAAACATTTCCCGGGTGCTGGTCACGAAACAAACATGCAGTTCGAGGAGGCAAGAAAGCAATGAACCACCCGAACCAGCGCATATCTGAAACTCAATCAAACGGCCGAAGTAACAGCGCGCAATAGTTTTGCCTCTTTCCCATCCGAATTCGATATCGCGCGCAAGCAAAGCCCGCACTTACAAAGAGCGTAGTTGCGCATCTTGTTGTTGTGTCGCTCGGCTGAACAGGAACATCGGAGGAAAGACAATCCAACTCAACTCTTTCGCGCTTCGCGCCGATTCTCTCACGCTATCTTGCGATCGATACTCCGATAATTAGTAACTAAGCAAACAGTCCCTTCGGGCAACTATTTGACTCGTATCGGATTTTCAGCGCTGGCGCGCGATGCTGCGTGTGGCGTCCAGAGCAAGTAAGCGTCGCCGAGAGTCAGCGCGTTTGCCCGAAAATCGATAATGATTATCGGCGGTTTAACCTAGTCAAGGCGAACACGGCGGGTTACGATAGTTGTCGCTGTAGGAGAGGCTTCTGTAATTACTGTAACCACACAGGAGATCCTTAACGTACATCTATAACTACACGAATGCTTCTTTTTTTTTTTCAGTCGGCCAACATACACGAAACGGTCAACCCAGGTTCCTTCCCAAGAACACGTGTTCATCAGCCATTTGCCGTAGCCGCCCGTGTCGGGTATATCTATTTAATTCCGTTTCTTTCGATGATGTACACATAGGAAACATTGCCTG
Source organism: Dermacentor albipictus (assembly GCF_038994185.2). Taxonomy (NCBI): domain Eukaryota; kingdom Metazoa; phylum Arthropoda; class Arachnida; order Ixodida; family Ixodidae; genus Dermacentor; species Dermacentor albipictus. The sequence goes on from NC_091826.1 coordinate 25,961,379, forward strand.
ACACTAACATACTACAGATAATTCGTTCGTTCTAACAGAACGTCGCGTAGCGTCACAGTTAACATCATGGTCAAGGTTTCTCGTGGAAACGGCGAACAGATCTCGACTGCAACAGACAACAGCTCGGCCCTGCCGGGTCATAGCCAAAAGTCCCCCCACTACGGTGTGCCCCGCCCCCACTTCCACGGCATTCCCGCTGGTAAAGCGCCCCCAGCAGTGGTTATCCCAGCGGCAAGCACCGTCGCACCACCATTTCACCCTTCCCGTATGTCAAGAAAAAGTTCCCAGTCAAGTGTCTCCCCACCTTCCGCGCCCTCCCCTCCCCTCCATTTTTTTTTACGAAGGGCATTTTTAAACGCTGCACACTACCACCCGCGAAGAATACCCCTTGAAGAAGGAGCAGAATGGGCTCTGAAACGCCGGGCTGATAAATTCGCCTAATTGGTTGGAGTCACTCTCAAAGTGCTAATCAATCTTCCCAACCATACAGGCAATTCTGTCGAAATGCTTAGCTTGATTTATAGTGTATTGATTGAATGCCAGTTCGTAAAAGACCCCGGTACCCACTGTGCCTGCAGACATGAGAAGGCAAGGGTAGAAGAGAGAGAGTGAGTGCAGGTCTCACCATGGAGAAGTTTTGTGCATTGGGCCTCCGCCTGGGGTCCACCTGCAACAGTCCCTGCAGGGGCTCCTGGAGGTGGTGTGGCACCCGGTCCAGCAGGTTGTGCAAGCTGCCTTCGAGCTGTACACGCATGAATGAGCATCAACAAATGTATCCCAAGGAAAGTGAACTGGGCAACATTGTACTGATACATGCCGAAAACTTAGCTCTAAAAGAACAGAGAAAGACAAGGAAGAGAAGACAACACCACGAGCGATGTAATGAAAAAAAAAATGCACATACGCTTACAGATGGAGCAGCATTATAACGCAAATTAACGCAATCAGAACAACACAATAAGTATACTTGTATTGATACTTTTTGTGCGCAAACAAACAGGGACGAAGAATAGGGGCAACACAAGGACGAGCGCTTTCTAACAACTGGTTTATTTTTGAAGAACTACTTACTTAAATACCCACAGAACTGCGCGGTCTAGTCAACAGAGCACCCTACAGCGCATATGATACCCGCTGATCTGCGCCATCAAGTCAAAAGAGCAACGTCAATATTACATATAACACTTGTGATAAAAAAGACGTGGACAAAAGCCACCTGGTCATACTAAAAACAGCAAAGTGCATAAAAACAACCACTTACAATAAAATGCGTTAAAGATGTGATGATAGAAGCGAATTTTCTTTATCTAACAATGAAACAGAAGGATGGCTGATGCATTTATCTTTTTGTTTTTCTATCCAGTATGCTTCCACGATTTAGATAAAGAAAATTCGCTTCTATCATCACATCTTTAACGCATTTTATTGTAAGTGGTTGTTTTTATGCACTTTGCTGTTTTTAGTATGACCAGGTGGCTTTTGTCCACGTCTTTTTTATCACAAGTGTTATATGTAATATTGACGTTGCTCTTTTGACTTGATGGCGCAGATCAGCGGGTATCATATGCGCTGTAGGGTGCTCTGTTGACTAGACCGCGCAGTTCTGTGGGTATTTAAGTAAGTAGTTCTTCAAAAATAAACCAGTTGTTAGAAAGCGCTCGTCCTTGTGTTGCCCCTATTCTTCGTCCCTGTTTGTTTGTGCACAAAAAGTATCAATATGAATATGTTCCAACTAGGCCGACTCGCAGTTATGCTTAAGTATACTTGACAAGAAAACAGGACTCGATAACACACTGAAACAACATATGTATTAATGTGTGATTTTTATCCCCGCCCCTCTGCAAAATTTAAGAAAGAAAGCTCTTTATTAAATGAAAAATGAGACATCCGCCCAAACGAAGCGAATTGCTACAAAGAAAACCCACACCGGTTCCTTTGTAGCCGCCTAGTTAGTTAGCCGCCTGCTTAGTTCAGAAGGTAGAGCGGCTGCCCCGGAAAGGTGGTGGTCCCTGGTTCGAGTCCCGGACCAGGACGAATTTTTATTCAACTGCGAGGCTTTTCTTTCGAGGAACCCGTATGGGTTTCCTTTGTAGCAAATGGGTGGGTGTCTCATTTTTCCTTTATTAATACCTCCTCTCCACCTTGCTGGCTTGCGCAGAACTATTACGTCAGAAAGCTCTTTGTTAGAAGGCTGGCTGACAGATCTCGTCCCTTTTCTTTCTATTGTATGCCTCGTTAATTTCCTTCGTTAGCTGGTCCCCGTGACTGCGCTTGTTGGCAGGCCGTCATGACTCATGGCAGGCCGTATGTAGCCTACGATTCAGAACAGAAAAGACCGGAGTCGATACGAGTAGGGCGTCATTTTGCCTCCAGCCTGTCCTACGCGTCACACTTGGCTACGTGCTACAGTAAAACAGCCTGGCGAAACACTGGTGGTCACACCATCTCAATGTGTCGATATGCCTGACATATAGCGTAGTCGTCATAGTTGAACTGCTAGATCGAAATATAAACACGTGGCTCCACCTGTAACTGCAAGTGGTGGCTTGAACTTTAAAAAAAGTTCATCACTCCAAAGCATAGCCATCACCAGGTTTCACCAAGCACAGCCATCACCACCATTTACACACACAAAAAAGGAGCGGTATGCTTCGCAATATCTATACAGAATAATTTTATATTGCTTACGAGAACGTATGGGATCTTTCTGCAGGAACCTATTTATGTTCACATGGGATAACTGGATAGTGGAGCAATAGGGCATATGTTTCTTTTTTACTTTTTCCTAGATACGCTACACAACGGGATGCTTTTCTAGCATCCGCAGCATGGCGTGTTGATATGTGCACGTGTTTTAATCACAATGCTACAATATCCCGCTCAGTGCACATGCAATGTAGGTGGCAGCTCAGAATCTAGTGACAGAAGTACAATGTACTCGACCAAAGTTGTTTAAACGCTGTTTAATATCGCGCAGTAGGACCACAGAGGTGAACGGCGTCAGCATGAAATATAATTATTCAAATTTAGCCTTTACGACTAGAAAGGTGACACGTGACAGCATTTCGAATAAATTCAAGAACACAATGTTGCGGACAGTCCTAAATAGTTAATCCGAGTGCGTTGGCAACCAACCTCGTTTCAATTAAAGAAGCGATCGGTCTTTTTTTGTCTGTCACAGTCGTATACACTGGGTCCTAGGTAACATTGTTTAGGATATCTTTGAAAAAAAAAAGAAAGAACTTGTACGATATACGATTATGACTTTCATTATTACGCGGTTATGAAGCGCCAACAATGACAGCAGACTAAGAAACTATGAGCCAACTAGCCGCACAACGTGTTCTACTGCAATACAATTATGAGACCTACAGTGTACTGTCGGCAGTCGTCTTTCACTACTAGGATAACATCTTGTGTGGTAATTACCTAAATAAAAAGAATGTTAAATTTGAACAAGTTCTTAGTTCTCGAATTACCGGCTTGACTTCCTATGGGAAAGCTGTTATCGCTTTCTAAGGCATCCCATTCAGTCATTTTCAGTGCATCATATCCCGTCCAATAATTATTTTTGGTTTTCCTAGCATTTCTCGCAGTTCGCTAGACCCGAAACAAGTGATCGAATACGGGGCCCGCGCCCCGTGACACAGGCGTTCCCAAAATTGATTCGAAAGAACTGATTTCATTGATTGCCCGACGTGATAACCACTGGTCATTGCTTGGGCTGCAATAGTCGCACGACACAGGCAGTTCGTTATCGGCAAAATCCAACACCAACCCCTTGCCACTTCCACGCATGCGGTTGCCCAGTCAGGCAGTAAACAGTGGAGTTAGTAACTTGAAATAGCTTTTAGGACCACTGTTGTAGCGGCACAAGGGCTCGTCATAACGGGGAACATTTGGCATTTCGCGCAAGCTAACACAACCGAAAATTGTTGTTGGCCAATGATACATTACCTAAAGGTATATAAAGTTTTATGCCTTGTCTGTCACGCCTGAGTATCACACAGGTCCGAACAAAGATAAGATAAATTGGACGTGTTTCAAAGGTAAAATTTTTTTTGAGGGAGAAAGAAAGTAATTGATTACTAAAAAAGAACAGCCTACCATAGCATGACTGAAGTCAAGTGGACACGGCAGTTGCGGTTTGGAAACAAACAAAAAGAAAATTGTGCATGGTATAATGCGCTGAAGACTGAATGGGTTGCTTTAGGATGCAATAACAGCTTTCTAATGAAATTCGTGCCCTTAAATTAGGAATCAGAAGGTTGTTTAAATATTCCTCACTAATGAGCCGGCTAATTAGCATACACCATTGCCCTGCCGGCTGAAGACGACTGATGACCGAACAACGTGAGTCTCATATTATATATTACACCAGTTCTTTTTCTTTCTCAATTGTTTTCTTAAGAGCTTGGCTGGCATTAGCAGGGCCACCCAGTTCCACATCCCCCTCCCCCAAATCTTAGGTTTTTCCTGCCAAAACTACGACCTATGAGATTATGAGGCATGCCGTAGACGGGGGGAACTCTGGATTAATTTTGACCACATGGGGGTTCTTTTAACGTGCACCTGAACCTATAAGTGCACGAGCTTCTTTTCTTTTTTTTATGGTCACGGGATCATGGTCACGGGATCACGGTCTCGAGGTCATGGGATCGAACCAGCGACATCGAGCCGAGTAGCGCTACACAGTATAGTCACTGGGCTGTAACGCGGCAGGCGAAGGTGGCGAATGACCGCTCGTGCGAACACATGGCTCGTGCGCGTGCGCTGTCGTACCACTTCGAGCTGCTTGTTGTACGTGGTGGTGGAGAGGTTCCCCTCGATGATGGAGTGTCCATTGTTGAACAGGGCGCAGATGACCAGGCCCAGGGAGAACATGTCCGAGAGCGGCGAACAGGTCGACGTGGCCTGGATCTCGGGCGCCGTGTAGTCCAGGTCCGGCTGGCCCATCTTGGGCAGCTTCGACGTGAAAGACTGGCAGCTCACCGGACTCTGCGTTTATGTATTTATTTATTTACAATACCTTACAGGCCCTTTCAAAGGCATTAAGTAGGGAAGGAAGGAAGGAAAAAGTGGAGAAGGAAGACAGGGAGGTTAACCAGTTTAGCCTAACCGGTTTGCTACTCTACACATAGGAGCGGGATGGGGGGGGGGGATGAAAGATGGGGAGAAGAGATAGAGAGCACATAACACGGCACACACATCGTTGGTTACAGTCTGTCACTCTTGCGCGGTACGTGACATCACTGTCACAGCCGCTTGTCCAAGCGGCTGTGACAGTGGGTGAATTAAAGTGAGTAAACGTCACTATAGAGCAGAAACAAGTTAGCATCAAATAAAGAGGAAACAAAACGAATGCTACAAATTGTACAGTGAAACATAGTTTAGACAATGTTCTCAAAGAGCGTATTCAGGTTATCGCAGAAAGTTTCGAGATTGCCTCGTGGTCCGGAAGATTGTTCCAATGTGCAACAGTGCGAGGCAGTGATCGATGAGTTAGACGGTGAAGCACAGCGTTACTAGCTGACCGAATGCGGGACAGGCGGATCGATTCATTTCGGACGTGCTTATGTTACGTTAACGTGACCTGCGCTATCGTGGCGAGAGGAAAGGAGGTCAATGTTCTGATTTCTTCTGTTCTTTTTATTTTTTTTTTTCATGTGAACCTCTGTTTCACGCGGATGCACACAATCCTGTTGATTCTGGTCGCGTCATTTCGTCCTTCTTAAACTGACTACGTCTATTATTTGTTTGGGTGTGGTCTATAATTTGCATGGTTGATATTTTATATTCTGTACTTCTGTGCAAACCACGCTCTTTTATCAATGTCACCAATACGTTTGAGTGATTTGGTACGCTTTAGGCTTGTTTCCAGAAGAACGTACCTTTTTGTTTACTTCCTCGACGCTGATTGGTCTGCTGTCATAAAAGGCCTTCTGGTAACTTGTAATTTATTTATAACAGCACTTCGCACGATGTGTCACGAAAGAATCGTTGGAAATGAAGGTTCTAATAGCGATTCTGATATACGAAAAACCCAGGAGACTCTGCCTTAAAGGAATACTAAACCAAAGCGCCAAAATATATTTATCCTAATTACATATCTTTCGAAAACTACATTTTAATTTCTTCGACGGAGAAAGAGAAAGACAAAGCAAGGAGAGGAATGGCAGGGAGGTCAACCAGAGAAGCGTCCGGTGTGCTACCCTACACTGGGGTAAGGGAAAGGAGGAATATAGAAGGAGGGAAAATAAGGAGAGAGGGAGCTTCGAGTGCACGTGGGAGAATGCACAGGAACGCCGCAAGCCATCTCTCAAACTGGCGCACTTGCAGTGCTGTACGAAAAATGTTGAATCCTAACGGAGAAAGCATCAACATTCATTTTAAATATCATCAAAAATTCTCGCCGAAACCGACGTCACAATTTCCGAGCATCTTCTTTTATCAAGGACATTTCAGTGCACGAGTTTTCAGAAAAGGTATCAAATCTGTCGACACACACACAGACACACACATACACGCATTCACACACATGTATGAGTGCACTCGGAGACACATGCAAACACGCATACCCGATGCAGCCACACGCGCACTGTTTTCTCACGTGACGCACGAAAGAAACAAGAAGAAAGTATGAATGAAGGAAGAAAAGAACGCATTGGCGTCAAACGTCATTTTGCTAGAGAAAGGATAAATACACACATTTTATAAGAACAACAACAACAACAACAACAAAAAATTAGACGACGGATGGTTCAGACAGCGTCGAATGATAACCAAGCAGCGAGAAATGCGTCCAGCCACTCTTTCATCTCGGCGTCGAGAGATACCCGGCTCTCGCGTCACGGAGGCCGCCAGCTGGTCCTCCGACGCAGCCAGGGAGGGAGGGAGGGAGGGGTAAACCCCATCGCACCGAGCGAGAGGTTGCCATCGGGATGGGGGACACGGGATATGGCTCCGTAAGAGCACTCACAGAAAACAAAGAGGCACGGAGATAAAAAACGGAGGAAAAAAGAAAGCCGCAGAGGCAGAGCGCTCGCAGGTTCAGTCGACATCGACCTGTCCGCGCGGCCCGGCCTGTTTTTCCCGCATCTGGATCGTGTGCACGAAACGGGCACATCGAGCGGTGGCGACCGCCTCTTTTTTCGGATGCAGTTCCCTGTCCGACGCCCTGTCGAAATGCACCGAGGTGTCGGCGAGAAGGACGCCATTCGATGGTTTGGTGGGGAGTCATGGTCCAGCGCATAGTTGCGTATGCAAAGCCAGGGTGGTGGTGGTGGTGAAAAACGTTTATTTGCTCTATTTACATATGGAGTTAGCGGTTCTTCAGATGGCTTCTTCCATCTTGATTTGCAGGGTTGCTGCCCCTAGTCCAGGGCCCCACTGAGGGTAGCTGCCGTGCGAGCACGCCTTACTAGCCCTTGCTGGACTTTCAGGATGTCGCTGGAAAGCATCCTCTCCCACTGTTCCGCACTCGGGTTTTCTATTATGGTTATTTCTTTTGCTTTTTGGCAGGCCCACGCGATATGATATAGCGTGGGCTTGTCCCCGCACCAGGGGCATGTGTTCTTATATTGGGTAGGGAGTTTCCTTTAGAAACCGCGAGATCGAGATGTGGCGCTAGTGTCTACGGAAGTTGCGAAACGCATGGTGGTTGAGAGGAAGCTTTAGCTCCGGGTGGTCCTATCTCGCAAATACATGTAAAATGAGAATTGTGTTTTTCTCGGCAACCGCTGCACCAAATTTGAGGAGGTTTGCTGCATTTAAAAGAAAAGCTTAAGATCTAGTAACTGTTGGCTTCGACATATTGATTTAGGTGGTTAATTTCTTTATTAAAAATTGGCAAAAATAGCAAATTTTCAGAAAACGAAACTATCAAGCTTACAACTCTAACTCAGCAAGGAAGAATCATATCACAGTTCTGTGAATTGAATATGATAGTACATCTAAAGTGGACAAAACTCATATGTTACACATGAATCTAAAAAAAAAATCAGTAATATGGAAATACAGCTTTTGCAGAACCCTTGTACACAACGTAACAAGTTAATGTAAAATATAAACTGACATATCGCATTCGTCCGCTTTGTATGATCTAATGGACGCCGTTTGCAGAACCACGATATGTGTTCTTACTGCAAAGTTATTAATCTGTAAACTTCGTGCATCTATATTTTTCAAACTTGCAATTTCTTTCAAAGTCATCAAAAAATTCAGGCCTTAAATAAAAAAATACGCTTCCATCAGTCACTAGAATTTACCTTTCTCTATCAAATGCACCAAATTTCATTAACATCGGTTCAGGGGTTATCTCAGAAAGGCGCTTTTGCGTTTTGCATGTATGTATTGTACTGGCCAATAAACCCACACATGCTACCTGAACGCATAAATGTTGCCAGATTCGGGACCCTCGTTATGTAATAAACGAGAAGAAAGGGGGTTAACCGAGGGGCCCGATATTTATTAGTCATATCATAAGAAGCCAACAAACACTGTGTGGGTTTATTGGCCTTCACCCGAAAAGATCATGTTCTCGTGACGCCTGCGGTGAAAAGGACGTTCCACGTCCACCGCCAGGGTCTGTGAGTGGTGGCGCTGGCGAACACTCCCAGGGTTCTACTAGGACACATAAATACCCAAGAAAGTGGATGGAAAAACGGCGCCACGGTAGCTCAATTGGTAGAGCATCGCACGCGAAATGCGAAGGTTGTGGGTTCGGTTGTTTTCTCATTTACTTTCATTTCCATTAATTTATCGTTTCTTTATTTCATTTATAGAAAGCACAAGTAATTTCCCCTATGTTGTCCTTGGTGTCAGTGTTTGTTGGCTTCTTATGATATGACTATATATATATAGTCATAGCGCTAAAAAGCTGGCATTCACGAAACGGAAATTGCGCCATACTTCATCCACCGTTAAGTTAACAGCATACAAAGCTCTTGTCAGACCAAAATTAGAATATGCGGATTTGATCTGGAGCCCTCATCAAAAATATTTAATCAAGAAAATAGAAAGAGTGCAAAATTTAGCTTTGCGGTTTATATACTCCACATACTCGCGTTTTTCTAGCGTGTCCGTTCTTCGCGACAGAGCGAACATGAAAAAACTAGCTCATCGCAGAATTGTATCTCGCATCAAATTTTTATATCAGCTGTACCATGGTCACTACAAAATACCGCGTGAATGTTATTTACCTGAGCCCCCATGCACTCTGCTCGTACAAACCACAACAAAACAATTAAGCAACCATTTAGTAACCTTAGCATCCATCAATATTCTCTTTTTCCCCATGCAATTTCACTATGGAATAAATTACCTGAAGAAGTAGTTAACGCTAATACAACAGAATCGTTCGTTCATCTTTCAAATAACCTTTTCTTTGACCTCTAAATAGCCGCAATCAAAGCAGTTTCTTTTGCGTTACGCTTTTTCATTGTTATTTGTTTACGTATTGCACTTTTGTAAGTTCATGTTTATTTCTGTTACGTATAGTGTTACAATGATGTATGTACATGTTTGTACATGTAATTGCTAATTGGCAGTTGTAATTTACGTTGTTGTATGTACCCACTCCTGCTTGGGCCCGAATAGGGCCTGCAGTATTGGTAAATAAATAAATAAATAAATAAATAAATAAATAAATAAATAAATAAATAAATAAATAAATAAATAAAATATATATTATAAAGGAGGTTTATTGGGGTTCGTAGCGACCGCTGGTTCTACGATGCAACGAGCAAAGTCCCCGAGCTCGAGCTTCTGCTGCGCGCTTGATGCTGCCGATGCTGCTGACCCAATGTGCACGTTCGTTATCTTCCTTACAATATATATATATATATATATATATATATATATATATATATATATATATATATATATATATATATATATATATACACTCGGTGTTTCACGACGCTAGATCTTAAGTACCACAGGTCATCCGTCAAAAAGCATTGTAAAGAAACAAAAACAAACGAAGGGGACAATGGATGGGTTGGGAAAGGAGGCAATTTTCCTCGCGCGCCTGGTTTCTGCGTGTATTAGTGACAATCAAGTTAGACTCACGATATATTGGCAACTTCAGTTCGCACTAAAGCCTGTTTTGTATAAGATTTCACAATCTTGCCCAACCGAGGCTTCAGGGTGCAATAATTCTCGCCTTGGTAAAATAACAACGCGCATCTGTTCCCGTTGCGGTTAACTTAATATTGAATTTTCCGGTGCCTTGAAGAACGAGAGCAATTACTAACTGTAATAATAAAAGCGGCAGAACAGTGTACCAAGACGTCTGCTTCGGGCAAATAAGTGTCCCACGGCGGAACCGACATTTCTCGGCAATATGTTAGTAAGCAAGAATACCGCGGACATCTCAAACCCCAGAATGTTTCATACAGACTGCCATATTTATGACTACCTTTTTTTACTGTCAACATTATTTTTTTTTCTATCCCAGTAACGTAACCAATTACGTACGCAGACACATTTTTCCTGGCCCAATAATGCGTTTGCTAACGCTTTAATTTTTGTTTTCCCGTCCCAATGAGCATCACCCTCCACCCGAACTAATGTCCTCTGCCACGCCGGGAGCTGTCACAAAGAATGTAGCGAGCTTTAGAAACGTGGGACCCAATGTGACAGGTAACGTGAAAAATAAGCAGTACAAAACAAGAACTGGAGCCGAGCGCGGGCTATTGCGCGCGCTGTGTATGTAGGTAGCCCGAGTACACACCATTTCCAAAAGACTCCCTAATGCCTTCCGAAGTCTGGTTAATAAAAGTGCGGGCCACTGCGGTCGTGTCGGCTAGGTTCTCGGTCACCCCGGAAACTACAAGAACCACGTTAGCTGTCCGCGATCGAAAGAGCGCCGTTTTATTCAGGGGCGCCGTGTATATCCCTGTACAAAGCACGGCGCGCTGCCGGAGCCATTACAGCGCGTGACGGTTTGTATAGGGGGCTTCTCCGCCTTTCGTAGAAGTTCTCCGCGAGCTCAACGCTAAGGGCGTGCCGAAGTGCAAAGTGGGGCGTTAAAAGCGCGGTCCACACGATTCAACGTTTCGACCGAGCTCGCTCTCTTAAGAGGAGTCTTTCAAGAAACCTCTTAGTGATGTCACGCTAACGCGGTTTGCCGCAAACTCGCCGTAAAGCACGCTCGAGCTTTTCACCAACTCTGATGGAAGGTTGGTTCGTGAATGTATAGAGAACACATTTCTTTCTTTCTCTCTCTCTCTCTCTCTCTCTCTTTCGCCTATTAGTTCAGACTAAAACGCGCCGTAATAGCCAGCTCCTTTAAGAGCTCTGTTACGTTCACGTCTCGAGATGGGCTGTCTTCGCATCGTTCAGTGAAGAGTGATGGCAACGTTGCTGTGTGAGAATGGGTTAAAGCTTGACCGTGGAAAGTATAGGCGAATGTGTTCTTATTTTTTTTCCGGCATGGTCTGTTAACGCGAGTTGTGTAAACAGCCCATTCAATCTTTCTTGTTGCAAAAACTTTTCAATACCATCCGCACTTCTGAAACTTTCGGCTGAACGCATTTCAACCCCCTTTCCTTCGTTGCACAGTTTCGGCATGCATTAAAGCGTCACTTTATCTGCAGAGTAGAGATACTCAACGCACGAAAACCCGAAAACTGTGAAAAAAAAACACACACACGCACCTATAACCCGCTTCAAAAACGATTGAAGTCGTCGCCACCTTTACTGCAGCAAAAGAAAAAAAAAAGGCGAAAGAGAGAATTTCTTCGCCCCGCTGGGTTTGCGAAATCGTAAGCACTGAATGTATAATAAACGTAGGCGCTTCATGGAAGGTGGCTATTATACGACAAAATATAGTTACGCGATCCGGCAAATATTCAAAACTTCAAATACTAATCGAATAGCCTTTGCTTTCGATTCGAGAGTTCACTATTCGAAATCGTCGAATTTCACTTCTGTTCGAATGTGAGGGATAACACAACCGATTGGAATTGTCTGGGTAGAAACATCAACGCAAAGTCGGAACAGTTTAGAACGATTCTGCTGAAGGAAAGATGCAGCTGTTGCGCAGTGCCACCCGCGCCTCGGTGAAATCGAAGTACCCATAACTCCTTCTCAACAGCTTGTGGTCGTTCAACCAGAATGCCAGGGTTTTAAAGACTGCGATTCATAGTACAAAAAATTACACAGGAACAAGCAGGAACACAGGACGACCGCTCGTCCTGAGGACGACACAACGACCTATGGAAAGAAGAATGATAGGGGTAACGTTAAGGGTTAAGAAAAGGGCAGATTGGGTGAGGAAACAAACGCGAGTTAATGATATCTGAAAAAGAAATCAAGAAAATGAAATCAAGAAAATGAAATCAAGAAAAAGAAATGGGCATGGGCAGGATACGTAATGAGGGGGAAGATAACCGATGGTCATTAAGGGTTACGGACTGGATCCCAAGGGAAGGGAAGCGTAGGTGAGGGCGGCAGAAAGTTAGGTGGGCGGATGAGATTAAGAAGTTTGCAGGGACGGCATTGCCACAATTAGTACATGACCGAGGTAGTTGGAGAAGTATGGGAGAGGCCTTTGCCCTGCAGTGGGCGTAACCAGGTTGATGATGATGATGATGATCCCAGTCTGTATGTATCCCACCTTTCTAGTACCTTGGGCCTTCCCTGTGCTGTTTAGCGCTCGTCCTGTGTTCCTGCTTGTCCCTGTGTCATTTTTTTGCGCTATGTATCCCAGTCTGTATGTATCCCACCAACACGCCCAAACTTCTTCCCTGCTAAAGGGTTTTAAAGTTTTAAAGCAAGCAAAAAAGTCAAACCCCACTTGCCTATGCGAAATATAACACAGAACTGCATTTATGGGACAATCGATAGGCTCATTTGAATAAAATTTGGCTCCTATGAAAAAAGAAACTTTACATCGTGGTCACTACAAGAAGGAAAATATTGAATAAGAGCTTGGAATTTTTTGTACGAGGTTTGCCGAAAGCCGGTGCGTTTAAAGAAAAATATTGAAGCACAAAGTTTACATATGAATAACTCTGCACCAAAACGAGATATCGCAGTTCTGTAAACTGCGGCTGTTTGAGCCTTCAGAGCGGATAAATTTGATTTAGGAATTTACAGCTTTTGTGAATTTGTAGCAATGTTTACAAAGGTTCTGCAAAAGTCCCATTCACAAATCAAGAGCACATTTCAGAGGAATCTATAATAAATCAATTTTGTCAACTTGAGATGTATTATTAGGTGCAATTTACAAAATTGTGATATTTTTCATTTTGCGAATTTCATAGTCGTAAACTTTATTTTTTTGTTGTCTCGAATTTTGCAACTTTCAGCAATGCTTACAAAATAACGACAACCTAAATAAAGAAATTTTCTGCCTGCGGTCAGCACATTGAGTTTTCTATGCAACCAGCTTCATCAAACTTGGTGCGGTAGTTGCCGGGTAAAGTGATTTTAGCGGTTCCATGCATCTGAATAGGAGACCTCGAGATAAAAATTCCTCTCAAGCAGGCTACGAATCTGGACCTGTATTCACAAAGCCTCTTCCGCTAAAACTGCACGTAAAAGGAAATTTCAGCCAATCCCGATGCCGGACATATTGTAAGAGTATGCTGGTGACCAATGGCAAAGGGCACTTACGAACGAAAAATTTTGTGAGTGGAGTCCCTGCTGTTTCGACTCATTTTACCAGTCTGACCGCTTTTGCATTCAATTAAAGAACAACGTGCAGTGGTGTAGTATCAAACTTATCTCCTTCAACGACCACAACACTCTACGTGAATCCAGTGATCCAGCTGCTCTCTTGTTTTATAACTCTCTTTGTCACTGGATGCCACGTGACTGCAAGCAGTTTACCATTTATGAGCCCATCCGTTGAGCGGAGCAACACAGTTGTGAACGGTATTACATGGGTGTACGAAATATCTTATACTCGCCGATTTCTTTTAACCCACGATTTCGCTCATTATTTATATACGACTTCGTTAAGGAACGAGAAAATATTATGCGTTATGTTTGGTAATCAAAGGTAGCTGTTCAGGTGTCGCAGATTTCACTATTGGAGTCTGGCTAAACACAGTTGTTCTTTTGTCATGACATACCGACTTGCCCGAACTGCCACGCTCTTGACCGCGATTGGACGCATATTGCAATTAAACAGCAGCGGCGAGAAATAGCGCTTCATCGCGGCGGTATGGCGAAGGCTCCTTTTACGTCACACTACTACGTCACACTACTACGTCACCGCGCGATCTGCACAGCGAGCAGCGCTTCACTGCGTTCCGCGCAAAATCAGGTATTTGGAAATTTAGAAATGCGGATGCTAGGCTTTAATGACAATTTCCTCCGACTTTCCGCGATAAACATGTGCCCTCTGGTTTGTAAATTAGAAGTTGAGTGACGTATTCAATTTACCAGTGAATGCATTGATTTGTTTATTTACTAGCAAATTACGTCAACCTGTGCAGATAATTCATGCGTAGTGAAAAATTCGAGTAAATTTTATAGGCATTGATGAAAAAGTGTTCAATAAAAAAAGATAGACTCCCTGTATATGATTAACATTTTTGATTACGCATTCACGGTGTTTACTGCTTGACTTGTAACTGGAGGCAAATGCACCTTTCGAGTGAAGCAAAACCTGCCTTTTTGTCTCGGGTTCCTTCTCTATCGTACTATGCGAAAACGGAATGAATCTATCTGAACAATAACATTCCCCGTCGATTGCGATAATCCCTAATGCGAAATTCGAAGGGTGCTCTATACGTATTTTCTTTTTGCAATATATTGGCCAGCGCGGATAATCAGCTTCACGCGGGGCATTGCAAACGGAGTTAAGTGCGGTGCGACTGCCTCTCTAATCGGTATATCGCGAGAGGCAGCGCATGGGCGACGCGTGGGCACGATTCACGGCAGCCGCCGCACACAGACATCCACTCATGCAGCGCTTTGTTTCCATACGTGGTACGGGTGGACGCGCCCGCTGCATGCCGTCGGTGAACAGACGACGGCACGCTACTCTGGCGCCATCTCGTAGCGGTCGTCGCCGCAGAGCCCGTCTTGCGCGGCACTAGGCTTTTCTTCTCACTCGTTCGCCACTCCCTTGTCCTCCGCTTTTTTCTTCGCGCTCTGTTCGCTATCGCCGTATTTAGTCTGGCGCTGCGCTCAGCTCCGCCTTGGCTCCTTCATTCTTCGCTGTCTTGCGCGGCACTACGCTTTTATTCTCACGCGTTCTCCACTCCCTCGTCCTCCGCTTTCTTCTTCGTGCTCTGTTCGCTATCGCCGTATTTAGTCCGGCGCTGCACTCCGCCTCGGCTCAGTCATCCTTCGCTGTACTTGTTCGCTCGGCTCACTCTAACCCCCGTATGCAGAAATGCAACTTAAGTCGAAGCACATGCTTGACTTGATTTAGATGACGCCTGGCGTTAACGTGCCCGAAGACGCTCACTGCGTTTCCTACGGTGCGTTCCCGATAGGCGTCACTCGGATCAAGTCAAGCATGGGCTTCAACTTAACTTGCATTTCTGCATACGGGGGTAAGTCTGGTTAACCTTCCTGCCTTTCCTTCCCATCTTCTCTCTCTCTCTCTCTCTTTCTCTCTCGTTCGCTTGATTACGCCGAAGAAGGTCGCCATATCGGGACGACGCCGACGTGAAATGCAGGAAAGGGCGCATAAGAACTGCGGTCTAGAGATAAAATCGTCATTGCCGGGGCTGCCCTGTTTGTCGTTGGTGCGAAGCTTCGTTTTCGCTCCACTTGAAATTGCCGGGGACAGGGGCAGAAAACTTGATTCTACGCCGTCGTTTAAGATATTGTTTAACGTTTACAGAGAAGAGCGGAACCGGACGTGCTTCCTGCCTTATGCTCCTTCCGGCCATTCTATCTTATAGCGCCAAAGATAGCGCCAAAGTCGTTTAAGTATCATGACCAGACCTGGCGATCAAACGAATGACTGCATTTCGGCTATTTGCCCTCGACTTCTGATGACCTTCTGCTTCGAGGAACGAATTAAAGGTTCTTGTAGACTTCAGTTTCTCTGTCTTTCTCTTTTGTTGTTTGTCTTTGAACTCAGTGGAACAGAGCGCGGATGGCACGGCGTAAGCTGTTAAGGGGCACGAGCTCAAATAAATACGATGCCAGAGGTTTGCTTTCCAAAGCAAAATACACGTCGAGTACCGTGCATAAAGCTTATATTTATCTGGTTGTGGGAAGGCCCACTTTTACAACCAACGCACGATTGGCCTTACGGCCACGATAGAAGCGGTAATCACATTTCGAGCGCCAGCTACCTCTCTGCTCTGTTCATTGGTCTAATCTCCATTCTATTCATTCATAAGTACCATGTAATAAAGTTGACGTTTTCTCTTCTGTTACAGAGGGGTTGCTGGGTAAAGATTGACGTACAAAGTACCCCAGCGAGTACATTTCTCTAGCAATCAGTAAACAAGTAAATAATATTATTAACAATAATAACTAGGCTCTTACGTTGGTGAATGGTTATTGCGAGGAAAGCATTCTGCAGCTCCGCCAGAATGCGTTGTGTGTGAATAATCAACGTAAGAATTAGGTCTTTCGAAAATAGTTTGAAGTAAGGCAATAATCGAATTGGTGCAGGTTTGTTCGAACCCTTCTCGATGTACAAGGTGAACGCTTTGTCGAAGCTTCAGTTTCATCGTATTGTAAGGCTGATGCAGCTGTAGAAGCCAGGTAACGTGGGTTGTAGTTTTCACCCTTTGGAAACTTTTCATCTCGATTCATTTACTTTATGTCCATTGAATGAATTATTAGGAGGAAGTGGTGACAAACATTGTAATGTCTATGAGCAGTTAGTGCATGCACAAGCCTTCAACGACAGATTTAAAGGCGGAAGCGTTGAGAAGGCTGACAACGAAGGTGGGGAGGTGGTCCATTCGTCGGCTTTCTTCGGTATGAATAAGTCGAAAAACTAACTGTGATGATGACAGCGTGTGCAAAGCGCTCATCGCAGATGTCGTTATTGGAAGAGATAATTATGTCGAGTTTGAAGGATGGCATGCGTGCGCCAAACTTACCAAGAGGTCGGTGTCACTGCATTTTTCGGTGAACTCGAGACCGGCCAGCTTCCATGTTCCGCGCTTGTTGACGATCACGGACTGAGGGCACAGGTTCCGGTGGATCAGCTTGCACGAGTAGTGCAAGAATGACAGCGCCTCCGTGAGCTGCGTGAGAGCGAGAAAAAAAAAAGAAAATAAAAGAAGAAGGAAGTCTGATTGTCTGCATAACTGCGCAGAGGAATTACATTTCTCCGACTTCTGGACCCCGCATATCTTACTGCAAATCCAATAAACTAGCGCAATTTCACTGTCATAGTGCCTGGAGACGTTTACAGAAGGAATTCATGATAAGAAGTCATTAATCTGATAATGAGGCGGAATGGGATTGCTGATAATGACTCGTCAGCCTGTCATCGAAGGCTGAGGGTGCGATAGTCTCACGATAACGTATGAGTCTGTAATGTCAGAATGAGGGTTGAAGGGACGCATGATATTTCCCCATGACTCTCGCATGAGAGATTTATGTAGCAAGAGACTCAAGATAATGACCCCGAAATTTGACACGAAATGTCATCACAAATTAGGGTGAAAGCCTCATGATAACGACTAATGGCTACCATCTGACATTTAGACGGTAAGAGACTATTGATACTTAGTCATGACTCTCCTCAGAGAATGAGAAATAAAAAATACTCGTGGCCTTGTCAGCAGATATTGAGGAAGCAAGAGCGTGAGCCGCCGTTACAGTGGGTAACAGGAAGTGCGTTTCGAACAAGCCGCGTGAAAAGGAGCAACAAGTTATTCCAAACAATATCGCAGTTTCAACATTTACGAATAAATTGAAGGGTAACTTGTCAGTCTTGTGGAGCAACTAATTCGGCTAACTGCGCCACCTTTCTTTATTGGAATTAAACTGTGCGTGTTCTGCCTATTTCTGGGACCCGACGAAGTTCAAGAGATCACAGCACCACACTTTCAACGCCTTCGTCCTTACTGGTAAGACTGCATCATTCCTAAATCGTCCAATACTGAGGTATCCCTGAAAGTTGCCGTCCAGCATGCAAGTAACCAGATTAGTGAGAACTGACTACTCCGTGGGTGCAAGACATCGCCGCTTAACAAAGAGATCTTAACAAAGCCTTTGTCGCTGCCATCACCGACGTCAACAAATTTAAGGAAATCGCCGCGACTTTTGTATGCCCCTCTTCTCTGTAATACCTATGGCCATGAGAGTATTGAAAATAAATAAATAGTTAAATAGGTGCCCCCTCCCCCAGTACAGAGTAGCCAAGCGGACATATTCTCTGGTTAACCTCCCTGTCTTTCTTTTGCCTTTCTTGCTCACTCTTAACAAAGTCTTCCACATGTCAGTATCACCGAAACGCTCAAATAAATTTGGACTTCGAAGCGAAAGGATTTACAGAGTGCTCCTGACTGACATTTGCACTTAGCTATGGACCACTCACATTTTGTAATCACAATTATTTAGGGCAATGTGCACCTCACATTACTGTCTTTTTATTTATTTTATTAATTTTTTTTCGTTCTATACCCATTGTATCTCACTACGTGCAACGAGCAAACCGCAAAATTAAGCCTTGCCGTCTAAACGAAGCCTTGAAAGCATGTTTCACTGCACAAAGGGTGCAACTAAGGAAAAGCCGTGCTGCAGAGAACGATGCAATAGAAATGAGATCACACTGGTGCAGCGGTGTTCACGTACGCAGCGCTTACAGAAACAGTTCGTTGCGCCAACGATTTCACCATAGGAGTGTTCCGAAAGCAAAAGAACCTCTTCGAAACAGGTTCCAAGCCGAGCGGAGGGAGAGAAACGAGGAGGACAAGCAGACTGATTGAGTAGATTCAATTTCTGAAACGGCGTCTCTTCATCCGGCCTTTCGCGTCTCATTTAAACCTCATCTTGAGCGCCCGCGGCATGCCTTCCACGTCCTTCGGCCGCTCACGTATCCTATTCTCTCTTTACCTTCGGGCATTCTCTTGCAATCACAAACTGATTTCGCTCGGGCACGTCAGCCGTCAAAGCGCTAAAGGAGCGGAGATGAAAACGAAATCACTTTCTTCTTTTTTTACTTTATGTTCATTCAAATGTGAAAAAAAGGCGTCAGTAGCAGATGCGGTGCTGTCACGCCACCGCTGCGTTGACAATGCTGAAGCGTCGAGCGACAGTTCACGTTATTTAGTTACCTCCCTTGTTTCCCCGACGAGAACTGGTTTCTGCGTTCCGTGGAATCGCTGATGACACTTTCGCACGCACACACGCTCGGGTCGCGGAAACAATCAATTTTGAAGCGTTATCTATGCGTCCGTCTCGCTTCAGATTTATTGAAGATTTGTCCCCTGCACCTTGGAAGTGTCCTTGTGCGGTCGTTTTTATTACTGTTGAAGGTGTTGCGTTCTTGAGCGCGACAACGCGCGTGCGAGTGTGTATTGAGTGGTAGCATTACGAAGGAAACGCAGTGTAATGCCACCGGGCAACTGAGCCAACGTGCCCTGTAAAATAGTGCAGCAAGTTGACCTTCGATTTGGGCGAGCACAAAGTTGTGAACGGCCACGTCACACTGAACGCAAAGAAAGCGACAAGAACAACACATACACTCGTAAGAAACTTAGAGCGCAGTAAAGATGACAGATTAAGAAAGTGGCTCACAGCACAAGCTGACAATACACAACCACACGCTCTCAGACTCTTAAGAGACTCAAATGTCAACTTGTCCACCTTTGCATCCTATTGCAATAATGCAACTGCTATTGAAAGAAGGCATCTAACGTCGCTTGGGCATGTTACTTAGGCATGTTACTTCTTGCGTGTGCGAAGACGACCACGAACTCGTTGTTTTGTTGACAGTCCTGGCCAGATTCTTGGTTAGTGTGAGACTGGGCCTAAGCATCACTTATAGGCTATGATGTACCTCAGTCACAGGACGAAGAGGTTAATAAAAAAGATACACTTAAGCAACGATGTGCGGGGAAAGTGTAGACTATTGGTTGACCACCTAGGTGAGAAGGGGTTGGACACCTTACTTCTACGTATTAACTCAGAGGTCAGACGGTCACCTTCTTATCGATAAGCTCGCTGCGTTCACAGTAACGAATTTTCGTTGCTCAGCTATTTCTTTACCGACACTTTTTTCGTGCGTGTTAGTCGACAAATGCTCTTATGCCAGCTTGAAATTTTCACTGAGTTATCGGTTCAAGTATTTTGCCGAATTTCACATGTCGCGTGCAGAAACGAAGTGTGCAATATTTCAGCTCTTGTAACGCACATATGTTTCATCTTGGACGACTCAAATGTGCTCTGTTTTGTTATATATACTAGTCAATCCTGTTCTACAGCGCGTTATATTTTGTTCTGTGCGAGGACCGTTCTTCTTGATTATCCGCTCCTGTTGTGAAAGTACCGCACCTGTGCCTCTCCGTTCTTGATACCCGAATTTTGTCGCCATTATGAAATTCTCCGTAAGGCAACCTTAAGCTTGCAGTTAATGATCGGCGTTCATAAGGTTGACCGAAATGAACCGCACTCACCTCGTTTAACGGGATAATTATGCTTTAATTACCCTTTCCAAACGCGTCCTCAATATATGAAGAACATGCGCCTCGTAATACTGCAAGCTCGTTCTTATTGCGCTAAAAAAGGAATTCCGTATATACATAGATTTTTGAGTTGTTAATAAACCGCAGTCAATCAAACAGGAGGTAAGGAATGCATAGGAATCGCCACAGGAGCAGCGTCGTGAGCTTTTGTTTGCTCACGATGAATAATTCCGCTCGCTATTAAGGGCCAAGACTTCTCTTTCTCTTTTCTTTCTTTGTGAGAGAAATTCCTATCGCCATTTTGTTTAGCTGTACCCTCAAGTTGACGAAAATTATTTGTCGCGTCACTACTTCCTTTTAGCACCCAGCTGCGCGGCCTCATTTTACTTATTTTCTTCCTTCCTGCCTTTCTTTCCTTCCATCTACTTTTTCTTTCTTTTTTTTGTGAGGCCAAGTGAAAGATTCTGCTTCGTCTAAATTGCTCCCCGTCATGTTCGCATTCTCTCTTTGTTCGCCAGACTTCTCACGCTATACCGCGCTGTTCACTGTTCGCTCCTAATGTCTCGAAGTAGTAGTCCACGTAGCACGCCTAAAAGCGCCCGGGGCGCTCGCTTTAAAAGTTCGCCACCAGTGCGCCCTTAGATTAAATTCCGCGAGTCAAAGCAAGGACAACCACCCTGATGTCCTGAGCAGTCGCAGATACGGGAAACGGAGAACCGTTCGCGAGGGACCAAAAGGAATCCAAACACAGAAGACAAGAAAGAAAGGAGAAGCAAGAGACAGTTCAACTGGCGAATCGAAAGGCGTCGGCGAGGCGGTCACGGGACGATCGCTTCCTCGCGCTCATTTACGCAGGATTTACTCGCCCGCAACGCTCCTTGCGCGCTCTCCTCCATCGTTGAATAAAGGTAACGACCAAGATGGCGCTTTCCAGTTCATCGATTTTCGTCGCTATTGTGCGCTGATAGAGGAACAACGGAGACACATCGCTCGGCGGGAGGAACGACGAGAATTTGGCGACTGCGACGCGGTCCCATTCAGTGCGCGCATGGGCTGACGCCATTCTTTCGAGGGAACTCTAATGCGAAACTTTATATCATGCCGTGTCGGTAGATCGGTCTTCGTGACGTCCATCTGCGTTTACACGGAGGGGAAAGAATTGTGACTTGTTAGCAGAGAAGAAGACGAAGAGAGGAGAATCGTAGAACCTAGATACCTTCCAAAATAGTATAGATGGGCCATCTACTGTGATAGCAATGACGACGATCCAGCAATGACGATAGCGGTGGAAACGGCAGCAAGAAAGAATGTAATGGTTGCCACGTGGCACAGCCGATGGCAATAGTGCGATGACTACGAATACGACGGCGACTGCGACAAAAAACAGCAATGACGATGACGAATGCAAATAATGACGATCATCAAGACAGTGACGAAGAAGAGAACGCGACGGCAAAAACTATGACGATGAAGACAAACGAAGATGATCTCAACGAGGATGAAGACGATAATGATGAAGACAAAATTATGATGAAAACTACGACGAAGAAGGAAACGATGACGGAGACAAAGCAGACGAAGACTACTACCAAATATATTACAACCACAAAGACGAAGATGAGTATGAAAACTATGACGACGACGGTAACGAATGAAGACAACGATGACAAAGACAACGACGATGAAGACGTCTACAACGAAAATGGCCAAAACGACCAGAACGATGAAGGCAAGATTATGATGCAAACTATGACGACAAAGACAACGATGACGATCACAACGACGATGGAGCCGACAATGATGAAGACAAGATCATGATGAAAACTACGACGAAGAAGCAAACGATGACAGCGACTAAGCAGACGAAGACCACTACTAAAAATAAGACAATCACAATCACGACGACGACGATGATGATGATGATGATGATGATGATAACTATGACGACGACGGTAACGAATGAAGACAACGATCACAAAGACAACGATGACAAAGACAACGACGACGAAGACGTCAGCAACGAAAATATGCATTTCGAGGGACACTTTGAAAATTATTGTCTCGGAACTGGCGCTGTTCAGAGAATTCATTCCAAATGGATGTGTCGTGCGAACTCAGCGGGTATAATTCGTAGATTGAAATATATGAGGCGTAAGGTAATTGATGAAATACAGAATTAGCATAATTATATTAATTAATCATTTGAACATTTTGATTTCTCGTAGAAGTAATGACCACCTCATCGAGTAACTTAATCAAGGTTTTGGATAGGGCTATCTGCTGCAGGAAATGTTAAAAAGTTTGGTGCAGCTGAAAAAAAAACCCTGTATACAGCACTGATGGAGAATGTGTTCCGCTCAACACATGATAAAAAAAAAGAAAAAAGAAAGCTGCGGAGATATTGTATAGCACGTCTGGTAATCCTTAAGGGGACACTAAAGCGAAACAATAAATCAGTTTCGACTAATAAAGCATTGTTTGAGAACCCTGCAGGCAGTCATTTCAAAATAATAGTTAGATTATTAGATGAAAAAATGAAGCTCGAAGTATCAGTATTTGAATTTAGGGCCGAAACTCCGACGCCGGTACGTCATTGTGACGTCAGGGATTCCAAAGTACGTTATCGAATTTGGGCCGCGTTGGCTGAGTAAAGGTTCCCGAAATTTGCCATGTTTAATATTTGGTTCCATTAGAACACAATACAGTCAATCTGTACCGCTATATAATTAAGTAGGCCCTAGAAAATTACATCAAAATCTATGACGTCACAGCGACCATGTGCGCGAACTTCAAGGAGGCGTCGCCACCAGTCTTTCGTTCTTGCGCATTTTCTTGCTTCCCTGGCGTCTTATTGTGGTAAGAGTGGTGTTTTCGGTGTCGTAGAACACAATATAGTCAATCTGTACCGCTATATAAATATGTAGGCCCTAGAAAATGCCATCAAAATCCATGACGTCACAGTGACCAGGTGCACGAACTTCAAGGAGGCGTCGCCACCAGTCTTTCGTTCTTGCGCTTTTTCTTGCTTCCCGAGCGTTTTACTGTGTTAAGAGTGGCGTTTTCGGTGTCGTAGAAAGGTAATTTACTGATGCAGAAGAAATCGTTTTTCTCTTTAGTGTCCCTTTAAAGTGCAAAGCGTGAAATATTTCTGCACAAACCATTGTCATACTACTGCCGACAGTATTCTTACAAACTTTCAGGAACGCAGCACGACAAAGGCCTTATTCGACCGCCGCCTTTCTTTGTCTACATGCCAGGCGAAAGAAAAAAAAAATAAATCGGACGCGACCTCGTTTTGGAGCTGAAGCGCGCTCCTGGGCGTAATGGCGATGCATACCTGAGCAATTAGCGAAGACAAACTACTGAACCTAGGAGCAGCACGCTGGAGCAAATGAGCTTCAAGCGTTGTTTTCGGGCCGCATCTCCAACGAAACAACATCGCGATGTGATTAATTAACAGCCCGCCAGTAGGGGCGGCAGTGTAAGCAACGAGCACCTGCTGTCGCACTTTAGCTACCTCAACTACTGACTGTACAGGCAAATTAACGACAGAAAGATAGCTTGCAGAGAAAAAGAAGAGACAAAGAAAAAAAAGAGACAACAGCGATAACCTTCAGTTAGCAACGGGCTCGAAATATCTCTCACCCACAGCGCGTTTTGCCCAAGCCCCGTTCTTGCAGCTACCAGCACTCTTCTTGAAAGTTTCATCTTAAACACATTCACTAGACTGTTACACGTATAGCTTCGCAGATTGCAATACCGGCAGCACCGCATTTCAGCTTACCGAACTTAGCTTACACGCTAAGCTTCGAAGCCTTGCTTGAAGCGCTGAACAAACGAGCCAGACCAGGGCCAGGACAGCACAAAATGTTCGAACGTCCCCCGTGTTCCGGAACAAGCGCAGGTTACCGCCGGAGAGAGAAAAAAAGCTGAACAAGATCGACGGCACGGATAATCTAATATTCGCCGTCGTCGGCCCCTCCGTGTATGTATACGCACCGTCCTCTCTCTTCGGATCCTCTCGCCTACGCCATCGCGGATTACCTGGCCAGGAAAGGCATGTCGGGGCACCGCGGGATGCCAGTACCTCTTAGCGCACAGACTACGTCTAAAGCGCAATCTGATTACACGCAGGCGGCGGCGCATCGGGACTGCACACTGTGGAGAGAGGCCGCGGAGGAGTAAACACCTGGCACGAGTTCCCGCTTTCTACGTCTTGCCGGAGGAGAACGGCGCCCCGGTTTCCAGCTCTTTGCGTGCGTGCGCTCCCGCGATGGGCGCCGGCTTAATCGCGCACGGTCGAATGAGAGCTCGACCTTGGCGCTCATTATCGAGCACGGTGCGACCGATAAAAGAAAATTAAGGAAAGACGGACAAGGGAGGGCGAGAGAACGGCCACCGTTCCGTTCAACGCATTTCGCGCGCCGCCAGAGCCTTCCACGCGGGAAGGGGAGAGGAGGGGAAGGGGAGGGCGCCGCCGTTCTTTTCCATGCATGCATGACAATGAAGTTGTTGTTGCGTGCCCCGAGTGCAATTAGATGACAGGAAAAAAAAAAGAGAGAGAAAGGTGTGCCATTGTTCCGTTCTCAGTCATGGCACTTTCGGGGCCGAGCGGAGATTCAATGGATGCGCGGTACAGGGACATAGAAGGAAGCGAGACAGAGAGAGAGAGAGAGAGAGAAAAAGAGAGAGAGAGAAAGGGAAATTGTAAGCGACTATAATGTAGGAGGCACAAAGCCTGGTTCCAAGTCATTCGGTCGCAAGAATGAAAACCGCTCATTTCCTGGAGTTCAGCATGCGTGGGGGTGTAAAAGGTGCGGGGCAAATGTAATTTCGAGCGAGCGCCATCGCCGGGCAAATAGGGAATAAAAAAGCTTTTGGGGAAAGTTTAGGCGACACTGGGGCTCTGTTCATGCGGAATATAGCGTCTCGAGGTAATTGCAAAGGATGCCACAGCATCTATACGAACTCACAGAAAAGCGAGGAAACACCGTCCCGTCCTTTAGAAGGTGCCACCTTTATTCGCCTGCTCATGTCGTTGAAAAAAGAGGACACAGGCGGCTGCAGCCGGAGCGCGTGCGTAGACGTTTCAGTCGATGAATATTCAGGCGCATGTTTGCAGAGCGTTGTGAAATACCAAAGCTTACTGCACCAGAGGAGATTCATCGGTGCTGCCAAGATTCTGCGGCTCATATGTAGTCGACAATACAATACAGTACAGTACAATACAATAAAATACAATACAACACAGTACAATACAACACACAGATGTCATCGACAAACATGTATCTGTATGTACAGTCAACCGCAAAAGCTTACGGGACGCAGGATCTGCGAAGAAGCTGGATTCTCGCGAAGCGTGGTCACACAGCCTCAAATTAAATGTTCCAGCATGTAGTAGGCTTCGCCACCTATATAGTGATTCATTAAATAAGAAGTGTCATGCCTTAACAGTGCAGGAATTCACATTTGAAGGAGAAACCGCATCCCGTAAACTCTTGCTGTTGACTGTACCTGTTCCCACAAAATAAAATTCACATCGGAGTCGTTAGCTGTAGCCAAGCGCAGCAGAGTATCGCTACCTCTGGCTTTTATACCAAATTTGCATTTGGGGTTTTTAATCCGTAATATTTTATGTTTCGATTACTTTCAGCCTGGTATACCTCTGGGGATAGTGTGGGGGTTCACTTAATTTTAAATGAGCTTTTTTTTTCCTGCGTGAGGAACCACAAGATTGTCGTTATCGCCTTGGCCGCCCGAATGCTTATAGAATTTGACTGATAGACTGACGGATTGGCAAAAGGGGCTTAACGTCTCAAAGTAATACTGCGGCTACGAGGCATGCTGTAGAGGACGGGCCCGGATCAATTCCGACCACCTAGAATTCTTTAATGCGTCTTTGAACGCAAGTACGCGAGCGTTATTCCCACTTGTTCTTTCATCAAATACGGCCGCTGCGGCAGGAAACCGAACCCAGGATAACCCTCCGGAACATCCCCATAAAGTACGAAGTGTGTTAGGGTATTTGCTGTGTACCTGACACACCGGGTTGGTCCAGTCTGCGTTCAATGTGACGTCGGATGGCATCGCTGGGCTTTGCACGGGCCTATCGGCCTGGTGTTCTTACTAAGGCGTCTTCTCTGTAGTGTGCGCGTTTGTGATGGATAAGGTAAGAATAGGGTGTCGTCGTTGCACCTCTTTAGTCGATTGCAGCGTGTTCCTTTCGTCGTCCCTATACTGACAGTGCAGGCCCGAGTGACGGGAGGACGTGAAAAACTTGGTGACACCATTGGGATTCGAAAAAAAAAAGACACAACCTCGTGCCATAGTGCATCTTTCTCGCAAACAACCATCTCTCACCTGTAAGAGTCCGTATTTGATCTCGATGTCTAGGAACTGATAGTCCCTGATCTCGTGCGGCAGGCACTGCGGCAGGCGATCCTCGAGACAGTTGAGGATGTTGGCCAGGCTGCCCAGCACTGGCTCCGTGGCGAACGCCAGGGTTTCGCTGTCGGGAAAAAGGTAGAAAAGAAAAAAAAGAATTGAGAGAAAGTAAGGCGTGTTATGACGTTGAGAAAGAAAAAAAAGAATTATATATGAATCGCGTAGAGATTGAGGGTCCCCGTAGGTAACGAGGAGTGGGCGTTGAAAGGAAGCTGTAATTAGCCCAGGCAAACTCCAAATGCCCTGGCAAAATATGTCCGAGGAGGCGCAAACAAGCTCCACTTTGAGAAGTGCTTAACCGATTTGAATGAAATTTGTTACATTTGATAGAGAGAGTCGGGATTCACCCGACTCTCTCTATAGCGGAAGCATAATTCTGATTTACAATTTGAAGCTTTACTGAAAAAAAATGGCCGACAATCTGTAAATAAAGAAACACAACCAAGAAATTTATAACCAAATACCCCCCCCCCCGCCAAAAAAAAATACAAAAAAGAAATACAGGAAGAATACGCAACTCCGTGATCGACGCAGCAGTTAGACTGTCAAAGGTGGACAAATACGATTTATTATGTTAGTACGGAAAAGGTGAACACGTTCTTATAAAGCAAGAGTTCTTGCCCCAGTGCTGTTCGTAAGAGCAGCTGGAGAGCCCATCACCATGTTGGACATAATATTAGCGTAAGTCATTGACCAATGGCAAACACCTTCATAGTGTGCAGGGCTCACAAAAGCACGACACGACAAAAAACGAAGTCTACACCGGACACGCGCTGCACAAATCACAAGATGAATACTTACCGACTTGCTCAATTTTCAGTCCTAATGGCAAACAGGTACTTACGAACGAAAAGCTTTGAAAATACGGCCCCTTTTCGTAACGTGCAATGTTTCCTTATGTATTTCTTCTGCGTAGCGCGTCTCAAAACGCATGGCGCGCTACCATAGATTTTGCATAGCGCTCGGATTGTAATCCGCTGCTACATGCCGTAGGCTAAGTGAGGCTAATCATTGCCGCGGAAATAGTATTGATACGGCAAATTAGCTTCAGGATGGAGTTTAGAAACTGAAAAGAAAAGCGAGTTTAGACAAATTCACGCATCGCTGGCGCCAAGAGTTTACACATAGTGTGCTCTCAGATGAGGATGCATATTTTCTCAGCTTGGCCACTCGGCAGCCTCATGTTTGGCTTTCGAGCCTGTGTCAGTAATGCAAAACACACATGCGCACAAACACATCCTACACAATGTTGGAATCTAATTGACGCAGTGCTTGCTTGGTTGAGTAAGCGAGGTAGCGGATGTCGATCGCGAAGTACGGCGCTTGTAGATTTGGGAATGTCGACGAGAGGCGCACGCGGAAAGAAGCACAACACCAATCTAAATACATATGTGGATTATCTATGCCTTGCGTCCCCGTCGTACATAGCCAGTCTCGCGGATTGCCAAGAATGAGCCCATACCCCGTGGTATGTACTCATTGGCACATAATCAATGGCACAAAGCTAGTGAGAGGTGCTTAGTGGCACACACCTCAAGCTACTAGACGTTGTTTAGGCAAAAAGGGTTCCGTACATCTACCGCACTCCGACCCACCCCCCCTCCTTCGCCCCGTCCACCGCCTACTTGTGGTAGGAGTAGGCAACAGAGAGAGAGAGAGAGAGAGAGAGAAAATGAACCTTTATTTGAAGCAGTGACTTGTCAGTCGGGGTGGGAGGGTCCCTTATTCCAGGAACCCTCTGGCAACCGAAACATCATTTTAATAATTTGGTATGCTTCCTCCGGCTACGGTAATAAACGGCTCGTAAATTCAACGTTTCTCTCAAATCTTCCAAAGCGCAAACTTCTGACCATCACTATGCTGCTGCCGTGCACACCCACGAAGGATTGGTTCCCTTACTCGTGGGGCACAAAGTCACGCAGCTCCTGATTTCCCCCCCTCCCCCCTCGTCCTTAGCGTAAATATGCACTGCCCGACGCAGGAAGGGAGATTCAGACTAGTTTATTCTTAGGACCACGTCGCCAGCACTGGGACGCTGGCGGCGACTGATGAGACGTCACGCCAACGCATCGTCTCTAAGCGATGAAGGCGTTAGCCCCAACAGCCTACGCGTGACGTGGGCATTACGTCACCCGCGATCGCATAGCGAACGGCGCGTCAGTCTCGAGCGCTACCTGGCGGCCGATGACGTCAGCGCACAGAGCACCCGGCCCGCCCAAAACGACGCGCCGCAAGAAAAATGAGCCAGAACCCTTGCGCAGCCCGTCCCGCCAACGCAGCTCGGATATATACGTCCAGCTGTTGACTTCGAAAACTTACCCTCATTTCGCTAGGTTGTTTTGACGTTCACCGTATTGTTATCCAGCGTGGACGAGCTGTTTCGCAAGACTTGCCCGCTTAGCGCTTCCAGTTGCGAACGCGTTGCTCCCAAGAGCGCAACGTTTCCCGCGTAGGCAGCTGCCGTTGTAGAGCGTAACCGTTCGTGTGGATATTAATAATAAAGTCAAATGTAACGACACCATCGTGTGCAAGCCGCCCACGCGGTGGTTTCGTCAGCGAGGAAATGACGCAGATCACGCAAGCACTTACCGCAGCTGACTTTGAATGAGTTTACGGCCTCCTACGTTTCCCCCCAAGACAATCCATCAGAGATAAACCGCAGCGGTGGCGTAACGGCTACGAACGTACTGCTGCTAAGCACGAGACGGGGGGTTCTTTCACATGGCCGAACACAGCGCTGAGAGACAAAATTACGAACAAAGACTTCAAGAACTAGGACACAAGGCACACATGAGGGACACATACTGCGCTTCCTGTGTCTCTATAGCGTCTTAGTTCTTCTCGTCGCTGTTGTCCTTAGTATTGCGCTTCACAGCGCTGCGTTAAACCCGTTGACAAAACCAACTGGCCCGCTACAACACATAACGGGTTACTTAGGCTATGGTGGCGGCCGCACTTCAGTGAAGTAAAAATATTAGAAAAAAATTAAATTGTGGGGTTTTACGTGCCACAACCACCATCTGTTTATGAGGCGCGCCGTAGTGAGGGACTCCGGAAATTTGGACCACATGGGGTGCTTTAACGTGCACCTAAATCTAAGTACACGGGTGCTTTCGCATTTATCATCATATATATATATACATATATATATATAGGTGTGTGTGTGTGTGTGTGTGTCGGAATGTCGAATACTACCATTCAACTTTTCAATGCCGAAACGAATGGTTAACTTGCAGAATAAAAAAGAGAAAGCACCGGTTTTGCCATCATAGATCACTTCGGCTGTTTCGCAACTAGTTTCGCTAACTCAAGTAAAAATATTTCGAAAACCACCTCGCATAAGCGCACGCGCCCGACAGGTGCGCGGGCCACCTGTCAGTATTCCCCTTCCACCCCCCCCCCCTCTCCCGACCGACGCTCGCACCACCATCCGAATTCGAAGCGCGTATTTCTTTTTCTTTTCTTTTAATCTTAACCGTGAGATGAAGGGGGGGGGGGCGAAGGCGAAGGAGAGACCGCTGCGATCAGCGCACCACAAGAGCACGCGCATCTCCCGCGAAACACATTTATCCTTTCGCGTTCATCTCGCCGGGCAAACTACTTGTAGCTGCGGAGGCACGCAAATAATATTAACAAACAAGTTAGGTTGTAAGAAATGGCATGACATCTTGCCCCCCCCCCCCCTCTTCCTCGCAACATCACCAGAACAACCTTTGCCAGTGTATGTGAATGTTCCAGCGTGTGCGCGTGAGTATGTGTGTATCTACGTACGTGTGTGCGTGTATGTTGTAATGTGCGTTGGTGTGTCAGAGTGTATATGTTGCTTTGCGTGTGCGTGTGTAATAATGTGTTTGTGCGCTTAGCACACCCATCTGTCTGCGCGTGGGCAGGCGGACGGAGAGAAAATGCTTCGTAATAACCTCGCGCACAGTGACCCCCCCCCCCTTCCTTTTTTTCGGTGGGAACGGAACGTCTGCTGCACCCACCGACCGACCTTGTCCCGAAGTACAGCCTGCTGTATTCGCTCGTAGATTCGTTTTTTTTTTCGTTTCCCCACTTTTCTTCTTCGGCATCCGCCTAGCGCCAGTCCCCATCTCCTCTCTTTTTCCTTTCCTGTTTCCTTTTCTTTTCCTTTCCTTATTTGTGTTCCCATCCGACGCTGCTTCTATCTCTGATGTTCGACGCAGGGAGCGCGAGAAGCGAGATTGAGAAATGGGTTCGGCAGGCAAGACCCCGCCTCCACCCCCCCCCCCACTCCCCCACCTTTCTCCAGCCAACCCGTACTTTCCCCTCACTCGCCTTCTTTTCTCGCTAGCTCTCCACTACCTTGCATTGGAGGTCGTACCACCTAAAGCTTCCCAGGCTAAGACCGCACGCAGTCTCTTTAGTATTCATACTTCGCTTTTTTCTTTCTTTCTGAAACGAATGTCTGTTTCGAGTCGATTCCGATTAAAATCCACCGCCGCCGGCGCGATGTCCTCGTTCGCCTTTAAGAACGTTTCGATCCGAGCACGTGTTCCAATCTAAAATTTTCCTCGGCACTCTGTAAAGAACAAAGAAATATGGGAAGTGTTTCCCAAGGCACTCTAACTTGCGTATTCCGTTTTATTTCCCGAAGCGAGTGAGGCGTGAAGTGGGGTATCTTATTTCTCAGTAATCCTATAACCGGTAATGAAAAGATGAATTTACTGAAGAAAACGTTCAAGTACAACATAAAGCGCATATCAGCTGCGGTGTCCGAACAGACCTAAATATAGTCTGGGAGAGGCATCTGAACTCTTTCTTCGGCCCAGCATCTAACAAGCTGTAAGAATTGTAATCAATGAACTGAAAACAAACACCCGATAAACTTTTCTTTTTGTACGCAACAATGGCGTTGGTTGGTATTGAGAAACCATTAGCGTTTTTTTTTATTGTACTTTATATAACTAAACCTTAAATTCTTGGCTTCTTTGTGGTGACACAACGATCCGATTATGAGGCATGCGTTAGTCAGTGGCTCCGAATTTTTCTTTTTAACTCGTAGCTTTTCTCTTTAACGTGCACCTATATCTAAGTACACGAGTGTTTTGCACTACGCCAACATTTCAGTGCGGCCGCCGCGACGGGGATCGCACCCGCAACCAGTAGGTCAGCAGCGTAACGCCATAGCCACTAAAACTCTAAGTCCTAATCTCGATTTTGAAAGCACATCGGGTACGCACTGGTCCAGCACTGATTTGAGTTATTATGTTATTAAAGTGGGCAAATATACCATTAGTCGATTTTAAAGGTGGCAGCAAGCTATTTTCACGCTGTAGTAAATATAAAAGAAATATTTACAGTTGTCATTTCCTCGCTCCGTAGCATTCATTTTTGGAATTAGGGATACAGTTTCTATTGACCCTGTCTTTTATTTTCAAATGAACGAACGCTTCAAATATTTTTGTAGTTGCCACGATGCTTGCGAGCCTTGTCGCCTAGTTGGACGGAACCGAACAAAACTGTAGCAAGGCTGAATAAGTGCAACGTCACGCTTATATGTATGCACTGCGCATGACCCACTGCGGCACTACTTTGTATATATATCCCGTTCATTCTTGCAATAAAGTCGTTCACCGCCTGACCCCGACTCGCTTAAAAAACATGGCAGGGGGCGGCGACGATAACGGAAGCAAAAGCTTTCGAGTTCTCATTTTTGTGCTTGAAACAGAAAAAGAAACCATTGTGTAATAGTTATTTATATGTCAGAATTACAAGGTAGCGCAACCTTTGAGAGGACGTGTTAATTCGTCATGAGCAGTTTGTGGGTTAAAGGAGGTCATTGAATTTGAAGCCAT
The DNA here is from genome assembly GCF_038994185.2 of Dermacentor albipictus. Classification (NCBI taxonomy): domain Eukaryota; kingdom Metazoa; phylum Arthropoda; class Arachnida; order Ixodida; family Ixodidae; genus Dermacentor; species Dermacentor albipictus. Next base: position 25,994,212 of record NC_091826.1, read on the forward strand.
AGAATAAAAATAATGGCAACCTTCACAGCGCGCTACATGATTCACGATATAACAGCTTTTCTGCAAGTCGCGTTTCTATTTCGTTTCCCCAGGAGGATTATGCGTCGTGACGTCACAACAAAAAACGGGTCACGTGGGAGCAGGACATCACCCTGTTTGGACACTCGCTCTAGCTCGCTCACTCGTCTGCGATTCTGCTACCACTGCGTGGTCATTACACAAAAACGTGATGACGTCCTACTTCCCCGTAAACTCTTTCTGTCGTGACGCTATGACAGAAGCAGCTCATGGTAAATTAAAGCGAGAAACTGGACGTTGGGGAGATCTCACAGTAAATTATTTAGGGCACTCTGGTGATTGTCAGATAGAGCTTCAAGGTCCAGGACATTAATCAAAAGTTCCAAACCTAAAGGAAAGAGAAATGCCGTCTAAGTACTTACATAATGGGTGCCTCTCCAACTTCCGGTGCAGGTGCTCGTTCCATACGGAATTATTGTTATACAGCATCAAAACCAGAAACACCAGCTGAAGATGAGCACCGAAAATATTGCCGGTTCTACAACCACTTTGCCATCGCAAGAAAGGTAATACAAGAAACTAAAAGAATGCTTGGCAGGTTAAAGACGATGTGTTTTTTTTTTCTATAAGAGAAGATTGATGGTAATGTTCTGAGACGCTTTTTAATTGAGCCGGCACTACGCTTTTCGGCTGCACCTTTCTTTTTTTTTATTCTCACTTTGATATTCACATTACCGAAAACTTCTCAAAACTTGTTCGGTTCCGTAGCCTGGCTGGCTAGTAATACGGTGAACCAGGCTGGCTGAATATCCAGGCGCCCATGTGCAGGTGAAGGCTGCGCAGCGCGAAGCAAAAGTGAGCGAGCGGGGAGCGCATACTGCTCCACAAAAAACAGCCCTAACATTCAAGCGGTGAATTTCGAAACTGCCGGCCGCCGCAAGCCATTTGAAGAATTCGCTGCCGATATCGATCATAATAGATGCATCGGAGCGCGGCTTTCGCAATGGCGGTAAGAAGCAAGATTCGCCGGAGGAGCAAATGTCATAGGAGGCAAGAAAATTGATAGGCGTATTCTATGCGTCGTTGGGGCCCAAAGACGATTTAGGTTTCCAAAGAAATGAAAGGCATTCTACGGTGGTGTGCAAGGTTCCTGGATGTCGCAAACGAAGGAGCGCAGAAAGGTAGAAAGTAATACGAACGAATGGATCTATTGATGCGGTCCATATATTCTTGCCCATCTATTACATTCCATTCCTTCTTATGAAAGACGCAAATGCTCATAGCTCTCTTGCTACCTGATATATACAGCAAGCGGTCCATGAAACCAAAGCAGAATTCGATTATTCTTCTCGCTGTTCTACACCCAACATCAAACGAGTGACATCTTGTCATACTGTACATTTCTTACGGCCCGTTAAATTTCTAAGGTTAATTCTAGAGTTACGTGCAAAGCTTAAAATGGTGCACAATAATGAACAAAAGAAGATCACAATATGTAAATAAAATGAGCACGCGTCAATAAGGACACTATGTTCATTCCCATCCATGCATCGTACTCTTCTTCCCGTTGCAGAAGTTCAGGTGGTCGTAATTGAATCGGAACGTAGCACAATGGCATCTTTGTTGATCCAACTGGTTGCTCCGCGACGTTAAACCCCATAAATCAGGAAATACAGGTTCTTTATATCACAGCTGGCGAATGACACGACATTTTTTCCACTCCTTTATTATAGAATATGCAATAAGGTGCTCAAACAAGGCGGACATTACTGTTAATACCGGTGTTATACGAGAGAACGGAAGAAGCAGCCGAACACATTCATTTCCAAAGATATTAGTAAATTTTAAGAAACTTCGCAAGTTGCGTAGATCATTTTTTTCCCGTTTACGTCTGTATTGCGAATAATGCGCCCTGAGTGGATGAAAAGGGCATGAAAAGTATCCTTAGGATTTCTGCTTGCGATCCTGTGTCACGTATTGCCCCACACGCAAAAGACATATATAGCATGACATGTTCTTTGTATCCTTTTCTATGGCGGCCAGTTCTACTGTGGCTTCATTTCTTCCATCAAGGTGGCCCACTGCCACGAAATCACGCCAACGACACAGTGGTAAATACCACTTCCAGCCCCTTAAACCACGGGTCACATGTCCCACATACCGACGCTCATCTGCTTCTGTAAAGGGTGCACCACTGCCTTTATAGTACTTGCGAGGAGAAGCAAACTTTTCGTATAGAAGTGTCCTTTTTTTTCTAAATTTCCCATTTTGTGCGGGCACTCGCCTCCATTTTCGCATTGACTTAAGTGAACCAGATTTCATAAACGCTAGATTTGCGAGAAACATTTTTTAACTGTAACCTCATGAATCCAAACCCCACTTTCAGTTCGACGCTCTTCAGAAACTGCGTCGCCTTTGCACCGAAACCATTTTGTTTATCGGACAGACATCATTGCTTCAATAAATGGTAGGCGACCTTAATGCTTGACATTGGTAACTCTTAGTGGAACTCGCACATCGGTGTTGGTGTTCTTTAGGTTAACTTTAGGCGAACGCAGCGCACTAAGTGAACTCGGAGGAGCATGCGAACGACTATGAATTCCTAAAGCATACGATTCTGTGCTTTGGTGTGCGGGAAACAGTTATATTTCTAATTAGTTATAATTATTCCAGAGACTTCAGTAACACAACTTCTAACTAAACTTACGCTCTGATAATATATCTATAGTAAAACCCATGGATTTTATACTGCACGTTTTTTTTCTATTTTTATGATTTACTTTAAGTTTCGTCCACCATCGTCTGAGTGATTTCTAATTGATTATAATTATTCCAGAGACTTCAATAAGCCAACTTGTAAGAAAGCTTATGCTTTGATATCGTATCTATGATGAAATCCATGAATCTTGTACTGTGCTATTTTTACTATTTTTTTCTGATTTATTTTGAATTTCGTTCCCGGTCGTCTCAGGAGGTAGTGAAGTCTAAGAATTTTTCTTCAGTACAGGACACTTCAGTAACCTAACTTGTAAGTAATCTTATACTCTGATGTCGCATCTATAATGAAATCTATTACTCTTGTACTGTATCTTTTTTTCTTCTTTCCCCGCATCTACCACAAGTTGGAGGTTCGTTTTCAGTAAGTAGAAAGTTATGGGTGCCATGTTTGTGTCCTATTCTGAGACGACAGAATAGGAGCTCAGTTCCCTATGTTCTTGTTGCGGGGTGCCAGAAACCTAACTGTGGTTTAATCACGTGAAGTTTATTATGTGTTTCTGCATCGCACAAGCATGGCCAGTGGCTTCGCAGTTTCTTTCGTGGGAAAGGCTTCAGATCTGCGACGGGGATAGCAGCGGTAGAATTAACGGCTTGCGATGTAAGTGATGTAGCCATTCCGTCTGCTCGTACATTACCTTCGATGCCTCTATGGCCAGGTAGCCAGCATGTAATGACATGCTGGTTAGATATGTACGCTCTACACAGAACGGAATGCAGCTCAATAAGTACAGGGTTTTTGCGTTTACAGAGTGAATTCAAGGCTTTTGCGACGCTTAGGGAGTCTTCAAATATAATTGTATTGTTTTGCTTTGTTTTGTTTTCCTTACATGTTTCAGAATTGACAGCAGTGAATAGGCCTCAGCCATAAGGATAATTGTTTCTGGGTGCAGTACGCCGTATTGCGAGAAGGATGGACTGACAGCTGCATAAGATACCCCGGCATGGGACTCAGAACCATGTGTGTGAAACTCTGCGCATGAGTGCTTCGTGTGGAGTTTTAGCAAATGCATTCGGATTTTAAGCTCTGGAGCATGCTTTGTACCTTCTAGACAATATATCACTTACTGTCAGCTGCCACTACTAAGGCGGTAGCTGCTTAGCTGGAGGCTGTTAGATACGGGTCCTTTTCCTGAGCCTCCTTCGAGTTCACCAGACCACATCGAATCGCGCCACAGCTAATTAAGGAGCGCAGAAGCAGGTATACCACATTGCCGAGGCGCGGCACGTGCAAACGAGTTGGCGTCCTCCACCTCGTGTGCCGCTGGTGGAGCTATTCACTGCTTGACTATTCCCGAAAGTGAAGCGAGAGCCTGGCACTGTTCCAGTTGAAGTGGGTCCGGAAGCAAGGCATCTGTAATGCACCGTGACACCCTGGCAGCATCGCCCCCATCCGCCTATTGTGACAGCGCATTGCAAGCCGGGAAGGCAATACCGCAGAGAGAAGTAAGCGCTCCGACAATTGGGGTCCAAGGAGCGCCCCTGTGCGCCGGGTGTGACACAATCGCACGGGCGCCTACCAGTGGCCGAAAATGACGACACCTGAGCGGGCTCGCCGATTGGCCGAAAATGGCGTCACCTGAGCGGGCTCGGCCATTGGTCGAACGTGACGTGACTTCGAGACACCGAAGTGCTTAAAAAACACAGACCGGGAGCAGCAAGAGAGCATTCCTTCATTGATCTCTTTCGAGCTTCTTGCCACGGGCCGCAGCGTCCGACTTGCTGCCGGCCCGTAATGACCCTATGACTGTTAATTTCTTGGTCCTCTCACTATATATCATGTTAATAAATCTCCAAGTTTTCATCCCGACGTCCTCCTAAACTCTTACAAAGCCTTAAGAGGAAGCTTTAGTTCGGGTGCTCCTATCTAAATACATGTAAAAGGAGAATTCGTTTTTCTCGACAACCATTGCACCAAATTTGACGAGGTTTGTTGCTCCTAAAAGAAAACCTTAAAATCTAGTGACTGATGGTTCCGAATTTTCGGGTTAGGTTGTCAATTTTTTATTAAAGATTGGCAAAAATCGAAAATTTTCAAAAAACTAAACTCTCAAGTTTACAACTTTGTAACTCGACGACGAAAAATGATAATGCAATTCTGTGAATTGCATCCGATAGTACGTCTAAAGCGGACAACATTGATATGTTACACATGAATATAAAAAAATTAGCAATATGGAGATACAGCTTTTGCAGAACCCTTGTAACCAACGTAGCAAATTCACGTAAGATGTAAAATGACACATCGAATTTGTCCGCTTTGAATGATATTAAGGATGCCATTTACAGAACGGCGATATCTGTTTTCAATGCAGAGCTATCAATTTGTAAACTTCATGCTTCTATTTTTTTCACACGGTCAAATATTTGAAAATATTTTTAACAAAATTGAAGCCATAAATCAACATTCCGCTTCGAACAGTCACTAGAATTTACCTTTCTCTCTCAAATGCAATAAATTTCATCAAAATCCGTCCAGGAATTATCTCAGAAAAACGTTTTTGCCTTTTACATGTATTTGAATAGGCCGCGTCGGAGTTGGGCCCGAACTAAAGCTTCCTCTTAGGCGATGTTCTAGGAGTGGGGCAACCATTTCAATGCTAAGCACATTCATACGCAGTGAAAAAGGCTGTTCTACAGAGGGATGGTTACGAAAAAGTGTAGCGCATGTGATGCCACTAGAGGCATTAGAACAAGTATGTTGATGATTAGAGTGAACTTTGAGAAAATACGTTAGGCTGATGTATGCTCTCTGAAGATGGAGTGACGATTCATTTGATTCTACGTATAAACTTTCAATAGGACTTCTGAAAACGCCAGTGGCCAGGCTGATACCAAGATGGTGGACGGGATCTAGCATCTTTAGCACGCTCCGTGCGGCAGAGTTAAATACCATGGCACCATAGTCCAATTGTAATCGAATCTTGTAACGTCTCATTAAACACTTCCTGTCGCTGCCCCATATTGTGGGGGATAAACTTTGCAATAATTTTATTGTTTTTAAGCATTTCTCCTGGAGATATGTTATGTGTGGAAAGAAAGTTAGCTTAGAGTCATGTATAATGCATAAAAGCTCGTGCTCTTTTTTCAGAGGCATTTGTTGCCCATACATTTCGATAGTGGGATCTGCAATGATCTCTTTCTTCCATCGGAAAAGCACACAATGGCTTTTGTAGGGGTTCACTTTAAATCCGTTTTCGTCTGCCCGCTTGGGCACCTTGTTCACGCCCTGTTGTACTTGCCTCTCGCAGTATGCGAGGTTGCTAGATTTGAAACCTATTTCTATGTCGCCTATGTAGACGGAATAAAAAAGAATAGCTGGTGGTAGTGGAGCACGAAGCATGTCCATCTTCACGATAAAGAGCGTGCAGCTAAGCATGCCTCCTTGGGGTGTACCAGTGTCTTATATGAATGGTCGCGACAATAGACTGCCTGTTTTATCGCGGAAGGTAAGATTGGGCAAATAGCCTTCTATTATGTTTATCATATTTCCAGGGATGCCCATTCCTGACAAGTCTCGCAAGATTCCGTGACGCCATGGAGTATCATATGCCTTCTCCATATCGAGGAACGTCCATAAGAAAAAATGTTTAAGTACAAATGCGTCATGGATATTTCCTACAATGGCAATAGATGATCAGTTGTGGGCCGCCCCTCTCTGAAACCACACTGATGGGGATCAAGCATATTGTTCAGTTCAAGAAAATGTATAAGTCTACGATTAATCATTTTTTCCAAGAAGCTTACACAGGCAACTTGTGAGAGCTATCAGACGGTAACTGGGCGCCGAAGAAGGGTCTTTACCGAGCTTCAAGACGGGAATAACAATAGCCTCCTTCCATGAGGGTGGCAGATATCCGGCAGCCCAGATAGAGTTGAAAAGTCCAAGAAGTGTCATCTACGTGTCGGTGTGTAGGCCTTTGACCATGTCATACATCACTCTGTAACAGTCCGGTGCAGACTTTCTACAGGCGCTCACAGTAGCTCTCAGCTCAACAATATTAAAAGGGTGGTTGTATGATTCATTTGGTCGCCATTAACGATCCAGTGACTTAAGTCCAGCTACTTGTTTATATTTTAGGAGTGATATTAAGTGATGCGCGGAGCTCGATACACACCCCAAGTGTTCGCCCATATTGTTGGCCTGGTCTTCCAAGGTATACCCTCGGTCGTCAACCAAGAGCAATGGGTGTATTTGCGGCCCCTTTACACTGTAAAAATGTTTACACCCGTAAGGGTGTAAACATTTTTACAGTGTAAAGTTACTAGTTACACCCTCACCTTAGCGCCTAGTAACTGGTTACACCCTCACCTTTAGCGCCTTACAAAAGTTTACAGAGGACGACAACGCAGCTCTAACAAGACTTTCGATGACAAAAGACGTAGTTGAAAACTATGTGATTATTCTGGCAGCCTTGGGCGCACAGACATATCCGGCAAAAGAATCTCACAAGAAGAGATATGAAACTCTCCTGTCGGATTTTTCAGTGAGCCACTGAGTGTGCAGCAAGCGTTGAAGGTTCATTCAAGAGGGACACACCCTACGGCACGTAACATGACACAAGTTTGCATTAAAGGGGTTCATTGGAGAGCGGTACACACCCAGTTGCGCATAGCCGGCGACCCAAATTGGCATTAAAGAGGTTCATAGAGAGAGAGAAGACTACAGGAAGGCAGGGATGTTAACCAGTCAATAGACTGGTTGGCTACCCTACACTGGGGGAAGGGAGAAGGGGAAGAGAAAGTAGGGAGAGAGAAGGTGTAGGTACGTGTATGGACAGCACTTCAGTTAAAGTCGCTCGAGCAAACTAGAAGTTCTGAGAAAACACAAAAGTGCTTTCACTGCCTTCTGAGCCGATGATCGGTCGGGACGGTGCTCTAATATTGTCTGTTCACTCAGAGGACAATCGTCTAGTTTCCTCAATGTGTCGGACAAATACTGTCTTTGGGCTTGAAATTGAGAACAATGGCACGATATGGGGTCAATGTTCTCCTCGCATGCGCAAACATCACATGCAGGACTATCAGCCATTCCAATTAGTGCTGAGTAGGCATTCGTGAAGGCCACTCCAAGCCATAACCGACACAGAAGAGACGCTTCACGCCGGTGCACACCGGCTGGAGGTCTGAGTTGAAGTGATGGGTTTAGTCGGTGCAGTCTTGTGCGCCTTGTATGTACGGTATTCCACTCTGCTAAGGAGATCGTGCGTGCCAGAATGCCAAGTTGTCTCGCGGCGTCGGTCCTTGAGAGCGGAATGGGGACGCAGCGGTCTTCTTGGTTTGACGTCCGAGCTGCCTTATCGGCGTCATGATTACCAATGATACCACAATGACCTGGTATCCACTGAAAAGAGATATCATGGCGTTTTTCTCTTAAGTCTTAAGAGGTTCATAGATGTGTGGCGCGTACCTAGCTTCACGTACCCAGTAGTCCAAGTTGGGCTGAACGAGCTTCATTCAACGGCATGCAGCATTGAAGTAGTAGCACGTGCCCAGTAAGATAGGTTTCCGGGGAAACAGCACTCGTGTAATGTCAAATACCTGTGATCCAAGTTGGCCCGCCGATTGCTTTTGGGCCCGGTGCCCTGATCACAGCCGCGCGATGCTGCGAGCCATGATACCGTAGAGTACACGGTGATCCAAGTTGGCGGGAAAACGGTAGAGACGCAGGCAGAAATGCAGAATGCCATACATACAGACAGCACGCGGAAAGTGCTTGAAGTGCCCTAGTACTGCTACTCGCCATAAAATGATAATGGCGTTAAAAAAGAACACGTTGTGTCCGACAGTCCCACGTAGACAATCACTGTACCTACCGCAACCTACTGTTTTTGCTGCAACGCTCAGGGATCATTCTACTACTGCATTCACGTTGCCGCAATCTGCGGCGCAATGACGTCGCCGACACGCACATATACCAACACGGACTATGAAGTAGTAACCAGCTTCGTGACAAGATGCGATGAACGCTTCTTCCTTCGAATATGGGAGGTGGCGGGTTCAAACACCTTGCGGTGTATATTGCGAACCCACTACCGGTGAAACCGTGATTACGTGCAGCTGCTGTACTTGGCGTCTCTGCGTGGAGCGCGTAATCAGTCGCACGGCGAACTAGCCCTGGAGGTAGTTGATAATAGTGGAGGCTGTTCGACACGGTGTCACTTTGATTCCGGCTGCGGAGTCGAATCTCGGCAGAACAACGTGCGTGGCATCAATATGGGCAGGAGAGACTTGGGGTGGGAAAAGGTGTTAAGGGTTTGGTGCCGCGCAAACGACAAACGTGTCTGTTGAGAAAAAAAAGAACACGCAACAACAAAATACTTTGGTTCGCTGGTTCTCCCAAGCCCCGCCAGCGACACAAAGGACGAGTTTGTGCGCAAATGTTTCAAACCAAGTCTGTTGTGGTGGTTCAGAAAATGAACAACTGCACCGTTTTATTTTAATTCATGTTCTTGGGCTCCTTCACGCACTATACAGGTGCTATGTACGTACGCGCGTACGCGTATTACTTGATTAGTTTTGTGCATTTAGGACGCCACGAGCAGGCTTCGCGGTGCCATTTCTAGATGGCACCAAGTGTTCTTACGGATTAGTGCCGCTGCAGTTCACGCCTCATACGCAACCCGTTCCGACGATTGCAATGCGTTTTGTCGCTAAATTGATTCAATGCTAACGCAGTACCATCGACGGTCATCGTAAGATGGGCTCTGCCGCATTTTTTTTTCTTTCTTCAACAACGTGCTGGAATGAGGCTTTATAACATGAGAAAAGGAAAGAACCTTCGAATCACATTTAGGAAAAATGCAAGTCAGAAGCAGGATGAGATTGGGAGCCAAGGCCATTCCGGGTGCAATTTTAACCAACTGGATTTTTTAACAAGCTCCTAAATCTAATTACAGGAACGCTTCTGCATTTCGACGTCATCGAAATGCGGCCGCCGTGGCCAGGATCGAGACATCGACCTTGAGGTCAGGACCGCAACACCATAGCCACTGGGAACAACACTAAACTTCTTTCTGGGCGAGTTGGTGCATACTTGGGCTAGGAACAACTACAGCTAGGCACGGAAAGGTTCCCAAAACCGAAAGACCACGAACTCCAAGCAGGAAGAGATTCTCTACGTTGTTTTATGCACTAAAACTTAGGCGTTATACGCACTTTTAGCTTCCGTAATGAACGACACTGCTCGGTATTATTATTATTTGTTTTGAACCCATGTACACATATACACAGTTAACAGGAAAGGGGAAGCGACGAGCAGGCTGGCAACTGCCACCGGAAGGGGCACAACGCCTGCCTACTCTTCTGAATGGAGGTGAGAGCAACACATAAATGGAAGATAGGAAGGAGGGGAGGAAAGAGGAAAGGACGAGCAACAGGACAAATCTAAAGACTAAAGTAGAACACAGTACACTACGCGCGTTGTTCCGCCGAGTTTCGACTCTGCAGCCGGAATTAAAGTGATGCCGCGTCGAACAGCCTCCGCGATTATCAATCACATTCATGGCTATCAACCAATTCTACGATGCCTGACGCACGGCGTACACGTCACTTCCTGTAGTCGAAGTTTCGACGAAAGCGCATCCTCGGGTACCAAGTGTGCTGTTGCATAGGCGAACGTTTCGGGGAGCGACTGCCCGAGTCAAACAGCGCAGATAAGAAGCGTTCGAGCTGCTTTGTTCGTTCGTGCTGACTTCTACGCGCGTGTGCAGGCGCCATCTTGCATCCTCAGACGCTGGGGCACGCGCGTGACCCAGCGCGTGTGCCTGCCTCAAGGGCTCGGCCGTCACCTTCGTCTGTCGGATGTCCCACTTTGCTGCGTCAGCGTTCGCTCAGAGAATCTCCTCTTCCGCGAGAGGCGTGCCTGCGCTCGCGGTACAAAATAAATACTTGGTCTTTCTTTTTTTACGTCTTTCTTTCTCTCTTTTCTTTTTGTGTTTCTTCTACTCGGCTCCTCACATCATCTCAGCTCGGAAATGACGTCTCGACGGCAGCGGCTGCGGTGACGAAGGACGAAGCGCTGTACAAAACAAAAGCAAGAAACACACAAAAAGAAAAAAAAAGCAGAACGCTGCCATCCGGGGGGGGGGGGAAAGGAACAAGAATCACGAAGATATCGCCCAGAAGGGCTTTCATACAGACGTCCCGCACAAACACTACAGAGGAAGAGCGGAGAACGTAATAAAGGATGACAGCGTCGGAGAAATGAAAGCCTTCTCGATGTGTCGGGAAGGGAGGGATTATAGGAGGGAACGGCGGCGAAGGGAATGAGGGAGGTTACCCTAATGACAAAAAGAAAGGAGGGGAAAGAAATGGGGGGGCAGAAGGGAAGAGCGAGGCGGGTCAAGCCCGTTCCGTTCATTCTGCAATTACGGGGACGAGCACACAGCTCCGGTATAGGGCTCGGCGGGCTCGGCCCAGAGCAATAGTTCATCTCGCGCACTTCTTGCGCCGGCGGCGCGGCGTATTGATATTTGGGAAAAAGGGGTGCCCCCCTTCTCCACCCCCACCCCCCCTCCAGGAAAGGTCGAATCCCCCGAAAGATTGCCAGCACACACAATTTCGTATACTCTTTGCTCTTGTAAACCTCGTGCTCGCGTTTGTAGGTAGCACTGAGTGTACCACGAAAACGGGTGGTAAAAACGAAGAAAGCGGTTGAGGCAGGAAGCGTTTCGATTTTTTGTTTCTTTCTTTCAATGAACAGCCCTCTGACGTTCTCTGACGTTCATCGGGTTAACCGAAGGGCCTTCATGGGTGACGTCAGTCGCCGACGCCAAGAACTCCGGCACGTGAAAGAAAGAGACAAACAAAAAAACTCCGGCATACGTCTTCTCGATCACGAATGAAGCACCGGGAGGGCGGTAAATTGTCGGCACTGTTTGCTTTTCTTGCCGCGTTCATAGAGAGCGGAGGATGAGCAAGCGGAAAGGCGGTTGCACCAGCGAGTTACGCAGTAATATATAACCTGCGCCCTTACCTCAGCCCTGCAGCGCTCAGCGTCTCCTTTGACGTCTCGAGCGAAGCGAAACATTCCCGCTCAGGAAATGCGAACGAGGAAACGCTGATACGCAAGGTTACAACGCATAACGCAACTGGAAGCTATTGTTCCGCTCGGAACGGTAGAAATTTCTCATATAGCGCCAGGCGCTTTGCCATGAATCTTTAACTGGAGACAGCGTTCTCCCAAACGAACTTACTCGACGTTCTTGTGCCTTCACGTGATGTAAAAAATTTTTTTTTCTCTGCGTCGCGGAACAGCAAGGACTTCTGTGAAGTTCTCTGCCTTTGAATATTCCGCAAATGCAACGCTAGCAGGAGTATGAGTTACGCTCGATAAGTTATGCATGTTGCCTGCAAACGAAAGCGACGTTCGCCAGAATCGACATTGAAGAAGGTGTTCTTATTATCAAATGCAGATTGATCGTGCGCATCTTGGAATGCTTAGTCTAAGCGATACCGGAGGAAAGAGTTTGGAAAACTTGCCGCATGTGATATTGGGCCAGCTATTGCATCCCTGCTTCACGCTATACGCGCGAGACGGCATTTTTATTTTCATAACCGGAACTCCTCGCTGCCGTCTTACTGGGCTCAACTGCGACTACGGTGGCGCTCTTTCTTCAGATTAAGTTTTGGTCGCCAGAAGAACGAAAACGATGACGCTGGAAGCACTGAAAATCTAGACGCTCACAGACTGATCTACTTGTCGATCGTCGTTTTGAAAGGACATATGGCTACACGCTAAAGTATTCCCAAACATGCAAAGAACCAAAAAGAAAGAGAGAGAGAAATGAATCTTGGCATTCTTTTTTTTTGTATTCAACTTCAGCCGTTTTACGCAGGTATAGCCGCTGTCGGAAAGAATATTGTGCGATAACAAGTGCTTCTTCAGAATATGTCATGACACTGCTTTCTTTTCTATTGCCATGCGAAAAAGGGTTGTCGGCGCCACTGTAAGACGAAATGAATAAACAGCCGTTACCTATTTTATTTATACAAAGCAAAACGGCACCGGTACTTATCCGCTCCTGAACTACTTCTGCTGATGGAACCAGTGGATGCCATGGAATTTTTTATTATTTTTCTATTTCTCGAATGCTACGGACACATTGCCAAAGTAAGAGCGGCCACAAATGCTTACAGTACGGCGCTGTGCAACTAGCTACAACACTGTGCAAATATTTTCAGCGTTAGGGAAGACGTACGCAAAGTTATGCGTACACTCTAACGAAAAACACGGACACGCAACGACGAAATATTCACCGCAAGAGCTGCTTAGTGTGGGTACAATGCACCCTAACTTCATTTTGTTCCGCTGCCTCTCCGACGCCCGTTACGAGCGCAAAATCAAAGCGTGAAGCAGAGACTTAACGGTCCCTGAACGCGAAAACACGAAATCTGCACCCGCAGTTCTAGCTATCGAGAATCCCGCTCCATGGTGCGTGAGTCAATCTCGGTGTTAGTGCAATCTCGGAACAGCCTGCGGCAATCTTTCCTTGCCTCTTCCCTGCCTTTCTAAGTATCCTTTTTTCTCTATCTTTCCCTGCCTTGTTACGATGCCAACAGCAAAGTTATATGGCGCCACTGTTGTGTACAAACCACTTGGCGTCATTTAAGAATGCGTTTTGACAGCTTACGCTGTTTTTTTCTTTTGTGTGTTGGGGGAAGAGGGGGGGGGGGCAGTATTTGCTGCCGTAACGGCATTGTTCGTTCTTTAAGTTTCACGAGCCAATCCCGGATTCCGCGCGACTCGTATTAAATACACCGCAATTCTAGTCCTTCATAAGACAGGTCAAGCTGGCGGCCGAGGCCAGCGGGGCCTTGGACTAAAGGGTCTCCGACCACTGCACGTAAATCGTTTGTCAATAAAGGTTTCTTTCTCTCTCTTTCTCTCTCTCTCTCTCTCTCTCTCTCTCTCTCTCTCTCTCTCAGCGTTACCTCGAGCCCATATTGGCTCCGTCGGTTAAGCGAAAGCCCACTGACCTCGCCTCCTCGATGGGGTGGTAGATGGTGAGCAATTTGGGGTGCTTGAAGCGATCCAGCTGCCTCACACTGAAGCGAAGGATCTCGGTCACGGTCTCCTTGCGCTTGGGCTTGTGCAGCTTCTCCGCGACGCGCTTCTCGAACACGAACACCGAGGCCTCCTGCAACGGGGGGCGAGGGGAGGGGGGGGGGGGGGGGCGATGAGCACACAGGTCGTGTGAACGCGATGACTTGCAACAAGGGCAGCGACTCGTCCATCTTCACTCACTTGTCTGTACGCTTTGGTGCCTTGCGTACGGCGGCTCATTCCGTCTCTTTCGTCCTTTATTTTATGTTAACACTTGATAATTAGAAGGCTTCGAAGCCTTTAGAAGGCACCGCCTACTCTTTTACATACATACAACAAATGTACAACAAAGATGAAATCCGGCACGGACTAATAAAAAAAAACACAGATAAAAGAGGTAGTAACAGGAACGAATAAATGTGACCTAAGTGTACTAGAAACAGCTCACGATGTAAATCACACAAAAGACACTAGAACGTAAAGTTATCTAACACAAATGCTTGAAAGACCGATTCACAAATCAGATCACACAAACACCCTAGAAGGTAAACTTAGCTTACATCAATACGCTAAGGGCAATTGCAACTGACGTCACATAACTCACGGGAACATAAAGTCAGGTCTCATATACATATCAACACTACTGAAAACCCGAAACGGTTTTCGTCTTAGTTGACCAGCCACTTGTCCAAATGAAGGGAAGGGCATTGATAATATCGGCGATATATTATATGGACTGTCTTGGACAATAATAATGAAACAAGTCAGTTTCGAAAAATGCTTACGAGCATGTGCATATTGACACGTCACTAATGCAAACATTTCTGAACTCTTCAAAGGGTCGAGCACATGGATTACATGGAAATATAATAATAAACTGTTTTAATTTCCAAAATAACAAATATAATAATTGGCACACGGTAATTTTTAGGCCAACGATGCAAATGTTATCGAGCCCCGGAACTCAGATACATTAGGTGGACAATATTTAATTTTATTGAAGAAGCACATTACTTTCGAATGAGGGTGGTTGCAATTGTACACGACGTACACAAAAAACGGAGATACGGTCCCGCAAGATTGGACTGGATATTATGGCGCAAGGTTACTATACATGCTTATCTACAATGAAGACGCGAATATTTGTGTGAGAGGCGCTACAACACAAGACCGAATGTCTACTGTCTTGTGTTTCTGTTTCAACTACGGCGGCAGACATTGTTTTACTAACTTGCGCTCTTGAAATTTCTTTATATATGTATCCACCATGAAAAATAAAATTCGAACTGAACATTACCGGACATAGTTGAGTATAATGATGCCTTCGGTTTTGCTATTATTAAAGTGCCAATTCGGTGCCAAGCAGCCGCGCAATCCCTTTCGTCCGTCGATAAAACAATTTCTCCCTTCACTCGCACTCAGAATGGCTTACTTTCTTCTAAAAGCCAATTGAGCAATACAGTTTATTGTATCGCACTATGTTACGATGGCTTGATAACTTCGTGTCCAGTCAAGGAAAAACCGACGCTGCCAACGAAATCACGGCCGCCGGAAGTGCCCGTACACATTGCAGAATTGTGGCAGTAGAGAATGGGTTTCTTTCTTTCTTTCTTTCTTTCTTTCTTTCTTTCTTTCTTTCTTTCTTTCTTTCTTTCTTTCTTTCTTTCTTTCTTTCTTTCGTTCTTTCGTTCTTGCTTTCTTTCTTGTTTTGTTCTTCAAACAGGCGTTCTTTCTTTTTTTTCTTTTCTTTTCGTTAAAGATGTGGGTTGCTTCAGTGATGTGGTAGCTTTCGTAACCCCCCGGGAGTTGGGGGGGGGGGCGTTGTCATCCCCCTTGGGCCCAAAATCAGAGTGATGACCCGACCGGCGCGCTGCAAGACGCCACCCTACGCTTGTCACGCCATCTATACAAACAAACAAACAAACAAACAAACAAACAAACAAACAAACAAACAAACAAACAAACAGACAGACAGACAGACAGACAGACAGACAGACAGACAGACAGACAGACAGACAGACAGACAGACAGACAGACAGACAGACAGACAGACAGACAGACAGACAGACAGACAGACAGACAGACAAACAAACAAACAAACAAAGTAACTAACAAACTACCCAACTAACAAACAAACTAACAAACTAACAAACAAACAAGCAAATCCTTCGCTGTTGTTCGGCCGAGGAACAAATTGGCGGCTCGACGCGTCTCGGCCGGAACCGCGCCTTGTCGGCCGTCCATTTGCCCCAGTGGCGACTTCCACCAGTGTCGCCCCGTCGTTTGTCTTCGCCGCGGCCACACATTTGCAGCCGACCCCTAGCCAAACCCAATTGATGAGAGCACTGCGCACTCTGGTGGAGAAAGAACGACTACTCTTGCCATTTTCTAGCCTGTCTACTTTTGGTCTTAGCGGTCGCTGGCCCTGTGACGCGAGCTGGTCGAACGGCAATTTGTCTGCCGGACCGCAGAAACGCGCGAAAAAAACATCTTGCGACGCAGCAAGGAAGAGCTCGGGCCAGATTGCGATATACCCAGCGGATTTGCTTCCCCCGCTTGTGGCCACCCTTTCACTTCGGTCAGGATTTGTGGTTCCTAGGTGCTTCCTGCATGACTGAACTAGCGTAAATTCTTGGAACTATCAGCCCAACGACACAGCGAATAGCGGTTCTTTCATTGTCTCTCTCTCTCTCTAACCCTGCCCCCCCCCCCACACACACAGACTCACGCGCACACACACGCACACACGCACACACGCACGAAATGCAAGGCTTATTTAAAAAAAATTGTAGGTCCGAATATTCCTCACTGCTGCCTCGCCCCACTTCCCCGTTCCGTTCTCCTCGGTCCCCGCCGCTCTTTCTTGAATTTATTGCCAAATTATTTTGTTTCGAACTATTGGTTTACCGCCTTTGTGCTGCCAGTGACCCTTTGTCTCACATATGGAGAACTGTTCGTGGTCTCCGTTTCCTTGGCAACGCCACCCCTTCAAGTCTTTGGCGCTTCACAAACAGTGCAGAGAGATTGACGTCGCTGGAGATTTCTGCAGAAGGATTGCTGACGAAACTAGTTTCCACGGGAACATCGAAGCTCGGCCACTCACCGATTTCACGCTACCACCGCATGGACAGTTCTTTCACCATGGGTGAGCTGGAGGCTACACTTGCCTTGTGGAAGCGTTCATTATCACCAGGACCAGACGGCATAACCTACCGTGCCCTACGTAATCTTGGCGAAGACGCTCGGAAATTGGTCCTGCTCTTGTTCAACAGCTCTTGGCAGACAGATATGGTTCCCCAGGAATGGAAGATCAGTTGCCTAATTACACTGCTGAAGCCTGGCAAGTCGCCAGTAAAGAATGCATCATGCGAGCAATTGCGCTTGCCAGTTGCATCGGAAAACTAACGGAGAGGATGGTTCTAGCACGGCTAAAATGGTACCTATAACATTGCCAGGTATATCCGTTTGCAATGGCCGGTTTCAGGCCTAGCCATTCTTCCATAGACAACGTTATCGACTTTGTGACGTAGATCGAGCACCAGAAGTACTGCAAAATATAATCTGCTGCCCTGTTTCTGGATGTTACAGGAGCATACGATAACGTACCGCATGAAGTGATTTTGAACGCGTTGGAGGCAGTTGAACTTGGCGGCAAGGTCTATTTCTGCATAAGTAGCTATCTACATAAGAGATACTTTTTCATACTTTTCGAGGATTGCCCAACCTCCCAGCAATACAGTAACGGTGGAGTGCCTCAGGGCGGATTACAGAGCCCAACGCTCTTCAGTCTAACACTCATTGGATTCGCCAGCCCCTTCCATGCACCGTTAGGCTCTCCATCTATGCCGACGGCATTTTGTATATGGACGTCGGGTGTGGCGTGACTGCAGCTTCGCGCGCGGCTTCAGAAGGCAGCCACCTTAACGTCATCCTACCTTCGAGAACGAGGACTTCATATATCATGCTATAAGTGTGCGGTGGTGGCGTTTACCAGGACATCAATGTCTCCGTACGTGATATCCATCGACGCCCGGCTGATCTCGTACAGCACGGCTAATTCATGTTTTTTTTCGAGGATAAAAGAATTCGCTCATCCGCCAGCGTTGTATCGCTAACCTAAAAAAAAATCAGCCTCAGATCATCAGTAGGAGGGAGCACCACTTGCTACACAGTGACTAAGGGAGTAGCGTCGCTTCCTGGCATAATAGGTTTCTCGCTCGTTATCTGCACAAATCCACTCCAATTCATGCGCCCAAAAATCGCGTACGAACCAAACATAAGCGAATGGGCGCATTGATAAAGCAATGCGCTGAAGCAAGGGTGAAGGTGATTGCAACAACAACACTAGAATGTTCAAAGCTGACAGTCTCTCAACAGTCCACAGAGCAAGTAAGCAAGCACGGCGGTCGACCTCCTTGTTATAAAGTACATAACATCTACGCTCCAAGTCTTGTGCGCAGCAAGAATAAATCTATCGCAAACTGATCTCACCCGCGAGCGATTAGACAGAAAGTAAATATTCAGAGAACGACCACACCGAGGAACTTCAGCGAGTCGGAAATATACCCAACCACTGCTCCAAAGTGTTTGTCGAATGAAGAACGAAGAGAAAAACACAGTGATCCTGGTTTAATTAGGAAGCGGCAGGTTTGGAGAGGTTGGAATAGATTTATAGAGCCGCTTCTTGTACAAGCACCATATACGGTGTTCGCGCCGTTTGTACAAAGTCCAATGAGCATTGGAAGCTGTGACGTGTCCCCTGGAGCTGTATGCCAAATCTTCGTGTCGTCCACCCAGTCACCGTCTACGTTATTTACCGAAACAGAGGTCCACTGACGCCCACGGGGCGTCACGCACATGCATTATAAACACGGAGGCCAAGGAGGCAGTTGAGGCAAGCGATGGACGTGTCAACACGTGATCATACATGGCGGCGCCCACGGGATCTACGCGAGAAGGGTCATTACAAGGCCTAGTTTCATACGCGCTAAGGAAACATTGACCTCTTCCGATTTCATAGCAAAATAGTTGCCCATACGAACTACATTACGAAGCAGAGAGTTCTGGCTATCAGTTGCGGATGTATAAGAGAGAGAGAGAAAATAATGCAGAGAAAGGCAAGGAGCTTAACCAGAGGTAGTTCCGGTTGGCTACCCTGAGCAGGGGGAAGGGTTAAGGGGGATAAAAAGAGAAACTAAAAGTGTAATCTGCTTAATCAAAAGCAAAAATCTGCAGACAAGGCGCAAAAAAAAGGACAGGCTCGAGGGTTACAGAAGCGTTAATCTAAACAAAAAGATTGATCGCGTTAGCTTGCTTTATACTACCGTGATTAAATTAGTTATATCTTGGGCTGTTTTCTCTTCTGCTCCAAAGCTTATTTTGGAATCAACCACCAAGAATTATGCATCAGCGTCTAGTTCAAACATGGTTCTCATTTTTCTTTTCTTCTTTTCGAGGTTTTCTCACCACTTTTCCTGTTCATTTGCAACACTATTGCGTAATAAACATATTAATGCAATAAAACACATTAACAAAATGTGAAAACACCCTTGAGAGGGTTAATAAAACAACAAAATATGACCTAACTTTTTTTCTGTTTACCTTAATAACCTCGCCGCCGTTCTCCCTTTTCACACAATGGTGCGCAAACAAGCACGCTTCCTCTTTTTTTATATATGTATATTACAGGGGTCGCACTTCGGCATGATCAAGGAAAGGAGGGTCGTTCCATAAATAGCGCAAAGTTTGCGTCGCAACTTTGCAGTGAGCACACTCGTTTCACATTATTATGTTTGCGTTTTTCTTGTGTGCGACCAAAAATCTGCCTTTTCACCCGAGCGCCTGCATTGAAACAACTTTCTCGGTGCGAGAGGCCGGTAAGTTTCTTGTGTAAACAAAGTTAGTTTTGCCTCTATGCGCCTTTCTTTTTAAGCGGTGTGCCTGCGATAATGTAGCGAAGAATTACGATGAAACCCGAGGTTGCGCAGGTGAAATAAAAAAAATAGCAACAGTTTTTCTTCCCACTGTCTTATTACTATAACAACAGAATAACGTAAATAACCGAAAGTTTTTCAAGCAGTTTTGCCGCACTGGCATTGGGAAAGATGTACGGAACGCTTTATAAACTTGAACAAACTTTCGGGTTCTTCATCCTTTGTTTATTTGGTTTGAAGGAAACAGCAAGTCTCGTGCTGTTTATGATGATTTCGTGAGTGAGAAGCCGGAGCTGCTAGTCATGCACGAACGGCAAACATGATCGCACTAAAGTTCAGCGACGGCTTTGACGCATCCCAGTCCCGAAGCTGTTGTCCAACTTTAGCGGCGCAGAAACTTAATTTGCGTATCATTTTTGCTGGCTCTTCAGTTTTTATGGAAATTCGCAGAAATATTCTTACGCGAGAACTGTTCTTGAGAACAGGTTCCTGCCAACCGCGGCGTTGGAGATAGCATTACTGAAGGTTCACGGCCAGTGGCAGGCCCCGTTGGTCCCAGCTAAGGTTAGCCAAACTGTCAAAAAACGTCCGTCCGTCCATCCGTCCGTCCATCCGTCCGTCCGTCCGTCCGTGCGTCCGTCTGCCTGTCTGTCCTTCATTAATTTACTTATTAATCTCTGTATTCATTTATTTCGACCAGCTTAAGATTTTCCTTGTTGTGTCTTCGTGTCCGAAAGAGGGCGGTGCAGTCGGATATTTGTATATTTAACCAACTGATGTCGTGCAAAATGCATATCTGCTATTGCTTCAGAAATGAAAAATGTAATATTTCATATGCGATTCAATATTAGGGAGTAAGTTCTCTCAAATATACAGATTCGATTCGATTTGGAAATTCTGTCATTCGAATTATTACTTGCGCCAAAGTGTGTTTGATAATATGACGCTTAATATGGCGTGTTAAGAAGAAGGGGGACAGCGAATGCCTTCGTGCCTGTATCGCCACATTATCACTCTTGCCCTGTATTTAACTCGCTGGTACATTCACAATGCCACACCAATTACCCAACAACCAGCTTTTCAAAGGGTAGTAACAATTAATAAATTTAAATAAAGAATCTACACTCTGCTTATATATCGCCTAATTAGGCGCCCTTCCTTTCGCTATTGGGCCGCAATGTAAAGTGCTTCAAACCCAACTGAATCCCGATAAGTTGGCTTTCGACACCGTTATATCCAAACTTTCATACACACTTGAAATACCTAAGAAAGATTTTCCAAGTACGAGTAGGTGCTTGTGCAGCCCTGCTTGATCACCTTCACCACTGCGTCGTCATCTTCGTCTTCATAATCGTATTTGATCTCCACTTCGCAGAACGAATGCCTTTGCCATCCACCTCCAAATACCACCGTCACGCCCCAGCCTACTCCACTTCATGCTTGCAAATTTCCTAATCTAATCACACTCACCCAGTTCTTTCCCTTCCTCGGCATCGTTTATCGTCCCTCGGCGCACCTCCTGTTACTCTAAATGGGCCGCCGCTTATCCGCTCTACGCAGTGCACGACCTGGCAACTTCCTCCAGTTCTTCATCCTCAAGTACAGAACGTCAACTACCGGCGTTTCCCTAATCTACGCTGGCTACCTTTTCCTGTCTCCAAACATTTATAGTCCACCTTCTTTTGTTTTGCTTCATCGCTCGTTGCGCCGTCCTTATAGTTTTCGAAAGCAGGATTCGCCAAATCCGAGACAAAGGAACTGGGATAAAAGGCACGGACCGTGCGAGATAACAGCTTGCCGGAGCGAGCGGCTACGAAAACTTCGCCCGGCACCGCCGAGCCCGGTGTTCAGACCTCGAACGACGTTGCAGCGAGAACGAGAAACTCGTTAAACGCACTCGCTGCGCCCCTCCCCTTCTTCCCCCCCCCCCCCCATCCCGCTCCCCTCTCCTCCAAAAAACGGCCTCGTTCTGAGACCCAGTGGCCTCTCTCCCCGGCGGACGGTTTACTCGTTGCACTCTTTCCCTCTTTCTCTCGTGAGTCGCGTTCGTATCGTGAAAAGGTGGCTCGAGCTCGCCGGCTTGTAAAATTTGATAACTTTATCACCCCCCCTTCTTCCACCACCCCAGCGGTCTTTCCTCGACTCTAGCCTAGTGCTTCGCCGCACGACACTTCCGCGAGGCCGTGAAGAAGCCTTTGTTACCGCGTCAAGGCAGAAGAGCACCGTTAACGGCCGATTCGCAACGAACGGGCGGCCGATTATGTACCGTTTATAGCCGCATACAGCGTCAGCTTTTTTTCCCTCAATTCCTCAGCATCGAACGGTGCGATGACGCGCGCTGATTCTTTGCTGTCGATGTTCCCGAACTCTTGCGTGATGGTGAGATAAAGTTTGTTCTTTTTCAAGTACAGCTTCGTATTGCCTTTCGCGTGGAAGTAGACAACTGTCCATTTGTTGACCAAGGCAGTTCTCGCTCTTAATGGTCATCGCCCTTTACCTCTTTCTCAAATACATTTGTCCGGACGATAAACCGGTTGTCAGTTTGCGAAACCGTTTGTCTATCCGCGTGCGTCCTGTTTCAATGTTAATAATAATAATATATGGGGTTTTACGTGCCAAAACCACTTTATGATTATGAGGCACGCCGTAGTGGGGGACTCCGGAAATTTTGACCACCTGGGGTTCTTTAACGTGCACCTAAATCTAAGTACACGGGTGTTTTCGCATTTCGCCCCCATCGAAATGCGGCCGCCGTGGCCGGGATTCGATCCCGCGACCTCGTGCTCAGCAGCCTGACACCATAGCCACTGAGCAACCACGGCGGGTCGTGTTTCAATGTTGCGCATATCGTAAAAGTAAACAAAAATAAGCGAACGTGCTCTTCATCCACATGAACATCTCCTCAGCACATGTAAAACACGCAAAACACGCAAATAGCAGCGCTAAGACTAATCAGAAAGGTATAGACTACTTGTTCCCTATCTTTGAGCGCCAGCTTCACCGCGACGATATCAGCAACTTCTCTCGCCAGCTCATTATTCTCATCAGTGGTAGCTCGTGAGTAGCTCCAGTTGACGCGATTCAAGGAGGACAGTGCTTGTGCACTCCTTGCTTCATCTTTCTTTGTTTACGTGTGTTGTTCCTTCGCTCAGGGAAGAATAACCAGCTTATTACGGGAGTACGCTTACATGCGGTGATATACGGTAGCAGCGCGTGGCGGCAGCCACCCCTTTCCGTTTGCTCCTATGGCCGATGCTATCTTTCAAAGGCTCCTTTTGGCGCGGGTTTCGTCTTTTCTTCTTCTCTTATCGCGCAAGCATACGTTCAAAAACTGCCCGAGAGTGCCCCGTCTTATCTTGGAGGCCGAATCTCTTTTGCCTGGGACTGGCGTAGATCAGCTCGGCCGCGACGTAATCAGAGTCGAGCGCTTACCGTTGCGAAAGAGGCGATAAGAAGTTTGCCTATGAGCTGCATCTGTTTCCATTTGCTTCGTAGCGAAGGGTGGCCTTAGAGCTCGGCCAAGGAACTCTTTAGTATCTGCAGCTTCGTAGAGAGCGAAGTATGCCTACGTGCCAAACGTTGCTAGTGGAAGGCTAGCCTCTACACCAAGTTTCTATATTTTTTTCTCTTTGCTACATTATAATGCGCTATACCGACCTCTTGCGGACAGGAGGTCCCACTACTGCTGTAAGCTCTTGGGCCTCCACCTGCACGTTCCAGGCATCACTCTACGCTCAGTTTTTTTCTAGCCCTAAATGCTCTCCTGCGATGGGACAAACTGCTCTAATGATCCCGCGTATCAGCTACTTTCCTTTCAGTCTACCTCAGGTTGAGGAAGCCCCTTTCAAGAGGAAGTTATAAACGAAGTTGGAGGTAGTCCGCTGGAACAAGTAACGCTATTTCTTGCAGCAACGCGTCCTCAACCGACCGAATGGTCGTGTTCTAACGGCAGGGTCAAGTCATTCCAGAGTAATCAACGGAGCGTTACACACAACGATGTCTGTCTAAGGAAAATGAGTGTACTGAGAGAAAAGGGAGACTAAACTCGGCAGAAACCATCGCGGGAGCATTGTCCTAATGCAAGCGATAGCTTCGTTGCGTAAAACTGCCGAGACGTCCAGTCGTGTATGATGCGTCGAGAGCGGGGGTGACGACAAGACGAGATGGTTCGATGACGATGGTGCAAACGACGACTACACGATAACGATAACACGAAGGGAAGGAAATAATGGCAGATACATGAACGAAGGCTCCATGAAGACGACAAATGAACTTATACTGGTCTCTAGCTGATGAGAGTCCTTATTTATATCCACGTTTCACGTCGTCTGCACTAGCGCACTAACGACTCTTGTTGAGCTCGCTTCAATTCGACAGTGATGCAAACACGCCGCTGAGAAAAGCAGCTGGTGACCTAGGATGCAAATGTGCTGCAGTAAGTCCCCTGGAACCTTCCTTATCTTGGCCGCGCCCTGATATTTGCTTAGATGCGAGGGGCACGCCGCTTCTCGCATCAATTGAGTCAAAAAACCGAACATGACAGCACTACAAGCGACATGCGATAGCCGTCAAGAAGAAATCAACCCCGAACAATAGTGCGTTACCTTGCCTGCCACCGCTTCCCTGGACATCTCGACACGTGATATCTGCCATTTGACTCAGGATAAGATTCGCCGGATTGTTTTCTGACCTGTTGATCTGTATCTGTACAAACACCTAAAGCAGCCCTTCGTTCCATTTTCCTTGCGCCAAATTGCTAACGCCGTACCCTACGCCTAAAGCACTGCTTGGGCGCAGACATTGCTTCTGCCATGACTTAACATCGTACGGAAAGTTGAGAAGTGAAGCACATGCCCAATAAATGATAGGAAGAAGCACACGCAAAGACAAAATACAAACAAACAAACAAGCAAGCAAATGTACGAGTCCAAGAAACATCCTTCCAAGATCTCGTCC
The DNA here is from genome assembly GCF_038994185.2 of Dermacentor albipictus. Lineage (NCBI taxonomy): Eukaryota > Metazoa > Arthropoda > Arachnida > Ixodida > Ixodidae > Dermacentor > Dermacentor albipictus. Next base: position 26,018,941 of record NC_091826.1, read on the forward strand.
GCCTTCCTTGCACTATTTTTTTACATGATTGTATAAGTAGCTGCTGGCATAAAAAAAAATGATGCCGACTACTCTTCGACCCCTTAGGAAAGCTGAAATAAATCGCAGACGTTCGCAAGCGATTGTTTAACGTTCAGAACAGCACCGACAGAAGCGTTTCGCCTTCTCCCGAAGAAAAGCAAGTCTCCCAGCTTCTTTCGGGACGCCACCTACAGCCACAATACGTACCGATAGGGCGCGGCGCTGAACCATGCCAAAATCATTACTTCCCGTTGACAGCAATTCCTTTCTTTTTTTTGCCCCCGGCTGTCGCATTCCTCCGCGTTCCCTCTCTTTCGATATACCTCCGTGTTCGCCGGACCACCGGTCCTACTGCCGCTTTCCGGGCCCCTCCGCGGGACCGTCGTCACACCTCGGAAGTTCGGTCACGTCCGTCCCCAGCCATACGCTTAGACAGCAGTCTCGGGGAAGAGCGGTCGTCGGCACAAATACAGGAGGCGCGGCACGCCGAGCTCACTCAGCATACCCGATGGACATCCCTACAGGGGCCGGCCTCGCTTCGAGATACCCGCAAAAAAGCAATCCAAGTTGTAACACACCGTGGGAAGGACGCAAGCGGTCGTGTGTTTCTATTCGGCGCTGCGGCGTCCGGTCGCGCGCGGGCTGCAACGTCACGTGCCACTACGTAAGCTTCACGCACGACCACGCACTTCCGGGATGGAAGGCACGCGGGGTTGTATCTCTCTCTTGGCTCAGCAAAGGCGTGCTTTCTTTCTTGCTCGCGTGCGCGACGGGGAACACGTGGATGGCGGGGGCGCTTCAGCGAGCCGCTGTTGGTTGTACTCGCGTACGCCTCGTCAAAAGACGACCTTCGTGCATTCTTTCCTTAAAAGGGACACTAAAGACCAGCGCCAGGTCAGGAAGGAAGGAAAGCTAAAAGCAGAAGGCAGGGAGGTTAACCAGAATAACGTCCGATTGGCTACCCTACACCGGGGGAATGGGAAAGGGGAAAACAAAGATGACAGAGAGAGAGAGAGGAGGGAAGGAAAGAAGGAAATCAGTGGCGAGTTCGCTGACGCGTGCGGTCTAATAGTAATTGCACTAATAGTCACAGACGTTCACACGAGCCCGTCGTGCTCAAGAAGCACAAAAGTGCCTTCACCGCTTTATGGGCCGACAAGCGACGGGGGCGGTGCTCCAGCGGCACCTGCACGGAAAGCGGCCGATTGTCCCGTTTTTGTAGAGCGTTTGCAAGTTCTTTGTCTTGCTGGGGCATATCGTGGACAATGGCACAGCAGGTGGTCTGTATTTTCTTCGGTGCCGCAGACCTCGCATGCTGCACTGTCGGTCACTCCAATTAATGTAGGGTGTATGTCAGTGTATACAGGTTATCTACCAACGCGTAATTTTCTTTCGCTTGGCTTTGAAATGTTGCATAACTGAGTATTAGATTGCGGTTTAGATTACCGTGTCAATGGTGAACGCATCGCGAAATGGGGTGGAGTGTAAAAAAGCACGTGCACGTACTTAGAGTTAGGTGCGTGCATGGTAAGGTAGTCCAGGCGGCCTCAAATTACTCCGGAGCCCCAACGACGTCCTAAGCCACCGCGCCCATTTCGGAATCATAAACGCCGCAAATTTTTCTGGAGCAAATGAGGGCTGAACGTACTTCACTTTCGCTCCAGAAACTCGTCGTCGGCACATAAGTCACCGCATCTCTACCCTCTCTGGTCGAGGCATGCCTCACCCCGTTAGGGTGTTCCTAACGAGCGAGCGTAAAGAGGGATCCGAGGGGCTAGATTTTTTTTTTAATCACATCCAAAGAAAGCAACATACAATGAAGACTTATAGAGAAGCGAAATGGAAAGCAATCGTTACGATTATTTGAAACAGAATTAATGAGAGACAGGGAAACCAAAACGCCCGGAAAGTTAACTTGCCTCTGGTGGGGAACAAACTCACGTCCTCGCATTACGCGCGCGGTGCCCCGCCAATTGGGCTACCGCGGTGATCATGCTCTCCTCCACTTTTCTGGGTGTTTGTAAACAAAAATGGTCCCAGGAGTGTTAGCCGGCGCCGCTTACACGGTCAAGGCGGCAAGCGTGGTAGCCAGCGCCACAGAGCGGCGCTGGCTCCCCTACACTCCCACGGCTAAGCGGGCACAAAAAACGGCGGAGAAAGTGGACGAAAGAATGGCCACAGTGATAGCCTAAGTGGTAAAGCTCCCGCGTGCGCAATGCGAGGACGTGGGTTCGGATCCCGCCCGCGACAAGTTATCGTTCCGTCCACTTTGAATTCCATCTTCCTTAATAGTTCTAAATTTCAAGAAACTATAACAATCATTCCGCCCTCTGCTTTTTTTCTGGTTTCATCGTCTGCTACTTCGTCTGCTACTTCGTCTGCTACTTCGTCTGGCCCTCTGCGTCTTTCTTGTTCCTTCGTCTGTTACTTCGCGTGGTTGTCATTAACAACAGCAACAACAACAGAAAATCCAGCACCTCTTATGCCAATTTTGGGTAGCTTGCCGAGCCACTCCCGTATGGATGCCCAGCTTGCGTGCCAACGAACTCGCCCTCATTGAGAATCCGCTGAGCGAGCACCGAAGGCAGCCAGTGTGTTCTAGAACTCTAAACGAAACCCCGATTGTCATTCTGCTCGGGGGATCGAAACGACCGCGGCGCTAAGCAGGCGCCATTTGCGGCGACGCTGGGGACGCTAATCGCAGCAACAATTAAGCGCAATCATTTGTACCGGCGCCAGCAGGTGAATCTCCAGACGTCCCCTCGCTAATACAGTTCGACCATTAGGACCGTCGCGCCCTGATCTCAATTCATGACGCAATGAGCGCATCGTATCGCGATTAACCTTGCGCGTCGTTCCCTCTGCCAAGAAGAGAGTATCAAAGGCCCGTTCTTTGTCGCTGGTGGGCAGAGAACATAAAGACGCGGAGTTAATCGGAAAACAAATTTTGCGCAACTTAACGCATCCTTCTGTTCCATTAACCACGCGAAGGCCAAAAGGAAGATGGAGACGGTTCCCGACAACAACGCTTTGCTTGGCGTCAGAGGTAATTACTATTTTCTGGGGGGATGGAGATGCTTGCCTGGCCGCACGCCATAGCATAGTACTCCTGAACACTAATGTGATGCATACGTTGCGCATGTACAAGTGCCTTGCACAATTAACAAGCACACAGCGGTATCAAGCAACTGGAGCGTCTCGTTCAGGCCGAAGGAAGCGCGCTACGAGAGCCCAGCGTAAGGCTCATTCGCAGCTTCTCACCCGCAATGCTGATACTAGTACGTTGGCAGGGCCCTTGCCTTTACTTAGATACGTGCACATGTGCTTCAGTATCTATAGTTGGTGGCCACCAAAGAGTTACAAGTCGAACTCGTTCCACAAGAGCGAAATGCATCCCCATTCTCTGACCCCAGGCTCCAGTACTCTAGTCCTCGAGAGGCGCCAATATAGGTGGAGCCCAAATCTATACGCCCCCACGCCCCTCTAATCGCCCTATACTACCCCACTTTATCCCCAGAGCGACGGCTCCATCATACAAACAAATGCCTATGTCGAAGGCCATGCTTTTGCTTACTGCACGCGCCGGAAGCGATTGCAGGAGCCGCAAGCACGTCATGGCCGGCATGTTTGAAACGACACTTATTGAAAGACGTTTGTATCCGTCATGACGTCCCCAGAGCGAGCGAACGTAATTTGGCTGGCACATGTAATGAGTTGGAAAGCGGTGAACTTGCCATTGTGTTTTTAAGGTGTACCCGACCATGGAAAACGATATACCGGCAACAGATTGAAGGACTAGTCGTGAGACCTGCAGGGAGTTGAGTGAAAATTGAGGACACTTTCGTCGTTTCAGGCTTGCCGTCTAACGCCAAATGTGATGCCCATGGCGAAGATAATAAACGCAATCACAGACACGGGTACTTAGCACACGCGCACTACGCATGCGCATGCACCAAGCGCACGCACACATGCTCCAAAATACACAAATCGACATGAAGCGCACGTATATAAGAGATCCGTACAGTTTGTCGACCTGCGTCCTTCAAGTTCGATAGTCTCTTAGGCGAGTCAGATGCAGAAGCAGCACCCCCCCTCGCCATGAAAGACGACTGTTACGAAGAACTCAGCGTCTAGACATCCAAATACCGCAGCTGAGGACGACAAGAGTGTCACGACTGTTGCCTCACATCTGAAGCAGAAACGCTTTCATTAATTCACCTGATTTAGCTTGAAAAAATGCGACAGACATGGCCTACTCGTGCTTACGCGTGCGTCTCGCACATCTTGAGCAACGTGCCCAAACGGTATACATAAGCTGCGATGGCTGCGATCGTGATAACTTAAGACGCGCCAACCATACTAAAGTTTCCGGCTGCCGAGCTCATTCCACAAGTTTCACCGCATTGCACCAAAGACTACGGCAAAGCCGCGTCTGGCTGGGACACAAACTTGCCACGGCGAGCCTCATTTCACATCTTCGCGCAACGCCTCCTTGGCATGCGGTGAAACTGGCTCTCAGGAACTGCCCGGATCGGTCTTCCAAGTCGAGAGATGCCGTTGAATAAATTGCGGCGCAAAGCGGGAGCGAGTAAGGAGCAGCTCACGTTGCAAACCAAGAAGAAAGAAAGAACGATGGAAAGGCGTGCGAAGCACTGGAGAGAAATAACAAAACAACAACAACAACAAAGAAAACGAAGAGAAGACACAAAACGGGAGAAGGCGAGTGACGACATCGGAACCGGGAGCGCGCAAGTGGCCGAAATGGCTGAAACGCGAGGCGATCCCTTAAATAGCACCCCGTGGGCCTCAAGCCCCAAGGCGACGGCTGCTGGCGCTGCGGAGAATTGGCTACGGCTGGCCGAGTGGCCGGCCGGTCGGCTACACGCGGCGACTGACCTCTCTAATTGGCCGGGGGCCCATAGGTTAGCGGTGCCCTAATGAGCGCAGTGTGCAGCTTGTTTTGAAAGGCAACGTTATTAGCATCCTCGGCACCGCGTCTGCTCACCAATGAGAAGGAAAACCGGCTCATTTAGGCCGCTCTGCCTCATGGCTCGATTTCCTCCCAAGTCTTCCAGGCGAGCGTAGCTTCGGTCTCTGCGTTGTCTCTTTCTTTCTTTTTCTAGTTCTTGTTTCTTTGTCTCGATGTCGAGGACATGACCCAGGCCATTGTTACTTTTCCACTTCTTGTGCTGTCTTGTCTCTTGTCTGCCCTTCTTTCTTTCTTTCTTTTCCTTTATGAATTTTGATTTTCTCGTGCTTTCCTTGATTTTGGTCTTCCTTGCCTTTTCCTTTCATTTTATATTATGATCTAAATCTTACTCTTCCTTCTGTTTTCGTTATCTGTTTACCCGTCTTTATTTTCTTTCCTTCTTTCTGTCTTTCCATCCTTTCTCCTTTTCTCATTCTTCCTTCTTCACTTTATCAAAATCTCCCTCTCCCCCATTTCTTTCTGTCTTGAATTACCTCCAATTCTTTCTGTTCTTCCTTTCTCTCTCTCTCTCTCTCTTTCATTTTTTTCCCTTCTGCTGTCGTGCGAGAGCACACGGTACCGCTCGCTTCACCAGACGCTTGTGCGTCGAACGACCCCTCCACTCTTTCTGGGCACGTGGAGAGGAGTTGACTGTGCCCAAAAGTCACTCCTGAACTTTCTACGCGAGACTGGTTTAGACGATTGGCTCTAGAACCTGGGAAACGTGCAGACAGTGCGAAATGTGTTTGCGCGATAACTGTTTCTGTGGACAAGATTACTCTTGCGCGTATTGCGTCTACAGTGCGCACCCTCATATTGGACAACGTGTGTAGAGTAGCTCATTGTACCATAGCGTAATCAATTGCCACCTACCTCTCCCTGCATTTCCCACTTCCCCTTTTCCCAGCGAGGAGTAGCAGGCTAGAGACACGGTCTCCATGTCAACCTCTCCTCCTTTCTCTTCAATAAAATCTCCTCCTCCTCCTCCTCCTCCTCCTCCTCCACTGTGACCAACCGATACGAGAGAGCGAGACCACTGTCTCTAGCGCACCCTTTGGTGCTGTCTTATAGCGAGGCTTGTTACGTTGTGCCTGTTATGCCCACCATAGTGACGCACAATGCGGGGCTCGACGATGTCTCACGAGCTTGTAGTTATGACCGGGAAATAAGAACCCACCATTTAGAAATGGCTGAGTTAAGGAGAAGGTGCACAGAAGGGTGCTAGCGTATTGAAGGCCATGTTAAGTCAACTGAAATCAAAATAAGCAAAAGCAGATATAGAGAAATTTAAACCACGCAAAAAAAAAAATCTGAGTGATGTGCTTGCAGCTGCCTGAACGTGGCCCTTTTCTACGCGCAAGTTTTGTGTTAGAATTTCTCCGCAGCTAACGTATTAAACATGTTCTTGTGTTTCATTGGAACTGAAAGGACAGGCTTTTTTTGCTTTCAGGCAATCAAAAATGTTGGCAATCACCATGCTATTGGCTTCAATGCCCCGAGAAATTGATAAATAAGTTGAAAGGCAACAAGAGGTGCAATGTATCCTTACAAAGATAAAGCTGCTCAAGAAAGTTGTCTTTTTATTTTATTTTTATTTCATTTTTTGAAAGATGGCGCTGTCCTTTGTACACTCCTTGCAACAGTGCGAAGAATATGAACAGGAAATAAGGCACAAAATAGACTAGTCTGGGTGTTCTTTCGTGCGTTTGTCTTATTCGCACCTCCGACCGAGTGGCGCGGACATTCCCATAAAAAACGCAGTAATGACAAAAAAGAAAGGATTCGCAGCTTCGCCGATAGGCGAAGGATTGATAGCTTATAGCAAAGTATAATGATATTGCATGAATGGAGGCTCTTGGTTCTACGCGCTCTATAAATTGCAATAAACAATTGCTTACACACCACAAAACCAGAGTTACACGCCCGGTGATCCAAGCTGGTGTGAAAGAGGTTGGTTGCAGACTAAGTAGAGAGAGGAGAGAGAGGAGGGAAGAAGGAAAGGCAGGGAGGTTAACCAGACTGAGTCCAGTTTGCTACCCTACACGTGGGGAGGGGAATGGGGAGTGAAAGAGGGAGAGAGAGAGAACTCAGGTGTAGGATGTCTATAGTCGGGCATTCAAGTCTGTTGCCCTCAGGTAGCGAAAAAGCGCTCGAACTGCTTTCTGGGCCAATGAACTGTGAGGCCAGGCTCCCAAGATCTTCGCTTCCGTAAATGGCCTGTCATCTAGTCTATTTAAGGCACACTGGAGAGTCTCACGTTGATAATCGAAGCGAGAACAGTGGCACAGAAGGTGAAGCAGACCATGTAAACAAGCGTGGCGTCAAGTGCCCAACGACCCAGCACGAACAGCCTTGGCTCAATGACCGAACGCATTTGCGGTTACAACCCTGGCGCGACAACGAGTGCCAGATGCGGAGAGCGCGCGCACTTATCACGCAGCGAACTTTCCACGCTACCACTCCCTCCGCCATTTTACCTGTGCCGCGCATGCGAAACTCTCAGCTGAATGAATGGGCTCCGGCACCCTGCTCGCGGGTCGCGTATGCACTCGGCCGCGCGGGCCGAGGGAACTCGACCGACCGGGCCAGTCCTGACTGCGCATGCGCCGTCCGCGCACCGGTGCGCTTCGCCGCAACGTCGCCGCCGACGGTGGCAGCTCCGGCGCGGAACGCGCCTCGAGTTGAGCGCATAATTAGTGTCGCAAAAATAAATGGACAGACGTGACGTTCCACAAGGTCTACAACGGAATAAACGCTAGTACGATTGGAGCAATATACTCCGAAATCAATGCCCTGTGGACAGTCAAAGTGTGCAAACGCTTTAAAATTCGATCTCCTGGAGCACCAGCGCGCAAGGTTTAGTGTTTCTTTTTTTCTTCGCCATATGGAGGAGCACGAAGCTCGTCGTGAATAGGTCGCGACGTCACCCCAATGACCCCGTGACGAGGACGACAAGGGTGACAAGACAACGACGGTGTTTCGGAAACGATGGACGAGTGGAAACGGGAAATCCAGTTTCGGGTTTATAAGTGCTTTCGCTACAACTTATGGAAACCTGTCAGCCGTCATTAGAGACAAAAAGGACGGGAGTAACTCGAGTGTGTGAGTGAGTGAAAAACTTTATCAGCTCTAGATTCGCTGGTCTTCTGCGGTCTTCAGATGGAATCGTCCATCTTCTAACACAACGGTCGGTTGCCCTTAGTCCAGGGCTCCGCTGGATGCTGCTGCCAGTTGTGCTCGCCGAATCAGACCTTCTTGGTCGACCTGGCGATCGCTGGAGAGCACTCCCTCCCATTGTTCCGCACTCGGGTTTGGTATAACGGGTGCCACGTCTATCTTCTGGCATGCCCACGTTATGTGATACAGCGTGGGTGTTTCGTGGCACCAGGGGCATTTGTCATTGTATTGTGTCGGATAAATTTTGCTGAGTACGTGTAGGTTCGGGTAAGAGCCCGTTTGTAGCTGCCTCCACGCGACAGAGTCCTCTCTGCTAAGGGAGCTGTGCGGTGGTGGATACCGCTTTCTGCAGCCCTTGTAGTAATTTAGTATCGCCGAATAGTCTTGGGGTACAGGTTCGGCCTCCTCGAGGTCGCCTACGTGGGATGCTCGGTAATAAGTGTGCCCTCGAGCTATCCTGTCCGCCTCTTGGTTCCCTGCGACTCCCGTGTGTCCCGGCGTCCATACTATTGTATGCCTAATTGGTTCTTCTATTGTTTGTCGTTTTGTTATGTGGTCTCCGGAGCGGAGTATGCGGAGCGCTCCGTGCCCTATTCTGCCGCGTAGGTAGTTGCGGCACGCTGTTTGCGAGTCTGTAAGGATTGTTAAAGACCGTTTAGAACGATATCCCTCCGCTGCCGATAGAGCGACGGCCGCTTCTTCAGCCTCGATTATCGTACAGCCTTGTAGTGATGCGCTGGTGATCTCGCGTAGGTTCGAATCAATCACCGTTGCTACCGCGTTGCTGTTGCTCTGCCCCGCTGCTCTGGTATATGTGGTATATTTGGTATATGTGGCTGCGTCCACATATACCGTCGTTTCTTGGGGTGCTAGTGTTTTTTGTAGGTATTCAGCCCTCGCTTCTCTGCGTGCTTTGTGGAGGTTGGGATCCATGTTCCGGGGTATGGGTGCTACTTTTAGAGTGTTGCGATACTCGTCCGGAATTGTTTCGGTCCTCTGGATCTCTTGCAGTTGATCGGCGCAGCCTAGTTTCTTCAGGAGCTCCCTGCCAGATGGGGTCTGCTGTAGTCTGCGTTGTTGGGAGACTAGTTGCGCCTCTTTCAATTCGTCGAAGGCGTTGTGTAGTCCTAAGGCTAGGAGCTTTTCGGTTGAGGTGTTCTGGGGAAGGTGGAGTGCGGTTTTGTAGGCTTTGCGTAGAATCGCGTCCGCCTGTTGTACCTCACTCTTGATGGGATTGTAGTATGGGAGGCTGTATGCCACTCGGCTGACAACCAAGCTTGTGACCAGCTTGAGTGTGTCCTCCTCTCGCATGCCGTGGCGTCTGTGTGAGATGCGCGTGATCATGCGGGCCACTTGTAGGGTGGATGCCTTGAGTAGGGCGAGGGTGTGGGTGCAGCGTTGGTTTGACTGTATCCACATCCCCAGGATTCTGATGAGCGTCTTTTCCGGTATCGGCTTGCCCTCGAGGTAGACGTTGAGCTTTAACTCGTCGCTGGTGGGGACTGTGCGGTTTTGCTTTCCTCTCCAAACTCTCAGGAGCTCGGACTTCTCAGTGGAGCAGGCTAGCCCTCTTGCTCTGACGTAGTCCTCTACGCAGGTGGCTGCCTCTTGTAACTTCTCTTCTTTCTGTCTGAGCGAGCCTGTGTTAATCCAGATGGTGATGTCGTCGGCATACATGGCATGGTGTATGCCGTCGATTTCTTTTAACTGTTTTGCCAAGCCAATCATTGCTATGTTGAAAAGCGTGGGGGAGATGACCGACCCTTGAGGCGTCCCTTTGTTTGGAGTAAGGAACTTCTCTGATCGGAGCCCTCCGAGGCCAATCGTTGCCGTTCTGTTTGAAAGGAAGGCTTTGACGTAGCCGTAGACTCTCCTCCCGCAGTTCAGGTCGTTCATGCCCGTGAGGATAGCTTCGTGGCTTACATTGTCAAAAGCCCCCTTGATATCCAATGCCATTATTATATTCTCCCCGCTCCTGGGGACGTTCCCGAGTACTTCTTTGATTTGAAGCAGTACGTCTTGGGTCGATAATTTTGCTCTGAATCCAAACATGCTGTGGGGATACAGTTCCTTGTCCTCCATGTACTGTTGTAGTCTCAGCGTCACCACTCGTTCGTACAGTTTTCCCAGGCAAGATGTGAGCGAGATCGGTCTGAGGTTCTCAATTTGCAGTTTCTTGCCCGGTTTAGGAATCATCACTACCTCCGCATGCTTCCACTCCTCGGGGACGGTCTCAGCTTCCCAGTGTTTGTTGAGAAAGTCGGTAAATTCTGCCACTAACTCTTCACTAAGGTTGCGGATGAGTGCGTTATTTATCTTGTCTGCACCCGTGGCCGTGTTTCTGGTTGTGTTTCGAATCGCTGCGTAGACCTCTTCTCGCGTGATGGGTCTGTCCAGGTTAACGTTTTCTCTTCCTCGGTAGCGCTCTGCGTAAGCTGCTGGGTTTGTGTGCCCGAAGCATTTAACGCGCACCTTCTCCAGGAGTTCGGAGTCTGGTCCCTCGTACTGGTGGATGAACCGGTAGATGGTTTTGTTGTTTTCTGCCTTGGTCTTGGTCGGATCTATGAGAGCCTTGAGGATATGCCACGTCCTCGCTGTGTTCAAAGTTCCGTTGAGGGAGTCGCTGAATTGCTGCCAATTTTGCCTTGCCAATTGCGCCGCGTACTCCTCTGCTTTCGCTGTGACTTCTGCGATCTTTATCTTTAGCTTCCTGTTGTATTTTTGTTTCTTCCACCTCTTGGTGAGCCCGCGTCTAGCTTCCCACAGCTTGAGCAGTCTGGCGTCTACCTCGGGCGTCTGCGTCGTTCGCGTGATTTCTTTGGTGTACTTGCGCTGTGTTTCAATGAGAATTTTCCCCCACTCTTCTATCGATTGGATCCCGTTCTCGGCGAGATTCCTATCACATGCCTCTCGAAAAGCGCTCCAGTCCGTAATTTTTGGCGATCCCAGCTGACGCCTTAGCCTGTCCGAAGTTACTTGTGTCTTGAGTATGTAGTGGTCACTACCTAGGTTCTCTAACAGGTTCTCCCACACTGCTTGCTCCGCTCCTCGTATGAACGTGAGGTCGGGGCAGGTGTCGGTGCTAACGCTGTTTCCGATTCTGGTTGGAGTGTCTGGGTCTGTGAGTAGGTTGCAGTCGGTGTTCTCTGCTGCCTCCGCTAGCGTTTTGCCTTTTGGGTTTGCTGTTTGGTATCCCCAGCTTTTGTCCATGGCGTTAAAGTCTCCTAGGATGATTAGCGTGCTGTCTTTCGCTAGTTTGCGTGCGCCATGGAAAAGCTCGTAGAATTTGGCCTTCCTCTGTTTCGGAGGGCTGTATGCATTTACAATAAATATACTGCCCCTCTTTCTTTTCTTCTTGGGTATAATTTCTACAATCACGTGCTCTACGTCGGCGTCGGCTATCCTGTCGTGGCTTATGGCGATGAGTGCCTTGCTGACTAGGGTAGCCGTTCTTCCTTTCTCTTGAGTCTCGTAAGACGTGTATCCGGCGAGTGTTGGTGTCGTGCCCGTCTCTTGAAGCGATATGATGTCAGGTGGTGCTTGTTGCGTGTGAATGTATTGTTGGAGGAGGCCCTGCTTCTTACGGTAGCCTCTGCAGTTCCATTGCCATATATCTAAGCTTTCTTGCTTGCTTAAAGTTGTACTGGCCATGTTTAAGCCTCGGTGTTGTTTGCGGATGTGTCGGCGAGGGATGCCAGCGCGGGGCGGTGGTAGGCCTTCTCTCTAATGTTCTCGGTAAACTTCTGCTTGCGGATGCTGCTCCGGAGCTCTGTGACTTGTAATTGCACTTGCTGCATTTGTTGCTGCTGTTGCTGCATCATCTGCTGCATCATTTGCTGAATCTCTGCTTTAAACGTGGCGAAATCCTCGTTGCCTGCTTGCCATGGGGCTTGGGTTTGTACGGTCTGTGGCTGCGCAGGGCTCTTCGACCTAAGGTCTCGCACTGCCTTCGTTAGCTCTGCTATTTGGCGTTCTAGCTCTTTCTGCTTAGCGCGTGATAGCTCTAATTCACGTCTCAGCCCTATTTTCTCCGCGTCCTCCTGTCTAGGCTGTTCGCGGTGGCTGTTTGTGTTGTTCTTTTCGTTAGCTACCCCACCCGAGTGCGGAGCAAACCAAGGGTTTTCGGCTCCCCAGCTCACCTTGACGCCGCCGCTCTTTCGGGTAGGCTCCTTCTTCGTCTTCTTCTTCTGCTGCTGCTGCTGCAGCTGGCCTGCTCCCTTAATGGCCAGGGGCGGCAGGGGCGGGAAGGACCGTGACCGGCTCCGTGAACGGCTCCGCGACGCCCGGGATCTCGAACGGCTCCGCGAAGTCTCCTCCTCCGAGCTGAACCATCGCGGCTTCTTGCCGCGGTCGTCCCGGCTGCGACGTCTGCTCCCGCGTCCGCCGCCGTTGTTGTCGCCGTTGGCCTTGCCTCGCAGGTCCCTGGCTTTCTTTAGTCGGTCTTGGCACTCCCTCGATCCGGTAGTGTGGTTGCCTCCGCAGATCAGGCATCTGGGGGTACACTGGTGATCCTTTGGCGGGTTCTGCATCCCGCACTGTTTGCAAGCCTTGGCGTCCGGTGTGGGGCACACGTCGGAGCGGTGACCTTGTTGGCAGCAAACGTAGCAGATTTGTCTTGTGGGCCGGTACGGGTAGCACTTGTACTCGGCTCCGCAGTAGATGACGTGTTTCGGTGTGATCGGTCCGTCAAAGGTGATGACGGCCGTCTTGGTCTTGACTAATCTTCGGGCGCTGTGAATGGTGACTCCCTGTGTGCGCGTCCACAAGTCGGCTTTCAGTTCCTCCGGTGTCGCGCCGGGGTCCACTCCGTGTATCACGCCACGCCGGGTGTTTTCCGGTGCGGCCACGTAAGCGTTCACGTCATATGAGCGTCCCTCGAGCGTGAGGCTAGTGATGCGCCTCGCGAGCTGGGCGGCCTCCTCGTTCGGCGTGCTCACGATTATTATGTTGGACCCTGTGCGGAGCCTCGTGATCAGGTCTCTTCCTTCGAACTTGTTGCTGCATGCCGCGGCTACGGCCCGGGCCACTTGAAATTGCTGGAGCGACTTGACTACGAGTCCCTTCGGTCGCAAAATAATCTTGAAATCGTCTCTGGGGAGCGGGGGCAGCCTCTGACTAGACTGCCGCTGCGCTCCTTCCCCGTCTTTTTTCAGCGCGCCGGAAGCTGGCGCACCAGCTGTCGGCGGTGGGGCCGGGGAATTCCCGGCGCTGCCGGCGTTCCGTCCGTTCTTCCTTTGTCGATTCTTTTGGCGTTTGGTCATAACCAATTCCCAATTTGCTTCGTCTTCTTTGTGAGTGTCTTGCTGCTCCTGCATGGCGGAGTCCTCGATCTCCCCGTCCGCCGAATTCTCGGAGTCGGAGGCGCCGAGGTGGTCGTCGTCCATCTCTTGTGCTTCTAGCAAGTTCTGGGCTAGTCTACTCGTCGATGGCTCAACATTAGGATATTTCGTGGAGCGGGAGTCGGGTCCAGGCTGCATCGCTATCGCTGAGCGGGCCTGGCTGCCCGCAAATGCCCGTAGTCGTGCTAAACCTCGGTAGGCTTAGCGGCGAGCGTTTCCCGTCAAAGTCCGGTAATTTGCCAAAAATGATCCTACCGTCTTGAAATCGGTGTCCGGCTGATCCAGCTTGTTAGCTCTCTCAGATCCAACCCAAAAGTTGGCGGCCCGGTGGGTCGAGATAGTCCGTGAGGGTAGGAATCTACGAAGCCCATGCGACGAACGTCCGCACTGCTCCGCTTCTTCTTCTTCTCCCGGAGTAACTCGAGCGCCCACGAAAGCTGTCTGCTTTATTTGCTGTCTGTGTTTTCGCATGTAAATGGAATGGTAACATGATAAATCTTTAAACTTCAGCAAACGAAAATAATTATCTACGTCTATTCTGCTAGAAGTGACGGGAGGGTCACGTGGAAAGAGATTTCCATTTAGGCTGTCATCTTCGGAAACCGGAAACCGGATGTATTAGGAAAAAAACTAAAAGAAAAGAACGTGAAATTAGGTTTATACGTGTCAATATTTCTCCGACCGAGTAATAGGTTGAGTAAGAAGCGTTTGCACCACACTTGAAATTGAAATCGCCAGTAGAAGCACGCAAAAAGTATATAAAGGAGAAGGAGAAAGAGAAAGAGAGAGAGAAAGCGAGAGTGACGATGGGTTCGTACTGCTCAATAAACTCGAAAAAAAATTCAAAAATCACAAATGGTTATAAACGCTTGTCTGTAGTTCTGATCAGCTTCCACCTCTCGTCAGAAGCGCCTCGCAAATACGATCCGAAACTCATTAAAAACGGGCCTGACAGAGAAATCAACAATGAACAGCTCCTAAACAGAAAAACTACGTCAGCGTACCACCCTTTTTTTTTAATAGGCACACGGCACGAAGAGCAGAAGTAAGAGAACACGAATCAGCAGCAAATCGAGATAACAGGACAGACAAAAGAGAAGCTGTAGAAAACGCTAAGAGATAAAGAGAAATTTTCCCATCGTATCCACGAATTCATCCGGAAACATGGACGGGAAGAAAAAAAAAGAAACAGTACACGAAACTAACCTGCGCATAAACTCGCCACTGAAACAAAGAAAAACGGACGAGAAACTTCGAGCCGTAATTTTAAATTAAGCGCGCGAAAGAAGCTTCCTTTTCATTTTTTTATTTTATCCTTCGGTATAGGGGGGAAGGGGGGTGGGGGCTCTTTTGGTACATTAAGGTCTGGCTACATGAGGTGCCTATAACGGGAACACAGTTCTCAATGTGACCGGACGCGGGACGAGGCGATTCAATTCCGCCCGTTCACCTCAAACACAAGCCACGGCGAACCTTTGCAGAAACAGGGAGAATAAGTATATTTGTAGCTGATTCGCGGACATTCAATTTTCACGGGCCCATCGCCCGGTCTCCGAGCTCCTTCCCGAACACGATAAGCGTGCAGCGGAGCGCAAGCGTACGGGCCGGTCCCGGAGCCTAAATTCTGGACACTGCCCCATTTGCACATGCCAAGTTCCGACATGTTTGTCCTTTTGAGCCAATCAGAGAGGCCGTGGCAGCCCTGTGAACCAATCAGAGTGGACAAGATGGAGAATCCGAGAAATGTGGCATAGTTTGGCCGTAAAGAAATAGGAACAGACTAGGAGGAGGCACGACGTCAGGCAGTTAGTCTCGGCAAGCCAGCCTCCTCTGACGCTGATCCCTCCTTTGCGTTGGGGTTCATCTGCGCGTTCATTCCTGCGAAGTAGGCCCTACATGGTTGCCGGATATTTCAGGGCATTGTTAGGTTAGTGGTGACCCTTAGTGGCGCCTTCGTCAGCATTGGCTCTTGCTACTTGCTTTCCGCTCTGTTCTTCTCCATGCACTCCGCGTGCTCATCGGGTAAAAATTACCGCTCACCTTTCACGCAGTGAAGGCTTATTTCAGATGATCCTTTTTTTATAATGTAGTGCAGTAGAACGACAAAACAGCTTTTATTTTACTTATGTAGGCAGAGCGAAAAACCGACAGCGCATGTTTGTTTGTTTCTTCTTTGCTTGCTTGCTTGCTTGCGTGTTCGTTTGCCTTCTACCACTGGTAGCACGTGTTCTACCTGCTCTTCGTTTTTTTTCTAACAGCGCACACAACACATAGATCGCGCAAAACGCTTTCAAACAGAACAGACTCAATTGTCAACGCATCAGGTACGTCAAACAATGGAGTCACACGGAGAAGTCGACAGAAACTCTTTTCTTATTTTCAATGCTGGCAAGACGAGACCACCTGAGATGCCTAGACAGGCCACCGAAGAAGCGGAAAGCCATCAAAAACTTCACCGCTATGCAGCAAACAACGTCAAGTATCAGCGTCAGGCAACAAGGTCCGCGCAAATGCCGCGAAGGCTTCGCGTTCTCATAATCTTCCCACCTGAACAATTTATTTCTGCGTATGTGTGTGATTAGGCTTCAAAAATGGTCGTGTAACACTTCCTCCTTGACATCTTCCTTCCTAAATGCTAGGCTTCAGCAAGGTCACATGACACTTCCTCAAGCTTTGTTCTCTTTTTTTTTTGCGTGGAATCCAGAAATATCGTCCCTACGTTTCGAAGCTACGAACATTCTGCATAGCGCGACTTCCCAAAAACGGCGGTAGCAATGACATCGAATTTTACTCGGAACAAAACTGTTTCAATGCGCTCTACTGACACTAATTTTCGCGCGCAGGTAACGCTAATAGAAGTGGGTGAGCTTTCATGAAGTTAATTCGCGGAGGTTCGTTTGAAGCAGAAATAGGTTTACATTTATCCAGTGCGCGACTGAATTGAACTCGCCCCGCGTGCGAACTTCGCGGCGGCGCCGCTAGGTGGCTCAGCGCGTGCTGTTGGAAGCGTGAAGGAGCCCGGCTGCAGGTCACTTCTAGGTGATGGCAATGCGGTGTGTGTCGCAATGATGCTTCAAAGCTAATCGGATCAACGCCGGGCATTCGTTGTGAGATATGGGTTCTGCCGAATTTTTTTTAATTTCAGAATTCAAACCACAATTTGATATCGAGGAACGCCGTAGTGGCGCGAGGACTCCGGATTGATTTTGACTACAATGAGTTATTTAAGGTGCACCTAAATCTAAGTGCACCGAAAGTATTTAGGATATCGCCCGCATCGAAATGGGGCCGTCATGACCGGGATCGAAGACTTCGACCTTGAGCCCAGCAGATATTCAGATAGATTTCCACAGACGTTTGTGACTCGCAAAAGAAATGCAAGTAGGTGCCTCAGACTGGGTGTTTCTTTTTTTTTTTGTAGCTGTGGTTATTGTGATGGTTATCGTGTGGTTATATTTACCTCTCTTAGCATTACTTATAGTAAAGAGGAAGTACAGTGAGCGGTGACAACTCTCACATTGCTTATTCACACTACAATTAACCGCAAGCAAATAAAGCTTCATAATAATGATGGAAATTGTTATTGACTGCTTTCGCAAATTTGTGTCTAAGTTCATGCCACAGTGAGGTCAAGCCAGCGTTGCCACAGCTACCGGATTTTCTAGTAGGCGTGAATGACTTGTTCGAATTTTTTAGCGATTCAGTGATAAAGCTTCAGAACGCACTGATCTTTGGCGTGTTCCGGAAGAAAATAAACGATGGAGAAATCTCCTACTTTTCACAATTTTCAACTTGTCCCACTGATTTCTATGAAATCTACTTCTTTTTTGTATGTAACTGCAAAGCGCGATTAGCTTTTACTTTGCACGAGCAGCAATGAGTGACATACGCAATTTATGCACTTTCAGGCTTAAGGTTTCAGGCTTTCTGTGCAAAATTCACCGAACGCTTCATGCGCGGGCCAGACGTCTTCTAGGGCACATAAAAAAAAAAAACTCGTTTAAATGTTAAAAGCAATGCGCCTTTTGAATGGCTATGGTGTTCGGGATTTCCTACGCGTCTTGTGGTTTTCTAAATAATGCACAGCGTCAGGAATTACGGATGTCAAAGCAGATGAAGCGCAGGATAGGTGCCGGTGAAAAATGATGCGTTCAATATACCTCGTTTGCCAGCGTACAGAGTTGCCTCAGAACCAACCTCGCGATGAGTGTCAACGTCAATGTGATTAGCATTGAAGCAACGTGGTGACAAACCGTAATTAATGCCAACGCTGAAACGTGCACGCAGCCGGGCTCCTTTCTTGCGCTTCCCAACTGCACACGCTGCGCCATCTGTCGGCGCCACCGCGAAGTTCGTGTGTGGCGTGGGTTTAGTTGCGTCGAGCTCCGGAGAGATATTGAAGGATCTGCTTCGTCTCAGAAGAGCGGTGCTTAACGCAGTGACGTAAGCCCAGTTGGCGCCACAAGTATTTGATCGAAAAATGGCACAGCCAACGTCGCGGACCCGTTCCAAGTGGCTCGTACCCAGCGCTTGAAGTTGGTACTAGAGAGGTCCGCTGAACAGCGGCGCGTAACCAGGGCCACATAACCAATGCCACATACCAGGTGACCCAATTAAGTTCGTCTGAGGGTTGCGTTTGAAGCCCTGTCTCCCTCTGCGCAGCAACCCCACACGCAACCCATTATACCATGGACTACCTACCCAGTGAGCGAAGTTATCGAGAAATTAGTTCGAGACAGAAACAGACAGACGACCAGACAGACAGCAAAGTTCATAAAGTGTCCTCTACTGAGTTATATATCTACTAAAAATCTATTGATGTCTACTAACTTGCTTTGCAAAAACATATTGCTTTTTTTTGTGCGTGGCCCATGGCAACACTGGCATAGGCTCCCGCCACAGTGCACACATTTAAGAACTGCCGAGTAAACCGAGTGCTCGTGCGAAACAGATGGCGGCGAGGTAGAAAGCTAAGCGCGCATAGCCACGCTAGGCACTAAAAATTCATGGCCATACCTGATTAACGTCCTCATTTGCCGGCGCCCTCCCGGGAGGTAAGAAAGCTAGCGAAGCTTCGGCGCTGCCGCCATATAGGACCGTGGGCGAATTGCGGAACCTCCAGTTTCACGCGCGCTTTTTAATCATTGCTCGATTGTTTCGCGAGCCCACTGTCCTCTGTCTATTCGTCTAGAACACCGGGCAGGGGAGGGGGGGGGCAGCGTTACGCTTAATTCAATTCGAATGTCTCCACCCGTCCGTGATCATGACCTTCATGGAGCGATCGACAGACCATGACGGCGCACTTCCTCCTGCCGAGGTGCGGAACTATCAACGACTCGTATCGATTTTCTAGGAAAACGTCTATGCGATCCTCTTTCTTCCTTTTTTTTGTTTTGTTTCGGTCGTTCTTGATCTGCTCGTTGTCTTTTGCGCGTTTTAGCGTTCAATGCGTTGTATTCGTTTATACAGCGCCCACGCATTATTCATTTCTTTTGCTGCTGCTGCTGCTGCTGCTGCTGCTGCCGCCACAGATTGATGTTTGCGAAATTATTTCGAAAACCTTTTACTTCTATGTCAAACTACGATAGCGTAAAACAACATAATTTAATTAGGAGACGCCACCAAAAAAAGAGACAATTCACTTTTGTCTCACGCGCCTGTAGCAGATGCAGCGCGCATTTGTAGCTGCTATAAGAAATTCTACTAACTTTGCCGCTTAATTGTTACTCTAGGAATATTTAATAAACGACGGTCATGACTGAACACGAGGAAAATAGTTTAGAAGAGTAAATAAGGAACCCCTATTCCTTGATCGCTGTTTTTTTTTCTTCAACTGGAACGGCAGGGTCCCTCAGTTCGACCTTCTTAAAAAGGACAACTTGAAAATTGCCTTACGTAGCGTTTAATTCGGCTTTACCCTATAGACATATCCACAGCCTACATAGCTTATGTCAAATTCCAAATAGCTTATTCGCCGGCCGGCTACCTTTATTCCAGCGCGAAGCAAACCCTATGAATCCACAAATACAATACCAGTTCTGCCTTGGCAACCGCATCGCAGCCAAACAGCGACGGCACCCTCAGAGAAATAAAAAGAAAAGTGATCTCGAAGGCCACAATTACTCATACTGCAAGCGCCGGAAGCATCTACGAGGGACGTCGTGGCCACCACGTTCTGGACACAACCTACTGGAAGTTGGGGACTAGAGCGACTAGAGAGCACTCTCTCAACTGGTTCCCCAGCTAACCAGTCTCCTGTAGAGTTTTCGGGGACGTTAATCTAGACTTCGTCCGATTCCGCCCCGTTAGCGCTTTGAGCCGATCAGTTAGAGCGCAGCCACTCTGGAAGCGAGTCACGTTTGACAAGATGGCGAGATTGACAATACGGCGGGATGGGATGATGTCCGCAACAGCAAAAGTGTAAAGCTCGCGTCCGCGAGCTTTACACTTTTACAATTCTTTTTTTCTTTTTTGCGTGCACGCCTGGTGCCTCTAGGTATGGCACTCTAGTCATCACGATTAAATTTATCGCTGATGTAAGGGCGCATGACTACGATATATGGCGCCCGTCTTGAAGTTTCTTTGTGTGTGTGTGTGGGGGGGGGGGGGGGGGCATTACCACATTAATTGATTTTTCGACAGATTTATTTATCTATGGATTATCATCAGTATAATAATAATAATAATAATAATAATAATAATAATAATAATAATAATAATAATAATAATAATAATAATAATAATAATAATAATAATAATAATAATAATAATAAAGATGATGATGATGATGATGTTTGTTTGTTTTTCGCCATCACACCGATGAATGAAGCTGTAGGTAATAGCTGATTTCCCTAGACACAGCTTTACAAAGGCCCACAGCTAGCTTTATCACAGTCATTATCACCCTACTTTTATGTCCATCGCAGGACGAAGGCTTCGCTCTGCGATCTCCTCCAATTACCCC
This sequence comes from Dermacentor albipictus, assembly GCF_038994185.2. Classification (NCBI taxonomy): domain Eukaryota; kingdom Metazoa; phylum Arthropoda; class Arachnida; order Ixodida; family Ixodidae; genus Dermacentor; species Dermacentor albipictus. The sequence continues at coordinate 26,039,411 of NC_091826.1, forward strand.
TGTCCTGCGCCAACTGATCCCAACTTGGGCCTGCGAATTTCTTAACTTCATCACCCCACGTAGTCTTCTGCCGTCCTCGACTGCGCTGCCCTTCTCTTGGCACCCATTCTCTAACCCTAAAGGACCACCACTTACCTATCCTACGCATTACATGGGATGTCCAGCCCCAGCTTTTTTTTTCTCTTAATGTCAATTAGAACATCAGCTATCCCAGTTTGCTCTTTGATCCACACCGCTCTCTTCCTGTCCCTTAACGTTACGCCAAACATTTTTCGTTCTATCGCTCCTAGCGTGGCCCTCAACTTGTCCTCGAGCTTCTCTGTCAACCTCCAAGTTTCTGCCCCATATGTTTGCGCCGGTAGAATGCAGTGAATGTACACCTTTCCTTTCAATGATAGTGGTGAGCTCCCAGTCAGGATCTGGCAATGCCTGCCGTATGCACTTCAACTCATTTTCATTCTTCTGTAAATTTCCTTCTCTTGATCAGGGTCCCCCGCGAGCAGTTGACCTAAATATAACGTACTCCTTCACAGACTCTAGAGGCCGAATGGGGATGCTGAACTCTTGTTCCCGTGCCATGTCACGCCCCGCGAAATGTGGCCGCCGCGCCCACTAGTTCACCCCGCAAGCTCGGGTTCAGTAGCAAAACGTTACAGCCAGGGAACCATCCCAAAGAGTACTGGCTATACTTTCAACGACGCGTATTCGAAGCGCGAAACCTTGAACGTTGATTTCTATTGCAGCCTGCAGTACTTCGTCGAGAAGGGGCGTCTCTTTTTTTTTTACCTGAGCTACTGGCAGGTCTGTTCGTCTTTCATTCATCGAGGCCATTCGTTCTGTTTTTTGTTTGTTTGCTTGTTGCATTCTCCCACTATGTACTATGCCGTTCAACAAGTGGCAGAGAGACTACGATTATAACCGGATAGGTTGAGTGTAGACACCGGCTCAGTTTGCAACTCCATATCAGTGGTGTCCTTCACCTGCATTGAAGAGGGTCGCGCAACCACGCTATCGTGTTTTATTCGCTAACCATTCGTACACCTGGCTAACGCTCGCACATTTGCACGTGATGCGGCCAGCAAACGAGCAAAGCGGAGCGAACAGCGAGAGCCGCAGGAAAAAGAAAGGAAAAAAAAAACAGAGAGAGAGACAGAGAGAGAGATGGGAAGAGAGGAGAGAGCACACACAGAGACCGATCCAGCGGTGGCGGGCGCCTATTTTTGTCCGTCGCCATGGCAACAGGCCAGGTTGATCCAGCGCTCCGCCGTCGAGCCCGCACAAGGTGTGTCCCGGGCCTCCGCCACCGCTTGCTCGGAGCGGCCCGGGGTCGCTCGACCGAGCAAGAGCGAATGTTTCTGTTATTCTCTCGCTCTTTCTTTCTCCTCGTTTCTTTCTCTCCCCCTCTCTCCATCTCTTACTCCCCTTAATCTATCTAAAGCGCTCACTCTCATCCTTCTCTGCTTTTTTCTCTCCGCCTTCATCTATGTATACCTGTCCCTTACCCATCCTTGCCTTTTTCCTCTCCTCTTCCCGTTTCTATGCCTCTCCCTCCGCCATTCTCTCTTGCTCTCCTTCCCTTGCTACCTATCTCTGCATCTGCCTCTCTCTCTCTCTCTATCTCTTCTTCCATGCACTCACACTTGTCCCTCGCTCTCTTTATATATAGAGCGGGAAAGAGTGATACACACCTTTCTATCCCTCGGTATATCTATCTATGTATACATCTTCGTTTCTTTGTTTTCGCATCTCTCTCCCTGAGCACCTTGAGACATCCCCCTCCCCTCTTCGTACCTTCGCTCGGCAAAACACTCGGCAGAAGAGAGACCAAGAGAAAAAAAGGCGAACCGAAGAAACGCAGGTCGTTTCCGTCTTAAGGGGAACTTGTTGCTAGGCTAGGTGACGTGCACAGTTATAGGAAAGACAGTACGGAGAACACTGCGTCCAGTGGTGTACAGTTGCGCGTGCAGCGTTTCCTTGTCTCGTGTTGAGTACTCACGTGTTGTGTACGCAGGTGCTCCACTTACGCTTTCATTGATTTATGCCTATTACTTATCTCCCTCTTTTCGTCTTTGGAAGTTACATTAAAGGCACTATACCTTTCGTTACAGCTAGCCAGACACATTTGCGCGTCTATCGCTTACTAGTCACGTGATTAGTGCTCGTATATAGTGTGCATGCACTTGTACCACTTGTATTTTCACGTATTTACACTCCCTTGCTTCTTTTTTCTCCGCTACAATGGCGGAGTTGTATGCGAGTAACTACGGCGTTCCTTCTTTGTCCGCAAGCCCGTCTGTGAAACCATTATCAGGTGGATTAAGGATCGACCAACCAGCAGTGAAACGCGTTGTTGCTGTTACAGTCAATAAATGCAGTACGAAGTACTGCTGAGTTGAACAGCGCGGTTCGCTTTGCTAGAGAAATTGAGCTGCTCGTTTCTTGAAACCCCAGAGCAAGGCACAGTTTCCAGCAAAAGGTCATGCGTAGAGTACAATTCCCAATTACAAAACGCCTTCTACAGCTATTAATAAAAGTTACTTACTAAACGATTGGTAATGAATACTCGTATATTTGTATTTCTTGAGCAAAATTTGATATCCGCAACTGTTACGAAGTTTGGACAGTGGAAGTGCTTCTGTGTCGTGTCGCCTGTTTCGTAATGCAAAAGCATTATATGTCCCATGAGGCAGAAATGCGACGTTGTCCGCTACTAGTGTCAACAAGCTAACCATCATCACTGACGTCATCAGCACTTTGTATGAGGTCGGCAGTAATATAGAAGTTAGTGTAAGTTAGAGCAAGGTGACCTAAGGTGGAGCAAACTGAACTAAGATGAAATAAAGTGAATTAAAGTTGATTACGGTGGATTAAGGTTGGCACAAAATAGACCAAGATAGTTTGAGGTGAATTAAAGTCTATTAAGCTTGGTACACAAACTAGAGCAGAGTGGACTAAGGTGGACTAAGGTGGAGTTGCGAAGGACACGTGACAATGTATGACCTCACGTATCACTGAGGTAACCAATTAATTAAAGGAGTCATTGCGGTTTCGCATTCAAATCTCGTAAGGACACCTAAGTGGCTGTCCCTTTATTTACTGACCCGAGATCAGACGTCGCAGAAACAACGTCTATACGCCGCACTGTCTTCCTGCTGACAGCTTTCTGCCTGCAGCTAAGTAGAACATTAGTCCATCATTGCGATAAGGTAGGACACGTGATTGGGTTGACCGTAGCATCACAAGACGCTGCTGCATCGGTCTATCACGCAGCCCCGCCACGGACCGCAACATCTGAAAGGGTCGGACAGCGCAAAGCTTCCGCGCGATAGACACTGGGTCTCCTATAGGCAATGAACGCACCACACCGCTCGGCTGGATGGCTCTCTATACTTTCTCTCCCTTCCCCTTCTTTCTCCTCCCCTTCCCCCAGCGTAGGGTAACCAATCAGACTCTTGACTGGCTAACATCCGTGCCTTCCTTATATTCCTCTCTTTAGTGCGAGAGGACAAGAAGTGGCCTATCTTTCTCCTCCCTCCGACGCCACCGACACTCTGAGTCGAGAAACCCGGCCAGCAACCAATAGGCCAATAGACTGGTCAGCTATCCAAACAAAGTGTCTCTCTCTCTCTCTCTCTCTCTCTCTCTCTCTCTATATATATATATATATATATATATATATATATATATATATATATATGCACACGTGTACATCTCTACCACGTGGCCGTATTTCCCATAATTCACACTTGGACACGGGATGCGATCCTAATCCTAATGGATAAAAAAAGAAGTGGATTCGGATGAATGACGATGTTTTCTTTCCTGAACCTCTTCCACCTTGGAGGATTCCACGTAACTGATCTCTCATTGGCAAACGATATGCAAGTTGGAAGGAGATGTGTCACACTTTAGAACACACCATCAGCTGCTCGTTGGATCCCATGGTGCGCCATTCTCCCCATAGCCATCGCTGACTAACTCATTATAGAGATACGTATACAAATCTATCTGTCACGCATAATACAGCCAAAGGACGAAATGCCATCGTATACTGACAGCGTCGTGGCGAGAGGTGAATTCTGCTAGACGCCATTAACCAATTATTTCTGGATGGCTTCCCAGGCTAAAATCTGCATAATGAGAAGTAATCCCATCGTTACAATGTAGCAGTAAGACAACGGTCGTACTACAGTGCCTAGAACATATGAGTCATACTCCAAGGAAAAAAGAAATTGTGCGGAAGCCGTCGAATAAGACTGCGAAAATAAGCGAAGCTTATACAGTTTTGTATCACATTGCGCTTGTCTCTGGGACCTTTTCCTGTACGCTCGAAGGGTTGTCGTTCCGGGCGTACGTTTCACGGCCGCACACCTCGCAGTCCAGGGAAGCCACGGCATCTCGGTGCGAGGTTTGTAGACTAACTTTCGGCGGAAAACGCTTGTTTCGCTTTTGTCGCGTACATTATTTCATGATACGCAAAAGCCGGGCGCGCCCTTTTTTTGCCGACCGACTCGAGCCAATCCGAAAGACGGTGCAACTTCGCAAGGGGCTTATTTGTCAGCGGAGAATAATTGGGGAAATCGACGCGTTTTTCTTTTTTACATTTAAAATCATATTACTGCTCTGAGGCGCTACGCAAGCACCGAACGTGTCAAGGCGCCAGCTTTCAGGCGCGAATGAGCGGTAACGTTATTCAAGCGAAGGTTTCTTCGCGAACGCAATTGTGCATAGAAAAAGTTTATTTCGACAAGAGGCGATACGAGCACTGAGTCAATCACGGTACAATTTCACCAGGACGATAACACAAAAAACGAAACACGGCTCGTTTTCAAAGTAGCGTCCGAGTCCTTATAGTCACATATATAAAATGATGTTCCATGTATACAGTGTACACAATTGGCTACAGGTTGCTACTCGGCAACTGGCATGCCACGTAGCTCCCACGCAAAACGGCGCTACCATCTTTACTACCCCCACAGCTGTCCCTGGAGCTGGCATTGTTTTCTAAGGAATTTCTAGGCGATGTAGAAATAACTGATGTGGTAGTTTACTTTGCAACTAATGCGCGTCGCCAACAACACAATTCCTTTATAAAAAAAGAACTTTTCTGTGCACGCGTTTTTTTTTTTAGGGTGTGGCACATCTGCTTAATCTGACTTTGGCCGAGCAAAATCCAGTTTACTTCGCTTCTCGAATTCTAAAATTTGGGTTGGATCTCTCACGACTATTTTTTATTATTGTCGCTCGCACATCCTTGGCCTAAATTCCATCGGGCTGCTGCAGTGGGGTTACCTGGTTCAAATACAATTGTCGGACACGTAATTTTTTTCTTCTGAAGTGCAAGCACGTGTTAGGCAACCAGCTGAGCCGATCTGGCGATGAATCCAGGAAGGCAGCCTCCTTAAAGCCAGAGGAGGTAGGCAAAAAAAAAATGTAAATTTTTTTGTTTAGAAGACATGGATATTTTCAAAGCATCGTTATGGAAAAACATTTAAAAATAAAATACATTGTTGAGTAGACAAAACTAAAACAATAAAAAACGTGAATTTAACGGGAGACAAACGCAAAAAAGATACGAGCAGCCTACAGCTGAAACAGAACACCTGCTCACTAAGATTAGGCGTCTGATTTGAAAGAACGCAGTGTCGGAACACAATCTGCAAACACAAAGAAAGCTAAAAACTAAGATACATGAAGACGTGTGAGGTAAGCTTCTATCAAAACACCAAGCGCATGCGCACAAGAGAGAGACGAAAATATTCGAGATGCACGTTTCAAGCGCAGCATGCCCAGTGCGCTATCGGCAACGGAGCTTATTTTCGGGAGGCTGCAGGTGAGCTCCACGTCTTCCTTTTCCACGCGTCTAGAAATTGCGTCCGTTTCGGATAGGGAAGCGAGAAAAAAGAAATAGTGACAGAAAACGAAGAACACACAGCCGAAGAAAGGAAGCAAGGAATTCAGAAAAAGTGAGAATGTAGCAGCGTAAGCAAAAGAGTATCTCAATTCGAACAGAAAGCTCAGGAATGCCGACGTATGCCTAGGTAAAAGAGGCGCTCGACGCCCCTGGAGTAGGTGCAAAGGGAGACTTCGTCTCAGCTCCCGCATTCGTGCGAAAAGGAGGAAACACGACAGGCCCTTTCAGGTTGATCGGCCTTCGTGACAGCTGAACTTTTAACGGGTCCCGACTCGTTACCCGGGTGACTTGCCTGGGAAGTTTGCCTTCACTTCCACGTGGCGTCTTTTCCATCTCGTGTCGCAATCCCTGTTTCAGATACTGACTCACTATTTTCTTTTTTTTATTTATTTATATTTTTTTTCTTGACATTGCTCGGCTCTTCCAAGCACATCATTTCTGCGAACAAGCAAACCGTGATTTAAGTCTAATCCTGCCGGCATCTCCTGGGAAACGCAGCATTGAAAACGAGATCGGCGTTCAAACTGCTCGTTTTCGGCTGTCAGTGCCAGATGTTGAAAACACTCATGTGTAATGCATCGCACCAACTAAATTTTTGAACTATAATCCCCTCAGTTTCGAACACATATGCCTTAAAACAGCTTTTGTTGAAAAAAAAATACAGAGAAAGGGGAACAGACCACAGGGTTAGACTGATCAACAGCAGAAAGAGTTAAAATGATTCGTTGTTTGAAAAGTTAGGCGTAGAAAACGTGAGCATGGTGTTGTCCTTTGCTCAACTTGTGTACGTGCTTCTTCTGCCTAACATTTCAAACCATGAACTACATACACTCTATATACACAGTTTCTTTCCTAGCAGAAAGACTTGTTGTAGTTGCTCACCCTCAGATAAATTAACATTAGGGATTTATCAAATATTTTGAGTATATCAGTGAGACGTTCTGTAGAACTGGCCGGGGGACGCTAGTGGTTAAGTAGCGATGGCAGAGAATGTTTTTTTTTTCTGATTTACTCATATGATCAGGTCGCCGAGGGAAGGGACGGACATAGAACCAGCTAAGACGAATTTTGAACAGCCGTACTGAAAGAACATAGGACAAGGGAAGGTAAACAAAGATGTCTGTCTTCTCTTAGTAATTTGTGTTTTTTCTTTAGTTCAGCTGTTCAAACTTCGTCCTAGCTATGAACCAACTAGCTCAGTTAAATATTGTTCTGATAGAACTAGCGCTGGGGTCCGGGCACAACATTACGCGAAGACAACTTTGCCCTTCAAGCAAACTTGTTCCGCGAAAGAAATGCGAATCTAGTAATGAAGAAATGCTTCAGTAGACTTAATTTTTTGTTCCTTTTAGTGCACTCTCTGTTGCAACTTCTTCTTTCATCCACTTATCATACGACAATTCATTATCATCTTATCTGCTCCTCAAGAAGTGCCGCACGCTGAAATGCATGCGACCGTTCGCTGCTCCAATAAAACCAGTGTGCCCATTTGGACGTGCTGTTTTGCCTTGTTCAAGACACCCTTGTCAGTTTCAGGCACTCTGTGCAAATGGAGCTCATCAAAGCCAAAGCGGCGATGAAAGTAATAATATGTAAAACACCTCACTCACATCTTAGTAGACTTCCGGTTGTAATTTTGCGCCAAGCCAGAAGGATTTTCTTAACGCGTACATGAGAAAACGTGAAATTCGGTACCTACGTTTATGATGCAATCGCGACATATCACACTTTGCTTTTGTCTTAGTGTATAAGACGGGCGGTCTATATTCTACGAAGCGTCGCATAAAAAGGCATACCGGGGTTACGTGACCCTGCCTGAAAGCTGCTGAGCTTATCGCCGCTCATATTTCGCACATGGGTACAATTTTTCATGAAGTTTAGTTTAATACAACCGTTTGGCGGACAATAATTACCAGATTCTCGCACAATACATGTGAAGCTGGTGTCGTCTAAGGTGACGCCACTCACAGCTCGTCGACTCCACTGCAATTAGGGTCCATTGATGTCCTCCTCGCCCGCAGCTCGACAGGCGAGGAGGACGCTGAAGCACTCTGACTGCAACTAAAGCCGATTAAACTTCGTAAAAGAGCGATACTCTCCTCCTCCGCCTTCACTCCTTCTCGTTTCTCCTCTCTTTCACGCTCCCTCTTCGACCGTGGCGCCGCCTACACTGCTCGAGCAACGGCGCCAACATGCGCTCCTCGCCACTCCGTAGACGCTTCTCGAGCAAAAATGGCGCTGATGCACGGCGCGAGCGCCCACGTGATGCTATTAGGCCAATAGCGACACGGCGTCGGCCTCGGCCAGAGCGCGCGAGGAGGAGGCGGCATTCTTCAAAGCGTGGCACTACTTTACGAAGCTCAAGGGGCTTTAACCGCAACGGAACGGTAGTGCCGTCTGTCGTGGCTGCTGTAAACACTGTGTTTTTGCCGTAGCCATGACAGATGACCCCACCATTGCGCTGTAGTGGAATGGACTTGTTTTGAGGAGCGTCACAACAGACGACACTCGCTTCGGATTGGTTGTGGACAGAAATTCTAATGTCAGGAAACGTGGCATCGAACTAAATTTCATACAAAATAGTACTTCACTGCGAAATTTAGGTGCAGGTCTGCGAAACGTTTAGCAGGACTATTTACGCATAGCTGGAACTTCGGTTTCATACTAACACCTTGTATTTACCATCACATTATACCATAAGCCTACTTTACGTCTACTGCAGGACGAGGTCTTGCCCAGTGATTGCCATATATAACCCTATTTAAGGCACCTGACTACATTGCATATAGCAGAAAATTCTCTTATCACATCACACCATCTCATCAGCATCCTCGACTGCGTTTGCTTGGCTGTCATCCAGCTATCTAACAAGCTCTTTGTGCTCAACTCACTTTTTTTGTTCAGATATCAATTTAAAAAATATTTGTTGCCGTATACCAGCCCAATATAGCCTACTTTTATACTTATGTATAATGCCACTTATTGCTGTTTAATCCACTCTACCGTCTTTTTGTCTACTTCAGATACTCCTATAATTTGTTTTTGTTAGCACCTCGCACGTTTCTTGGCGTTTTTTTTTCTCAAGCGTTCTTGTTCTAAATTTGCAACATTGTAAATTAGTACTGTAGTTAGAATGCAAAGATCGCGCAGTTTTTCAAGGGCATTATCGAGCTGCATCGTCACGATTTGGAACCAGGCCTGCCAGTGCTCTCGAACCTAATTTTCGCCCGTCCGTAAACAACCCCTAGCAATCGCGAACACATTCGTACCACACAAATTCAAGTGGGAAATGTAGAGTCTACCGAAGGACGCACGATTATCGTATAGGTACAGGGTCGTCCGCTCTTAGCAAGAACACGGCTCAACATGGCCACGTTGCACCGTAGAGCGTGTTGCTCCAGAGCCACGTTGCACCGTAGAGCGTGTTGCTCTGGAGCCACGTTGCACCGTAGAGCGTGTTGCTCCGGAGCCACGTTGCACCGTAGAGCGTGTTGCTCCGGAGCCACGTTGCACCGTAGAGCGTGTTGCTCCGGAGCCACGTTGCACCGTAGAGCGTGTTGCTCCGGAGCCGCGTTGCTCCACGGAGCGCGCCCTCGCTGCGCCGTAGCCGCAGGGGGGAGGGGGGAGGGGGAGGGCATACCAAGGGTACACTCACCCTCTTGTCAGACTTGCGCTGCGCGTCGTAGATCTTCCATATGAGCTCGGGTCCCGCCGAGGCTGTCTGGCGGCCGATCTCGTAGAACTGCGAGATCGGGTTCGCCTCCAAAGGCGTGGCAGGCCGCGCGCGCAGCTGGGCCAAAGCGGGAGAAAATAAGAAAAGGACTAATCACTCGCGGCACGGAGACGAGAACAGTAGCGTAGAACAGCACAGAGCATTAGCAAACTGAGCGTAGCATAGAACAGCAGCAAACTGAGCGCGTTGCAACGCGGTATTTTTTTCGTTGGTCCCAGCCCCCACCAGCTTCGGCCTCTCCTTTAAATTCTCATTATTTTAAATTATGCCGTAACAAACAAGATTCCACTAGCGCCGCTGGTAGCGAGAGGCAACTTGCGCCACGATCGGGCGTAGGAGGATCCGTTTTCTTCCGGTGGACTCGGGATTCCCGAAATTTGAACGCTCACTCGAGTAGTTAGTGCTCCGGCTCGAGCAGTGGAGTTCGGCATCACGGTTCAACAGAAGACTTCTGCGATATTTTAGTTGTCGTGCTTTGTGACTTTTCGTGCGTTTTCTTTTTTATGCCAACTGAGAGACTACCGTTATCTTGGCCTGTCGGGTACGAACATCAATGAAAGCCTGTACTTCAGTGGATGCGCCTCTCGACGGAACCAGGAACACCGAGCCATCCTTACCTTTCTAAAAGATATTGCATCGGCTTCCCGTTTCTAGCGAACATTCCTTTCTTCTCTGTTTTCTCTTTCCCTTCTTTTGTTGTGCGTGCAGCAGTGAGCTTTTCTTTGTGTGTGTGTTCCTACTGCTGAAGAGTTTTTTTCTTACTGTAATGCTTTTGGCCTCTCAGATCTGTCATATTATTCTTTATTGCATGTTTATTTGCGCTCTCCTTCCCGTCTTACTATCTTCCAAATTTACGTCCGCGTTCCTACATATTGAAGACTATGCACGCGTTGTGCACTGTAGGGGTTGGAGGACGGGCTTCGGGATGAAAACCAAACTTGGG